>NC_092707.1:279018996-279618996 GCF_047496885.1 Scyliorhinus torazame | reverse complement strand
CTCCAGAGACACATTTTTCTCCGCCCTCCAAAAGAAGCAGCTAACACAGAAGGGGTACTCTGGAAGTTGAACAAATGTATATATGGATTAAATGATGCGTCTAGAGTCTGGTATTTTTCAGTCAGGTCAGTTTTCTTAAAGTTAGTCTGTTGCCAGTTGAAAGCAGATCCGGCAATGTTTTACTGGCACTATAAAGGAAATCTTTCTGGCATCTTTATGATGCATGTCGATGATTTTTTGTGGGATGGGACTAGTGATTTCAAAGCTATTGTAATCTCTGGTTTGATGAAAGAATTCAGGGTTGGAAGTGAGGCTTCCGGTGAATTTAAATATATTGGTCTGGAAATCAGACAGACTAAGTTAGGGGCATTTTTAAGTCAGCAATCTTATTTGGAAAGCATCAGCCCAATAGCAATTAGCTGTGGCTGGGTTTCACAAAAAGATGCAATTGTTTCAAAGATGGAGAAAGAGCTAAGTTTAATTGGGCAACTGAATTGGTTAGGTAGACAGACTAGACTGGACATGAGTTTTGATGTCTTAGAGTTGAGTACAAAAATTAATGATCCCAAAGTGGAAGACATAATAAGAGCAAATAAAGAGTTGGTCAAACTAAAAAAATGCAGGAGTGTGTTTTGAGGTTCCTGGTTTTAGGTGACCGTAGGCATTTGAAACTCATAGTTTATAGTGATGTGTCCTATGCAAATTTATATGATGGGGTTTCAAGCGCAGGAGGTTTTATAATTTTCTTTTTGATGAACAATGGTAAATGTTGCCCTCTTGTGTGGGAAACAAAGAAAATAAGGAGAGTGGTCAAAAGCACTTTGGTTGTTGAGACATTAAGCCTTGTAGAGGCGGTGGATATGGCCTTGTATATATCTCAGATACTGATAGAAATTTTGGGATTAGGGGATTTGGGTAATATACCTATTGAATGTCACATTGACAATAAATCCCTGTGGGAAAACTCTACAAAAAGTATCAATGAAAAAAAGGTTAAGGATAGACATCGCAAGTTTGAAACAGATGTTGGACAGAGGGAAGTAGCAAAAATTAAATGGATTGACAATAGCTTTCAATTGTCAGACTGTTTTACAAAAAGAGGGCCTAGCTCACAGAAACTTTTGGATATTGTTAATGAAGGGTGCCTGTTTCTGTGACTGTTTTTTTCTTCTTCCAAAAATGAAAACAAAAGGGGAGAAATTGCGTGTGTGTTTTTGAGTTTCTTGTAATTTTGTTTACACCTAATTATTTTCTTCTCCAAGGAAGGGGAGACTGTTAAGTAATGGGTTAAGAGACATTCCAATTAGTTGTCTCATTTATGTTAAGTATCCAATAATTGACACTGATATGTAAAGGTGGCCTTCCTGTCAGGTGATGTGATGTTAGAGTTTTGTGCAGAGTCTATTGAAGTAAATTAAAGGTGTTTGTGGAAAAGAAGCAGAACCTTTGAGTCTTCATACAACAGCAGCTAGCTCAACTGGTTCCAAGACAGAGCTCACCAAAAATACTTCAGCTACAGGGGAGAATTCTAACCACAACTCATTTCAAATGGCCCTGTTGTCAGCCTCTGCAGGCCTGACCTGAGCAAAGGTGTGTGACTCAGCTGATTTACAAGGATTGGTGAGAAATGCAATGGGTTTTTCAAGATGTTGGACATCATGCTCTTTGTGAAGTAGCTTTCGTGTGGAGCTTTGACAAAGGGTCACCTGGACTCGAAACATTAGCTCTTTTCACTCCCTACAGATGCTGCCAGAACTGCTGAGATTTTCCAGCATTTTCTCTTTGGTTACCTAACACTACGTCTTTCGGGACTTGTGGCAGGAAAACAGAGCACCCAGAGGAAACCCACGCAGACACAGGGAGAACATGCAGACTCCACACAGTGACCCAAGCCGGGAATCGAACCTGGCACACTGGCGCTGTGAAGCAACAGTGCTATCCACTGTGCTACCGTGCTGCCCCTTTACCGAAAGCTCACAACATTCATGAGAGAATCAGTCCCATTGATCAGAGGACAAATTGTACATTCAGCAGCAAACTGTTGACCATTTTCCCACAATACATTCTCTTATTTCTAAACAATTATAATTTATACCACCTCACACACAGAAAAATATTACACAAGATGTTAACAGGGTTTAAGAAAGAGTAATTGATTTTTTTTTAACCCTATAAAGGAGCTTTCTACAGATGTAACATGATGGCGGAGAAGCTTCAAAGACACGGTGTAAAGACTGCAGTGCAAAGGTTAAATTTAAGCTTTGCACATTGCTCCTTTCATGCACAGAACTGATAAACAGCAGGATGAATTCCTTTGCCTGCAGGGAGATCCTTGTGCATGAGACCACCGTGCATATTCTACATCAGGCCACGTATTGCATGGCACAGAACAATCCATACAGTAATATATTGGTTTCGCAATTAGTGTTTTGACTGCAGTTGCACTGGTATTGAAAGCTTCAAGCGTTTGCATGTGTCTCAGTCAATCATAGTTAGTGTTTTCTTGATGCATTTGCATTAGTCAAGTAAGCATATTGACATTTGTCGCCAGAGCTGGAAAAGCTCCTTCAAAATCCAAAGCAATGGGGTCTATCCTTTACACAGTAACTAACAATATTTCTCTGTTCTTCTGGTTGCTCTATTTCCTTTGGCCTTGGTAACCATCAGAATACCGAACATCATCCCAGCATAGCTATGGTGTTACAGCGATAGGTCATTTGTTTATTTTTTCTAATTGAAAGTTTAGCTGGCTGGCAGGTCACATTCTGGACACCAAAAACATGCAACTGTCTTAGTGGAAATTAAGGGTAAGTTTTTATCAAACGTTTTGCCAGAGGGTTTATTTCTAGAAATTTTAGAAATGATCAAGTCTTTCTGTTGTTTTCCTTAGCAGAGTTTCAAAAGGGCTGAACTCTTGCTCAGATCCGACACTGAAAGTAAATGGAGGCATCAGTACCCATCTCCTTTACACTATTGGAAGCAGCAATCAACACAAAGTCCACAAGACATAGATTTCAGAACTGAGAATTTATATCAATCAGGAAAGATTGAACAGGCTGGAACAATTTTCTCCAGGAGATGTCAGGGATCGAAGAACACGATAGAAGTCTTCAATTATGAAAGGGTTTTGATACAATAGGCATAGAGAAGTTGTTTCCACTTCCATAAGGGGAATAAATCCAGTCGGGAATTCAGGAGAAACCCTTTTACCCAGAGAGTGGAGGGATTGTGAAGTTCACTTCCACTACGAGTGGTTGAGCTGAATAACATAGATGCATTTAAGAGGATATTTGTGAAAGAAAAAGAAATAGGAGGGGTTAACGATGGGGTTAGATGAAGACAATGAGAGGAGATTCATGCAGAGCATAAATAACAGCATGAAACAGTTGAATGGCCTGTTTCTGTGCTGGAAATACTTTGTAACAGGCATGTTTTAAATCAAACTTCAGTCCCAGACTAACAGCACACTCCGGGTCCCAGGCTAACAGCACACTCCGGGTCCCAGACTATCAGCACACTCCAGGTCCAAGACTAACAGCATACTCCAGGTCCCAGACTAACAGCACACTCCAGGTCCCAGACTAACAGCACGCCACAGGTCCCAGATTAACAGCACACTCCGGGTCCCAGACTAACAGCACACTCCAGGTCCCAGACTAACAGCATACTCCAGGTCCCAGACTAACAGCACACTCCAGGTCCCAGACTAACAGCACACTCCAGGTCCCAGACTAACAGCACACCACAGGTCCCAGACTAACAGCACACTCCAGGTCCCAGACTAACAGCACACTCCGGGTCCCAGACTAACAGCACACTCCAGGTCCCAGACTAACAGCATACTCCAGGTCCCAGACTAACAGCACACTCCGGGTCCCAGACTAACAGCACACTCCAGGTCCCAGACTAACAGCATACTCCAGGTCCCAGACTAACAGAACACTCCACGTCCCAGACTAACAGCACATCACAGGTCCCAGACTAACAGCACACTCCGGGTCCCAGACTAACAGCACACTCCAGGTCCCAGACTAACAGCACGCCACAGGTCCCAGACTAACAGCACACTCCAGGTCCCAGACTAACAGCACACTCCGGGTCCCAGACTAACAGCACACTCCAGGTCCCAGACTAACAGCATACTCCAGGTCCCAGACTAACAGAACACTCCAGGTCCCAGACTAACAGCACATCACAGGTCCCAGACTAACAGCACACTCCGGGTCCCAGACTAACAGCACACTCCGGGTCCCAGACTAACAGCACACTCCGGGTCCCAGACTAACAGCACGCCACAGGTCCCAGACTAACAGCACACTCCAGGTCCCAGACTAACAGCACACTCCGGGTCCCAGACTAACAGCACACTCCAGGTCCCAGACTAACAGCATACTCCAGGTCCCAGACTAACAGAACACTCCACGTCCCAGACTAACAGCACATCACAGGTCCCAGACTAACAGCACACTCCGGGTCCCAGACTAACAGCACACTCCAGGTCCCAGACTAACAGCACGCCACAGGTCCCAGACTAACAGCACACTCCAGGTCCCAGACTAACAGCACACTCCGGGTCCCAGACTAACAGCACACTCCAGGTCCCAGACTAACAGCATACTCCAGGTCCCAGACTAACAGAACACTCCAGGTCCCAGACTAACAGCACATCACAGGTCCCAGACTGACAGCACACTCCGGGTCCCAGACTAACAGCACACTCAGGGTCCCAGACTAACAGCACACTCCGGGTCCCAGACTAACAGCACACCTCCGGGTCCCAGACTAACAGCACACTCCAGGTCCAAGACTAACAACACACCACAGGTCTTGCCAGTCTAAAAATCCAACTAGGTAGGCCGGGGGGGGGGACACCACAGTGAAATCTACAAAGGATGAGTGGAGGTTTTGATTGACAAATACCTCCTGTATTTTTGATGGCTATTTTCTTAAGAGTATTTCTTTAAAAAATAAGCTTGCATTTACATTTTGATTCAAATTGCTCAGGAATGACCTGGGAAAGGTGGACATTTGACAATGTTTAATTGAATCACAACTAGCATTTACAAAGAGTGTTTTCTAAGGTAAAACATCACAGGAGGATTAACAAATAAAATTTGACACCAAGCCACTAAATGAGTTCTTAGGACACCAATTTATCATGGCTAATCCACCTAACCTACACAGCTTTGGACTGTGGGAGGAAAACGGAGCACCCGGCAGAAACCCACACAGACACGGGGAGAATGTGCAGACTCCGCACAGGCAGTGACCCAAGTAGGAATCGAACCTGGGACCCTGGCACTGTGAAATAATAGTGCTAACCACTATGCTACCGTGCCGCTGAAATTTCTCAGCAGCCTCCAAATTTATCAAAGACTTCATGAACTTCACAAGAGCACTAGCATGCCTCATTGCAACACCATCCAGACTGTGTAGAGGTAAACCAAGCCTGAATCAGCATGAGTTAAACTCTGCTTATATCAACAAGCACAGATAAAGAAATACAGTGTGAATGAGGGTTATGTAAATTTGAAAAACAAAAATAAATCACCAACTCTATCAAGTACTAAAGTTAAGGTAATTAACCATAGTCCTTGAGGGCCTATAGTCATTCATCAATTCTTATATAGCTTGAGGGGCACCACCACACTGCATCAAGCATGGGACAAGGCAAGGAGGTAGCACTGCATGCACCACCACGGCTCGGACAGAAAATTGAACCCTGGCCATTGGCGCATCCTGCACTACACTGCAGCTGTGTAGCCAACTGAGCTAACTGACCCTCACTAGATACAAAAGAAAATAAATGCGTCAGAAGTGGAAAAATGAATAGCATTGTTTTCTGCAAATAGAAAATTGAATGATTTTTGTCCAAGTGGTTCGGGCATAAAAGGAACTAATTCTGGATGAAATAATGTCCCAGACTTTGTAATTGCAGTGACTCTGAAGTTGCCAGTGTTCATCGCCATTACAACTGTGAAACTGGACAGAACCCTTGGGAAATCACAATTGCGCAGTTAAAAATGTCTATTTAAATAAACCTCAGGACTTCCCAATGCGCTTTACTGCCACTGGAATACTTTTGAAGCGTAGCCCCTATTGTAATGTAGGAAACGCAGCAGCCAATTTGCACACAGCAGGCTCCCACAAACTCTCACATTATCCCACAATGTGATAATGAGCAGATAATCGATTTTTGTGATGTTGATTAAAAGATACATATTAAATAGAACACTGGGGATAACTCCCCTGCTCTTTTTCGACATGTCAGAGGATCCTTTCCATCCACCTGAAAGGAACTGACAGTTTAATGTCTCATTGGAAAGGAAACACCTCTGATTTTGCAGCACTTCCTCGGTACCAGTCCTGGAGTTGAACTCCACTTGCATCGACAGCCTTCTGACTCAGAGACACCCGAGCTAACTGAAAGTGAAAATCCTAAAGTTGCTGTCAGCAATTTCCTCCGCTGTTCATGTCCCTGCAGATAGAAATCTTAGCAACCACTTGAATTGATGTGAAATTCCACTTTTACTCGATTAGTCTCACTGTACAAATGTTTGGAAATGGTTATACTTTGTTGAATGAGGTGCAACTGGGCTTTTAACATTGAACTAAGATCATAATTACTTTTAAACAACCTCTCTAGCTCTGAAAAGCAGATGGTAGTTTGTGAAATGTGAAATTTCTTCACTATGATAAAAAAATCTGCAGGATTTTAATATAATGATTTTTTTAAAAACCTTATGATATTGTAAACTTCCAACTGATCCCACGTGTCACAACCCAATCTTTACTTCACTCCCTGTAAAATGACTAAAAAGTGAAGGATAATCTTTCTATTTCCTGTTGCTGTCTATTACAGGTCATATATTAGTCATGCTGACTAATTTCCCTTCATGAAAGATTAGAATTTCTCCTTTCAAGTTAGATGAAAGACTTCTAATGAATCTTTTTACATGTGATACGTATTCCACCCCCTCGTCCCAACAATCCACTAAACCCATCAAATGCTTGGAAGTGTTAAAAACATTTTTTTTAAATTTTTCAGATATAAAACACACTAGCCAATGAAAAATAAAACAAAACATTAACCGTCGGGTGTCGTTCAGTACTGTTCCATACAAACGTGGACCAGGCAGAATGGCTGCTGGGGCGAACTCCCAGGCCATCAGAAGCTCCTGGGAGGCCAGGGTTAGTGCCCTAGCCCTTCCCCTGGAACGCACTGCCAAAGTGCCTGGGTGGCACTGCTTAGCCAGCAGGGGCACTGTCAGGGTGGCAATGCAAGTGTGCGTAAGTGCCAGGGTGGCACTACCAAGGGTCAAGGGCTGAGGGTAACCATGCCCATGAAAGGAGGGTGGAAGGGGGTATGAAGGGTGGGGGGGTGTACAGGGCAGGTAAGAAGAAGCCTCTGGGAGGTTGGGGGGTGATGGGTGGGGATCCTGGAAGGGAGGTCCAGTAAGGTGGTGTGGAGGGCTCTGAAGAGGGCAGGCCCCCAAGGAACCCATAGCGGAGTGTCCTCACTCGGGGGGGTATGGGTAATGCTCATGTGTGTGGTGGTTAACATTGCCCATGGGTAGGGGGGACCCACAAGCTCACATAGAGATCGGAGCACCCTTACAAAATGGTGGCCCGATCACAGCGTTCAGCTCCCCAGTGATGAAAAAAATTCTAAGTGTGGGCTAAACCGGTGAGAAACACCCAGGACCCAAAAACGTAACTAAGTATCGTTAGATAGCAGTGGAGAACTCACCGGCAGAGCGGGTAACTACCAGCAAATCCCACCACAAATAACACTTAGAAACGTTTCCGTTAAATTGTGCCCTGAAGCACTCCATTTGTAATTCCAGCAAGACCTGGAGAATATCCAGGCTTGGGCTCACAAGTGGCAAGTAACATTCACACCAGAAAGGTGTTCGGCAAATACCTCCAATAAGACAGAATCAAACCATTGCCCCTTGACATTCAATGGCATTACCACCACTGAATCTCCCACTATCAAAATCCTAGATTGACCACAAACTTAAATAGATATATAAATACTGTGGCTACAAGAGCAGGTTAGAGGCGAGGAGTCCTGCGGTGAGTAACTCAGTAACTCACCTTCGGACTCCCCAAAGCCTGTCACCACCTACAAGGCACAAGTCAGGGGTGTGATGGAATACTCTCCACTTGCCTGGATGAGTGAAGCTCCAACAATACTCAAGAAGCTCAACACCATCCAAAACAAAGCGGCTCACTTGATCTGCACCAATCCACAAACGTTCACTTCCTCCACCACCGATGCACAGTAGCAGCAGTGTGTACCATCTTCAAGAGGCACTGCAGGAATTCACCAAGGTTCATTAGGCAGCACCTTCCAAATCCACAACCACTACTAGATGAAGGACAGGGGTAGCAGATACATGGGAATATCACCAGATGGAAGTTCCCCTCCAAATTACTCACCACCCTGTCTTGGAAGTATATCGCAATTCCTTCACTGTTACTGGATCAAAATCCTGGAACACCCTCCCGAACAGTAGAGTGGGTGTATCTACACCACATAGACTGCAGCGGTTCAAGAAGGCAGCTCACCAGCACCATCGCAAGGGCAATTACGGATGGGCAACAAATGACTTCCGGTTGCGGCGATGCCCTGCTAGCCGCACGTTTCGGGGCCCAAGCTCCAACGGACCTTCGGGCTCTTTTAAGAGCCCCAACGGGAAATTTTTGGGCGACGCAACCCGGTGTGGGGTGAGTGAATAGGGAGTCCCCCCCCCCCCCAACGAAAGAGGAAAATATCGGCGGCGGCGGCTGCAGCGCGAGGAATCGTCGACGAAAGGGACAGAAAGGGAGAAGACACAAGATGGCGGCGGAGAAAGCCCAGGCGACATGGGGGCCCGAGCAAGACGAATTTCTGAGACGGTGTGTGGAGCTACTAAAGAGGGAGGTGCTGACCCCGATGCTACAGGCAATTGAGGGGCTCAAGGAGGCACAAAGGACCCAGGAGACAGAGCTCCGCGTGGTGGAGCAGAAGGTGACGGATAATGAGGACGAGATCCTGGGCCTGGCGGTCAAAACACAGACGCACGAGGCACTCCATAAAAAGTGTATTGAAAGGATTGAGGCCCTAGAAAACAGAGCGCGAAGGAAGAACCTTCGGATACTGGGTCTCCCTGAGGGAGTGGAAGGAGCGGACTGTGGAGCTTATGTAAGTACGATGCTAAGCTCATTGATGGGAGCTGAGGCCCCTGCGGGCCCCTTGGAGGTGGAGTGGGCACACCGGATCCCGGCGAGAAGACCAAAAGCGGGAGAACCACCCAGGGCGACAATCGTGCGATTTCACCGCCTTAAAGATAGAGAAGAGGTCCTGAGATGGGCTAAAAAGGTGCGGAGTAGCAGATGGGAGAATGCAGTGGTACGGGTGTACCAGGATTGGAGTGCGGAGGTGGCGAGAAGGAGGGCGAGTTTTAACCGAGCCAAGGAGGTGTTACACAAAAAGGTGAAGTTCGGGATGCTGCAGGCGGCACGACTATGGGTCACGTACCAGGAGAGACACCATTATTTCGATACGCCGGAAGAAGCATGGACCTTTATTAAAGAGGAGAAATTGGATCGGAACTGAGGGACTGATACTGTAGGGAATGTTATTGTTATTGTTATGGTTGATGTAAATAGAGAAGTAAATTGGGATGGGGGGAGACACTAGGAAATGTGGGCGCCGGTGAGGGGGGAAAGAAGGGACATAGGCGGAGAATGAGGAATGGGAGGGGGAAGAGGAAAGGGAGCTGCGCCACAAGAGGCGGGTCAGATAAAGGGATGTTCCCGCGCCAGAAAGATTATGGTGGGAAGACATGCGCAAGGCGGATGGGAGTTCCCCACACGGGGGGGTCAAGGAGTGAGCAGGAGTAGCCGGGGTCAGTTGAAGTCAGCTGACTTGCGGAAGTAATATGGGGGGAGCAATCACGCTAGAAAGGGATCTAGCGGGGGGGTGGGCGGACAACTGGGTTGCTGCTGCGGAAATCAAAAAGGAAATGGCTAAAGAATGGGTGGACGGGGATGGTGTGCGACGCTGGGGGAGCGAGCGGGAGCGCGGAGGAGGGATATGGGACTGGCCTAGAGAAGGTGATGGCTAGTTGACACGGGAGGGGGGCAGGTAGCCCCCTAGTGAGGCTGATCACGTGGAACGTGAGAGGCCTGAACGGACCGATTAAAAGGGCCCGAGTGCTCGCGCACTTGAAAGGACTAAGGGCAGACGTGGCTATGCTCCAAGAGACGCACCTGAAGGTGGCGGACCAAGTTAGGTTAAGGAAAGGATGGGTGGGACAGGTGTTCCACTCAGGACTAGATGCAAAGAATAGAGGGGTGGCCATGTTGGTGGGGAAACGGGTAGCATTTGAAGCAAAGAACATAGTAGCAGATAGCGGACGTAGATATGTAATGGTGAGTGGCAGGCTGGAGGGAATGGAGGTCGTGTTGGTTAATGT
Source organism: Scyliorhinus torazame (assembly GCF_047496885.1). Taxonomy (NCBI): domain Eukaryota; kingdom Metazoa; phylum Chordata; class Chondrichthyes; order Carcharhiniformes; family Scyliorhinidae; genus Scyliorhinus; species Scyliorhinus torazame. The sequence continues at coordinate 279,608,530 of NC_092707.1, read as the reverse complement.
ATATGCCCCAAATTGGGACGATGCGGGATTTATGAGACGGATGCTGGGTCGTATACCGGACCTGGAGGTAGGAAACTTGATATTGGGAGGGGACTTCAATACCGTGCTGGACCCAGGGCTAGATAGATCCAGATCAAAGACCGGAAGAAGGCCGGCAGCGGCCAAGGTGCTCAAGGGGTTTATGGACCAAATGGGGGGAGTGGATCCATGGCGATTTCTTAGACCGAGGGCCAGGGAGTTCTCTTTCTTCTCCCATGTCCATAAAGTGTACTCCCGGATAGATTTTTTTGTTCTGGGAAGGTCGTTGATCTCAAGGGTGGAAGAAGCTGAGTATTCAGCCATAGCGGTTTCGGACCATGCCCCACACTGGGTGGACCTGGAACTAGGAGAGGAAAGGGAGCAGAGAGCACTCTGGCGATTAGATGTGGGATTGATGGCGGACGAGGGAGTGTGTGGAAGAGTGCGGGGGTGTATTGAGAGATACCTGGAGGTCAATAACGACGGGGAGGTCCGTGTGGGAGTGGTATGGGAAGCACCAAAAGCGGTGGTCAGAGGAGAGCTGATCTCCATTGGGGCCCACAAAGGGAAAACAGAGGCCAAGGAAAGGGAAAGATTACTGGGGGAGATTTTAAGGGTGGACAGGGAATTTGCAGAGACCCCGGAGGAGGGACTGTACAGGGAGAGGAGATGACTCCAGACGGAGTTTGACCTCCTGACCACCAGAAAGACGGAGGTGCTGTGGAGGAAGGCACAGGGGAGGAGGTATGAATATGGGGAAAAGGCTAGTCGCCTGCTGGCTCATCAGTTGCGAAAGAGGACAGCGGCGAGGGAGATAGGGGGAATTAGAGACGAAAAGGGAGCCACGGTGCGAAGAGCAGGGAAGATAAACGAGGTGTTCAAGACCTTTTATGAGGGACTGTATAGGTCCCAACCCCCAGAAGGAGAGGAGGGGATGCGGCAGTTCCTGGATCAATTGAGGTTCCCGAGGGTGGAGGAGCAGGAGGTGGAAGGCCTGGGGGCACCGATTGGGGTGGACGAGGTTATTAAGGGGCTGGGGAACATGCAAGCAGGGAAGGCTCCGGGACCAGACGGGTTCCCGGTGGAATTTTATAGAAAATACGTGGACTTGTTGGCCCCGTTGTTGGTGAGGACGTTCAATAAGGCCAGGGAAGGAGGGACTTTACCCCCGACAATGTCGGAGGCGACGATATCGCTAATTCTGAAGAGGGATAAAGATCCGTTGCAGTGCGGGTCCTATAGACCTATTTCATTATTGAATGTGGACGCCAAATTGCTGGCAAAGGTACTGGCATTGAGGATAGAGGACTGTGTCCCGGGGGTGGTGCACGAAGACCAGACAGGGTTCTTAAAGGGGAGACAACTGAATGTCAACGTGCGACGACTATTAGGGGTGATAATGATGCCCCCAGTGGAGGGGGAGGCAGAGATAGTGGCGGCAATGGATGCAGAGAAGGCATTTGATAGGGTGGAGTGGGAGTATTTATGGGAGGTGTTAAGGAGGTTTGGGTTCGGGAACGGGTTTATTAGCTGGGTCAAACTTCTTTATGGGGCCCCAACGGCAAGTGTAGTCACGGGTCGGCAAAGATCGGAGTATTTCCGATTATATAGGGGAACAAGGCAGGGATGCCCGCTATCTCCACTGTTGTTCGCGTTGGCAATTGAACCTCTGGCCATGGCGTTGAGAGACTCCAGGAAATGGAGAGGGGTGATTAGAGGGGGAGAAGAACACCGAGTCTCGCTATACGCGGATGACCTACTGTTGTATGTGTCGGACCTAGCGGGGGGGATGATAGAGGTTATGCAGATGTTGAGGGAGTTCGGAGATTTCTCGGGATATAGGCTTAACATGGGGAAGAGTGAACTATTCGTGATACACCCAGCGGACCAGAGTAGAGAGATAGAAGGCTTACCGCTAAGGAAAGTGGAAAGAAACTTCCGATACCTGGGGATTCAGATCGCTAGGAGCGGGGGAACCTTGCACAGACTTAATCTGACACGATTGGTAGAACAAATGGAGGAGGACTTCAAGAGGTGGGGCATGCAGCCTCTGTCGTTGGCGGGCAGAGTGCAGGCAATTAAGATGATGGTCCTCCCGAGGTTCTTATTTGTATTTCAATGTCTCCCTATACTAATCACTAAGACCTTTTTTTAAAAAATAGACAGGAGCATCACGAGCTTCGTGTGGGCAGGGAACGTCCCGAGCGTAAGGAGGGGGTTCCTACAACGTAGCAGGGACAGAGGAGGATTGGCGCTACCGAATTTGGGCGACTACTATTGGGCCGCCAATGTGGCGATGATTCGTAAATGGATGATGGAGGGAGAGGGAGCGGCGTGGAAAAGACTGGAGAGAAAGTCCTGTAAAGGGACGAGCTTAGAGGCGCTGGTGACGGCTCCGCTACCGCTCTCACCAAAAAAGTTTACCACGAACCCTGTGGTGGCGGCAACATTGAATATCTGCGGACAATGGAGGCGACAGAGAGGTGTGCGGGGAGCCCTGGTGGGGTCCCCAATCAGGAAGAATGGATGGAGGATTTCAGAGCTGGCACCAGTTGGGAATTAGGAGGGTGGGAGATTTATTTATAGATGGGACGTTTGCGAGCTTGGGAGCATTGGAGGAAAAGTATAAGTTGCCCTGGGGAAACTTCCTTAGATATATGCAGGTGAGGGCGTTCACAAGACAACAGGTGAGGGAATTTCCGCTGCTCCCGGTACAGGGGATTCAGGACAGAGTGCTTTCGGGGGTGTGGGTCGGAGAGGGCAAGGTGTCAGAGATATACCGAGAGATGAGGGAAGAGGGGGAGGAGTTGGTGGGCGAATTAAAAGGAAAGTGGGAAGAAGAGCTAGGGGAGGAGATAGAGGAGGGTATGTGGGCTGATGCCCTAAGCAGGGTAAATTCCTCTTCCTCGTGCGCCAGGCTTAGCCTGATTCAATTCAAGGTGCTACATAGAGCACACATAACGGGAGAAAGACTGAGCAGGTTCTTTGGAGTGGAGGACAAGTGTGGGAGGTGCGGCGGAAGCCCGGCAAACCACGCACATATGTTTTGGTCGTGCCCGGCACTGGAGGGGTATTGGAAGGGAGTGACGGGAGTGATTTCCAAGGTGGTGAAGGCCCGGGTCAAACCAGGCTGGGGGCTAGCTCTATTTGGAGTTGCGGATGAGCCGGGAGTGCAGGAGGCGAAAGAGGCCGACGTTGTGGCCTTTGCGTCCCTAGTAGCCCGGCGTAGGATTCTACTCATGTGGAAGGAGGCGAAACCCCCCGGACTGGAGGCCTGGGTAAACGATATGGTGGGGTTCATGAAACTGGAGTGGATAAAGTTTGCCCTGAGAGGATCGGCTCAAGGGTTCACCAGGCGGTGGCAGCCATTCCTCGACTACCTAGGGGAACGTTAGAGGGAAGACAGGTGACCAGCAGCAGCAACCCAGGGGGGAGGGGGGGGGGTGGAAGTTTTAGTTAATGTTAAACGATTAGATTACCATGTTGATTAGCCATTTGTTTATTGTTAAACTTTCTTTACTGTTATGTTTGATCTGTAAAGGGAAAACATTTTGATCGAAATTTTTTTCAATAAAACATTTTTTTTTAAAAAGGGATGGGCAACAAATGTTGGCCTTGCCAGCGAAGCCCACATCCCGTAAAATTGGACTTTAGCAAACTAAAAACATGAAAATTAAAGGCATTGAGAGATGGACAATAAATGGTGATCTTCGTAGTGATGCTCACATCCCATGATCAAATGATATTTTAGTGAGGAGAATTTCAACAATGAGGCACACACGCCTCAATTCTTCCGCTGTAGCCACCTAAAATGGCTGATTCTCGATTAATTGGGCCAAACCCCGATGTAAAATGGCTAACCGAAAAGGCTGATGAGAAAAGCAGCCAACAGGGCACAAACGGACAGCTGCAGACAGAACAGCGTATTCGGCTCTGGGGAAGTCGGCCCAGATCGATACCTGCGACCATTAGCAGCGCATCAACACAGACATCTGCAGTTTAATCGGCTATCCCCGGGAACAATTGCAACATATTAGCAATTGAATGCCGATCCAGACCTCTCGGCGCCAGCAGTGGCCGAGACAAAGAAAGGTGAACGACCACCCTCCGATCAAAGAATCGCCCCATTATTGGAGCATATCGAACCCAGTGATTGGGAACAAGTCCAATCACTTGGGACCAGGGTCAAGGTCCACCCCGAGAGGCGAGAGGCTCCTGGGACCTATAAAAGATAGGGGCCAAGTTCAGACCGACCCTTCTCTCCCTTCTTCTCCTGCTCGCAACCTTCGCAAGGAACAGCAACCGTAATTTTGACTCCAGCGATCGCTACCTGATAGAGACTCCTAGCCATCGACCTGTATCAGCCTTTTGAATCCCACAGGCCAGACCCAATTCAATAAGCCATTCATTTCCCTGACCTGGTGGGCCATTTCCAAAAGTTAAGTATTGGCCTTAGTGGTAGGTAGTGATATAGAAAGTAGGATTATTGTGTAAGTATTTATTGCTGTACATAATAAATGACCGTTGATTTAATCTTACTAAGCGGTGTGCTGTCTTATTAATCATAACTACAGCTTGAACCACGTGGCGGTATCAGAAAGATACCTGCCGACTCGTGAGCAAAGGTGACATAATTAGAGCTAATAAAACTAAGGCTAATAAGAGCAACATCGCACAAGTGGAAAAAAATTAAAATTAAAAGAGTAAAACTATACCACTGCTTGGTGACTATCCCCACAGAAAGCAGTCAAGAATACAGGATTACTTTTTCTCTTGGCAACAGCCTACCTCAATACATGGAAAACAATGTATAAGCAAGTGCATTTTGCACAGGATTCGAGGAAACAAGGTTAGGCAACGTTAACAGCATTCCATGTAGGATCCAAATTATTGGACTGAAATCCACTAATGGTTGACAAATGAGCGATTTTATTTATTTGATTAAGTTTGAGATTGTAATGCTATTATAGAATTGCAATAATTTCCTTGTAATCAATACTATAGATTCCCAATTATTTTTCATGCTGAACATTAAATCAATAATAGTTCGCTATCCATTGGACTTTCAGCACAAGCTTGGCAGGGAATCAGTTTAATTTCCCCTCACTGCTGCAGTCTAATTTATGATGTTCAAGCTTGCTTCATAAAATCGACTCTGGCTTAAAAGTTCTATTAAGAACATGAGAAATAGAAGCTACAGTAGGCCTTTTGACTCTTCGAGCATGCTCTACCATTCAAGAAGGTCATAGCTGATAATCTATCTTAACTCCAATTTCCTGTACTCTTGTCATATTTCTCAATTCCCTCTGCGACCAAATAATCTCCGCCTTTAAAGTACTCAACAGCTGAGCATCCGCAGCTCTTTGGAGTAGAGAATTCCAAAGATTTACCACACTGAGTGGAGAAATTGCTCCTCATCTCAGTCCTAAATTGCCGACCCCTTACTCTGAGACCATGACACCAAGTTCTGGACTCTCAAGCAAAAGAAAACATTTTCTTAACATCTACCCAGTCGGGATCTTTACGAATTTTTAAAGTTTTAATAAGATAACCTCATTCTTCTGAACTCAAGTAAATACAGGCCAAATCTATTCAATCGCCTCTCATAGGACATTCATTCCAGAAATCAGTTAGTGAACTTTTGTTGCATTACCTCAAAGGCATCTATACCTTTCCTTCTTGGATTCAAATCCCACAATGGCAATGGTGGAATTTAAATTTAATTGATAAATCTGGAATGTGAAGCTAGTCTCGGTAATGGTGACCATGACAACGGTCATCGACGGCTGTAATCTGGTTCACTATTGCCCTTACACAAAATGATGGAAGGCAGACTGTATGTATAATTTGCATATTATTCTTTTTATCATCTTGTTAGTGCATATAATTTATAATAAGGGTGATCATTTCTGGAATGCAGCAAGTCAAAATCGGTTTGAAACCTATTTTTTTTAAACAAAACGATTCAGTGTTTTTTTCAGAGATTCAATTCTAAGAAGATATTCTTTAGTGTAAATAATGCAGGGTTACTTTTATTTTCTTATTTCTTGCTTTCAGGCACAATTAGCTGGTAACTGCGCTGCACATTACTATGAATAATATAGAATGATAGAATCCCAACAGTGCAGAAGGAGGACATTCAGCCCATCGAGTCTGCACCAACCCTCTGAAATAACACCCACCCAGGCCCACTTCCCCACCCTATCCCCGTACGTCCACTGAACCTGCACACCTTTGGACACAAAGGGCCAATTTAGCATAGCCAATTCACCTAACCTGCACATCTTTGGATTGTGGGAGGAAACCAGAGCACCTGGAGGAAACTCACATAGACGTGGGGAGGAGGTGCAAACTCCACAGAGACAGTCAGCCGAAGCTGGAATCAAACCCAGGTCCCTGGCACTGTGTGGCAGCAGTGCTAACCATTGTGCTACTGCGATACAACACAGATATTTCAGAAAACAAAGCAGCCTGACTGCAGGATTTCCGAAAGTGCCTTATAGCCAATTAAGTGCTTTTGAAATGGAGGTACTTCAAAGTGTAGCAAGCAATTTGTTTACAGGAAGATCTCACCAACAATTAAAAGATAATGACCAGATAATCTGGCTGAGTGATGTTTTCTGGGATATGAATGCTGGTCAGGACCTCAGGAGATCTCCCAGTTCAAAGCATCTGGAAGTACTTCAGACTATCATTCAAAATATTAGACGTCTATGGGCTGCGAGGCAATGTGCCATGGAGAGGTGGGATGTGGATTTGTTACACAGTGGTTACCTAGTCAATGCCAGTTCAAGGGATAGGAAGATTGCAAGAGTTAAGTAGGCCTAAGCAGCTACTGAGAATGGATAAATAGATCTGGAATCTTCTGGGTTGGATCAAAAGAGGCAAACAGTTCGAAGAATGAAGCAAGAATTTATTAGGATCCACTCAGTGTGCAGAGGTCACTGCTTGCCTAATTAACCGTGAGAAGGTGGCCATTTCAAGGGGAGGTTAAGAGTCAACCACCTTGCTGTGGATTTGGAGTCACATGATGGCCAGACTGGGTGAGGGTGTCAAATTTCCTTCACCAAAGGAGATGAGAGAACCATCTGGTAGTTACAGGGTCACCATTATTGATACTGGATTCTCATTCCAGATTTATTTAATAGACTGAATTTTAATTCCCCAGATGCGGTGGTAGGATTTGAATTCTGGAGTTTTGTCTCTGGATCATTAGTCCAGGCCATTGAATTATTAGCCCATTATGTTACTGTGCACATAAAAAGGAAATGTTGCAAGAGAGCAGGGAGTAGAGACCAATAGTAGCATTGATCAAATACCCTGAGCTGTGCAGCCAGAGGCAAGATGCCAAATTGAACAATGTGAAGAGAGAGGTGCTGAGCATAGGCTACAACGGGCGGAGGAAAAGGTTGAAGGAGAGAGTGATACCTCCATGGAAGTGTCCAGCACTTCCTGGTGACCAGCTGCAAGGTGGTGATCCGAGAGCAGCTGACGGCCCAACTCTAAACCGTGAAAGCCAAGAAAACCAAAGGTGAGGCAATAATTTAGGCAGCACGGTAGCACTGTGGATAGCACAATTGCTTCACAGTTCCAGGGTCCCAGGTTCGATTCCGGCTTGGATCACTGTCTGTGCGGAGTCTGCACATCCTCCCTGTATGTGCGTGGGTTTCCTCCGGGTGCTCCGGTTTCCTCCCACAGTCCAAAGATGTGCAGGTTAGGTGGATTGGCCATACTTAAAAAATTGCCCTTAGTGTCCGAAATTGCCCTTAAGTGTTGGGTGGGGTTACTTGGTTATGGGGATAGGGTGGAGGTGTGGACCTTGGGTAGGGTGCTCTTTCCAAGAGCCGGTGCAGACCCGATGGGCCGAATGGCCTTCTTCTGCACTGTAAATTCTATGATAATTACAATTCATCAAAAACAAATTTCTTCAAGGTACAGTGAGCTCAAAATGGGTAAAGGCATACAAACACTATTTTTAAAAAAAGGATATACAGGTATTGGAGGGCATGCTGAGAAGTAAATGAGTACAAGGGGGAAAGTATACTTATCAGGAAATGAAGGCTGGGGGGCTGGAGGGGAGGGGGGAGGGGAGAAGGGCGATGACCCAGTTGAGAGTTCTTTAACATTATAAAAGGTTTTGATAGATTGGATAGAGAGAGAATGTTTCATCTTGTGGGGGAAGACATAACCAGAGGCCATTAATGTAAGGTAGTCACCAAGGAATCCAGAAAAACCTTTGTTACTCAAAGAGAGGTGAGAATATGGAACTCCCTACCACAGATTGAAGTGCATTGTGGAATTTGGATTTAAGGAGAAGCTAGATCAGCCTATGGGGGAGAAGGGAATATAGGGTATGGATGGCAGATTTCAACGAGCAAGGGTGGAAGGAGGCTCGAGTTGAGCATCAACGACAGCATGGACTGTTTCTGCATCATGCATCCTAAATAAAAGGTTTTTAAAAGATGTAAGTAAAAGCAAAATCAGGAAAACCGTTTAAAATATTCTAAAATATCTTCATTCACTACCATTTGTCTTAGTGGGAAAAAGTTTGATCATTGCTGCTGCATAATTAATGCATTTTCTTTGGACAGTGATTTATCAAGAGGAGAATATTTTGTATTCTCATTTTAAGCTCACGTGATGAATATGCCTACCTAATTACAGCAGATTTGGAGCTCATCAAATTTCAGAAAGCAGAAATTCTGACTCCACATTAATTCAATAACGCTGTTGCACTTTCAGAAGCTTTGTTGCCGATATGAGACACAAATGCTGTAAATTCAGCACAAATGAGCTTTCACAAGGTTATAAATATCAGGCTGAGGCACAAGATTGCATCCATAACACCAGGTTTGTTTTAAAAATGCTCAACATTGTTTTCATTATTGGTCTGGCCGCCAGCTAATACCGAGATGTTAAACTCCAACACATCACCCACATTTGCATTGAGATCGAGAATGCAAAGTGGTAAAAGATCCACCGATTTCACAGACAAAATGTCATATATGATTCAGTGTCGGAGATTAAGTGATAATAAAGGAGAGAATTTGCGCCATTGGTGAATAATGCATGCCACAATTAATTTGGGCATGAGGTAGAGTGCGTGTCTGAAGCAATCCTAGAATGCATTATTCAACAAAATTGCTCATGTTCAACTTCACTGCAGCTATTACCCAATGTATGGGGCATATCCCATCAGTCTGTAGAACAGCAACATCATTATTGGATGTCATTTCAAATTAGGGGGCGAGAAGAAAGATTAAGAAATCCTGCACCATCAAAACTAACAATGTAATCATTCTGTAACCCGCTGTGGAAATGTTTACTATTATGGAGTATCTGCATTCCTGTTGATGCCGTTACAAAACTGAAGTACTGCTATGCCCAGAAACGCCCGCGATCAAGCCACCTGTCCAATCTTTCCTGTGCCGAGCTCATTGGCAAAATTATATTTCAGGTTTGTGGACAGATGAAAATCACTTACGAAACTATTTCTCAAGTTGGATGGTATAAATGATTAGTCTTAATTAAACTGAAAGTTTGAACCCATTAGGTGAGAGCTGTGGCTCAGCTGGCAACACTCTGGCCTCTGAATTGGAATGATGTTTTGTGTGTTCAAATCACACTTCCGGACCAGAGCAAAGAAAAGCAAAGCTGACACTCAAGTGAGTGCAGTACTGAGGGACAGCTGCACTGCCAATGGTGCATCTTTTGGCTGAGACATTAAACCCTGTCTGCCCTCTGAGGGTGGATGTAAAAGATCCCAAGGCCACTATTTTGCAGAAGAGCAGGGAATTTATCCCCAGGTGTCCTGGCCAATATTTATCCCTCAATTAACATTGAGGTAGTATGGGCTGAGGTTAGAAACAGGAAAGGAGAGGTCACCCTGTTAGGGGTTTTCTATAGGCCTCCGAAAAGTTCCAGAGATCTAGAGGAAAGGATTGCAAAGATGATTCTGGATAGGAGCGAAAGCACCAGGGTAGTTGTTATGGGGGACTTTAACTTTCCAAATATTGACTGGAAACGCTATAGTTCGAGTACTTTAGATGGGTCCGTTTTTGTCCAATGTGTGCAGGAGGGCTTCCTGACACAGTATGTAGATAGGCCAACGAGAGGTGAGGCAGTATTGGATTTGGTACTGGGTAATGAACCAGGACAGGTGTTAGATTTGGAGGTAGGTGAGCATTTTAGTGATAGTGACCACAATTCGATTACGTTTACTTTAGTGATGGAAAGGGATAGGTATATACCGCAGGGCAAGAGTTATATCTGGGGGAGAGGCAATTATGATGCGATGAGGCAAGACTTAGGATGCATTGGATGGAGAGGAAAACTGCAGGGGATGGGTACAATGGAAATGTGGAGCTTGTTCAAGGAACAGCTACTGCGTGTCCTTGATAAGTATGTACCTGTCAGGCAGGGAGGAAGTGGTCGAGTGAGGGAACCGTGGTTGACTAAGGCAGTCGAAACACTTGTCAAGATGAAGAAGGAGGTTTATGTAAAGATGAGACATGAGGGTTTAGTTAGGGCGCTCGAGAGTTACAAGTTAGCTAGGAAGGACCTAAAGAGAGAGCTAAGAAGAGCCAGGAGGGGACATGAGAAGTCTTTGGCAGGTAGGATCAAGGATAACCCTAAAGCTTTCTATAGATATGTCAGGAATAAAAGAATGACTAGGGTAAGAGTAGGGCCAGTCAAGGACAGTAGTGGGAAGTTGTGCTTGGAGTCCGACGGGATAGGAGAGGTGCTAAATGAATATTTTTCGTCAGTATTCACACAGGAAAAAGACAATGTTGTCGAGGAGAATACTAAAATTCAGGCTACTAGACTAGAAGGGCTTGAGGTTCATAAGGAGGAGGTGTTAACAATTCGGGAAAGGGTGAAAATAGATAAGTCCCCTGGGCCGGATGGGATTTATCCTAGGATTCTCTGGGAAGCTAGGGAGGAGATTGTTCAGCCTTTGGCTTTGATCTTTAAGTCATCTTTGTCTCCAGGAATAGTGCCAGAAGACTGGAGGATAGCAAATGTTGTCCCCTTGTTCAAGAAGGGGAGTAGAGACAACCTCGGTAACTATAGACCAGTGAGCCTTACTTCTGTTGTGGGCAAAATCTTGGAAAGGTTTATAACAGATAGGGTGTGTAATCATCTGGAAAGGAATTATTTGATTAGACATAGTCAACACGGTTTTGTGAAGGGTAGGTCGTGCCTCACAAACCTTATTGAGTTATTTGAGAAGGTGACCAATCACGTGGATGAGGGTAAAGCAGTTGATGTGGTGTATATGGATTTCAGTAAAGCGTTTGATAAGGTTCCCCACGGTAGGCTACTGCAGAAAATACAGAAGCATGGGATTCAGGGAGATTTGGATCAGAAATTGGCTAGCTGGAAGAGGACAAAGGGTGGTGGTTGATGGGAAGTGTTCAGACTGGAATCCAGTTACTAGTGGTGTACCACAAGGATCTGTTTTGAGGCCACTGCTGTTTGACATTTTTATAAATGACCTGGAGGAGGGCGTAGAAGGATGGGCGAGTAAATTTGCAGATGACACTAAAGTCAGTGGAGTTGTGGACAGTGCAGAAGGATGTTACAAGTTACAGAGGGACATGGATAAACTGCAGCGCTGGGCTGAGAGGTGGCAAATGGAGTTTAATGCAGAAAAGTGTGAGGTGATTCATTTTGGAAGGAATAACAGGAAGACAGAGTACTGGGCTAATGGTAAGATTCTTGGCAGTGTGGATGAGCAGAGAGATCGCGGTGTCCATGTACATAGATCCCTGAAAGTTGCCAACCAGGTTGAGAGGGTTGTTAAGAAGGCGTACGGTGTGTTAGCTTGTATTGGTAGAGGGATTGAGTTTCAGAGCCATGAGGTCATGTTGCAGCTGTACAAAACTCTGGTGCGGCCGCATTTGGAGTATTGCATGCAATTCTGGTCGCCGCATTATAGGAAGGATGTGGAAACATTGGAAAGGGTGCAGAGGAGATTTACCAGAATGTTGCCTGGTATGGAGGGAAGATCTTATGAGGAAAGGCTGAGGGACTTGAGGCTGTTTTTGTTCGAGAGAAGAAGGTTAAGAGGTGACTTAATTGAGGCATACAAGATGATCAGAGGATTGGATAGGGTGGACAGCGAGAGCCTTTTTCCTCGGATGGTGATGTCTAGCACGAGGGGACATAGCTTTAAATTGAGGAGAGATAGATCTAAGACAGATGTCAGAGGTAGGTTCTTTACTCAGAGAGTAGTAAGGGCGTGGAATGCCCTGCGTGCAACAGTAGTGGACTCGCCAACACTAAGGGCATTCAAATGGTCATTGGATAGACATATGGACGATAAGGGAATAGTGTAGATGGGCTTTCGAGTGGTTTCACAGGTCGGTGCAACATCGAGGGCTGAAGGGCCTGTACTGTGCTGTCATGTTCTATGTTCTAACACCTCCCCATACAAACAAATTTACCTTGTTATTATCATGTTTGTGGGAGTTTGCTGTTCTGCCGCATTTCCTAGATTACAATGGTGACTACTTTTCTAAAGTAGCTCATTGGCTATAAAATGCTTTGAGATATCTGGTTGTCATGATGAAATCCATAGAAAATCTAATCTTTATTTTCATTAAGGAAGGTGGCCATGAAATTCAACAAGTGCTTCTTCAAAGATTAATTAATTTAACAAAAAATAATCTTTATTGTCACAAGTAGGCTTACATTACTTACAAAATTCTTGATTTCTCGAGGAATTAAGGGCTATGGAGAGAGAGCGGGTAAATGGAGTTGAAATCAGCCATGATTGAATGGTGGAGTGCACTCGATGGACCGAATGGCCTTACTTCCGCTCCTATGTCTTATGGTCTTATTAAGACTGCAATGAAGTTACTGTGAAAAGCCCCTAGTCGCCACATTCCGGCGCTGTTCGGGTACACAGAGTCAGAATTCAGAATGTCCAAATTACCTAACAGCGCGTCTTTCGGGATTTGTGGGGGTAAACCGGAGCACCTGGAGGAAACCTGCGCACACACGGAGAGAACGTGCAGACTCCATACAGACAGTGAGCCAAGCCGGGAATCGAACCTGGGACCCTGGAGCTGTGAAGCAACAGTGCTACCCACCCTTCCTACACACCCTTTCTAAATCCCCTCGCTTTTCCAGTCACATTCTCCCACTTGGCAATGTTCCTCTCAAGAACCTTCCCTGGTAACTTACTGTGCAACTAAATCCTTTGACGGAGATCTTCCACCTAAGTTCCTTATTTAACCTTAATTATAAAATGCCTGCGACTATATTTAACCCTGTAGCTCACTGAACAATTTTCCTGGCCTAGATTTGTCAGTTCCCTTCATAATCCTGAGATCATTAACTGTTGAAGTAACCACCTCTCTCTCTCCTCCTGTCAGATGTGCCTTAAAACCTAATCCTTTGAGCAAACTTTTGGCCATCTCCTAATTTCCAAAAGTGGTATATGACTTTTGGTGCCAGTGTGATGCTGGGTATGTAGGCTGTATGTCCTAACAACTGGTGGATCATTTCAAACACAAAATCACAGAATTGTTATGGAGCAGAAGGAGGCCATCCAGCCCCTCACGTCTGCACCGACTCTCCAAATGAGCATTATGACTTAATGCCAATCTCCTGCCTTTTCCCTGTACCCCTGTACATTGTTTCTATTCAAATAATCATCTAATGCCATCTGGAATTCCTCGATTGAACTGCTTCCACCACACGTCTAGGTCATACATTCCAGGCCCAAACCACTCGCTGTGTGAAATTGTTTTTTCTCACATCACATTTGCTTCTTTTCCAAATCACTTTTAATCTGGGCCCTCTCATTCTCAATTATTTTATGAACGGGAACGGTTTCTCCCTATCTACTTTGTCCAGGTCCCTCATGATTTTGAATATCTCTGTTAAATCGCCTCTTAACTTTCTTCTCTCCAAGAAGAACAGTCCAACCTCTCCAATCTATCCTCATAACTGAAGTTTCTCATCCCTGGAACCATCCTTTTGAACTTCTTCTGCTCCCTCTCCAATGTGTTTGTATCCTTCCTATAGTGGGGCGCCCAGAAATGTACACAATACTCCAGATGAGGTCGAACTAGTGTCTTGTATAAGTTCAGAATATCCTCCTTGCTCTTGTACTCTGTGCCCCTCCTAATAAAACCCAAGATACTGTATGCTTTACTAGCTGCTCTCTCCATTTGCCCTGCCCCTTCAATGATCTATGTACATATACACCCAGTTCCCTCGGCTCTGCACCCCTTTAAGAATTTGCTCCTTATTTTATATTATCTCTCCATGTACTTCCTACTAAAATGCATCACCTCACACTCCTCCGCACTGAAATTAATCTGTCACCTATCTGTCCACTCCACCAACTTGTCCATGTCCTTTTGAGCAATACTTAAATTCTATACTGCCAATTGACTATTAATTCCTAATTGTACAGGAATGCAGTCGGTTTTTGTTGTCCTTGGCCTGGTATGTAGTAATTGTGGTCCTGGATTTACAGATAATGATGGGGACAAATTCGATCTTTTATTGAACAAAAAGCTAACTATTTACAAAGTAGTATCTACACTGGGCTCCACATGGAACTATCTCTCTCTCCGTGCTTTGTCAGCGTGCAAACCTACATCACTGATGATGTAGACTTTATATTTACATATTTAACAATAACCCTTTATATGTCAACTCCCCACCTCCAAATCTCAGGCTCAATTAATACAATTTACATTATCCTACACAAGGGAACAGGAAGAAGCCATTTAGAGCCTCAAGTCTGTCCTGTGAGTCAATGAGACTGTGGTTGCTCTGGAGACCAAACTCCATATACATACTTTTGCCCCATGTCCCTCATTACCTTGAAAATGTTAATCCATTTGCCCTTTAACCTTCCAGGGAATGCAATCCTAGTTTGCTTAATCTCTTTGTGGAGCTCAATTTTTCAAGCCCAAATTTGGTCTGATAACCCTCCTGTGAAAGACTGTGGGATGTTTTAATACTTCAAAGATGCTAAATAAATGCAAGTTGTTGTTCTAAAACAAATCAATTCACATCACACTTCATTGGTTACAAGTTCAAGTGCATGGAGAGGACAACACTACACTTTGTTCAGTCAGAATATTGCCTCTGCCTCAACAAGCCAAATAGGAAGGGTCGTTCAACAAAAAGATTAAAAAACATTATCGACATTTATATCAGTCAGCACCCAAGAACTGAAATATGTCCAATATTCCTAAATTTGTGGGAAAATAGGAAAGAGCGTTGGTGGGGGATACCCAGAACACCCAGAACGATGGCACGGTGGTTAGCACTGTTGCTTCACAGCTCCAGGGTCCAAGGTTCAATTCCCGGCTTGGTTCACTGGCTGTGCGGAGTCTGCACGTTCTCCCTGTGTCTGCGTCGGTTTCCTCCGGGTGCTCCGGTTTCCTCCCACAGTCCAAAGATGTGCAGGTTAGGTGGATTGGCCATGCTAAATTTCCCTTAATGTCCAAAAAGGTTAGGTGGGGTTAGTGGGTTACAGGGATAGGGTGGTGGTGTAGGTTTAAGTAGGGTGCTCTTTCCAAGGGCCGGTGCAGACTCGAGGGGCCGAATGGCCTCCTTCTCCACTGTAAATTCTATTCTATGATTCTATGAAATGTGAAGGACTTGCCAAATTTTATGACAAAATCCCGTGATCAGGAAGCCACAGCGAGAGAAATTGGGGATTAGGGAGCTAGAAAACTGTGGAAGGGTTGTAACTATAAATAGATGTCACATTGGCAAAAGGGAGGCCAAAGGTCTGGTTTGAGTGAACACGGTGAGGGGGACATTCCTGCTTCTCCTCGCTCACAAGTACTGTAAACAAGGGCAAGCTTATACAGCTGGACAACCTGGCCTCCATTTCGTTAACAGATATCCCCGAGTTCTGTGAATCCGGGCTGGCAGTTCCCAACTGTACAGTGGGAGCCTTCCTTCTGCCAACCTTTGACCTCCTCCCTCTTCAAACTTCCTTCTTCAAGACACAACACTCATATGCCTTGCAGCTTACTGCCACAGTAAATGGCACTGGATGAATACAGGCCTGGATGGGGATCTTTTCTGCTTTCTAAACATATCCCCCAAACCCGAGTTGGTCTCTGAATGGATGAGAGAGAACTTTAATTGAATTGACATCCATGGCTGGATTCACAACTGAATCAAAAATGGAATGGATTATATTGCTCGCACCAAACAAAGAACAAGTTTTTAAGTGAGGCGAATGGATGAGCTTGGAAGCTCATTTGCGTTTATTGAAATGAAATAATAATAATAATCTTTAAAGTCACAAGTAGGCTTACATTAACACTGCAATGAAGTTACTGTGAAAAACTCCGAGTCGCCACACTCCGGCACCTG
This sequence comes from Scyliorhinus torazame, assembly GCF_047496885.1. Taxonomy (NCBI): domain Eukaryota; kingdom Metazoa; phylum Chordata; class Chondrichthyes; order Carcharhiniformes; family Scyliorhinidae; genus Scyliorhinus; species Scyliorhinus torazame. The sequence continues at coordinate 279,592,150 of NC_092707.1, read as the reverse complement.
TTCAGGTACACAGAGGGAGAATTCAGTATGTCCAAATTCACCTCACCTGCACATCTTTCGGGACTTATGGGAGGAAACCAGACCACCTGGAGGAAACTCACGCAGACACAGGAAGAACGTGCAGACTCCGCTTAGACAGTGACCCAAGCCGGGAATCGAACCTGGGACCCTGCCGCAGTGAAACAACAGTGCTAACCACTGTGCTACCATGCCGCCCCCATTAACTGATAGACAGGGAGAACAATCGCTCTGAATCTATTCTGTGCTGGGATTGTGGTCCCAGATCTGGATAGTTCTCTCAATCCCTGGCTGGCTAAAGTACAGAGCTGTTTCACAATTTACGATTAGTTATTAAATAACAGGAAAGAACATTCATGAACTTGTTTAATCAGGAGTACTGAATACTTCATGTAATCTCTTCACCAGAGTGAACAAATCAACATTTTAATGTGGGGTTAGATTAAGGCTGATCACAAGAGTCACATTTAATGGAATCAAGAATTCATCTAATCATTATAAGTATGTTGGGGAAAAAATGCAATAGTCAGATGCTAACATATTCCCAGAGTGTAATTATGAGCCATAATTTGTTAAGCATTTTAATTACTGGCATTTCTTTGGACTAAAGCTTTGGAATTTTTTCCCTAAAACTTTTCATTTGTGTCTCTTTCGGTCTCTCCTTCTTAACGATGCTCCTTAAAATCTAACTCCAAGCTTTTAGACATCGACTCCCGGAATATCTCCTGCGACTCGATGTCAAATTTTGTTTGATAACACTCCTGTGAAGTTTTACTTGGGATGCTTTACTATGTTTTTTAAAAAATAATAATTTTTATTCAAATTTTCACAAAATATCAACAACAAAATACAGAAAGAAAAGACCAACCCCCCCGCCCCCCCCCATATACATAAATAATAAATTAACAGCCTTCATCAACACAAAGGCAAATATACACGCCCATCAAGAAAAACGAACCAACCCCCCCCCCCCCCCCCCCCCCCCCCACCCCCGAGCCCCCCCTTTCCAACTTAATAAACCCCGCCATATCGCTGATCCAGGATTCCACGCTTGGGGGCCTCGCATCCTTCCACTGAAGAAGAATCCTTCACCGGGCTACCAGGGACGCAAAGGCCAGAATACCGGCCTCTTTCGCCTCCTGCACTCCCGGCTCCTCCGCCACCCCAAATATTGCGAGCCCGGCTTGACCCTGGATCCTACCACCCTCGACACCATCCTCGCTACACCCTTCCAAAAGTCCTCCAGCGCTGGGCAAGCCCAGAATATGTGGATGTGATTTGCTGGGCTCCCTAAGCACCTAACGCACCTGTCCTTGTCCCCAAAGAACCGGCTTATCCTTTGCCCCGGTCATGTGAGCCTTATGCAGCACCTTAAATTGTATGAGGCTGAGCCTCGCGCAAGAGGAGGAAGAGTTCACCCTCCCCAGGGCATCCGCCAACATCCCCTCATCAATCTCCTCACCCAACTCCTCCTTCCACTTACCCTTTAGCTCCTCCACCGAGGCCTCCTCCTCCTCCTGCATCACCTGATACGTTGCCAAGATCATCCCCTCTCCAACCCACCCCCCCCGACAGCACCCTGTCCTGGACCCCGCGTGGTGGCAACAGAGGGAACTCCACCACCTGCCGCCGAACAAATGCCCTTACCTGCATATATCTGAAGGTGATCCCCGGGGGGAGCCCGAACTTCTCCTCCAGCTCACCCAGGCTCGCGAACTTCACGTCCACAAACAGGTTCCCCCATCCTTCTAATACCTGTCCTGTGCCAGCTCAGGAATCCTCCGTCCATCCTCCCTGGGACAAACCGGTGGTTCCCCCAGATCGGGGACCACACCAAGGCCCCCACCTCCCCCCTGTGACATCTCCATTGCCCCCAAATTCTGAGGGTAGCCGCCACCACCGGGCTCGTGGTATACCTCGTTGGAGGAAGCGGCAGCGGCGCCATCACCAGCGCCTCCAGGCTCGTGCCCACACAGAACGCCATCTCCAGCCTCTTCCATGCCGCCTCATCCCCCTCCATCACCCACTTACGCGCCATCGCCCCGTTGGCGGCCCAGTAATACCCACAGAGGTTAGGCAGCGCCAACCCCCATCGCTCCAGGAACACCCTTGTCACTCTCGGGGTCTTCTGCGCCCACACAAACCCCATAATGCTCCTGTTAACCCGCCTGAAGAAGGCCCTAGGGATCAGGATGGGGAGGCATTGGAACAGGAACAAAAACCTCGGGAGCACCGTCATTTTAACTGACTGCACCCTACCCGCCAGGGAGAGTGGCAGCACGTCCCACCTCTTAAACTCCTCCTCCATCTACTCCACCAGCCTCGTGAAGTTAAGCTTATGTAGGGCCCCCCAGCTCCTAGTCACCTGGACCCCCAGGTACCTGAAACTCCTCTCTGCCCTTTCTAGCGGGAGCTCACCAATCCCCCTCTCCTGGTCCCCTGGGTGCACTACGAACAACTCGCTCTTCCCCATATTAAGCTTGTACCCGGAGAAATCTCCAAACTCCCTAAGGATCCTCATCACCTCCGGCATTCCCCCCACCAGGTCCGCCACATATAGCAGCAAATCATCCGCATAGAGCGACACCCGATGCTCCACCCACCCCGCACCATCCCCCTCCAGTTCCTTGACTCCCTCAACGCCATGGCCAGGGATTCAATCGCCAGCGCAAAGAGCAGGGGGGACAGGGGACACCCCTGCCTCGTCCCCCGGTGTAGCCGGAAATACTCTGACCTCCTTCTGTTCGTGGCCACACTCGCCACCGGAGCATCATACAGCAGCCTCACCCACCTGACGAACCCCTCCACGAACTCGAACCTTTTCAACACCTCCCACAGGTACCCCCACTCCACCCTATCAAAGGCCTTCTCCGCATCCATCACCGCCACTATCTCCACCTCCCCTTTCATTGCCGGCATCATTATAACATTCAAGAGCCTCCGTACATTAGTATTCAACTGCCTCCCTTTCACGAACCCCGTCTGATCCTCGTGTATGACCTGCGGCACACAGTCCTCTATCCTCATGGCCAAAATCTTTGCCAGCAACTTTGCATCTACATTTAAGAGTGAGATCAGCCTATATGACCCACACTGTAGGGGATCCTTGTCCCGCTTCAGGATCAGGGAAATCAGCGCTCTAGACATCGTTGGGGGCCGAGACCACCCCTTCCCTTGCCTCGTTGAAGGTCCTTACCAACAGCGGGCCCAGCAGGTCCGCATACTTCTTGTAAAATTCAGCCGGGAACCCATCCGGCCCCGGTGCATTCCCCGCCTGCATGTTCCCTAACCCTTTGACCAACTCCTCCAACCCAACCGGCGCCCCCAACCCCGCCACCTGCTCCTCCCCCACCCTCGGAAACCTCAGCCGGTCCAGGAAGCGACCCATCCCTCCCTCTTCCAGTGGGGGCTCAGACCGGTACAGTTCCTCGTAGGATACTTTACTATGTTAAAAACACATAGAAATAAAAGTTCTTGTGGCTTTTGTGCATTATTGCCATATCAAAATACAATGACATGGATTGCATTATCATCTAAAATTATGGTGTGTTGCTCGAGAAAACATTGAAAATAATTGGTGCTTCCTTCAAGACATTTTGGGGGAATTTGAAGACAAATAAAAGGTTGCCATGACATGCAATCAAAGGAGCATTATCAAATGCACACCCGCACATTTCTGTTCCGGCTCTTTGGTACCGCTTTTCATTCCACGCCACTGTTCTGTCTCACGTTTGTGGTGCAGAAGAAGGCCATTCCGTCCACTATGTCTGCACTGGCTCTCCAAAAGAACAGCATGACTTAGTGCCATTCCCCTGCTTTTTCCCCGTACCCCTGCACATTGTTTCTATTCAAATAATTAGCTAATGCCCTCTTGAATACCTCAGTTGAACCTGCCTCCATCAGACTTCCAGCCGGTGCATTCCAGACCTGAACCACTCGCTGTGCGAAAAAGATTTTTCTTCCATCACATTTGCTTCTTTTGCAAATCATTTTAAATCTGTGCCCTCTCTATCCCAATCATTTTACAAGCGGGAACAGTTTCTCTTTATCTACACTGTCCAGACCACTCATGATTATGAGTATCTCTATCAAATCTCCTCTCAGCCTTCTCTCTATTACGAGAACCGTCCAAACCTCCGCAATCTATCCTCATAACTGAAGTTTCTCATCCCTGGAACCCCTCTTGTAAACCTCTTCTGCACTCTCTCCAATGCATTCACGTCCTCCCTACAGTGTGGTGCCCAGAACTATACACAATACTCTATAGTTTCATAAATTATTGCCTTTCAAGTACTTATCCAGTTCTTTCTGTAATGCTCCTATTAAATCTCGTTCTGCCAGTCTTTCAGACAATGCACTCCAAATTGTCAACAGTTTGCTCTGTAAAAAAAATATGGGGCGCAATTCTCCCATCGGGAGTCTAAGTGCCGATGCCGGAGTGAAAGCCGGAGTGTTTCACTCCGCCGTCGGAGCCCGCTCCCAGTCCCCTATTCTCCCGCCCCCAGGGGGCTATGAGCGGCATCGCGTCATTTGCGTAAAAGCGGCACCGCGTAACTGATGCGGCAGGCACCGCGTAACTGACGTCGCCGGCGCCAACCTGCGCATGCGTGGTTGCCGTCCTCCCCGAGGCCACCCCGCAAGACGATGTCGGATGGATCTTGCAGGGCGGCGGAACAAAGGAGGTCCTCCTTCAGAGAGGCCGGCCCGCCGATCGGTGCCACACCCCATTTGAGGCCCCCCCCCCCCCGGTACAGGAACCCCCCTCCGCCCCACACAGGCCGCCCCCCCAGTGTTCCCACGCTGTTTCTGTCGGCAGCAACCAGGTGTGGACGGTGCTGGTGGGAACCCGTCGTATTGGGCAGGACGCTCGGCCCATCCGGGCTGGAGAATCATCGCTTGCCCGTTACAAACGGCGAGCGGCGATTGTCCCAGCGGCCAGCCGTGATTCTCGGCGCGCTGGTTTGGGGGGGGGGGGGGGGGGGGAGAGAATTGCGTGCGGGCGTCAGGGTGGCGTGGCGGGACATGCGCGGCGCCCCGGCGATTCTCCCGCCCGGCCCGGGGGGGGGAGGGAGAATTCCGACCATGTTTCTGTGTGTCCCCTCTGGCTCTTTTCCCAATCACCTTAAATCTTCCTCCTCTGGTAACTGACCTGCTGCCACAGGAAAGAAGATTATTTTACATTTTCAAGCAAAAAGAAATGAATGAAAAGTGATTACACTTGCCAGAAATAAATACTGCCCTTGCCAACATTGCCCACATCCCATGAACAAACACAAACTAGCAGCAGAAACACTTTCTGATCTCATAGTTAATGAACACCCCATTTAAGCAAATAATTTAAGTATTACTTTCGATCAGAAGCTATATCTTCATTCAGACTCTACTTTCACTGTCTAAAGTCACTATTTCCACACAATGTACTGGATACAAAGCACGTATTTTATCAATCAATCAGACATCTGGTGGGGAGGCAGTCTTTTGAATGCAGAGTTCAACTGATTCTCATCAGTTATAATGTATACAATGGGCCGACAATTCATTGCATCAAAACTACAGGAATCAAAGGGTTGGAATAAATGGGTATTTTTCAAATTGGCAGGCAGTGTCTAGTGGGTAATACAGGGATCTGTGCCAGGACTCCAACTGTTCACATTATATATTAATGATTTGGACGAGGGAACTGAATGCATTATCCCCAAATTTGCTAATTATACAAAGTTGGTTGGAAGGGTGAGCTGTGAGGAGGATGCAGAGGTGCTTCAGTGGGATGTGGATAGGTTGAGTGAGTGGGCATATGCATGACAGATGCAGTTGAATGTGGATAAATGTGAGGTTATCAGCTTTGGTAGCAAAAATAGGAAGGCAGATTTTTATTTGAGTGGGTGTAAATTGAGAGGGGTGGATACTCAGCCACACCTTGATGTCCTTGTGCATCAGTCGCTGAAAGAAAACGCGCAGATACAGTAGGCAGTAAAGAAGGCAATAGTATGTTGGCCTTCATACCGAGAGGATTTGAGTATAGGAATAGGGATGTTTTACTGCAATTGTATAGGGCACGAGTATTGTATGCAGTTTTGGTGTCCTTACCTGAGGAAGGATACTCTTGCTATGCAGCGAAGATTTACCAGGTTAATTCCTGGGATGTCGGCACTATCCTATGAGGAGACACTAAGTCGGTTGAGATTATATTCATTGGAGTTTAGAATAGTGAGAGGGGATATCATATAAACTTATAAAATTCAAACAGGATTAGACTGGGTCGATGCAGTAAGAATGTTCCCGATGGTGGGGAAGCCCAGAATTAGGTGTTGGTGTCATAATTTGAGGATAAGGGGTAAACCTATAAGGACGGAGGTGAGGAGAAATTTCTTTATCCAGAGAGTGGCGAATCTGTGGAAGTCACTACCACAGAAGGTAGTTGAGGTGAAAATGTCAAGAAGGAATTAGATGTAGGTCTTGGGGCTAAAGGAACCAAGAGATATGGGGGAGGGGGGTGGGAGAGGTGGGATCAGGGTATTTAACTTGATGATCAGCCATGATTATAATGAATGGCGGAGCAGGCTCAAAGGGCCGAATAGCCTCCTCCTGCTTCTATTTTCTATGTGTGTCTCTATGCATGTACTTATTTAACTCATTTAAAAAAAACTTTTTCCAATTATGGGCAAATTAGCGAGGCCAATCCATCTACCTTGCGCATCTTGGATTTGTGGGGTTGAGACCCGTGCAGACACGGGGAGAATGTGCAACTTCCACAAGGACAGTGACCCGGGGTGAGGATCAAACCCGGTCTTCGGTGCCGTGAGGCAGCAGTGCAAACCACTGTGCCACTTATTTAACTTATTGATGCGCCATATTTTGCCCCAGTGGCTATAATGTCAGTCACAGTTTATCACATTCCCTAAACCAACAGTGGACAACCCTCTTAAATGTTCAACCAAACTCAAACTCATAAATAATGTACTCCAACAAAAAGCCAGACATTCTAATTGTAGCCAGGTGCTATCGGTAGAGTGAACAGCTCTCTTGATTCATTCCCACATCACACAGAAGAAATCCCCTGGTCCCATCCACAAGGAGAATTCCTGAGTCCTGCCTTAGCCCACAATGCTGGAATAATCAGCCCCACATGGGAAGTGCTTGGATTGCCCGATGTGTTGTGCCAATACTCTCAGCAGCTGCTCAAAGTTGATGGGTGCTCTGCCTGTCAAGAACTAGCACAACTGACTCCACCCCAGTGATGAAACACTTTGTAAATTCTACCCTGTTGTCACTTATCGCCCAGAACATTCAGGGTTGGATGTTCTCAAAAATGGCAGGTGGGACCCAGATGCAGAAGCCCATCCCCATTTCGGACATCGATTTTTTGCCAATAGGGGAAAGGAAGTGGGGTGTAAATTGCGTGGGGGGAAACCAATCTGCAGAGCCATTGGAACTTAGTGGTGAGATCAAAAATACTTAATTTTGGCTATTCCAAGGGTCTTACCCCACAACAGTTAGTCATAGAGATCTACAGCACAGAAAAGGCCCTTCGGCCCATCACATCCGCACTGGTCAAAAACAACTGCCTATGTATTCTAATCCCATTTTCCAGCACTTGTCTATCCTATCCCATTTCATAGCTAAAACTGTCCAGCCCAGGCAACATCCTGGTAAATCTTCTCTGCATCCTTTCCAGTGCTATCACAGTCCTCCTTTAATGTGGATTCCAGAACTGCACACAAGACTCTGGCTGTGATGTAAACATTCTTGAAGGATGGATAAGGTCTATGTAAGTGTCATGATCTGATGTTTTTAAATCCCCTGCTCTTGAAACTTGATAAAAATAGGCTTAAGCAATGTAAAGAGTTTAAAAAGACACTGTCTGCTGGACTGCTTTGATTGACAGACCATCTGATGAAGGTTAGAAAAAAATTATCATCTGTTATTTGCAGTTTCAGCAGAGTTCTTTATTAACATTTTGCCAAGGGCTATTATTATGTCATTATGAATACTTATTTGAGTTTCGAAAGCTATAATGATCTCCGCAGGGGCTAAGTTCACAGTTTGATTCACAGATTGAAGAGGCTATCAAACGATGAGCTGTCTTTGATGTGGGATCTAAATAAAAGTTTGTTTTTATAACAGACTGAGTTCCTGAAGAGATTTGAAAGCATTGAATGAATTTTGTGAATGGGACGTTCACTTAGTGTGTGTGAGTGAGAGCTGATTAAATTGTTCAAAGTTTTTTTCATTTCCGCATGGTTCGAGAGGTCTGCCCATGGTGGACACTTGGTGGATGGCTATGGAAGCAACATGGGAGTATGAGTGGTGATGGGTATATGAGGAGGCGCAAGGACGGTTGGGTGGTATGAGTTGGCATGGAGGTTTGAATATGTAAGCATGGAGAGGCCATGGGGATGGGAGAGAGAGGGAGAGTGGGGGGGGGGGGGTGAGGCTTAAATAATAATCTTTCTTAGTGTCACAAGTTGGCTTACATTAACACTGCAATGAAGTAACTGTGAAAATCCTGTAGTCGCCACACTATGGCGTGTGCTCGGGTACACAGAGGGAGAATTCAGGATGTCTAATTCATCTAACAAGCACATCTTTTAGGACTTGTGGGAAGAAACTGGAGGGACCGGAGGAAACCCACGCAGACACGAAGTGAACGTGCAGACTCCACACAAACAGTGGCCTAAGCTGGGAATCAAACCTGGGTCCCTGAAGCTGCCTACAGCGTTGAGGTCCCAGGTTCGATCCCAGCCCTGGGTCACTGTGTGGAGTTTGCACATTCTCCCCGCGACTGCATGGGTTTCAACCCCACACCCAAAGATGTGCTGGTTAGGTGGATTGGCCATGCTAAATTGCCCCATAATTGAAAAATAATTGGGTACTTCAAATTTTTTTTTTTTAAACTTGCATTTATATAGCATCTTTAATATAGCAAAATGTCATCGGAGATTTATCAAACAAAATGTGATATTGAGCCTCAATTGAAAATCAATATCAGTACAGGTATCCAAAAACCTGATCAAAGGACTTTAAGGAGCAACATTTAAGAATGGGAGAGGGTGGAGAGGTATAGGGAGGTTATTGGAGAGTTTAGGGCCCGGGCAGTTGAATTTACAGCTGCCAATGGTGCAGTGATGAAAATCAGGGGCTGGATTCTCCCACAATGGGGCTATGTCCCCACGCCGGCATGAAAATGCTGGAGTTTCACTCCGAAGGTTCCTAAAGAAGGTTTGAGCTGATTCAATGCCTTGCAGGGGGCTGGCAGGGACCCGGAGTGAGTCACGCAGCTTTAGCTGTGGATAAGGGCCCACCCACTTCCAGTCTGGAGTCCGCGCCGAATGGAGTCCACGCCGAGCACCATGGCGGACTTGGACCGCAGAGGCAGCTGCAAGATGTAGGCCCCCCGATCGGCCGCGCGCCCGAAGATCTGACCAGCCCGATCTGTCCCCCAGCCGCCCGTAAGGCCCCCCTGGTGTCCAATCCCCCCCGCCCCGCCACCAGGGCGGCCACGGACTGAGTCCGCAGCCACCACGCAAGGTTCCCGAACGGCAATAGGTGGTTAGAACCATGCCGTCGGGAACTCGGCCGATTGGGAGCGGTGGATTGCTTTGGGGGGGGGGGGGGGGGGGGGGCTCTGGCAATGGCCCCCCAGCTGTGCGGAGTACTCCGCGAAAACACTGATTCTCGGGTCCCGGAGAATCGTTGAACCGGGGCCGGGCCCGATTTCGGCGCAAAATTTGATTCTCCGCTCCCGCACTAAACGCTATTTTGGCGCACGGCTGCAGAGACCCAGCCCCAGGGATGCTCAAAAGGTCAGAAATGGAAGACTTTGAGGGTTTGTGGAGGTTACAAAATCGGGAAAGGCGAGGCCATTGAGGGATTTGACAGCAAGGAGGAGAATTTTAAAACTGAGACATTGCTTAGCCGGGAGCTGGTGCGGCTCTGTAAGTCCAGGGCTGCTGGGTAAATGGGAGTTGGTGCAAGGTAGCGTAGGAGCAGCAGTTTTGTGGATGAACACAAATTTACAGCGGGTGAAAGATGGGAGGCCGGCCACTAGTGAAATCATTAAGTCATAAATGCATCTCTGGGGGCTTCAGCAGCAGATAAGCTGAGGCAGGAATGGAATCAGGCGATGCTACAGAGGTGGAAGTAGGTGGTCTTGGTGATGGAGCGGATATGTGGTTAAAAGCTCACCTTGGGGTCAAACACAATGCCAAGGTTGGAAATGGGTTGGCTCAGTTTCTGTAGTTACATTGTATACGTTGTGTTGCCCTATTCTGTATTTTCTTTTATTCCCTTTTCTTCTCATGTACTTAATGATCTGTTGAGCTGCTCGCAGAAAAATACTTTTCACTGTACCTCGGTACACGTGACAATAAACAAATCCAATCCAATCCAGTTTCACACCGTTATCAGGAAGGAAAGGAGGAAATTATAACCGGGGGTTTGCGGCAGAGACCAAAGAAAGTGACTTTGGTCTTCCCAATATTTAGTTATCGGAATTTGTTTCTGCTCATCCAGTATTAGATGTCAGAGAAGCGGTGTGACAAATCAGAAACAGTGGTGGGATCAAGGGAGGTGATGGCGAGGTAGAGACGAGTGTTATCAGCGTGCACATGAATTGTGATCTTGTGTTTTTGGATGAGATCACCAAGAAACAGATAAGAAGCAGAAAGGGCTCAAGGATAGATTCTTGGGACAATCCAAAGTAATGATGGAGAAACAGGATGGGAAGCCATTGCAGGTTATGATTTGGGTTATAATTCAATAGATAAACCTGGAACTGAAGCTGTCTGTGCCCATAGGCAGTAAGTAAAGAACAACATTCCAGGCTTGGGCTGATAAGTGCTAAGCGACATTAATGCCACCCAAGTGCCAGATAATGACCATCGCCAACAAGAGAGAATCCAACCATCTCCCCATGACATTCAATGGCATTGCCATCACTGAATCCCAACTATCAACTTTCTAGGGGGTTATCGTTGACCAGAAACTTAATTAGACCAGACATATAAATATAGTGGCTACCAGAACAGATCAGAGGCAGCAATAAAAACTAAATGCTGCGGATGCTGGAAATCTGAAATAAAAATAGAAAATGCTGGAAAGACTCAGCAGGTTTGGCAGATTTGTGAGGAGCGATTTAGAGCTAATATTTCAAATCCCTATGACACTTCTTCTGGGAATTCTGTGATAATTTACCGCTGAACTCCCTCAAAGCTGGCCACCATCTGCAAGGCACAAGTCAGGAACCTGATAGAATATCTCCATTTGCCTAGATGAGTGCAGTTCCAACAACACTCCAGGTGCTCAACACCATCCAGAACAAAGCAGCCTGCCCGATTGGCACTCCATCCACACCTTCAACATTCACTCAGGGCAGCAGTGTGTACCATCTGCAAGATATATTATAACAACTCACCAAAGCTCCTTCAACAGCACCTTCCAAACCCGCAACCTCTACCACCTAGAAGGGCAAGGGCAGCAGACGTCTGGGAACACCACCACCTGCAAGTTCTCCACCAAGTTACACACCATCCTGACTTGGAATTACATCACCATTCCTTCACTGGCACTCGGTAAAAATCTTGGAATTCCGTTCCCAACAGCACATGGACTGCAAATGTTCAAGGTGGCTCACCACCACCTTCTCAAGGGCAATTAGGGATGGGCAAAAAATACTAGCCTTGCCAGCGACACCCACATCCCATGAAAAAAAATTTAAAATCGAGAAGGGCAGGTACACCCAGATGAATGGCTGAAGGAAGATGTTGGAGTTGGATGATGTGGTCACCTCTGTTGTCGGCCATGAAGCTGGTATCGGCTGAACGGTTTCTCGTCTGCTCTGCAGATTATCTCTACATCGGTAGAGATAATATATCGGTAATTTGCTGCAGCTGAAATATTGCAGCAAGGAAAATGGAGAAGAGAGTCAGTACAATGACACAGCCTTATTTGACACCAGTCTTCACCAAAATAGAGTTTGTGGTGGCCCCATTGGTGAGGATCACAGTTTTCAAATCCTTGCAAAGTAGCCGGAGGATGGTGACAAATTTCCAAGGGCAGCCAGGCTGGTACGGGAATTAGCCTTTGCAGGAGACAGAGTCAAAGACTTTATTGAGGTTGGAAAATGCCATGCATAGCGGCTGGTGCTGCTCCTTGCACTTTTCCAGAACTTGCTGCGCAGTGAAGATCATGTCTGTGGTGCTTCTTGATGGGCAAACAAACCACACCGTGACTCAGGATGAACTCTTTAGCCCCCGGGAGAAGTCAACTGGGAGGATTCTTGCAACGATCTTCCCTGTGGCATACAGCAGGGAGACTCCTCTAAAATCACCACTAACCAAAATCACTCCAACCTCCGTTATTGCCAATTCCTTCTCCAAAGCATTTGGGAAAATGCCCTTTCACTAAATACCCAGAAACTAAGATTGTTCTCCATCCAGCTTCCACAGCACAACATCTCCTACAGCAAGCACCATTGTAGAAGTACCACTAGTGGTGCTGTTGCAAGATTCTCCAAATCAGGCGGCAAGAAAGGTGGTCCAATAGCAGCTTCCTCTCAAAAGCTAAATTGCCCAGCACTGAGGTACCAATCACTCAAAACCAGCTCTGCTGGGTGGGACATCTTGTTCGTATAGTTTTTTTTTAAAAATCTTTCTATTGGCATTTCTCATATTTATAAACAGTTGTATGTATTCACATCACATTTTTCTTGCCTGCGCTAATTTCCTTTATTATACAGAGGTATAGTTTGTCCTTCGTTTAACTGACCCTACGTGCCTTTCATTGCCCTCTGGATCGGGCTATGGTTCCTCCCCCTTCCCCGTTCACCCCCTCCCCCCGCCCCCTTTCGGCTGTGCTTTTCTTTTATTTTCCGGAGAGAGTGGAATCATCTCTCGTGCGTTCCCTGCCTTCCTTCCGCCTCCGCCCCCCCCCCCCCCCCCCCCCCGCAGGAGATAGCTCAGAGTACGGAGCTCACAGCATGCCACTCAGACATACACCATGTGCTGAGTGCCTCACTAAGATAGTGCTAGGGCTGGGTCCGCAGGTTAGCTGGTGAAGTACAAACCACAGGCAGAAGTTTATAGTTATTATTGTACAGAATAATAAAACAGAGTTGTACCATCTACAACCGTTTTGGCTCGTTTGTGTACCGGAACACCCAACACGACATGATACCAGGTTGGAAACTCGCCAGCAACTGTGAGACCTACCTGCACCTCTTCAGAGATCCGCAATCCTGCGCCATGGACACCTTCAGCCCGCCACAGCCGCTCCAAATCGCTGGAAATCTCGGCGTCAACTGGAAGCTGTTTAAACAGCGCTTCCACCTCTTCCTAGAAGCCACAGACAGGGAGAATGCATCGGACACCAGGAAGATCGCCCTCCTCCTCTCCACGGCGGGGCAACACGCCATCCACATCTACAACTCCCTGGCATTTGCGGAAGGCGAGGACAAGACGAAATACAAGACAGTCCTTCTAAAATTTGAGGAACACTTCAGCATGGAAGTTAATGAGAGCTTCGAGAGGTACCGCTTCCAGCAGCGCCTGCAGGGTAAGCATGAGCCTTTTCAATCTTATTTGACACACCTCCGTATCCTCGTGCAGTCCTGCGGCTATGAGGCCACCTCAGACTCCATGATTCGGGATCAGATCGTTTTTGGGGTCACCTCGGACACCCGACGCCAGCAGCTCCTCAAAATAAAGTGCCTCACCCTAGCCACCGCCATCGAAACCTGCGTCCTCCACGAAAACGCGACCAGCTGGTACTCCCAATTCCAGGCGACCGAATTGGCACGGCAGGGGTCCTACGAGGCCGAGCGGGTCCAGTCGATCGAGTTCCTCCCGGCCCGCGGCCCGGACGAGGGCGGCCATTTCGCGCGTTTTCCGAGGCCTCCCGCGCTTGTACACGCCAAATGAGGGGACGTCGAAGCAGGGGGACGTGATGCGCAGGCGTGCTCTACGCAGGACCGCACCGCGCATGCGCGGTGTCGCAACGAACGCCATGACGTCACGACATGCGGCAACTGTGGATCCGCACACTTAAAGCGGCAATGTCCAGCCAAAACGCGACAATGCCTCTGCTGTGGCAGGATGGGCCACTACGCTGCCTGCTGTCGAGCAGCTCAACCTGCCAACACACTGCAATTCCGGCAGCCTCGCAGGGATGTGCGGGCCATTCAGCGCCCATACACCTAGTCATACCCTGACGACGTGACGACCGGTGATACCGACGACCGGGAACCCTTCCGCGTTGCGGTAATAGACAGGAACCGGATGTCCCCAAGTAGGACCCACCAGCCGATGCCAGTGCACAGCATTAATCCGGGCGATGAATGGTGTGCCACCCTAACGGTCAACCGATCACCAATCACATTCCGCTTAGACACTGGTGCCTCCGCCAATCTCATTGCATGGTCGGCCTTCCACACCTTGAAGGTTAAACCACCGAATTCGTCGCCCACCTAATAGACTGGACTTATGAGCCTGTTTGCACATTGGACTCACTGAATTGTTGTGCAATAGTGTTAACGTGTTTCTTTCTTGTCATTCCAGGAGTTCTCTTTCGATATTTGATGATTGCATTTGTTTTGTTCGTGGTACAACCTCGTTGCTCTGTTCAACCTGACACCTTCCTATGTATATAGTTTTGCCTCATGTACATGTTGTAAATATTGCACACACATACTCAGCCGCACTCAGCACACACCAATATTTATTACCATGTAGGCACATATCCTTGTGAAAAGGGGGGATGTCATGATATCCATATTAACATATCATGGTGCAATCACACACACACACTGCTGGACAGGTAGATGGACCAACCAACACACACACACAACATCACAGCCAATCACCAGTGAGAGCACACGCACTATAAAACAGTGAACACCACAGTTCCCGCTCATTCTATCAGGAGATAGCTCAGAGTACAGAGCTCACAGCATGTCACTCAGACATACACCATGTGCTGAGTGCCTCACTAAGATAGTGCTAGGGCTGGGTCCACAGGTTAGCTGGTGAAGTGCGAACGACAGCCAGAAGTTTATAGTTATTATTTTACAGAATAATAAAACAGAGTTGTACCACCTACAACCATGTTGGTTCGTTTGTGTACCGGAACACCCAACACGACACCGCTCACATTTGTCCTCCACCTCCGGGAAGAACCTGCTCATTCGGGTTCTGGTCAGGTGCGCGCTGAGCACCACTTTGAGCTGCATTAGGCTTAGCCTTGCGCAGGAGGAGGTGGAGTTCACCCTGCTCAGTGCTTCGCTCCAGAGTCCCCATCCTACCTCTGTCCCCAGTTCGTCCTCCCATTTTTGTCTGATCTCATCCAGTGGAGTCCGGGCTCTGTCCAGTAGCTGTCGTATATTTTCCCACATAGCCCCCCCCCTTCTCGTTGCTTGTGCCTATCAGGTCCTCTAGTAGTGTGCTTTCTGGGGCCCCAGGGTACCCCACTGTCTCTTTGCAGAGGAGGTGTTTTATTTGGAGATGTCTCATTTCCTGTCCTTTTGCTAGCTTCCACTTCCTCGTCAGTTCGTCTAGTGTCGCCAGTCTGTGCCCTACGTAGAAGTCCCCGACCGTCAATGTGCCCCCGTCCCGCCTCCATCTTTTGAAGGTGGTATCTAGCATGGCTGGGGGGAATCTGTGATTGCCGCAGATGGGGGCCATGCGGGACATTTTAGTTATCCCGAAGTGTTGTCTGAGCTGGGTCCATGTTCTCACCGTGGCCGCTACCATTGGGCTTGTTGTGTATCTTGTTGAAGGGGATGGGAGTGCTTCTGTAGCCAGGGCCCGGAGGGTTGTTCCTTTACAGGATGCCTCCTCCATTTGTACCCAATCTGTGTCAGGTTCCTGTACCCATCCCCTCACTCTTTCTGCCATTGCTGCCCAGTGGTAGTATTGTAAGTTTGGTAAGGCTAAGCCCCCTTTGATTTTCCTTCTTTGCAGTGTCTGTTTTGGGATTCTCCGGTTCTTACCCTCCCCACATAAACGCCATGATTAGACTGTCTACGTTTTGGAAAAAGGCCTTAGGGATGAAGATCGGAATGGATCTAAACAGGAAGAGGAACCTTGGCAGTACGTTCATCTTGATCGTCTGCACTCACCGCGCCAGGGAGAGTGAGAGTGAGCCCCACCTTTGAAGGTCTCTTCTTACTTCCTCCACCAGGCTGGTCAGGTTCCACTTGTGGATCTGTGTCCAGTCTCTGGCTATCTGGATCCCCAGGTAGCGGAATCAGTTCTGGGCTGTTTTGAACGGGAGCCCCTCCAGCTCTTTCCCTCCCCCGTTTGGGTTCACTGGGAATGCCTCACTTTTGCCCAGGTTAAGTTTGTAGCCCGAGAAGGTTCCAAACTCTTTCAGCATTTGCAGTATTGCCTTCAGTCCCTCCTGTGGCTTTGAGACATAGAGGAGCAGGTCATCTGCATAGAGTGAAACTCTGTACTCTCGGTCTCCTCTCCGGATTCCCTTCCAGCTTTTCGCATCCCACAGGGCTATCGCCAGGAGTTTGATGGCTAGCGCGAACAAGAGTGGGGACAGGGGGCAGCCCTGTCTTGTTCCTCTCTGCAGCTGGTGGTGTTAGTTCGGACGCTCGCTTTGGGAGCGTTGTACAAGAGCCTTACCCAGGCGGTGAACCCCGCTCCTAGCCCAAACCTTGTTCGTATAGTTGACACCAGACTCCTAAAGCAACTTCTCCCCGTGGAATTCAGTCATGGCAGAAGACTCCTAGCAGGACAATGTAAACATGTCAGGGATGTCCTGAAAGCATCCCTGAAGAGATCAAACATCCCGCCGACTTACGGAAGACTCTGTGACCGATCAAAAGGGAGAAGGTTTATTCGACAAAGCACGAGGCAACGGGGAGAGCGCACAAACCTCCAAACATCTCATCTGTCTGACCCTTTAAGCTCCATCAGACCCAAATATGGCAGAGTCTGCAGATCATGCATTGGACTCATCAGCCATGTCACAAACTATTGAATCACACTGGAACCAAGTCATCCTTGATCCTTAGGGACTTATTCATCTTGTAGTCTAGTATGGTCTTAGATTAATTATTAATTAGTACAAACCTCCTTATTTATTGGCACGTCATTACAATTCAGCAGAACACTACATTATGCAGATATTAGATAATGAAGAGCATGCTTTGCAAGGGAAGCAGTACATCACACATGGCACAACCTACCTTTCTGGCAGTAATAATCCACTTCAGACAATCACATTTTGTTCAGGACAAGGTCAAATAGAGTGCTGCAAAGATCTTTGAAGAGTGATGACTTTTGTTTGATGTACGGAGAAACACAGTAACAGACAGGCAACTATAATAAGGTTCAATGTTTCACAAATTTGACTACAGCGGCTGCTGAAATCAATTTGCACGGAGGGTCATAAGAGGCAAGCTTTACCCCCAGCCTGATTTATCACTCCAACAATCTCAACTCAATGCAGTAGAGCACTTGCCTAATCCTTTCCTAACGAACTCCTAGTCTCCGTTCAGGAACCTAAATGGAAAGTGTCGGCAGGCTACACACAATTGGGTCCGCCACATCCAATCTTATTCTCAGCTAGCCTATTCACACTCATGTTGAACATTTGCCGTGGGTTAACAAATAAGGTTTGAAAAAAATTCTATTGCTCTTATCTAGCCCAGGAAAGTCAACATTAAAGTTGAAATTTAATCGGTGGTTAGAGAATGGGGGGGGGGGGGGGGGGCAGGGGAAAAAGGGGGGGGGACAGGGCAAATGGGATCAGAACTATTTGCTCAAATGGATAGTAAATACTGATGTGCACTGACTGGGAAGCATGGCCAGTTTCCATGTGATGTTTCCCCTGCGCAAGCATGGCAGACACAAATTTGTGAAGCGTCCCATTCTTCATATCACTGTATATGTAAGGTTCTCTGCAAGTTATGGCTGTAACAGAGCGGCATCATTGAACAGGAGGGAAGAAGCTTTCTCCAGGCTGAAACAGCACTCATCAGCACTATTTTTTGGCAACATCCCAGAAAGACATATTTGAGGTACAAATCTGGACTTCAGAAACAAAGTCTCCAGCTGTTGTGGTGCAGAGCGGCACCCAAATGTCTGAATGAACAGGAGGAGAGAATAAATTAGGTCAGTTAAAATTAAGCACCAAACAATAAGTTTCTGTTCTGTACTGGGTGGAGTTAAGTATTCTGCACACACATGCAAAAGGACACACAAGCAATTGCTAACCACCACAAAAGTTTTGGATTAAAATAACTACTTTGCCATATATATATGATAAAGGAGGAACCAACCCAACAAAATTCAATTACACTGATGTTGGACACTTCACAAAATCTCAACCAGAAACCCAAATCTGGAAATCCTGAACCAGACAAAGACAAAAATGAAACCTACAATTAACTGACACTCAAATAATCATGACTATTGTCAAAAATACAATGGGTGCAAATTCCAAACAAAGAACAGGACAAAGTTTTCCCTCATCTTTGCTTTCCAGCATCTTAACATTGATTGTTCACACTCGTGGCTGGTCAAGGTAGATAGATGTTGGCTCTTTGTTGGAAATCAACTCTCCAAATTACAGCCATTGCCAGCTTTTCTAACACTGCAAAATAAGATAAGAGTATTTAGTTCAATTTAAAACGTAGCTTGTTGAATCATAGAGTGCAAAAGGTTACCATTCAGCCCATTGAGCCTGCATCAGCACTTTCCTGTCATTCCTGCATTTTTTTCCCCTTTAAGTATTTATTCAATTCCCTTTTGAAAACTAGTCTGCCTCCATTACCTCATCAAACAGTGCATTTCAAACCTTAACCACACGTTCTGTTCAAAAAACAAAATCTTCCCTCATGTCTCTGCTGGTTCTTTTGACAATCACCCAAAATCTGCGCCTTCTGGTTAGTCACCTTTATTTATAAAATAAAGTTTCTCTTTATTTATGCTCACCGAATGGGAAAATACAGGAAAATATGATTCTTAACCGGCTTCTTAAAGTGCAAAGCTCAATTTACCAAGTTGGTACATCCCAAAAATACACAAAATATCTTCTGTCGACCTGTTCCACACTAACTATTGACCCAAGTCAAGCCATTACACAACCTTATAGCTCTTCCTTTGCTTACCATGCATTCCCATTCTTTTTGAGGAGAGGTTGAAGACAAAAGTTCCTCCCAGTAGGATTCAGATTACATTTATAAAACAACAGGAATGCACCATTATCAGTTTCAAACCTCTCATCCATTTTGTTTGGATAGGCTGGCATCCAAAATTCTCTCTGATTATTACTGACGATGTCTGATTAACACAACGATCTATTTTCTTTAAGCAAGAACAATAAATCATCCTGCAGCCAGAAGGTTTAATTTCAGATAAGAAAGATCTCTTTGCATCTTTTTCTGAGCAGAAACGCTGCAAGTATTACAACAACGTGCATTTAAACAGCAGCTTGCAAGTTGTAACAAAATCGCTAATGCGTTTTACAGGAGAGTTATCTAACCAAATTTAACACTGAGCCACATAACGAGGTATTGGGACAGATGACCAAAAGTTTGATCAAAGAGGCTGGTTTTAAGGGGGGTCTTAAAGGAGGAAAATCCGGTGGAGATTTATTGGGGGTGGGGAGGTGGAGTCCCTGAGCTTCGAGCCGAAGGCAGCCAATGTTGGAACATTTAAAATTGAAGGTGCATAAGAGGCAAGAATTGGAGGAGAGCAGCTGTCTCAAAAGGTTGTCTGCCTGAGGAGTGAGGATATGAAGGAAATTGATAACACGGATGAAAATTACTGTTGGAACAACAGCTTGCATTTAAACAGTGCCATTAAGGTAGTAAAATGTCCCAAGGGTTTTCACAGCAGCATTAAAATTTGACACTGAGGCACGTAAGGTAAGAGAGGACAGGTGAAAAAAAGCTTGGTTAAAAAGGTAGGTATGCAAAAGATAAGATTTTGCATGGTAAAAGATTTATAGGAAAATAATTCATCACAGCAGGTCAACTTCCAAGGTTCAACGCTTCAAGCAAAGCAGCCTTTTAGATTTTTGAAGGCTGTTTTCAACAGTTCCCCCGTTTGGGTTGGCTGATGCAAGCATATTTTCTGAGAGATCGATTGTATTTTCCACCTGTCAAATTTTCTGTGTAATATGGTAAGCACGCATGAAAAATATTCAGCAGTGTGACACATCTCATTGTAGCGAAGTCTGTACCTTGCTGCCCAGCTGACCCTGTGCCAAAGTGCTATTGCTTACGATACAGAACATGTTCCTAAGCTCTGCTGTCTTTGTGAGGCCCCATTTATCACCATTAGAAGACTTTACCAAAACAAAGATGAGGGGAAAAAACAGAAAGGTAAAGTGGTGCCCAGAATTGATTTTTGCAGTGGCCTGTGAAAAGTTGAGCACAGAATATTGTTTTGCTGAGGAGCTTTAACTGGATGGTGTAAAACGGGTTATGCTAGGACAGGTGGTTGTTTACACTAAGTGCATTTGTGTTGTGCATTTGTGGGGGGAAGGGAGTGACGAGGGGAAGGGGAAATGATTTGTCTATGAGCATTTTGTTAAGTTTTCTCCCCAAACGCTGCATCCCTGATGACGGAATTAGTAGGCAAGACACCAAATCAGTCAGTCCATAGAGTGACCCGGACAAGATAAACCTTCCCTTTAATCTCAATGATATGGCTGTGAATGGATACTGAAACCTTCTTTTCACCACACTAACCACTGCATACTTACAATCCAACATGCTGTACTGTATTGCCACTATTTTCAAGTTCCTCGACAGGTCAAACAGTGTTTCTCAAGAGTTAACCTTAGCCCAATGAGTGGCATTCTCACCTCTGAGACAGAAGGCTGGAGGTTCAAGTTCCCTTCCAGGATATGAGCACACAAATAAAAGTTGGCACTCCAGTGCAGTACTGAGGGAGCATTGCACTGTTGGAAGTGTTGTCCTTTGGAGGAGATGTTAAGCTGAGGCTCTCCCTGAGAAGGCCGTTGTAGTCAGGGCTTGTTCAGCCGGTCTCATTAGGAGGTTCAGAGGTTGGTAAAGTTGAATAGTAGATTTATTGGTAACACATTTTTCTATATGTGCACAAAGGATAGCCCAAACCAGGAGCTAACATGCGGACTTCTTGAATCTGTCCATGCAACTGTCTCATGTCGGCATCATACTGCCCACAGCTCCAGATTAACCATTGCTATGCCGAACACCCTTGTACTACAGACATAAATGATCCTGGAGCACAATTTCAAAGAGCATCTGAGGCATTCTCGCCAATAATTATCTCTCAATGAACCTCGCATGAAC
Source organism: Scyliorhinus torazame (assembly GCF_047496885.1). NCBI lineage: Eukaryota > Metazoa > Chordata > Chondrichthyes > Carcharhiniformes > Scyliorhinidae > Scyliorhinus > Scyliorhinus torazame. The sequence continues at coordinate 279,570,843 of NC_092707.1, read as the reverse complement.
AAACTATCTGGTCATTACCACATTGCTGTCTGTGGAATGTTTCTGTGCAGAAACCGGTTGTCACATTTCCACACTGGAACACTGACTGTACTTCAAAAAAAACTTCAGTGATGTCCTATGATTATGAAAGGTATCTGAATACAAGTCTTTCTTTTAGAGCAATAGCTTTTCCATTCTAAACGACTGCAGTTATGCCACAGCGAGTCTAGAGAGATGGATATCGTGCCAGAATTGGAGGACAACAGAGATCTTAGAGGCTTGCAGCGCTTGAGCAGATTACAGAGAGAGGGAGAGGCGAGGCCATGGAGGGGTTTGAGAACAAAGGAAAGAATTTTCAAGTTGAGGCGTTGCCTAATCAGAAGCCAATATGGGCCGGCGAGCGCAGGGGTGATGGATAAACGGGACTTGGCATGAGTAAGCATACAAACAACAGGGATCAACTCAAGTTTATGAACAATGAAAGATGGGAAGCTGGCCAGGAGAGTATTGGAATAGCCAACTTAAACGGCAACAAAGACATGAACAAGAGTTTCAACAACAGATGAGCAGAAGCAGAGACAGAGATGAGCTGTGAATGTGAAAATAGTACCCTTGCAATCATCACGATAAAAGGGCTTTCATCCAATTGGTTTTGAATAGTTCATTGGTTTTGAACAGTTCAGTATCCAGATGCCCAAGATGAAGGTCCAGTTGAACAGGACTGCTCTCACCCGGAACCATTCTTATCTAATTATAGCTGGACTATTACGTGTGACAACTTCTCTTCTTGCTCTCACACCATTTCCATAATGGTCTCTACATGGCCCCCTCCTATTTCTCATCTATATGCTGCTCCTCGGTGACATCATCTGGAAACACAGGATTAGGTTCCGTATGTGCGCTGATTTCACCCAGCTCTACCTCACCACCACCTCTTTCGACTCCATCGAGTCTCTAAATTACCAGGCAGTTTATCTAACATCCAGTACTGGATGAATAGAAACTTTGGCAATTAGCATTAGGAAGACTGAAGCCATTGTTTTCGGACCCCGCTCCAAACTCCGTGCCATAGTAACTGACCTCATCCCTCTCCATGGCTACAATACTGAGACTAAACCAGTCTGTTTGTAACCTTGGTATCATATTTGACCCCGAGATGAGCTTCTGACCTCATTTTTGTGCCTTAACTAAGAGGGCCTATTTCTACCTTTGCAACATTGGTTGTCTTTGCCTCCTGTCTCAGCTCATCCGCTGCAGAAACTCTCATTTGTACCTTCATTACCTTTAGACTCGACTATTACAATGCACTGCTGGCTGCTCTCACGCATTCTGCCCTCTGTAAACTTGAGGTTATCCAAAACTCTGCTGCTTGTGTCTTAGCTTGCAGCAAGTCCCGTACTCAAATTACCTCTATGCTTGCTGATCGGCACTGGCTCTCAGCAACGTCCTGATCTTAAACTTTTCATCCTTATTTTCTAATCCTTTGATCACCATTCCCCGTCTCTGTAATCTATTCCAACCCCCACACCATCCACAATATCTGTATAATCATCTAATTCTGGCCTCTTCAGCATCCCCAATTTTAATAATTTCACCACTGGTGATCACACCTTCAGCTGCCTGGGCCCGAAGCACTGCGATTCTCTCTCTAAACTTCTCAGCCTCTCTAGCTCATTTTCCCACTATAAGACATTCTTTAAAAGCCACCTCTTTGACCACGTTTTTGGTCATCTGTCCTAATATCGCCTTGTGTTATATTTGGTTTTATAACTGTCCTGCGATGCACCCAAGGATGTTTTTATTATTTTCAAGGTGCTATATAAGTAAAGTTGTTGTTGAATGGAGGTTCTCACATCTCAGTCTCATATGGATAGGGTTCACGCACGTCCTTGTAGCCATTTAGATTCTACAGTGTTTGCTAATTTAGATTAAAGTAAAAATGGTTGAAAGGGTTGCAGCATCTGAAGACTCACTTCTGATCTACAGATCCTAATCCATTTATATAAATAAGATTAGGATGTCATGCCTTTTTCATCATTAAATATTCATTAGTGGCTTGAAAGACACTACAAAAAGAAAAGCATCAAATAATAATAAGTGCAGGAGATAAAGGCATTCAGAAGCTAATGCATGCAGCTGCAACCAAACACAGGAACTCTGGCTTAATCCTCTGTGAATATTACAAAATCATTATTTGGAATCCTAAACCGTGCCTAATAGAAGCCTGTCACACAAGAGCACATGCACCATTTTGTCCAGAAGCCAGGGCACTGATCGTGCCATGCCAAACCCGCAGTATGTCAGATGAATGATGGCAACGTTTAGAAAAGGATTAATGAGCAAAATAAGGGAAAGTGTGCTGTTCGAAAATTATGACTGCAGTAGGTCAACTGGCTTGAAGTAAACTAGAAGCCAACTGAAAGATAGTGTTGACTTCGCAACACAGACTATACAGCCTTGGTGGTTAAAGATTCTTACGATTTCCCAACAGGAGCTTCCAAGTAACAGCTGTGTTTTGGGGAAAATATATTTTTTTAATTCTATTGAAAAATGGAGCAAAATCATGCCAACATGGCATAAAAATCTAAACATCACGATTTGAAAATTAAGGATCTCCTAAAAATATGGTGTGATTAAAATTCTGCAGCCCAGTGTAAACTGGATGAGTGGGCTGTTAAAACTGGCCTTGAGACTTGCACGTTGAGGTTCTGCTCTCTTCCCACAGGTTCTCATTTTTACCCTGCTCTTCTAAGCATGTGGGAGGGACTGCTGCTTTCTCTAAATGTGCAGCTTGTGCTCAGACTGCTGTTTAATCGGAGATTTTCAATAACACAGATGCCTGTCAGTGCTACTTTACGCCAGCCCAGCAGGAAGAGGACCAGAGTCAAAAGATGACTTAGGAAGGTAACAGGTTGCTTCAACTTTCTTTGTGGGCCCACAGGCACAGGAATTTAGGCCTCCCCTCCTGTGTCCTAACTCTATCAGTAAAGTCCGGTAGTCCCAGATGACTATTGGTTGCTTTGCACTTTGAGGGGGAGAGCTGACTGATGGTGATTTACCACATCTCAGGCGAGGGGCAAGATTGAAAAGGTGGGACCTTCATGAATAACCTCAGCCGGTACGGGGATTGAACCAGCATTGTTGGCCTTTCTGACCCACGTTGACTCCTGGTCAAGTAACGTCTTGATTTAAAATTGTTTTCATATATCTCCATGGTCATGCCCCCAACCCATCTCAAGGCCTTCAGCTCTGCAACCCTCCCAAATGTCTGCACTCTTCAATTCTGGCCCATCGTGCCCCCTTGATTTTAATCGCTCCACAAGTGGTGGTCAGACATTCATCTGTCTGGGCCCCAAACGCTGGAATTCCATCCTTAAACATCTCTGCCCCTCTACCCTCCTTTAAGAGACTCTTAAATATATACATTAACCAAGCCTTTGGCAATCTGCCCTAATATCTCCTTATACAGGCTGGTGAGGTGGGAGGAGTGTTTGGCTCCTGTGAAAGGACTTTGGGATGTTTTACTGTGTTAAGTCAGCTATATAAATGCAATTTGTTGAATTAACTAAGTTCTTGAATAGAGGTATGCGCATGTGTGTGTTAGAACAGTAAGATCCAGAGGTTTGCATGAAGCAGAGAACAGGTACTTACCAAGAATAAAGACAAGCATACTATGTTGTAATGAAAAACCATCAGCAGAAAATATTGCTGCCTTGAGAGAGGAAATCTCATTTTGGAGAACTTTTTCTGTTCAACACTTTTGACTTTTGTTGGATTTTACTGGGAGTAAATGGATTATACTAACTTAACTTCATTTTTCATTAATGCTGCCCTGTGTTTTTACATCAGATTCTAATTTGCTGCCCATGCTTTGCTGCACTACTAATCTGCATCTATAACTGTTCCTATGGTGATCTAGTGTCCAAAAATGGGATTGGAGCTTGATCAGAAACATTTAATATTCTCCGATTTTAATGAGGTCAAGACATGCATATATTAAAGAGCAAGACTATTTCCCCAATGAGATCCCTTATCTATGAGCATCGGTTTGCAATTTAAAACTCAGTTGGAAAGGCTGGAAATACCTAAGCCATACAAAGCTGGATGAATTTTGGTAACTCTCTTCATCTGTGCAGAATGAATTGATCACAGTTGGTGAGCATTAAGGGGGTGCTAAAGTTGGTCAAAAAGCCTTCATGTTAGGGAGGTGAAACCAGACCACAGTCTCCTAACATGTCCCGATCACCATTTCCCATCCAACAGCAGAAATGCATGTGCACGTCTGTAAACAGAAACTGAATCATTATAGAATGGTACAGCACAGGAGAGTGGCAAAGAAGTGGCAGATGGAATAAAATGTAGAAAAGTGTGAGGTTGTGCACTTTGGGAGGAAGACTAGAGGCACAGACTATTTCTTAAATAGGAAAAGGATTCAGAAATCAGAAACACAAAGGGACAAGGAGTCCTCGTTCATGATTCTCCTCAGGTTAATGTGCAGGTTCAGTCAGCAGTTAGGAAGTAAATGCAATGTGAGCATTTATGTGGAGAGGACGAGAATACAAGAGCAGGGATGTACTTCTGAGGCTGTATAAAGCGCTGGTCAGACTCCATTTGGAATATTGTGAGCAATTTTGGGTCCCGTATCGAAGGAAGGATGTGCTGTCCTTGGAGAGGGTCCAGAGGAGGTTCACAAGAATGATCCCCGGAATGCAGGACTCGTCATATGAGGAGCAGTTGAGGACTCTGGGTCTGTACTCGATGGAGTTTAGCAATATGAGAGTGGGGATCTCATTGAAACTTACAGAATACTGAGAGTATAGATAGAGTGAAAGTGGAGAGGATGTTTCCACTAGTAGGAAAAATTAGAACCCGAGGGCACAGCCTCAGACTGAAGGGACAATCTTTTAAAACTGAGATGAGGAGGAATTCTTTTCAGCCAGAGGGTGGTGAATCTGTGGAACTCATTGCCGCAGAAGGCTGTGGAGGCCAAATCACTGAGAGGCTTCAAGATAGAGATAGATGTGTTCTTGATTAATTAGGGGATCAGGGGTTATGGGGAGAAAGCAGGGGAATGGGAATGAGAAACAGATCAGCCATGATTGAATGGCGGAGCAGACTGGATGGACCAAAGGGCCTAATTCTGCTCCTATGTCTTATGGTCTCAGCACAGAGGAGACTATTCAGCCTACCCTGTTTTTGCCATCTCCTTGAATGAGAAATCCAGCTGGTCCCTCCCACTTACCCGGTCTTTCCCGACATCCCTGTATTTTTATCCCATTCAGATATTTACCCAATTCCCTTTTGAGTGTTCCTATCCACCACAGAGACCGTCTTATTGAATTGTTCATATGCAGGGTAATAACATATCAGGGGATCTGTTGTGTAGAGGTTAATTGTTGTCATTGCATTAATGAAGTAAAGAGGGAGGGCTGTTAAGTAGGAATACAAAGAGCAACGAACAATACAGCACAGGAACAGTCCCTTCAGCCCTCCAAACCTGTATCGGTCATGATACCATCCTTGACCAAAGGCCTCAGCACTTCTTTGTGCCGTATCCCTCTATACCCATCTTATCCATGCATTTGTCAAGATGTCTTTTGAACGCTGTTAATGTATCTGCTTTCACAACCTTCCCTGGCAACGTGTTCCAGGCACTCACCAGCCTCTGTGTGAAAAACCTGCCTCGCACATCTCCTCTAAACCTTGCCCCATGGACCTTAAACCTACGCCACCTGGTGATTGACCCATCCAGCCTGGGAAAGAGTGCCTGCCCATCCACTCTATCCATGACCGTCATAATCTTGTAGACCTCTATAAGGTCATCCCTCAACCTCCGTTGTTCGAATGAAAACAGTCCAAGTCTATTCAGCCTCTCCGCATAGCGAACACCCTCCAGACCAGGCACCATCCTGGTAAACCTCCTCTGCATCATCTCCAAAGCCTCCACATCTTTCTGGTAGTGTGGCGACCAGAATTGTGTGCAATATTCCAAGTGCGGCCTTACCAAGGTTCTATACAACTGGAGCATGACTTACCAGTTGTTATACTCGATGCCCCGTCCACTGAAGGCAAGCATTCCATATGCTTTCTTGACTACCTTGTCCACTTGTATTGCCACCTTCAAAGATCTGTGGACCTGCATGCCCAGATCTCTCTGACTTGCTATATTCCTAAGAGTTTTACCATTTACGTTATATTTCCCCTCTATGTTAGACCGACCAAAATGCATTACCTCACATTTGTCCGGATTAAACTATATTTGCCATTTCTTTGCCCATGTCTCCAACCTATCTATGTCCTGCTGTATCTCCTGACAACACGATCTGCCAACAGACCTCCTCAACACGATCTGCCACTCCACCAACCTTGGTATCATCCGCAAACTTACTAATCAGGCCACCTACATTTTCCTACAAATCATGTATGTATACCACAAACAACAGAGGCCCCAGCACAGGTCCCTGTGGAACACCACCAGCCACAACCTTCCATTCAGAAAAACACTCTACTACTGTTACCCTTTGCCTTCTGTGACCGAGCAAGTTCTGTATCCATCTTACCACCTCACCTCTGATCCAGTGTGAATTCACCTTTTGTATCAGTCTGCCATGAGGCACCTTGTCAAAGGCTTTACTGAAGACTATGTAAACAACATCCACCGCCCTCCCCTCATCAATCATCTTTGTCACCTCCTCAAAAAACTCGATCAAGTTAGTGAGGCATGATCTCCCCTTCACAAAACCATCCTGTCTATCGCGAATGAGTCCATTTGTTTCCAAATGGGTACAAATCTTCTCCCTGAGAATTCTCTCCAATAATTTACCTACTATCGACGTGAGACTCACCGGCCTTTGGTTTCCAGGATTATCCCTGCTACCTTTCTTGAACAGCGGTACCACATTAGCTATTCTCTAGTCCTCTGGGATCTCACCTGTAGCTAATGAGGATACAAAGATGTCAGTCAAGGCCCCAGCAATTTCCTCCCTTGCTTCCCTAAGTATCCTGGGGTAAATCCCATCTAGCCCAGGAGACGTATCTACCTTAATATATTTTAAAAGACCCAATACCTCCTCCTTTTTGATGTCAACATGACCCAGACTGTCCACACACCCTACCCAAAATCATCTTCCACAAAGTCCTTTTCTTTGGTGAACACTCATGCAAAGTACTCATTTAGTACCTCATCCATTTCCTCTGGCTCAACGCATAGATTCCCTCCACTGACCTTAAGGGTCCAATCCTTTTCCTGGCCACCATCTTGCTTTTTACACACAAATAAAAAGCTTTGAGATTCACCTTTATCTGATTTGCCAAGGACTTTTCATGACCCCTCCTAGCCCTCCTAATTTCCCGCATAAGTACCTTCCTACTTTATACTCTTAAAGGGTTTCGACCGTACCCACCCTTCTGGACTGTACAAAAGCCTCCTTTTTCTTTTTGACGACATTCACAATATCCCTCGTTATCCAAGGCTCTCTATTTATCCTTTGTTATCTCAGGAACATGACTTTCCTGAATCCTAATCAACAGTCGCTTGAAAGACTCCCACATGTCCGGTGTTGATTTACCCTCCAACAGCCGCACCCAATCCAAATTCTTCGATTCCTGTCTAATGTTATCATAATTTACCTTTCCCCAGTTTAGCACCTTAACGCGAAGGTTATCCTCATCCCTATCCAAAAGTACCCTAAAACTTATGGAATTGTGGTTACTACTCCCAAAATGTTCCCCTACTGAAACCTCAACCACCTCTCCGGACTCATTCCCCAATACCAGGTCCAGTACTGCCCCTTCCCTAGTTGGACTATTTACATATTGCATCAAGAAGCCTTCTTGGGTACACCTTATAATCTCTGCCCCATCCAAACCTCTAGCACAAAGTGAGTCCCAGTCAATATAGGGGAAATTAAAATCCCCTACCACAGCAACCTTGTTACTTTTGTACCTATCCCAAATCTCTCTACCTATCTGCTCCTCTATCTCTCTCTGGCAGTTGGGGGGCTTGTAATAAACACCCAACATTGTGATTGCCCCTTCTTGTTCCTGAGCTCTACCCAGATTGCCTCATTTTATGAGCCCTCGGAGGTGTCCTCCCACAGTACAGCTATAATGTTTTCCTTAACCAGTCATGCTACTCCCCTACCCCTTTTATATCCCCCTCTATCTCTCCTGAAGCATCTATATCCTCCAATGTTCAGCTGCCAATCCTACCCTTCCTTTAACCATGTTTCTGTGATAGCCACAACACCATAGTTCCAAGTACTAATCAGTGCTCCAAGTTCATCTGCCTTACCTGCTATACTTCTGCCGTTGAAACACATACATTTCAAACCACTGCGTTTGAGCAGGCAGGGTGATGTTGTTCTCTTATTTTTGTTCACTATTTCCCCTTCAGTTATTACACTTTCTAAGCTAACGCTCTGGTTCCCACCCCCCTACCATACTATTTTCAACCCTCTTGAGTAACTCTAGCAAACCTCCCAGCCAGGATATTGGTGCCCCTCCAGTTTAGACGCAACCCGTCCTTCTTGCACATGTCACACCTGTCCCGGAAGAGATCCTAGTGGTCCATAAATCTGAAACCCTCCCTCCTACAGCACCAGTTTAGCCACGTGTTTAGTTTGCACTATCCTCCTATTTCTAGCCTCACTGGCACATGGCACAGGGAGTAATCCTGAGATTACAACCCTAGAGGTCCTGCTTTTTAGCTTACTGACTAACTCCCTGAACTCCTTCTGCAGGACCTCATCACGCTTCCTGCCTATGTCATTAGTACCGATGTGTACTATGACCTCTGGCTGTTCACATTTTCCCTTCAGGATGTCCTTGTTCGTTCAGAGACATCCTTGACCCTGGCACCAGGGAGGCAATATACCATCCTGGAGACTTTTTCACGTCCGCAGAAGTGCCTATCTGTGCCTCTTACTATAGAGTCCCCGATAACTATCGCTCTCCTGCACTTTGCCCTCTCCTGCTGAGCAACAGAGCTAGTTGTGGTGCCACTGTTCTGGCTTCTCTTATTTTCCCCTGATTGGCTATCTTACGCCCCCCCCCCCCCCCCCCCCCCCCCAACACCAGTTTCCAAATTGGTATACTTGTTAGAGAGGGTGACAGCCACAGGGGCTGGTTCTGTGACATGTGGTGTGCAATGATGTAATCAGAGTGTTTGTGCGGGCTTTGAGCAGATCACCATCTTGATTGTGTGAGCAACAGCCTTAATAAACCTCTCATCGTGTTTGTACAAGAATCTAGAGTTTGGGCACCTCCATACCTTTTCCCTTTGCAGCAACAAAGAAATATAACATCTATTAAGAGAACGCTTGGCCATGAAATGATTAAGTCCCCACTCACACAGTGCTCTGCCCTCATTACTTTGCTAACCATCAACTTACCCAAGCTTGGTTAGCTGACAATGTTTGACATGAGTGTACAGGGGCACCCAGAACAAAGGCAAAATAAAGCATTGATATTAAAGGTCAATTCTTGATAAAATTAAAACAAATCCTAGACAGAACAAATGGCAAATAAAGTGTTCATTGCTTTAAGTAACTAGGTTAGTTGCAAAAATAACAAAATATAAATATCTGTTGAATTGTTCAATACAGGGGGCAGGATTGTCCGACCCCCCCCCCCCCCCCGCCGGGTCGGAGAATCGCCGGGGGCTGGCGTGAATCCCACCCCCGCCAGTTGCTGAATTCTCCGGCACCGGATATTCGGCGGGGGTGGGAATCGTGCCGCGCCGGTTGGCGTGCCCCCCCCCCCCCCCAGCGATTCTCCAGCCGCGATGGGCCGAAGTCCCGCTGCTGGAATGCCTGTCCCGCCGGCGAGAATCAAACCACCTCTCTTACTGGCGGGACAAGGCCGCGCGGGCGGGCTCCGAGGTCCTGGGGGAGGGCGCGGGGCGATCTGGCCCCGGGGGGTGCCCCCACGGTGGCCTGGCCCGCGATCGGGGCCCACCGATCCACGGGCGGGCCTGTGCCGTGGGGGCACTCTTTTCCTTCCGCCTTCACCATGGTCTCCACTATGGCGGAGGTGGAAGAGACCCCCTCCACTGCGCATGCGCGGGGATGCCGTGAGCGGTCGCTGACGCTCCCGCGCATGCGCCGCCCGGCAAAGTCATTTCCGCGCCAGCTGGCGGGGCACCAAAGGCCTTTCCCGCCTGCTGGCGGGGCGGAAATCAGTCCGGCGCGGGCCTAGCCCCTCAAGGTGAGGGATCGGCCCCTCAAGATGCGGAGAATTCTGCACCTTTGGGGCGGCGCGATGCCAGACTGATTCGCGCCGATTTTGGCGCCGGTTGGCTGACATCGCGCCGATTGCGGAGAATCCCGCCCAGGGTTTGGTCCAAGCCGAAATTGTTGGAAGAAATAAATAATACGAAAAATATAGTCGAGATCTGGACTATTCTGTTCTGATTCAACTGACAATTATGTGAATTGTTAGCTGCAACTGAAAGAAAAAGACTTGTGTCTTCCACAATCTCTGGATGCGTCAAAACACTTTACAGTGAAAGTAGCATTTATTGAAGTATAGACCCTGTTGTAGAAAAAGCAGTAATTAATTTGTGCACAGCAATCTCCCACAAACAGCAATAAGATGATGACCCAGACAATCTGTTAGTTGATTGGATAAATATTGGCCAGAGAACCAGAGAGAATTCAGCTGTTCTTCAAAATAGTGCAATAGGATCTTCTCCATTCAGCTGAGAGAACAGATGGGGTCTCAGTTTAACTTTGTATCCAGGAAACGACAATGCAGCATTCCCCTCAGTATTTCACAGGAGTGCCAGCATAGATTTTTGTGCCCAGGTCTCTGGAGTGGAACTTGAACCCACAGCATTCTTAAGAACATTACAAAACTCTGGACAGTGGGACTAATTGGATAGTGTTTCCTAAGAACCAACATATAATGATGGACTGAATGGCCTCATTCTGAACAGACTGTCCCCTCGAAGACAGGAAAAATAGCTGTTGAAACAAGGATGTATCAGTTTTGCTCACTTAAACTGCTCAATAGTTGGGCCAGAAATTTGGACCCCTCCTTGAAATGTATCCCGCCTCCCCCCACACCACAGCCACCACCCCGGCACCCTGGCTTCCCAGCCATTAAGAACAATACCAATGGCACAATAGAATGGCAGTTAGAATACTAAACATACATTTATTAGTGTCTTACAAGCATTGTTAAACTAACACAACTAATAAGTCAGTTTTATGAAGTCTGGCAACTTTCCAAGCTCCCGTCTTAGCGAGCCAATATTTAGATTCTTCAGTTCTGATGCAGTGTGCACGGAACTCTTGACAAACCTATATCCTATTTAAGCAAGTCCTGCATGCCAACAGCTGGCACTGAGGTATGAGGGCCCGATAGGCACGGTGTGCATGGGCTCCGGTATGGACAGGGGCTCCAATGGGCAACAGGTGCAGAGGCCCAGCAGACCCAGGGTGCAGGGGGCCCGACAGGCACGGGGTGCAGAGAGTCCGGTGGGCTTGGCGGTGTGGGAGGTCAGGCAGGTTCCTCGAAGGTCCTGATCCCCTGGTCATGAATGTCAGCAGCACCTCCCTAACAAAGTGACCGTTGCTTTTTTCCAGCACAGTTTGACCTGCCTCCACCTTTAATTCAATTGAAACAGCACAATAGGGTTTACATAAAAGACGTCCCATGAGTCATTTCAGCGCCTGCAGGAAGTGCTTCCCTCTACTGGTCCTGAATGGCAATTCGCAAAGGGCACTAAATACAGGCCTGACCAGCGACGCTCACAACCCACTGATGCACGGTCAATTGCACAAAGACGAGAGTTGAATACATCTGAGGCTTTATTACACTAAGATGTGTGGCCTCCGACAGCAACTGGCGAAATGGCTGCTGTATAGGGAGCACACATATTTATACTCTGCCTACTGGGCGGAGCCAGCAGGCAGGGACTACCCCCGTACCTCTAGTACAGGGCCTTACCACACATCTCCTAATATATACAACAGTGGTGATTACCACATTTACCCCCTGTTAAAATTGAATCCGGCGGGGGTGGCGGAGAACTATATACAGAGGCAAAAACATTTTGGAGTCCCGTACATGGTGCTTTAACAGTCCCAAACCAATTACAGGTTTAGCCGGTCCGGGGCCTTGATCTGACGTTGGGAGCGACGCAGTGGTGGCGGCGATTCCGGTGCCTGTCTGGTCCTCGGTGACTCCGGGAGCGTCCCGAAATCCTCCTCATCCTCGGCGTGGGCAGGGGGAGGACTGATGGTCCCGGGGGGGGGGGTTGCTGTTGGGTGGGCCGGGAGAGGAGAGGGTGGCGCCGGGCCGGAAGGTGTGTGTGTGGGGAACCTGCTGGTGCCAGGTCCCTGAGGGAGACAGTATCCTGGCGGCCGTCGGGGTACGCTACGTAGGCATACTCAGGGTTAGCGTGGAGTAACTGCACCCTTTCAACCAACGGGTCCGCCTTGTGGAGTCGTACATGCTTACGGAGGAGTACGGGTCCTGGAGCTGCGAGCCAAGTCGAGAGCGACACCCCGGATGAGGACTTCCTGGGGAAGGCGAAGAGACATTCATGGGGTGTGTCGTTAGTCGCAGTGCACAGGAGCGACCGAATGGAGTGCAGGGCATCGGGGAGGACCTCCTGCCAGCGGGAGGCCGGGAGGTTTCTGGACTGTAGGGCCAGCTGGACGGCACTCCAGACCGTCCGTTCGCCCTCTCCACCTGCCTGTTTCCCCGGGGGTTATAGCTGGTCGTCCTGCTGGAGGCGATACCCCTGCTGAGCAGGAACTGACGCAGCTCATCACTCATGAACGAGGATCCCCTGTCGCTCTGGATGTAGGCGGGGAAGCCGAACAGAGCGAAGATGGTGTTGAGGGCTTTGACGACGATGGCAGACATCATGTCGGGGCATGGGATGGCGAAGGGGAATCTGGAGTACTCATCGATCACACTGAGGAAATAAGTGTTACGGTCGGTGGAGGGGAGGGGCCCTTTGAAATCCACGCTGAGGCATTCAAAGGGGCGGTAGGCCTTCACCAGGCGCGCGCGGTCCGGCTGGTAGAAGCGCAGTTTGCACTCCGCACAGACCTGGCAGTCTCTGGTGATTGCCAGTACTTCCTCGACGGAGTAGGGCAGATTGCGGGCCTTGATGAAGTGGTATAACTGTGTGACTCCCGGGTGACGACGGTTGTCGTGCAGGGTCCGGAGACTGGCACATGTACCTCGGGATAGGGCATCGGGGGGCTCGTTGAGCTTCCCGGGGCGATGCAAAATCTAGTAGTTGTAGGTGGAGAACTCGATCCTCCACCGCAAGATTTTATCGTTTTTGATCTTGCCCCGCTGTGTGTTGTTAAACATGAAAGCTACCGACCATTGGTCAGTGAGGAGAGTGAATCTCCTGCCGGTCAGGTAATGCCTCCAATGCCGCACAGCTTCAACAATAGCCTGGGCCTCTTTTTTGACGGAGGACTGTCGAATTTCGGAGGCATGAAGGGTTTGTGAAAAGAATGCCACGGGCCTGACAGCCTGGTTGAGGGTGGCGGCTAGAGCGACGTCTGATGCGTCACTCTCCACTTGAAAGTGTAACATCTCGTCGACTGCATGCACCGCGGCCTTGGCGATGTTGGCCCTAATACGGTTGAAGGCCTGTTGAGCCTCGGCCGCCAGGAGGAAAAGAGTGGACTGGATGAGTGGGCGGGCCTTGTCCGCATCATTTGGGACCCACTGGGCGTAATAAGAAAAGAACCCCAGGCAGCGTTTGAGGGCCTTGGGGCAGGGGGAAGGGGGAGGTCCACGAGGGAGCGCATGCGGTCGGGGTCGGGCCCCAGAATTCCGTTCTGGACCACATAGCCAAGGATGGCTAAGCGGTTTGTGCTGAATGCGCACTTCTCCTTGTTATAGGTGAGGTTTAGGAGAGTGGCGGTGTGGAGAAATTTGGCACGGTTGGCATCATGGTCCTGCTGATCGTGGCCGCAGATGGTGACGTTGTCGAGGTACGGGAAAGTGGCCCGCAGCCCGTACCAGTCGACCATTCGGTCCATCTCCCTTTGGAAGACCGAGACCTCGTTGGTGACGCCGAAGGGAACCCTAAGAAAATGGTAGTGACAGCCATCTGCCGCGAAGGCAGTGTATGGGCGGTCCGCCTTACAGATGGGGAGCTGGTGGTAGGCGGATTTTAGGTCTACAGTTGAGAAGACCCGGTACTGTGCAATCTGATTGACCATATCAGATATGCGTGTGAGGGGGTACTCGTCGAGCTGCGTGTACCGATTGATGGTCTGGCTGTAGCCACGACCATTTTGTGTTTCTCCCCAGTTTTCACCACTACCACTTGGGCTCTCCAGGGGCTGTTGCTGGTCTCGATGATGCCTTCCCGAAGCAGCCGCTGGACCTCGGACCTGATGAAGGTCCTGTCCTGGGTGCTGTACCGTCTGCTCCTGGAGGCGACAGGTTTGCAATCCGGGGTTAGGTTTGCGAATAGGGAAGGTGGGTCGACCTTTAGGGTCGCGAGGCCGCACACAGTAAGGGGTGGTAGGGGCCCGCCAAATTTCAATGTTAGTTTCTGGAGGTTACACTGGAAGTCCAGGCCGAGTAGCAGGGCAGCGCAGAGGTTGGGGAGGATGTAGAGGTGGAAGTCGCTGAATTCTATGCCCTGGATCGTGAGCGTGGCTATACAGTACCCCCGGATCGCCACGGAGTGGGACCCGGAGGCCAGGGAGATTCTCTGATTGGCGGGGTGTACCGTGAGGGAGCAGCGCCTGACCGTATCGGGATGGGTGAAGCTTTCGGTGCTCCCGTAGTCCAGCAGACAGGAGATCTTGTGCCCATATATGTGGCTAGATTGTGCAGGCGAGACTGGTCAATCGTGACCGAGGCGAGTCGCGGCTGGTCGTCGCTGGTGTCGGACAATGGAGTGCCCGAGGGGCACGGATCCTGGTACGATGGTGGCGCCCATGTGCCGTGGGGGAGACAAGATGGTGGTGCCGGGAGATCCTGAGGTGGACAAGATGGCGGCGCCCACGGGCCGCATGTGGCAAGGGTTCAAAAAGATGGCGGCGCCCACTGGCCGTGCGTGGTCTGAGGAGGGGAAGATGGTGATGCCCACTGTTCGTACGCCGGGGAGGGGGGGTTCAGGGCAATCGCAGTGACTGAGCGGCCTGGCACACCGCGGCGAAGTGCCCCTTCTTGCCGCAGGCCTTGCAAAGGGCGCTGCGGGTCGGGCAGCGTTGGCGGGGGTGTTTTTGCTGCCCACAGAAGTAACATCTGGGGCCCCCAGGACTGGCTGGCTGGCACGTGGCACAGGCGTAGGATTGGCTGAGTGGGGTCCCCTGTGGGGCGGCCGTCTGCGGAGTCCATGATGCGTAGGAGGAGTGGGCTGCTCGGCCGGGGGTGTAGGCCTGGATATTGCGCGAGGCGATTGTCATCGATAGCGCCAGCTTTTTGGTTTCCGCGAGGTCGAGCGTGGCCCCCTCTAAAAGTCGCTGGCGGATGTGGTCTGACCCTATCCCCGTGGCGAAAGCGTCCCGCATGAGGAGGTTCGAATGTTCCGTGGCCGTGACGGCCTGACAGCCACAGTCTCTGACCAGGGGAATTAAAGCACGCCAGAAATCTTCTACGGACTCACCAGGGAGCTGACTACGAGTAGAGAGTGTGTGTCTGGTGAAGAGCGTGTTCGTCCGCTGGGCGTAGTTCTCTTTCAGTAGCACCATGGCTTCACCATCGGGCGACGCGTCCTGGATAAGCAGAACAACGTTGGAGCTCAGCCGCGGGTAGAGGATCTGGATCTTCTGAGCTTCCGCAATTGGGTCTGGTGCAGACCTGATGTAAGCTTCGAAACAAGCTAGCCAATGTTCAAAGTCCTTTTTGGCGTTGCTTGATTGCGGATCCAGCTGCAGGCGATCCGGCTTGATGCAGAGATCCACCTTCTGAAAACTTTAGTGTAATAAATTGATGCACGATCAATTGCACAAAGACGAGAGTTGAATACAACTGAGGCTTTATTACACTAAGATGTGTGGCCTCCTACAGCAGCGGGCGAAATGGCTGCTGTATGGGGAGCACACATATTTATACTCCGCCTACTGGGTGGAGCCAGCAGGCAGGGACTACCCCCATACCTGATGTATAGGGCCTTACCACACATCTCCTAATATATACAACAGTGGTGATTACCACTCCCACAAACAAACTGTGAGAAAAACGTCCTGCTTATTTTTTACCTGGCAGGAAAATTCCAGGGTTCTTCGCCAGGGATTAAAACTGCAATCGGCTTCCAATGACATCTGACGGACGTAACAGGCACGTAAGCAAAGAAGGTCCTCCACTGTTTTCAAGAGGCTGTCTTCTCAGTAGAGCAAGTTAAAACGTGACTTGCTGGCAAATCTGCAGTGGGTAAGGAACCTTGGTGGTTTTTAACTGCCCACCCACCTAGCTGCCACTGGGTGGGGTTGAAATCACCCACAGGGAATACACGTGCCAAATGACTGATCCCTGCAACACATCCCATTGTGTGTACATACCCAAGAGCACTGAGGAATGGAATTCTTACCATCAATCACACAGTGCTCTCTCCACTTCCTCATGATTACTCCCAAAGCAACAGCAAGCTGTGTCCCATCGAAGAGCTTTCAAAAAGGTCCCAGATCGACTGGTTGTTATAATGACTAATTCAGTTTTGTTGTTGGTACAGCAGAGATAAAACACTTAACTGCCTCGTTCAGATCACATTTCTGTTCACGAGAGCTGCTGTGACCATTGATTATGCCGCCCTTCAATAGTATCTACGCGGTTTGTCACATCACTGTCACATTTTCCTTTGCCGTATTGCTTCATCCGTCTTAAGATATTGGCTCCTCCTCACCACTTGCAAACAAAGCGTGTCAAACCTGCTACTTGCTCTCATTCCCCAGTAAATTTAGCCACCAACCTTCAGAGTTTTGTTGCCCTGCGCAGAGATTTTCCGTCACAGTAGGGAGGCCTTTTCCCCACCCGCAGCTTCTCTCCTTGCAGCCCAAATCTAGCTTGCTTCGCAGAACTGTCATGCAGAGTTCCCACGTGAACCCAGACCCACTGCACTGAGGGAGGAACACTTTAACATACTCCCGCTGACAGTCACAGCACAGATAGATTCTGGAGTAAAGCAGGAATGAAACCACAGGTTCCTTGTCACTTATTAATAAATTTAAGCTTATCTAAACTCCGCTGGCCCATTTACTATCCAAGTCCTTTTCACCCATCACCCCTCAGCTTGGGAACCAGTGCGTTGCCACTGGACTTGCAATCCAGAGATCCAGGGCACTGCTCTGGAGACCTGGGTCCGAATCCCAACAGAGCAGATGGTGGAATTTGAATTCAATAAAAATCTGGAATTAAAATGATCATGAAACCATTGTTGTCAATTGTTGTACAAAAAACACATCTGGTTCACTAATATCCTTTAGGGAAGGACATCTGTCATCCTTACCTGGTCCGGCCTACATGTGACTCCAGATCCACAGCAATGCCCTCAGAGATGACTACATCCCATGGATTATAAATACATTTTTTAAAAGGGCCAAGGACGGGCAGGCAGCCCAACATCTCACGTAAATATTCATATATAAGTGGCAGGGAGTTCGCCCACTGGGTTTTATGAGCATCTTCCACCTTCAAACCCATTACTGGGGCAGCATATTATATTCTGTACTCCAACTGATTTATTTTGTCTACCAAGAGCAATTCTGGAACGTTTCTCACTGCTTCCCAAAGGTAACTGAATTACATACATATGTTCATCCACACAGAGGCATCATAACCACTGTGCTCCTTTCTGCTGAGCACAACAATAACCTGCCTTTATATAGCACCTTTGATGCAGTAAAAGATCCTAATGTGCTCACGGGAGCAATTATGAAACAGAATTCCACACCGAGCTACAAAAGATGATGTTAGTACAGTTAGTCAAAAGCCGGTTCAAAGAAATAAGTTTTGCGGAGAGTCTTAAAGGAGGAGAGAGAGGTACAGAGATGGAGAGGTTTTGGGAGGAAAATCCAGAGATTAGGGCCCAGGCAGGAGAAGGCACGTTTACCAGCGGTGGAGTAATTAAAAATCAGGGATGGAGCATGAGACCAGAATTGGAGGAGTGCACAGACCTTGAAGCTTTGGAAGAGCTGGAGGTGTGTGATACTGGGGTGGGGGTAGGGGGGAGGTAGCACGGACCCTTCCAAGCTGTCATCCGTCACTCAACAGCTAGGTCCTCAGGGACTTGGCAGGGCAGATGGCGGTTAGATATGAAGTGGGAAACTGCAGGGTTAGAAGGAGTTGAGAGTCTGGGCATGGAAGGGATTAGAAGACAGAGCAGGGGAAAAAAAAGAAGGATTTCAAAACATGATGGGAAACAAGAGTGAAAAATGGATGACTTTGAGTGGAATAAAAAGACTACACTGTATCTGCGAAGAATAGCCAGCTCACTCCTCTATCTGGAAAATTTATACCTGATTTTTTGCGTGCAAAATGTTGGAATTGGAATGTATTGGAAATAATTTACTTACAGTTTAACTAAACATAAAACATCTAAATGAATAATCTATTGATTTATATAAAATAGCATTCTTTCGCCTTGAATGAAATAATGAAAGATCTGCACAGATCATAAAAGTGAATCTTGCTCATGTAATTCACTTGTGATTCACCTCAGATTCTTTTCCCATTACTATTTGCTACGCAGTAATACGACTTTAATCTCATGAACAGTAAATCTGAAGTAGATCTGCCACAGCTGCAAACCAATCAAAATGAAAATTAACGAGTGGGAGGGCTGGTCTCAGGATTATTAAAGATCTTCGACAGCAGCTTTGTACATTTAGCAGAGTTGAGGGCTATGGGTTGCCAAACACGCACAGAAAATGGAGTCACCACAGCACAAGGTCCACAATTGAAAATCAACTTAACTATGCCTCTGATTTATTACCCTTTGCATTTTTGCCTGAAGGTAATTATCATAAACTCCTCATAAATTGTCCAGGCTGTCATTCCAGCACAGGAAAATGAAGTATAAGGTAATCATATTTCCTGATTAAAAAGTATAATACAATTCTCACTACTGGATTACTGCCAATTATAAATGGATATTGTGACAACCTTTGACCAAGAAGCAGTAATAGTAAGGAAAATTTGCATTATTTGGGGAATTTGAAATTGTTTTTAAGAATGTTTGGAAAGCACGTTTTACTTCCGGTGGTGGCCGCGCACAGGGCAACTCCAGCTCAAAGGCGTTGATTTGAGCTCTTTTTACTCCAAAGCAGGGGAATTTTGACGGGGAAGTGTAGCTGAAGGTGTGGAGAAGAAGTTCCTCCCGGGAGTGGCATGTCTGCTGGTTATCAGACCCTGCAGAAGAAGGTTAAACACCTGGAAGAGACCTGTGGCGCAACAACAATTGGGAAGATAGTGGAGGGGGAAGGGTTGTCGCATGCTGGAAAACCCCTGGTGGAGCAGCTAATGGTGTTCATCAGAGAGGAGTTCCGCCAGAAACGAAAGAAGATGTAGGAAGGCTGATCGAAGGCCATCAAAGGAGAGGTAGCACCCTTGAAAGGCTTGTTGGAGAGAGTTGAGAAGTGCTTGGAAGCACAGGGGTCTCAGATCCGGGGGATGGAGAGGATGATGTTTGACCACAGTGATCGGGTGGTGGCATTGGAGGCGGAGGTGGGGCTCCTGAGGGATCTTTGGAAGTCGCTAAGGGCAAAGGTAGAGGAGCAGGAGAATAGATCCAGAATGCAGAACCTGCGTATCATTGGCCTGCCTGAAGGTGTGGAAGGCACAAGTGTTACAAAATACGTCTCAAGGATGCTGGCGGGGCCGGTGCAGAGGGGGTGTTGGACAAGGCTCCAGAGGTGGATAGAGAGCACAGGTCTCAAAGGCAGAAGCCAAGAGCGGGGGAGCCATCGCGGGCAGAGATTGTGAGGCTCCACAAGTTTGTGGAGGAGAGGATCCTGCAGTGGGCCAGGGAGAAGTGGAACTGTGAATAGGAGGGGAAGAGGTCCAAATACATCAGGACATCGGAGTCTTGTTACCCATTGTCCTGCATGTAACTGGAGGAAGTAAGTCATCTTTCAGGCAATAGAATACTGGCTGCAGGGCCCAATATGGTGTTTGCCGTATATGCTCTGAGTCTCCAAAAGATTTTTCCATGCTTGCTGCATTGGCTACATTATCCCGTCAGACGCACGCCCTCTTGAAACCAGCTTTAGGGCCCACTGTTTCTGTAGAATTGGTTGTGTGTGCTGCTGCGGGAATTGTCACCCACTCAGTAAACTAAGCACAGAAGTGCTGACAGCTTACACTAAAAAAGATACAACATTTCCCCCTCTTTTCGATTGCTGGATGCAAACATGGGACGATTACCTGGAAACAAAACCCCAGGTACACTCCGAGGCCAACAGATAACTGAACAAAACAAGCCTTGTAGACCATGAGAAGTGAACACAGGGGATTTATACTAATAATTTTGATTGAAAGGCTATAGGCGGAATTCTCCGACCCCCCCTCCGGGTCGGAGAATCGCCGGCAGGCCGCGCGAATCGTGCCATGCTGCCGGGACACGATTCTCCGCAGAGTGGAGAATCGGCGCCACTGGGGCTGGCGTGGACTGCGCGGCGCCGGTTGAGGTATGCGCCGATTCTTTGGCCCAAAAGGGCCAATAGCAAAAAGCCGAGTCCCACCGGCGCCGTCTGTTGCTCTTTTTAGCCTTAGTTTTATTACCTCTGATTATGTCACCTTTGCTCACGAGTCGCCAGATATCTTTCTGATACCGCCAGGTGGTTCAAGCTCGAGTTATGATTAATAAGTCAGCACACCGCTTAGTAAGATTGAAATCAACGGTCATTTATTATATACAACAATTAATGCTTACACAATAACCTACTTTCTATATCGAAACCTACCACTACTGGCCAATACTTAACTTTAGGAAGGGCCCACCCAGGTCAGGGAAACGAATGGCTTATCGAATCGGATCTGGCCCGCGGGATTCAAAAGGCTGATACAGGTCGATGGCTTGGAGTCTTTATCGGGTAGCGATCGCTGGAGTCAAACTTGCGGTTCTTTGTTGAAGGTTCTTGCGAAGGTCGCATGCAGGCGTAGAAGGGAGAGAGAGAGAGATCTGTTTTGGCCCCTCACTTTATAGGGCCCAGGGGCTTCCCGCCTCTCGGGGCGGCCCTTGACCCTAAGTACCAAGTGATTGGACTTGTTCCCAATCACTGGGTTCGATATGCTCCAATAATGGGGCAATTCCTCGATCGGGGGGTGGTCGTTCACCTGTCTTTGTTTCGGCCACTGCAGGCGCCGACAGGTCTGGCCCAGCATTCAATTGCTAATATGTTGCAATTGTTCCCGGGGATAGCCGATTAAACTGCAGATGTCTGGTTTGATGTGCTGCTAATAGTCCTGAGTATCGATCTGGGCCGACTTCCCCAGAGCCGAATACGCTATTCTGTCTGCAGCTGTCCGTTTGTGTCCTGTTGGCTGCTTTTCCCATCAGCCTTTTCGGTTAGCCATTTTAAATCGGGTTTTGGCCAAATTAATAGGGAATCAGCCATTTTAGGTGGCTACACGTCTTAACATCTTCTGAGCCGGCGGGACCTCGACGTTGAAGGGTCCGGGGGCGGCCAGTGGGAACAGGGGGGGGGGGGGGTGTCCGACTCTGGGGGGGCCCTCCATAGTGGTCTGGCCTGCGTTCAGGGCCCACCGATTGGCAGGCCGGTCGCTCTGTCAGGGGGCCTCCTTTCCTCCGCGCCGGCTCCTGTAGCCGTGTGCCATTTGGCGTCGGGGCCGGTGCGGGGAAGAAGGCCACTGCGCATGCGCTAGTTGGCGCCGGGCCAACTACGCATGCGCGGACCCCATAGCGCCGGGTTCACGCCGGGATCAGCATGGGCCGCTCCAGTGCCATACTACCCCACTGTGGCCCAGAGAATCGGGCCTCGGAACGGTTGCCGACGCCGGAGTAAAACACTCCCGTTTTTACGCCAGCGCCCAATGGGAGAATCACACCCATTATCCCTCCTCCATATTATAGTGAGATTATGAGACAGTTTATTTCTGTGAAGAATGGAATACTTAGTTGCGCAGGGATTATATTTTTCCTTCTCTTGTTTACCAAAATCTGAAATTCTAACTGGAACTTCTCTTAACCCAACTAATCCATCCCTTACAATCTAAACATAAATATACCTGTTTAGTTCAACATTGAGGCTATATTTTGTCCACCGGTACTGATTTTCAAGTTAAGATCATCTTGAAGGAAGATAGCAGAGCATTGCTTCAAGGGTAGGAGATTTTAGTGCTTTCACTTTTTCTCTCCACAACATAAATACTTCATTAATTGATTCTTAGTTTGTCTGGGATGAAGGTATAAATCTCAGTCCACACCGGTCGTTTATTGGTCCCTGAGCAAAGAAACAACGATCGATGTGATCCAGCTTTTTCTCTTAAGGTTCTTCCAGTCTGGTGTCCCAAATTAAAACCAATCAGCTGTCCTATTGTGATTAGCAATGGTTGAAGAAGCTTGTCCCGTTTGTCATGGCCAGTGACAGTATTTAAATATTCATGTTTCAACAAACTAATGGTACTTTTAAAACATTCATTCGATCACAGGATGTGGGTGTGTCCAGCAAGACCAGCATTTATTGCCCATCCCTTACTGCTTTTGAGATTGTGATGGTGGGCCACCTTATTGAACCGCTGCAGACACCCCTATATGGACATCAACTGCGATGTTGGAATGTGGTAGATCGTATTTGTGAATCTGGCTCAATTGCTGCGCTGCTGGTCTCAGCCATGTCACTCTGATGAGGTATCAAGCAGAAGCCCTGTACACTAGGCAGTGTACAAGTTATATCATTAGGAGTGCTTGTCAAGTACAAATGCCCCAGAGCTACCTGTGAAGGAAGGAGAGAAAATCGAGGAAGATACTGAACAGTGGGGGAAAAAAACAGAATAATGGATTAAATTACATTCAAAGCATAGGGGTTTAAAGGCATGCAGAGCGTACATCTTATGGAACTGTGCTGTAGCACAAACAACCACTGTGTCCCAAAGCAGTCATGCATCTCCTTAGCATAACCCCAGCGAGTTGAAAAAATACAACTTTATTACAAATCTTTCTGTTTCATTCTTTTAATCAAAAAAAAGCTCCAGAAAGCTCCCTAACTGGTCCTTTTCTGAAAATGATGCTTGCAGGGAGACTGTTCCATAGGCAGTAATAACCTTCCAGTACATTACCCAAATGAGCTTGATGGTGGAGGTCAACATAACCAACACACGCTGCCTCATGCATGCAAATAAATAAAAACTTCTATTTCGATAGCACTTTCACAACTGATTTTGATTTGATTTATTGTCACATGTACCGAAGTACAGTGAAAAGTAATTTTCTGGAGCCGAGGGAACGTACACAGTACGTACATAGTGGACAAAAGAATAATCAACAGAGAACATTGACAGATAGTACATCAACAAACAGTGATTGCTTACAGTGCGAAACAAGGGGACAAACAAAGCAAATACATGAGCAAGAGCAGCATAGGGCGTCGTGAATAGTGTTCTTACAGGGGACAGATCCGTCCGAGGGGGAGTCATTGAGGAGTCTGATAGTTGTGGAGAAGAAGCTGTTCCTATGTCTGGATGTCTTCAAACTTCTGTACCTTCTGCCTGATGGAAGGGTCTGGAAGAGGGCAAAGCCTGGGTGGCATGGGTCTCTGATAATGCTGTCTGTCTCCCTGAGGCAGTGGGAGGTGTATACAGAATCAATGTGGGGGTGGCAAGCTTGTGTGATGTGTTGGGCTGAGTTCACCACACTCTGCAGTTTCTTGCGATCTTGGACCGAGCAGTTGCCATACCAGGCTGTGATGCAGCCGGATAGAATGCTCTCTATTGCACATCTGTAGAAGTTTGTGAGAGTCGATGCAGACATGCCAAATTTCTTTAGCTTCCATAGGAAGTAGAGATGTTGTTGGGCTTTCTTGACTGTTGCATCAACGTGAATGGACCAGGACAGACTGTTGGTGATGGTGACCCCCAGGAACTTAAAGCTATCGACCATCTCCACTTTGGAGCCATTGATGCAGACGGGAGTGTGTGTCGTACTACGCTTCCTGAAGTCGATGATCAGTTCCTTGATCTTTCCAACATTTAGAGAGAGGCTGTTTTCGGTACACCATGCAACCAAGTGATTTATCTCCCTTCTGTAGTCTGAAGTCTACAGGACCACTTTTGAACCAATGCGGAAAGAGGCCAGTCAGCCCATTGTGGCTGCGCTGGCCAAAAAAGTGAAAAAAGAAACTAGCCACTCATTTTAATCCCGCTTTCCAACACCTGATCTGTAGTCTTGCAGGTTCCAGCACTTCAGATCCCGATCCAGGTACCTTTTAAATGAATTGAGCATTTCAGCCTCTGCTTCCAACAGACAGTGAATTCCAGACATCCACCACCCTCTAGGTGAAAATGTTTTTCCTCATCTCCCATCTAATTCTTCTACCAGTAACTTTAAATCTATGCCCCCATGTAATTGGTTCTTCAGGTAGGGGGGAAACATGTCTTTCCCGTCTATCTTATCTAGGCCCCTCATAATTTTGTACACCTCCATTAGGTCAGCCTTTAGCCTCCTCTGATCTCAGGAAGAGAACCCAACCACACCTCATACCTGCAATTTTCAAGCCCTGGCCACATTCTTGTAAATCTCCTCTGCAAAAATGTTGCAATCAATGAAGTACTTTTGAAAAGCAGTCGTTGTTGTAATCTAAAAATCACGGTAGCCATAGTTTGCTCACCGCAAGGTGCGACAACCAGCAATATCGACCAGTTAATCTGTTTTTATTTGCCACGATTTTAGTTGGAGGGGTGAAACACTAGCTGGCATATGATTGGCTGGGATTCCAACGAGGTTTTCTGAAATGAAAATCGGAAGCAGGACCCCCAACCGGTAACTTCTCTGTTGAAGTCAATACCAATGCAGCACCTCACATTCACTGCTGGAATAACTTAGCACAACAGGAACCAAGACTGCCCCTGGTCTTCTTACCCTGTATGGATCAGTCCTACAATACTCCATTTACACACTTGTCATGGGACTATAGTTACACTGAGTTGCAGTTTTGTAAATTCTATAGATTTCTACAGTCCTGAAGCAGGCTATTCAGCCCACCTGGTTTGAGACAGACTCTATGTTTCACATGAGCTTCTTCCCAATCTCTCAATGTCCTTCCATTCCTTCCTCCCCATGTGTTTATCCTCTTAAATGTGTGTACGTTCTTCTTCTCAAGGTAGATCCTGGATTATTCAAGGCTGCTGAACCATGGCGATGCTGTGATTTTACACTGGGGCAGGGTGAGGAGGCAGCCCCAAATCTATCTCAGCTAGGACAGGGATCAAACCCTCACTGTTGCCATTTTCCAAACCATACACTAGCCACTTAACCACCTGAGCTAGCCTGTCCCCCTTCATGTATGCTATTCACCTCCCAACTACCCCCTTGTGGTGGCGAGCCCCACATTTTCCCCACTCTGTGTGCAAAGAGGTTTTTCCTGAATTCCATATTGGATTTGTTCGTGGCCATTCTTGCTTTTTGGCCCCTAGTTTTGGTATACCCTGCAACATTGGGTGGGATTTTCCGGCCTTGCCTGCCATCGGGATCATCCGGTTCCGCTGAAAGTCAATGGACTTTTTGTTGGCCTGCCACATCCCCATGCCAGGTCCTGCCACAGCGGGGCTGGAAATCCTGGTCATTTTCACTGCATCTTGCCTGTCAAATTATTTATTAATGTTAAAGTCCTCGATTAGGTCATCCCTCAAGCCTCCTCATTTTCAGGGACAACAGCCCCAGTTTGATCAGTCCTTCCTAGTAAATATTTCCTCTTGGTTCTTTGTGTTGTGCCTTTTTTGTGGGCCTCTATATGGGGACTAGAACTGGACACAGTACTTGGTGCAGTTGAACCAAGTGTTCGAGTTTAACATTGGCTTCATTTCAAGAATTAAAAAGTGGCAGAGTTTTTTTTTGTAAAGACATTGTTAGCCCAACCCCTCTGCTCCTCCTACCCTATTACTCTCTGAGGAGTATGTGAACTCCTATGTTTCCTAGCAACGTGTACACCACACACTTGTCTGTGTTCAAATTAATTTGCAAATTATGCATTTGTCCTACAAACATTGCTGTCAATAGAACTCCTACAGTGCAGAAGGGGGCTGACTATTCAGTCCATCGAGTCTGCACCGACCCTCTGAAAGAGCACCCTACCTAGGCCCACTCCCCTGCTATGTTCCTGTTATCCCATAACCCAATGACGATAACCCCACCAAGACCACAATTAGGGACAATTTTAGCATGGCCAATCCACCTAACCTGCACATCTTTGGAATGTGGGAGGAACCCGGAGCAAACCCACTCAGACACAGGGAGAATGTGCAAACTCCACATAGATAGTCACCCAAGATTGGAATAGAACCCGGGTCCCTGGCGCTCTGAGGCAGCAGTGCTAACCACTGTGCCACCATGCCACCCCCGTACCTGGTAAAAGTAGATTTTAAGGAGTGCCTTAAAGGAGGAGAGAGTCTGCATCACTTTAAACCTAACCTATGTGCAATTTCTGTGCTCCCAATACTAGTGAAATCCTGTAAAAATCCAAATTTGCATTATTAGCTGGGTCTACGCATGGCACCAATAATAAGCTGATCATATCAAACATTCGTAAATAGCACCATGCTTTAGATGAGCTTTGCATCTGTTGTTAGCCTTTCAAAAGTAAATTACGTTCATATCAAAATATTGACTCTCTCAGCTGAAACTAGCATGAGCCTGCAAATTCGACGAACTGTTTTTTGTTCACTTTAATCATTTAACCAAGGCACCAGATAAGAACATCAGAATGTTGTTCCAAGGATTTAACCTTTCATAATGATTCTTAATTTACCACTTCTTAATCTTCAAAAGAATTAGGGGGCAGGTTATTTGACGATAAGAGCACCAGTGATGAGATCCTTTCCTCACACCACATCAATAGGTTATTATGACAGTGCGATGTGTGTGTCAGAGAACAGGTTTGTTTCTGTGGTGGCAATTGTACTGTCATGGTTAAGAGATGCAAGGGCTGACAAGCGGTGTACTTTTTCCACTCACACCCACTGAAAACTATGCGCATTCCAAGGTCGGAGCTGAGAATGCGCACAACAACCCATAAAAGTACATGAACTCCAGCCACAAGGAAACTTCATTACAACTTCATCAGTTTGGATTTTCACGTCTCCCCCAAATACCAACATCTTTAGCTGTCTAATTACTGTCAAACCCAAGGTCATTTTTTCTGCTGGAAGCTTCCCAAACTCATTTTACACAGGGTCGAAAGAAAGACAATTCAGACATATCTCAACCTGGCGTGAAGTCCAACATTGTGCCACTTGTAGTAGGGAATCAACGATTGGGTGTTCCATATCTTCAAACATGCAAAACTAAAACATTGCTTTCCTTTATTATAGAAAGCATTACCTGTTGCCCGAACGGTTATGGAGAAATGTGGCAGAGCAGAAATGTAATTCAGAGGCCCAGCTAATGCTCTAGGGTAACAGGTTTGGCGGAATTGAAAAGCTCGTCTCAGTAATGGTGACCATGAAACTAGCATTGATTGTTGTAAAAACCCATCTGGTTCACTAATGCCACTTAAGGGAAGAAAATCTGCCGTCCTCACCCGGTCTGGCCTACATGTGACTCCAGACCCACAGCAATGAAGTTAGTTCTAAATGCCCTCGAAAATGGCTGAGCAAACCATTCAGTCAAGGCACAGTAGCACAGTGGTTAGCACTGTTGCTTCTCAGCGCCAGGGTCCCAGGTTCGATTCCTGGCTTCTGTCACTGTGCGGAGTCTGCACGCTCTCCCCATATCTGCGTGGGTTTCCTCCGGGTGCTCTGGTTTCCTCCCACAAGTCCCGATAGACATGCTGTTAAGTAATTTCAACATTCTGAATTCTCTCTCTGTGTACCCAAACAGGCGTCGATTAGGGCCTTTTCACAGTAACTTCATTGCAGTGTTAATGTGAGCCTACTTGTGAAAATAAAGATTATTATTATTATGGGTGGGCACTAAATACCCACAACTCAGGAAAGAATAAAGAAAAAAAATCCTCTGTTATTTTACATCGGAAATAATAATACAAATGTCTCTCAGTGCTTGACAACGATGTAAGGTCACTTACATTGTGCTGTTTCAAACTGCCATTGACAGCTTGGACAGAAAGATTCAAAAATATTATTCTTCACCATGTATAATACACTGGTCTAATCATTTATTTAGTAGAAGAAAATATACATTTCCAACTGTCATGTTCTGAGAACCTAACGTCATACATCACTCTGGCAGCTCTGTTGCTGCTATTACAGCTAATTTTTTGTCATGTCCAGCATATGCCAAAGGTTTTTTCCACACTCGTTTGAATTACAATGAGCATGTCTGCATCTCTTAACGCGAATTGAAATTTTTGTTATTCTGTCACTATGCATTTATTAAAGAAAATCCCATTGCAGCCAGCATAAAATTCACCTACACATCTGTTGCGTGGGTGTGACATTGAGAGAACAGGCAGAATTCGCAACTGCCCAATTTAACACTGACATGGACGATGACTACGAGCTAGGCATAGAATTACTTGTCCGCATTTGTGACAGGACCAATTTTCCACAAAATCATAACACGCTCATTAAAAAAACACACATTGGCTCTGAAGTTGATTTGTTTATTTGTTACAAAATCTAAACTTACAGTAAGAGCGAAGGTTGGGAATGACAAGTCCTGACAAACCTTGGATTCTCGCACATGCGCAAACCAGGAGCAGGCTGCACGCATGCAACTCAGCAAATTTGCATCTGTAAGTCCTTCGGGTGCAAGGCAGGAGAAGGGACAGGGAAAGGTCCCAATGGGAGAGAGGACAGGGGGAGGTCCCAAAAGAAGAGTCCTAGAGAGGGGCAGGACAGGGTGTCGTGTTGGGTGTTCCGATACACAAACGAACCAACACAGCTGTAGATGGTACAACTCTGTTTTATTATTCTGTACAATAACAACTATTAATTCTGGCTGTGGTTCGTACTTCACCAGCTAACCTGTGGACCCAGCCCTAGCACTATCTTAGTGAGGCACTCAGCACATGGTGTATTTCTGAGTGACACGCTGTGAGCTCTGTGCTCTGAGCTATCTCCTGGTAGAATGAGCGGGAACTGTGGTGTTCCCTGTTTTATAGTGCGTGTGATCATACTGGTGATTGGCTGTGATGTGTGTGTGTCGATTGGTCCATCTACCTGTCCATCAGTGTGTGTGTGATTGCACCATGATATGTTAATGTGGATATCATGACATCCTCCCTTTTCACAAGGATGTGTGCCTACATGGTAATAAATATTGGTGTGTGCTGAGTGCGGCTGAGTATGTGTGTGCAATATTTACAACATGTACATGAGGCTAAACTATATCCATAGGAAGGTGTCAGGTGCAACAGAGCAACGAGGTTGTACCACGAACAAAACAAGTGCAATCATCAAATATCGAAAGAGAACTCCTGTAATGACAAGAAAGAAACACGTTAACATTATTGCACAACAATTCAGTGAGTCCAATGTGCAAACAGGCTCATAAGTCCAGTCTATTAGGTGGGCGACGAATTTGGGTTGACCGCCTCAAGGGTGGGTCAGGATCCACCGGCTGAGGAATGGGCCTGGCTTGAATCTCTGTAATTCCTTGCCCAGTGAAGCCGTTGAGGCTCCTTCTTCAAACGTTTTTAAGAAAAAGATAGATACCTTTCTAAAGAATAAAGGGATTCGGGGATATGGTGTACGGACCGGAGAGTGGAGCTGAGTTGGCCACAGGCGAGAGAGGAATAGGCAGAGTGGCAGGAAGCTCCTCGAAGTCGACATCAGGGACAACAGGAGGGCGTGGCACCGGTGCATGATCACGTAGCGAGCGCGGAAGCAGCCGAAGGGCCCGCCGATTACGCCGGCGAATGGAGCTATCAGGCATGCAAACCAGGAACGAGCAGGGAGCCACGCGGCGGAGAACCTCGGCGGTTGCCGACCAGCCACCCTCCGGTAGGTGTATGCGGACATTGTCTCCAGGCGCCAGGGCAGGAAGATCAGTTGCCCGAGCGTCATGTGCCACCTTCTGCTGAGCATGCTGCTGTCGCATCCTTTGCAGTACTGGAGCATGGTCAGGTTTAGGAACATGAATGGACGGCACAGTGGTCCTGAGGGTGCGACCCATCAACAGCTGGGCTGGCGAGAGGCCTGTGGACAGTGGGCCCGAGCGATAGCCCAGCAGGGCTAAATAGAAGTCAGATCCGGCATCAGCAACCTTGCAGAGGAGCCGCTTCACGATATGGGTGCCCTTTTCCGCCTTGCCATTCGACTGGGGATGCAAAGGGCTGGACGTCACGTGTGTGAAGCCGTATGAAGCGGCAAAAGAAGACCATTCTTGGCTCGCAAAACAGGGCCCATTGTCAGACATGACGGTGAGCGGAATTCCATGGCGAGAGAAGGTTTCTTTGCATGCTCTGATGACAGCTGATGTCAAGTCGTGCAGGCGTATGACCTCCGGATAACTGGAAAAATAGTCAATTATAATGACGTAGTCCCTGCCGAGCGCATGAAAGAGGTCCACACCCACCTTCGCCCAGGGGGATGTTACCAACTCATGGGGCTGAAGTGTCTCAGGGGGTTGCGCCGGCTGAAACCTTTGTCAGGTGGGGCAGTTGAGCACCATGTTGGCGATGTCGTCGCTGATGCCCGGCCAGTACACAGCTTCTCGGGCCCTCCGCCTGCACTTTTTAACCCCGAGGTGGCCTTCGTGCATTTGTCCGAGGACAAGCCGGTGCATGCTGTGTGGGATCACAATCCGGTCCAACTTTAGGAGGACACCATCAATGGCGGCCAAGTCGTCCCGGACATTGTAGAATTGTGGGCACTGCCCCTTGAGCCACCCTTCCGTCATGTGGCGCATCACACGTTGTGGAAGGGGGTCAGACGCAGTCTCACGGCGAATGTGGGCCAGACGTGCATCAGTAGCCGGCAGATTGGCCGATGTGAAGGCTACTTGTGCGTCGACCTGACAAATGAAGCCCTCCGATTCGGGCGGTGTGCTCACTGCTCTGGACAGAGCATCCGCGATGATGAGTACCTTTCCCGGGGTGTAAACAAGTTGGAAGTCGTACCTCCGGAGCTTGAGCAGAATGCACTGGAGGCGAGTGGTCATCTCGTTGAGGTCCTTCTGAATGATGCCGACCAGGGGGCGATGGTCGGACTCCACAGTGAACTGCGGAAGACCATACACATAGTCGTGGAATTTGTCGATGCCGGTCAACAAACCCAGGCACTCCTTTTCAATCTGCGCATAGCGCTGTTCTGTGGGGGTCATGGCCTGCGAGGCATAGGCGACCGGGGCCCAAGATGCAGTGTCGTCCCGTTGCAGGAGTACCGCCCCAATGCCGGACTGGCTGGCATCAGTCGAGATCTTTGTGTCCGAGTAGTGTCGAAGTACGCCAATACCGGTGCGGTGGTGAGCTTGATCTTGAGCTCCTCCCATTCCTTCTTGTGTGCAGGCAGCCACTGGAATTCCGGTGTCTTCTTGACCAGGTGGCGAAGAGCCGTTGTGTGCGAGGCAAGGTTGGGAATAAACTTCCCCAGGAAGTTGACCATCCCGAGAAAGCGTAGCACTGCCATCTTGTCTGCTGTCAAAGCTGCCACTTTGTCGGCATCCGGACGCACCCCTGACCGGGATATGTGGTCCCCCAGAAACTTTAGCTCAGTTTGGCCAAAAGAGCACTTGGCTCGGTTGAGGCGCAGGACGTGATCTCGAATCCGTGCAAAGACACACTGGAGACGACTGATGTGCTCCTGTGGTGTGGTGGACCAGATGATGACGTCGTCAACATATACTCGTACACCTTCGATGCCCTCCATCATCTGTTCCATGATGCGATGAAACACCTCGGGTGCCGAGATTATGCCAAATGGCATCCTATTGTAGCAGTATCTGCCAAAGGGAGCATTGAAAGTGCACAGCTTCCTGCTGGACTGATCCAGTTGAATCTGCCAAAAACCCTTTGAGGCATCAAGCTTGGTGAAAATTTTAGCCAGGGCCATTTCGCTCGTGATTTCCTCCCGTTTGGGTATGGGGTAGCGTTCCCTCATGATGTTATTGTTCAGGTCTTCCGGGTCGATGCAGATCCGGAGCTCGCTGGAGGGCTTTTTAACACACACCATGGAGCTGACCCATGGCGTTGGCTCCGTGACCCGGGAAAGCACTCCTTGGTCCTGCAGCTGCTGCTTGAGGCGGTCCTTGAGTAGTGCTGGGACTCTACGAGGTGCATGAATGACCGGGGTGGCGTCCGGTTTGAGCCGTATTCTGTACGTGTAGGGCAGTGTGCCCATGCCCTCGAAAACCTTCTGGTTGTGGGCGAGGAGCGAGTGGAGCTGCGCCCTAAAGTCCGCATCCGGTAAATCGGACGTGCCTTCTGGGGACAGTGTGTGTACCCGCTGAACGAGGTGGAGGATCTTGCATGCCTGTGCGCCTAACAGAGAGTCCTTCGAGGATCCAACTATCTCAAAAGACAATGTGGCTGTGTATGAATTGTGCGCAACCTCAAGCTGGCAGGACCCCATGGCCGGGATATGTGGTCCCCCAGAAACTTTAGCTCAGTTTGGCCAAAAGAGCACTTGGCTCGGTTGAGGCGCAGGACGTGATCTCGAATCCGTGCAAAGACACACTGGAGACGACTGATGTGCTCCTGTGATGTGGTGGACCAGATGATGACGTCGTCAACATATAGTCGTACACCTTCGATGCCCTCCATCATCTGTTCCATGATGCGATGAAACACCTCGGGTGCCGAGATTATGCCAAATGGCATCCTATTGTAGCAGTATCTGCCAAAGGGAGCATTGAAAGTGCACAGCTTCCTGCTGGACTGATCCAGTTGAATCTGCCAAAAACCCTTTGAGGCATCAAGCTTGGTGAAAATTTTAGCCAGGGCCATTTCGCTCGTGATTTCCTCCCGTTTGGGTATGGGGTAGCGTTCCCTCATGATGTTATTGTTCAGGTCTTCCGGGTCGATGCAGATCCGGAGCTCGCTGGAGGGCTTTTTAACACACACCATGGAGCTGACCCATGGCGTTGGCTCCGTGACCCGGGAAAGCACTCCTTGGTCCTGCAGCTGCTGCTTGAGGCGGTCCTTGAGTAGTGCTGGGACTCTACGAGGTGCATGAATGACCGGGGTGGCGTCCGGTTTGAGCCGTATTCTGTACGTGTAGGGCAGTGTGCCCATGCCCTCGAAAACCTTCTGGTTGTGGGCGAGGAGCGAGTGGAGCTGCGCCCTAAAGTCCGCATCCGGTAAATCGGACGTGCCTTCTGGGGACAGTGTGTGTACCCGCTGAACGAGGTGGAGGATCTTGCATGCCTGTGCGCCTAACAGAGAGTCCTTCGAGGATCCAACTATCTCAAAAGACAATGTGGCTGTGTATGAATTGTGCGCAACCTCAAGCTGGCAGGACCCCATGGCCGGGATATGTGGTCCCCCAGAAACTTTAGCTCAGTTTGGCCAAAAGAGCACTTGGCTCGGTTGAGGCGCAGGACGTGATCTCGAATCCGTGCAAAGACACACTGGAGACGACTGATGTGCTCCTGTGGTGTGGTGGACCAGATGATGACGTCGTCAACATATACTCGTACACCTTCGATGCCCTCCATCATCTGTTCCATGATGCGATGAAACACCTCGGATGCTGAGATTATGCCAAATGGCATCCTATTGTAGCAGTATCTGCCAAAGGGAGCATTGAAAGTGCACAGCTTCCTGCTGGACTGATCCAGTTGAATCTGCCAAAAACCCTTTGAGGCATCAAGCTTGGTGAAAATTTTAGCCAGGGCCATTTCGCTCGTGATTTCCTCCCGTTTGGGTATGGGGTAGCGTTCCATCATGATGTTATTGTTCAGGTCTTCCGGGTCGATGCAGATCCGGAGCTCGCTGGAGGGCTTTTTAACACACACCATGGAGCTGATCCATGGCGTTGGCTCCGTGACCCGGGAAAGCACTCCTTGGTCCTGCAGCTGCTGCTTGAGGCGGTCCTTGAGTGGTGCTGGGACTCTACGAGGTGCGTGAATGACCGGGGTGGCGTCCGGTTTGAGCCGTATTCTGTACGTGTAGGGCAGTGTGCCCATGCCCTCGAAAACCTTCTGGTTGTGGGCGAGGAGCGAGTGGAGCTGTGCCCTAAAGTCTGCATCCGGTAAATCGGACGTGCCTTCTGGGGACAGTGTGTGTACCCGCTGAACGAGGTGGAGGATCTTGCATGCCTGTGCGCCTAACAGAGAGTCCTTCGAGGATCCAACTATCTCAAAAGACAATGTGGCTGTGTATGAATTGTGCGCAACCTCAAGCTGGCAGGACCCCATGGCCGGGATAACGTTCCCGTGGTAATCAACCAGCTGACAGTGGGATGGTTGAATCGGTGGGTTAACCTTCAAGGTGTGGAAGGCTGACCATGCAATGAGATTGGCAGAGGCACCAGTATCTAAGTGGAATGTGATTGGTGATCGGTTGACCGTTAGGGTGCCATACCATTCGTCGCCCGGATTAATGCTGTGCACCGGCATCGGCTGGTGGGTCCTACTTGGGGACATCCGGTTCCTGTCTATTACCGCACCGCGGAAGGGTTCCCGGTCATCGGTGTCACCGGTCTGCGCGTCGTCAGGGTATGACTCGGTGTATGGGGGCTGAATGGCCCGCACATCCCTGCGAGGCTGGCGGAATTGCGGAGAGTTGGCCAGTTGAGCTGCTCGACAGCAGGCAGCGTAGTGGCCCATCCTGCCACAGCGGAGGCAGTGTCACGTTTGGCTGGACATTGCCGCTTTAAGTGTACGGGTCCACAGTTGCTGCACGTCGTGATGTCATGGCGTTCGTTGCACCGCCGCGCATGCTCGGTGCGGTCCTGCGTAGAGCGCGCCTGCGCATCACGTCCCTCTGCGTTGACGTCCCCTCTTTTGGCGCGTACAAGCGCGGGAGGCCTCGGAAAGCGCGCTAAATGGCCGCCCTCGTCCGGCCACAGGCCGGGAGGAACTCGATCGACTGGACCCGTCGGCCTCGTAGGACCCCTGCCGTGCCGATTCGGCCGCCTGGAATTGGGAGTACCGGCTGGTCGCATTTTCGTGCAGGACGCAGGTTTCGATGGCGGTGGCTAGGGTGAGGCGCTTTATTTTGAGGAGCTGCTGGCATAGGGTGTCCGAGGTGACCCCAAAAACTATCTGACCCCGAATCATGGAGTCGGAGGTGGCCTCATAGCCGCAGGACTGTGCGAGGATACGGAAGTGTGTCAAATAAGATTGAAAAGGCTCATCCTTACCCTGCAGGCGCTGCTGGAAGAGGTACCTCTCGAAGCTCTCATTAACTTCCACGCTGAAGTGTTCCTCAAATTTTAGAAGGACCGTCTTGTACTTCGTCTTGTCCTCGCCTTCCGCAAATGCCAGGGAGTTGTAGATGTGGATGGGGCGTTGCCCCGCCGTGGAGAGGAGGAGGGCGATCTTCCTGGTGTCCAATGCATTCTCCCTGTCTGTATTCTAGGAAGAGCTGGAAGCGCTGTTTAAATAGCTTCCAGTTGACGCCGAGATTTCCAGCGATTTGGAGCGGCTGCGGCAGGTTGATGGTGTCCATGGCGCAGGCTGGCGGATCTCTGAAGAGGTGCAGGTAGGTCTTACAGTCGCTGGTGAGTTTCCAGTCCTGGTATCATGTCATGTTGGGTGTTCCGATACACAAACGAACCAACACGGTTGTAGATGGTACAACTCTGTTTTATTATTCTGTAGAATAATAACTATTAACTTCTGGCTGTGGTTCGTACTTCACCAGCTAACCTGTGGGCCCAGCCCTAGCACTATCTTAGTGAGGCACTCAGAACAGGGTGTATGTCTGAGTGGCATGCTGTGAGCTCTGAGCTATCTCCTGGTAGAATGAGCGGGAACTGTGGTGTTCCCTGTTTTATAATGCGTGTGCTCTCACTGGTGATTGGCTGTGATGTTGTGTGTGTGTGTTGGTTGGTCCATCTACCTGTCCATCAGTGTGTGTGTGTGATTGCACCATGATATGTTAATGTGGATATCATGACACAGGGAAAGTTCCCAGATTAGTTAAAAAAAGGCTCCAAATAAGGAACGAGCTGCAGGTAATAGACTTTAAGTGACGAGGGCTCAAGGGAAGCCCTGGTAATTGGAGAGGGCTCAGAAGAAGCCCTGAAGATCCAAGAAGGCAGCTGAAGATGGTGATTTCTTGTTGCAGGCCGTTGGGGCAAAGGTGCCCCATTCCAGCGGTAGTGTTCTGCTTAGCACAGCTGAACAGCTGAAGTTGTGCTTGTGATTTGGTGCTTGAATGCATATTTGGGAATCCAGGGGAGCAGAATCTTGGGAGACGAGATTGAAACACTGTGGAGTAGGCAGTCGTTGAAACCGTTTGAATTGGAGTTACTTTTGGAGAAAATGCCAAGGCAAGATCTTCGAAGGTGACGATTCAAATCCCTCGTGACAAAGATGGAGATTCAGTGAGATTGGCTGATTCACAATGTTACTGACATCTGGCTGGGTTGTTGAGAAATCCATGGAATGTATTTTGGTTGCATTTGACATTTTGTGTGGTGTATGTTTAATCACAGTTTGCTTGTTAATTCACATGTATCTCTTATGTACTCTGAATCTCAGAATATTAGATATTGTAAATTGTTTCATCTTTCTGACCTTGTGTAGTAAAGTTTATTTCTGTTTGTTCAAAACGCATGGAATCTTGTGGCTTTATTCTCTTAGAAAGTGCCTTTCATCTCAAATTTTGTCTACTTGTAATAAAACTTAGTGGTTCCTAACTGGATCGTACCAAAATCTTGCAGGTCTGGCCAAGGATAAGCACAAATCGTATTGCACTGAATAAATTGTCATTGGACCAAAACATTGATCAGATGACTCTGTGTGCCTGTCTGAGCATACCTTTCTCTTTGTATGTTTTTCATATTTTTCCCCTTCTCTTCAAGTGAATGCATCATCCTTTTCCTCAAATGCCCTGATGGCTGAAGATAGTCAATCTCCAGTCCAATATTTATCCCATTACAACTGTGTCTGCACGTCAAAAATAATCCAGTGGCAGAAAAGTCCCGAGCTTGTGAAAAGTCCTATATGTATTAAAGTTCTTTCCTTTATCGTCAATTCCATTTGGAAGTGGTTTGGTGTGAATGGAAGACCAAGTAGGATGGATGCAATACATGTTAGGGTAGCAATAGGGCAGCATGGCAAAATAGTGGTTAGCACAGTTGCTTCACAGCTCCAGGGTCCCAGGTTCGATTCCCGGCTTGGGTCACTGTCTGTGTGGAGTCTGCACGTTCTCCCCGTGCGTGCGTGGGTTTCCTCCGGGTGCTCCGGTTTCCTCTCACAGTCCAAAGATGTGAAGGTTAGGTGGATTGGCCTTGCTAAATTACCCTTAGTGTCCAAAAAGGTTGGGTGGGGTTATGGGGTTGGGTGGATGTGTGGGCTCGCGTAAGGTGCCGTTTCCAAGTGCTGGCGCGGTCTCGATGGGCCGAATGGCCACACTCTACTCTGTAAATTCTATGATATATTCATGATATGTTCTCCCACTATAAGAACATAAGAAATAGGAGCAGGAGTAGGCGATTCATTTGCTGGAAGTCTCAAAGTGAAAAACATCCTGTGGCCTGGTCTCTATCGGATACCATCCTGACACGAGTAGAGATCAGGAATCTTTGTGCTGGACAAAGAACTCAATTCCCCATTCTGCTGATCAATGTTGCTATTCCACCATGTTGCACAAGTCCACTGCCTCTTACCATGCAGATTTAGCTATGCTGCAATCACGGAAACCAATGTTTATCTTGGTTTGTTCAACTAATTTATTATAAAAGATTAAATAGTCACATTACTCTGGAAGAAAAAAATCAGAAACAATGTTGGTTCAGCAAGTTTATAAAACGAATAGTAAGTCACGCAGAATAGTTTGATCCTTAGAAGAGAGATGACCTAATCCGGAATAGTGATAAGGAATCCACAACAGACTTGGCCAACCTCTGGAAGATAGCAGAAAATCAAAAATCTCTGTTTACCATGTGTTAGCGTTGGGTCAGAGGGGAGTACTGTAGCCTCTGAATTATGTCCACTCCAGAGGCCTGAGCACAAAAATCCAGGCTGACACTCCAGTATAGTGTACTAAGGGGACCTGCACTATCGGAGATGTCGGAGATGATACATTAAAAAAGGTCCCAACTGCCCTCTCATGTGGATGCAAAAGATCCCATATTATTTCAAAGAAGAGCAGGGGAGAGTTCTCCCTGCAGTCCTAGTTGATACTAATCCCTCAGTCAACATCACAAAACAGATTACCTGGTCATTGCTATTTGTCTGAACTTGATTTTTAACAATGTGCTGAATTCATAACTCCTGCTGGGCAGCCTTAATAATCCTGAAACACTCATTTAATACTTATGGAATGTCAAATTTCCCCATTATGATGAAAAAACATTTTTTTTAAAATTATTTTTTAAAATATAAATTTAGAGTACCCAATTCATTTTTTCCAATTAAGGGGCAATTTAGCGTGGCCAATCCACCTACCTTGCACATCTTTGGATTGTGGGGGTGAAAACCACGCAAACACGGGGAGAATGTGCAAACTCCACACGGTCAGTGACCCAGAGTCGGGATCGAACCTGGGACCTCGGCGGCGTGAGGCAGCAATGCTAACCACTGCGCCACCGTGCTACCCTTAAAAACATTCAAAGGTTTACATTTCAGGTTCTAAATCTCTGGGCGGGATTCTCCGACACTTCGAAAGACCATCCTACATAGGCCAAATGCCCCACGCTGTAACCCCATCCTAAGGGCCAATTTAGCATTGCCAATCCACCTAACATGCACATCTTTGGAGTGAGGGAGGAAACCGGAGCACCCGGAAGAAACCCACGCAGATACGGGGAGAAAGTGCAAATTCCACACAGTTACCCAAGGTCGAAATCGAACCCGGGTCCCTGGCGCTATGAGGCAGCAGTGCTAACCACTGTGCCACCATGCCACCCAATTGTTTTGCCACTGACTGCAAAACCCAGGTTAACACTCTGACCATGCACAGGGGATCTACCAGCTTCAAAAAGAGATTCATGTATTTCTTTATCTCTTTGTTTTTCAGTTCTGAAGGACATGATGCTGATAGATTGAGCAACCTTTTTCTCCAACTCACTGCACTTCCAGTTTTTCCTGTTTTTAATTCAGATTCCCACCACTGGCAGTATTCTGTTTTCCACTTGGAGTTGTTTCAGTTTGTTGTTTTATGCTAAAGAGATCAAGAGACCCGGGAAAATATCCGGGAAGGAAATAAAACGGTTGCAAACTCACTTCCAATGTTTACAAAGCAGTAGAGAAAGTTTTTTTTTCAAAAAGGGACAAAGAACTTACTTTTAACATTAAAAGGAGCTTGGATGGGTAAATGACCCTGACCACTCTGCTGGTTTTCAGTTCTGTTCTCAGTGCCTGCATGAATGGTTCACGGAGATCAACTCCATCAGCGATGCTTCTATATTCACCAGCAGAGATTCTGGAGATAATTTGAACCTAGTCGTGAATCTGATGGGCTTGGGTGCAACACTAATTTTACAACCGTCCAAAGGCAAAAGGAAGGCAACAGGCAAATAGGAACATCCTAGCCTCAGAGTTCCACGCCAAGTCACACAGCTTCCTGACTTGGAAATACATCTCCATTCCCTCATTTAAGGCAAAAATCATGTACCTACACCATATGGACTGCAGTGGTTCAAGGTGGCGGCTCACCATAACTTTCTTAAGGGCAATAAGGGGTGAGCAAAAAACGTTGGTGTTTGCCAGTCACACCCATTGATGAGTGAAAAAATATTATATTGGAATCAGTTTTAAAAACTTTGGCACCTGTGCATGTGTGGCACGTTGGGACCTGCGTGTGTGGGGCACGTTGGGACCTGCGCGTGTGCGGCGCGTTGGGACATGCACGTGTGCAGGGCGTTGGGACTTGCACACGTGCAGTGCATTGGCACCTGCACATCGCTTGGGAACCTTCCCATAGCCTTGTGGGATTTCCCACTGGTAACATCATGTTGGCGCTCAAAAAGAGTACAGATTTCAGAACTTTTGGATTTTCAGAATTTCGGATAAGGGATGCTCAACCTGTATTTTAAAAACAAAAGGCCCATTTAAAATGGCAGTGAGTCTCACGTGGTCAATAAAAAATAGACACATTGGGGGCAACGAGAATGGGAGGTCCACGGTACTAGTTCGAGGTGAGCCTGACAAGTTAATCATTGACAGAGAATGGAGCAGAGCTTGTTATAGCAGTGTGAGGTGGATTGGAATCGGCCAGAAACCTGAGCCGCAGAGTTGAGGTGAAACTTGAAGAGACACAATTCCAACAGAAATTGGCCAGTGTTACAAATAAGCATTTCAAGAAAACGTTTTACTTTAAAACATTTTATTTTTGGAACCTATGTGCATTTGGTAGGCTGTCAGAGGAAATGGAGGACAAAAATATTCAAAAAGCATTTTCAACAATTTGATTTGTTCAATTTGGTCGGATTTGCTGAATCCTGTGGTTGCTAAGCTACGCTAAGCAAAAGCTGAAGGTAATTTGAACATTTTAGTTTGGCTTCTACCTTGATTTCTTTATTCTTGGCAACATTTGTTAACGAGTGTTATTAGATGTGTAACATGAATATGTTATCATATAAGTAAATATTTGATGTTTTTTCCACATCCGACGTCTGGAGAAGTCGTGCAATTCTCACAATAATCGTTCTGCGATACATGTGCTCTGCCATGGGAGGTGCTTGCCTCGTCTGCTGATGCTTCATCCTGAACCATTGTGCGTGGCCGTTTTTGTCAGTGGTGATTTTCCATTGCCTTCCGCACCCGGGTAGGGTGAGGAGGCAGTTCCCATGCCTACCTCAGCTGGAATGGGCATCGAACCTGCACCACTGGAGCTTTTCTGAATCACGCACTAGCTATCTAGCCGATTGAGTTAACCGTCAGTTTCCAGTTTAGAATGTCTGTTCACAACAAATTCCCCCTTAGTGTTACCCAAAAAATTAGAGTCTCGTCCTGAATAACTAACTCTTAATAAGAGAAAGGATCAGTTGAAAGGGTGAAAAATGCCTCACTCAGGTTAGATGCTGGTGAGCAGGAGTGCTTTTGGATAGTTAACTTCGGTGCAAAAGGTTACATTGATTATAGATTACTTTGTAAAGCCAAAATAGTGTAGTTTCTAACTCAGGTAAATCTAAGCCAATAAGCAACTTCGACATCAGATTTTTAACAAATTCTATCCATTCGGCAAACAAAATTACTGAGATGGCCCTCCAGATTCAAGAACAACCTCCGAAATCAACGAGCTATTTACAAGCTAGCTCCCAATGTTGGGCAATCGGTTGAATTACAACCAATTGCTCCCTCGCTGTGTGGGAAGGAAAACAGGAGGGACATTTTCACATTGCCTCCTGGTGAGTTAAAGCCAGGCTACGGAAAGAGGATAGATTTTCAGGCAGGAAATGTCAAGTGTTTTCACATGGTGTTAAAGAGAAGTAGAGAAAATAAATAGAAAACTGCTTTGAAGATATCAGGATTCTGCTGCCATGTAGCTAAAGATTCTCTTTCAGTTATAAACAGTGAGAAAGTTGGAGGGTAATGGGCTGTGAATGTGATTGTGAATCTAAATTCAAAAAAATTAATTTCCAGCATGTAGGCTTCGCTGGCTAGAGCATTTATCTAGTTGCCCTTCAGAAATAGTGATCTGTCTTCTTGAATTGCTGCAGTCCCGGAGGTGTAGGTAAATCCACTTATTTGACCCAGTGACAATGAAGGAACGGCGAATTGGAGGGGAACCCCAGGTGTTGTGCCCAGGTATCTGCTGCTCTTGCCTTTCTGGTCATCGGTTTGG
Source organism: Scyliorhinus torazame (assembly GCF_047496885.1). Taxonomy (NCBI): domain Eukaryota; kingdom Metazoa; phylum Chordata; class Chondrichthyes; order Carcharhiniformes; family Scyliorhinidae; genus Scyliorhinus; species Scyliorhinus torazame. The sequence goes on along the minus strand of NC_092707.1, from coordinate 279,528,901 downwards.
AAGATGCTGCCTGCGGTACACAGCATAAACTCCACAATATCGAAGAAACACAGCTTATTGCCTAAACGTTCTGAAACATTCGTTCTAAGGTTTACATAATGAAATTGTTCCCCATTACCAACCTTAGTATATTGTGTATTTTTATCTCGTGTTAATTTGCTTTTTGCAAAGTGAACATCAGTAGCATAAAATCACTTAACACTCCCTTGTTGGGTTTCCTCAGCATTTTAATTCTATCCTTGAAGTACTAAATTTCATGTTATTACTGAAATAATTTTTTCCTTGTGGCACCTTCAATAAAAATCTGTTAGAATTGAATCTATTTCCTGCCAGGTTTTGGGTGTGTTATACAAGTTGGCATGCATGCGGAAAATGCACAGTCTGCGGAATCCGTACAGTGCAGAAGGAGGCCGTTCAGCCCATTAAGTCTGCACTGAATCTCCAAAAGAGCACGTTGCCTAGGCCCATTCCCCCGCTCTATCCCCATAACATTGATCATGGCCAATCAACCTAACCTGCATATTTTTGGACTGTGGGAGGAAACTGAAGAACTCGGAGGAAACCCCCTCATTTATTCCCCTTGCAGGGTGAACTTTGTCTTGAGGAGGAACCCGATGTTACTTTTGCCAATCTACACACCTACTGAATGGTCGATGATGTGAGATTAATTGTCTGGTACATGGAATATAAAACAATACTTGTGGACAAGCCATGAAGCTGCGGCTCAGTGGATTGCACTTTTGCTTCTGAATATGAATTTTGTGGGCTCCAGTCCTACCCCTTAGACTTAAATCAAAGAACCTTGGGCTGAATTAGGGAGTAGGCAAGAACACGGCAGACGGAACATAATGTGGAAATATGTGAGGTTATCAACTTTGGTGGGAGGAACAGTTGTGCAGGGTATTTATTAAATGGTGAAGATTAGAAAGTGAAGATGTGCCCGGGGGTCCACATCAATAAGGCACTGAAAGTTAACATGCAGGAGCAGCAAACAATTAGGGAGGCTTAAAATCTCAGCTCATACTCTGGTGCAGTGCTGAGGAGTACTGGTACAATGTCATATGTGGCACCTTTCAGATGAGAGTTAAAACTTCCCTCTCAGGTGGATGTAAAAAATCCCCATATACTCTTTCGAAGAGGAGCTAAGGAGTTCATCTCTGGTGTCCTGACCCATGCTTATCCCTTAAACATCACTAAAATGGATCATCATTGTCACTGCTGTTTGTGGGAGCTTGCTATGCCCAAAGTGGCTGTGTTTCCCATACATTACAACTGTGACTCCACTCCAAAAGTATTTAATTAGCTGTAAAGCATGCTGGGATGTCCTGGAGTTGTGCAAGGTACTAGAGAAATATACATTTTTAATTCAATCCATTCAGCAAATTATTTTATTTTAGAGGTGAGGAATAATGAAAAAGATTCTGCTCCAATAGGCATTCAATAGCATTACACCAGTAACAACCATTTGGAAGAGCAGTGTGCTAATGAGATTCTGAACTTCAGTCTCTACTCTGGAGGCTATGGTGATATGACGATATGATCAACCGAGCCAAGTTACATTAAATAATAGCCTTACTGTTGGAAGATGAGTTAAAGCAGATCAGACAAGCAGAATATAGAAGCTCAAGTAAACAATGACCATCTGTGTGGAAAGATGATGGAAGTCCATCTTTCATCATCAAATTAAGCACCACAGCCGCCAATGTAAACTGGTAAAGAGCTTTCACATGCTTCAAGTCGATCAGAGTAAAGCCTGGTAGTAGGATTGGAATCTCAAGCGTATTGAGCTGCATGTAAAGTTTTTTTTTTAAATTTAGAGTACTCAATTCATTTTTTCCAATTAAGGGGCAATTTTAGCGTGGCCAGTCCACCTAGCCTGCACATCTTTGGATTATGGGGGCAAAATCCACACAAACATGGGGATAATGTGCAAACTCCACGCGGACAGTGACCCAGAGCTGGGATTGAACCTGGGACCTCGGCGCCGTGAGGCAGCAATGCTAACCACTGAGCCACTGTGCTGCCCACAGCTGCATGTAAAGTTGACTTGCGTCAAACGTTATAAGTTACTTTTTGAGATCAATTTGATAATGATAGCAAATTGTACAATTTTAAGCTCATAAAACTGATAACCAAAGGTTATTAAAGGTGATGAGCAGAAGAACCCGAGGCAGCATGAGGAAACATTTCTTTTACATGACAAGTGGATAGGATTTGGAATGCACTGTCTGATGAGTTGATAGATACAGAGTGGGCAGTAGCCTTTCCAAGGGAAATGGATAACTAGTTGGAACAAAATTGCACGGCTTTGGATCTTGAGCGGGGGAGCGGGACTAATTTGTCTATATTCAAAAGAGCAGCTGTAGACGCGATGGGCCGATGAGCCTTGCTTCTGCGATTCTTTGACTTGGGTTTAATCATTTATTTACATTAATCCTGATTAGTATTTCTGGTGAAGTTTTGAATTGGTACAAAGAGCATAAAACCAATTAAAATCCTGCAGGGGACCAGTGGTGCAATATGATTTGAGAGTACTTATAGTGGCGGATCCCCAAAACCGGTTCACTCTGCAGGTATGCTAGCTTCTGCAAAACGCACACCAAGTGTCAAATATGCAAACGATTGTACACTTAATGCAAATTATATCTTTTAGGATATCAAGCATGTATTCAGTTTCACTCTCAAGCCTTATAATCCTGAAATCTCCCAAGATCCATAACACCTCCATTGTTAGCTTGATTACATCTGTGAAAATATATGATGATTGGTATTCATCATGCATCTTTTGTAGCTGGGTGCAGAAACAGTTAGTAAGCTGTGGGGCAGATCAACAGAATTTCTCATTAACCTCCAACTGATACACCATGAGTATTAACAGAGGCTTTATAAAAAGCAGACCATGTGAATTAAAGAGAGAGCACACAATGGCGTGCAGCCCTCGATTCCACTAAAATTGAAAATGACAAATTGCACCCAAGCAGGAAAACAAACAGAGTGCACGACAATATGCTATTAATCAACAGACATTTCTAACTGCTCATCCGAAACTCACGCCCCAAGATCAGGTTGAGTGACATTTTCCCTCATTACTATGTAAATATTGAGCACAAATGTAGAAAATTAAACAAGTGAAGACAGTTCTGGGTCAAATCCGATTTCAAAATGAGCTCATCAAATACAGTGGGACATATCAAAATTCCAAAACAACCGTGACGACCCATTTTACAGATTACAAAACCAGTGGTAAGAGTCTGAAATGGTAACGGTGATGAAACAGTACACACTAGGTCACAGGGAACCAACCCTTAGCAACTGAACTCTTTTCCTGAGGAATATATGTTGGGGACGGTGGGTCCTGCGTTTAGACTTGGGCTTTTATGTGTTACAAGAATGCTAAAGACAATGTTTACACTTAATCCCAACTGGGCAATACAGAGTGCTGCAAGGAAGAAATTAGGTTACTTTCTGTAGGAAACTCCTCAATTTAAAAACAAAAATTTAAAACGCCCATTCTTTTTTTCCAATTAAGGACCAATTTAGCTGCTTAATTACATTCAAGGATAATCAAGAGGCCAGAATTGGAGGAACGCAGTGATATCAGAGTTTTGTAGGGCTGGAGGAGATGGTAGAGATAGGGGGCTCCGAGCCCCGCACTGGGCTGGAGAATCGCCGCAGTCACGCCATGCCGCCGGCACGTGATTTTCCGAGGAGCGGAGAATCGGCGCCATTTGCGGCGGCACATTAGGCGCAGCGCCGTTCGCGGGCCGCTGTCAGGGCTGGCACGTTGAGGAAGACCCTGCGCATGCGCAGGTTGGCGTGGCACCATTTGGCGTTGGGAAGGGAGGCTGGAGCGGCGTGAACCGCTCCAGCCCCATGCTGGCCCCTATGGGGGCCAGAATCGGTAGTCCCGTGCCCGTTTCGCGGCGTCGTGAAACGCGATGGGGTTCACGACGGCACGGACACTCTGCCTCCATTTCGGAGAATCCCGCCCAGGGAGTAGGTGAGAACATGGAAAGAATTAAACACAAAGAAGAAAATTTTGAAATCAGCGTGTTGTTCAACTTGGAGACAAGCTAAGTCAGCAAGCGGAGGGGTGATGGGTGAAAGACATTGGCAACAAGATGTTCCAAGTCCAAAGATGTGCAGGTTAGGTGGATTGGCCATGCTAAATTGCCCTTAAGTGTCCAAAGGTTAGGTGGGGTTACGGGGATATCGCAGGGGATTGGGCCTAGGTAGAGTGCTCTTTCAGAGGGTCAGTGCAGACTTGATGGGCCGAATGGCCTCCTTCTACACTGTAGTATTCTATGATTCTATGAGACAGCTCACCTCAAGTTTACAGAGGCCCAAAGATCGAGAGGTGACAAAGATATGGATGAGGGTTTCAGGAGGAGTCAGAGTGCAACAGGGGTGGAGTTGTGCAATATTGTGTAATTGGAAATAGGTGATTTTAATGACGGCACGGACATGTGGTCTCAGGGTCAAATATGACCAAATTTGCAAAGAGACTGGTTCAGCTCCAGACATTGGCTAGGGAGAGGGACAGCTAGCTGGTAGCTAAGGAATAGAGTTTGGGGCCAGGTTCATAGACTCTGGATGTGATTTAGTGGGTCTGTTAGCTGCAGGCACAAATTCCGTCATGGTTGCTAAATATTGTGAGAGGCCACAGACGGGGTTTGTGCTGGCGAGATTTCTGAACGCGATCTTCCCGGGCCATCCCTGACGACACGGTATGGTTTACGCCCACGAAGGACATAAACCTGTTAACGTGAATTTGAATCTATTAGCATCTACTTAGTGGGGTTAACGTTGCATCTTCAACCCTCGTCGGATCTTCCCACCCACCAGGCGTGATCTCACGCTGGTGCGAATTCTTGCTGCTTTTTTAAAAATGGGACTAGGCGCCCCTCTGGAGTGGCTGTCCAGAAGGCTTAACTGCTGAGGCATGACAGTAATGAGATTTCTAAATTATGCAGCCTGAGTGATAAGGGTGCCTATTAACTCTGCCTCTCCCTAAAGCAGGAACAATTGTGCCCTATAACATTCCGGAGACTCATGTTTGTGACACTAATTGGCCATCAAGAGTAAACGCTTAGCAATATCAACTCCCATAGTCTCAAAGTCAAGGGTTATTGAATTGTTTCAAACTAAAAATTGTTCTAAATAGTTCAAGGTCAAGGAATGGAATGAATCCTCAGGGTTGCACTGGATCAAGAAGCATTGGGCTCGCTTCTCTGCCGGCACCTTAAAGCCTGCCAGTAGATCCATTAGCCCCCAAGGTGGACATAACCGTCCAGTTGAGCCTGGCCATTCGGGATGAAGGAGCATATAACCCTCCTGTCAGAACTCCCAGTGTTAGTGAGCCTAAGTGGTGGAGAACCAGACAGGAGGCTAAAGGCGAGTCTAAGTGGGTGAGGGCATAAGCCAGGGCCAGACTTGTTCTGGAGATGGGAGGGCACCTGAGCCGTGAGTGAGCGGTCGCCGCCGGCTAAGATCTGCGGCTGACTCCATGAATGGAGGAGCAGATTCTTCACACCATCCTCCTAGCTTGCATGATAGCAAGTGATGTGGAGCCGTTAAATGTAGCCTGCCCTCCCCACCGACTGCCTCCCACCCCCGACTGAAGTGCTCAGATGGCCCTGGGGCAGGCGAGTCCGATGCTTCGCGCCTCAGGTGCAATGTTTTTCGCATGGGGAAAAATTCTTAGTGCCTACAAATTGCTGTCCAGGTGGCACCGTGAGAGCCAGTGGGAATCGCACCAGACTTTGCGCTATATTTTCAGAAAACTTTGCCCAATGCCTTTGATGTTCATTCGAGTTAGTTGGATGAAATGTCCTCTCTTCCAGGGCTATGTCCATTGTCGTTACAGATGGGCAGCAGCTGCATGAAACCCACGCAAACACGGGGAGAATGTGCAAACTCCACACGGACAGTGACCCAGGGCCAGGATTCGAACCCGGGTCCTCAGCACCACAGGCAACAATGCTAATCATTGTGCCACCCCACTTCCTTCAAAACATGAGTCATATATTTATAGATATGATGGTAAATGGGAGAGAACACTTCTTGTGTGATACTGAACTAAAACTGCTTCAAGGCTGCCAAAAATAAACGGGCTAATTACAATGAACAAAGCGATGCTGAAAGGATGTCAAATAAAGTATTAATAAAAAGTTATGAGAGACAGGCATTTGAAAAGGAAAATAGTTATCATCACATCACGTGAGGTGGCAACCAATACTGTGGTAATTCTGTTGGAAACATCAGTGTCTCAACTGAAAAACAAATACTTTTGGAAAGCGAGGGAGTTACATTTTCATATTGACAAGAGGAATTCACAAATGTCCATAAAATTATATTTGTAACTGTATAAAAGCACATCTTTAAGCATCTACTGCACCAGTGTTATGAACATTTATATTTAGTATATTTATATTAAGTATTTGAATCCCATGTATCTTGATATTTGGAAATGATATATAACTTCTAATCAGAATACTTTTATTTTCAATGTTCTTTCAAACGATGCATTTTATGCCACAGAATGAGCAATTGGGGGAATGTTTGCATGCGTTCCCCTCCCCCCCCCCCCCACCTCGACTTGTGTATTTGCAGGCGGAGGGGAGGGAGGGGCATGTAAAATAGGACAGGTGGCTAACCCATTGTCTTCCCACCCACTCATGAACTGTCCCTCATAATATGGTGGACAGTTAAGGTGTCACCCACATGCCGTTAGGCCTATTGCAGCCCTTAACAGGCCAATTAATGGGCAGTTCGTGCCTCACTCTGCGATAATACTTGTCTGTCTTGATATTTAGAGATGGTAACCCTCCCCAGGAAGGTAGTGGGGAATTCAGTAATGGTAATGCCATTGAATGCTGTGAGGTGATGGTTAGATTCTGTCTTGTTGGAGATGGTCGCTACTTCACCATCTCAGATGAAAAGGCAGGAAGGAAGATAGGGCAGTGCCCACGGCCCATTCCCTTTGAGATTCACCACTGGCCTCCAAAACTCATGCCCTAATCTCTCCACCCCCCCCCCCCCCCTCACCCCCCCCAACCAGGGTCTCCAATCCCAGCATGACCTAAAACCCCCAGACTTACCTCGAAGAACATTCATCATGATCTTCTTCTTGGGATTGACTGTAGGCCCAGCAGAGACCACTACTGAGCTCTGGCACTGCTGGGGTTGCTCAGATTGGCTGCCAGCTTTCAAGGAACGACTTCTTGCCCCCGAGGCATGGCAGTCCTACAATTACCTCATTAAGTTGTCCCCAGTATATTATTGCTGTGAAGGAGCCTTTTTTTAAGGCTTGTGAATAAACATTCTACCAGGGTGTGCGATAGGGGTGAACTTGCAATTTTCGCGCTCTTTGCGGGGCTCCCATGTCACGCCCCACCCTCTGGTGATGTGACGGCCCTGCTCCCAACGATGTCAAGCCTTGCCCCCAATGACATCAACGCCCTCCTGACCATGCCCACCATCGGCTCACACAATGCAAGCCACAAAACAACGAAATTACTGCTTAACTGCTTTAGTGTTCTTTAACTTCTGAGAACAAACCTGTAATTGATTCATTGAAATGCAATCCCATGACAGTAGAGAGAGTCAATATTACAATGTGTGTGTCTTGAGACATGTCAACATGAACTGGCTGCTCAGCAACAGGATTGAAGAATCAGCCAGTGATATGACTGCAGCACAGCACAAGCTAGTGCAGGACAGAATGAACCAGTGCAGTAGCAAATACTCTATTGAAACGGAGTGCCCAGTCCAAGTCAAATATCAGTGCCTTCGCAGGCAACTGTCTGGCAGGATCCTGCTCTTTGCCCAGAAGAGAAGAGCCTTTCTGAAGGCCAGTATCGAGAGTGATGGGGGATGACAGTTACTCATTAGTTATAGCTGTCTGCATGTGGCCACCAGCCTTTATTTCAGACAATTATAGAAGAACTGAATATAGACTGGAGTACATGGTAGAGGGACAGATATTTTATATTTTCTTGCTTCATCAATTGTTTGCAATCCATGGCAATTTAAATAACTTTTCTTCTGTACTTTTTCTTCACAAATTCATCAATAACACTATCGTAGGTAAAATCTTGGAAGGATACATTTTCAATCGTCAGTATTGCTGAACTTGCCAAATATTCCGGACTCATCATACTTCGCAGATAATTTTTAATTCTTTGCGATACAGAGAAAGAATGTTCACCGGGGGCATTTGTGACAGGTATTGTTAAAAATATTTTCAGAATGGTTTCCACATTTGGAAAGATTGCCTAAAAACCATCATGTACAAGTTTGTACAAATCAGCTGGTGATCTCAACGCACAGAGCTCACCATTATCGATGAAATTAATGAATTGTTTCACTTCATCTTCAAAAAGATTTGTGTCTGGCCCTGCTGGTAGAATTCAATTAATCTCTTACTGCAGCAGCTCTTAGCATTATCATCTAGACCTTTGTTGAAAAGCACGCAAAATATATTAACAATTTTCATCAGAGATTCGCTTCTACTCTACATATGCAGCATTATTGTGTCATAAATAACACTGTAAGAAGTCTTACAACACCAGGTTAAAGTCCAACAGCTTTGTTTCAAATCACTACCTTTCGGAGCACTGCTTATTCCTCAGGTGTATGAAGAGGTAGGTTCCAGAAACATATATATAGACAAAGTCAAAGATGCAAGACGATACTTTGAATGCGAGCATTTGCAGGTAATTAAGTCTTTACAGATCCAGAGAGTGAGGTAATCCCAAGTGTGAATTGTTTTAAGCCAGGACAGTTGGTAGGATTTCGCAAGTCCAGGCCAGATGGTGGGGGGTTAATGTAATGCGACATGAATCCAAGGTCCCGGTTGAGGCCGTATCGTCAAAGTATCGTCTTTGAGGCAGTGCTCGGAAAGCTGGTGATTTGAAACAAACGTGTTGGGCTTTAACCTGGTGTTGTAAGACTTCTTACTGTGCCCACCCCAGTCCAACGCTGGCATCTCCACACCATAAATAACACTGACAGTCTCTACAATGATCTTCTCTTTCCTCCTCTTTACTTTTTAAAGTGGTTTCATTGTCTCTAGTTTCATCAAAAAATAACTTCCTGTGAGTTGTATGCTTCACATCATCAGAGGAACCTGTGTTAATGTTAGTGCCTCTGCTTCCACTGAGGTATTGTCATTTTGATCTTCTATGACAAAACCTCTAACTGAGGCTAACAACTGGGAAGCATTCAACGAAGATATGTTTAGCATTTTGCAGCGATTTGCTGATGGCATTAATTCTTTGAAGTAAACGGTTCCACAAAATTGTAAAAACTGCAAAATTGTACTTTTCAAACTTCTCTCATAAGGATTTTGCTTCAACTTCACACATGGTTTCTCTCATTCTGATGTGGCACTCAGAAGAGTGGAGTTGTAGCTGGACAAAAATCCTCCACAACTTCACCATCGCTGGTCACATATCTTAAAAGTAATGTTAATTGGTCCACAAACTGTCAGCTGGTGTTGAATCAACTATTATAGAATAGGATTGGGCAACTTTTACTTCATTAGTGATTTGGTTTCTGAGCCACTGCGCCATTGTGGTGTTTTTTTTAATTTAGAGTACCCAATTAAGGGGCAATTTAGTGTGGGCAATCCACCTACCAGGCACAAATTTGGGTTGTGGGGGTGAAACCCATGCAGGCACGGGGAAAATGTGCAAACTCCGCACAGACAGTGACCTGGGGCCGGGATTGAACCCGGGTCCTCAGCGCTGTAGGCAGCAGTGCTAACCACTGCGCCATAGTGCCGCCCATGCCATTGTAGCAATGAAGTCATTGTAGGTTCTCTATGTTAAAAAATTATCCTTCCCTGAGCACCAATGTTGATAACTTTCAAACGTTATTTGAGAAGCTCGTCAAATTCACCGAGATATACAAGGCAGGCTAAAACATTACCTCTTCGAGTTGACAATGATGACTTATCATGTTCTCTTAACGGTAGTTTGACTCGGGCAACAACACTTCTCAGCACTTTCCTCCAGCAAGTGCACTCCTTTTCAAACTGAGCCGATAACGCAGAATTACATCTTTGAACGAATGCACAGGTAGCCTTAATATGAGTTTTGGAAGTTTCATGATCAGTAATATCTCTTTCGCCATTTCTCCAGTTACAGTATACATTGGCAAATGATTGTTTCCTTTTACTAGGGTCAGGGGATAATCTGCAAACATAACAGTTGACTGCCTTAGGGAGTTCCGCAAAGAAATTTACCGATTTTCCCTTTCCGTCACGCCATTCCTCTTCACCCTCATAAAATGGGATTCATGACTTCTAAACTGCTTTCGGCCTCAAACTCTTTTCTCAAATTTCCATGTTACCTGTGTTCTCTGGTCTATTTATTATGAAATATCCAATCATACACAGTGGAACAGATTTTGACCACAAAGCAATGTCTTCAGGCTTCTTTCCTCACTTCAGCTGCAGAACAAGAACTTTAGCAGTACCATGTAGTTTCATCCCCATTTAAGAGTCCACTTCTTCTTCTTCACGTTTTTCAGATGAAGTTATTGTCTCCAGAAATTGGCAGGTCGAAGTCATCAGATAGGTCACCAAAACCTTTTGTGTAAGTTGTTGAGGATGAATGTGCAGTATGGGCACTGCTCAATACCTTGCACTGTTTAAAGTAAAATGCCAAACTGTCTTTTTGCCTAGCTTCGTCCTCTTTCATTGCCTTTAACTTTCTGCATTTTTGACTGCCAGATTCATAGTGTCTCTTCATATTGACCTATCTGTCTCAATTTCAACGAATATGAATTTTCAGAAAGATCAGGCATCTTTGCCCACCTCCACCCTGGACTGGGGATCGGGTCACTCCTACAGCTGCTCCCCTCAATATCTTAAGCTCGATGTGCTCGTGGTCGCTCACTGACTGCCTGACATTTGCTGCTATCTGGCCTGGTCTCTGCTTTCGCACTTGCTGGTCCTGGTTGCGGCCCAGTCCTCTCACTCTCAGCCCTGGGTTCTGGTTGAGTCGCTCCGCTGCTCTCTGAAAACCATTCTGGTCCTCGCACCTCAAACCTGTTCACACCTCTCGCTCAGGTGGCTGGGCCTTGAGCCATGATGACTCCGCGTGCTGCTGCTAGCTACCTGGCCTGATCTCTGCTCTCGCCTGTCGCCATTCAGCCCTCTCACTCTCAGCACTGGCCTCTGCTTCTGGTCCAGTCACCCTGCTGGCCACTGCTCCCGAAAAACCATGATGGCAGCACTCGCCTGGCCCTCGCATCTCCCGACTACTCACTTCTCGCTTGGGTTGCCAGGTCTCAAGCCTTGACAACCACATGTGCTCCTGGCTGGCTGCTGGCTGCGGCTGGGCTCTGGCTTCTTCTGGCCTCTGTTCTTTCTTTGGCTGGTTTCCCGCCCACCCTCCTCAACCCAGGCCTGGAGGTTGATAGTCCCTGCTCCCCTGGATGTGCGTTGGCCAGCACCTTCTCCACGCCTCACTGAAGGCTTTGCAGGCTCACACCCCAATGTAAGGTTGGTGACCTGACTTATGCCTCAGGCTGCCGAGCCGAATGGCAGAAACCTGGCTGTTGCTACATTCAATGAAAGCTCAGAAACTTCCGACCAGACAATCAGGAGATCTAACTGAACTCCACCACTTCTCAATGACTGGTACACTCTTTTCCCGCTCTAAAGGGGAGTCCACCAATCAGAGCCTGATGCTGTTCTGCATTGTCTGCTGATTCATGAGCCTATTCGAAAATTCAGAGCTATGAGGCTCTGATTGGTGCTCCCAATCACACCACAGCCACCTCTCAGTCTGCCTCCCCCCCCCCCATTGGCTGGAGTCCCACGCTGCAGGGCTGCGTGTTTTATTGTACATCCGCCTCTGGGGCGCAAGCAACATTCCCCTCTCTTTCTCATCATTAAATTTGATCCAATGTATTTTATGTCTTAAAAGTAAATAGCTTTTCTGACCTTCCCCCCTGCATTTTGTACAGCTTTAATGATTATTATGCATTGTGATAAATTTCCTTCTTAGCGTTTATGTTAGGAAGCTAATAGCATTGCCGATGAGCCTTGCTTGTCGTTAAACATGGTGTAGGAAGTCAGAATTTCTATGTTCTGTTGTAGTTCAAGATTCCTTGTGGTTATGCCTGGCAAAATTATTTAAGAAAGTCTGTGTGCGCGTGTGTGCATGCGTGTCTAGGACTGACATTTGCCTCGTGGGGCTCGACAGTAAACACTAACCTACGATTGCAATAGAGTCAGTGTACGTGTATCTGCACGCACATAATATTTTTGGTAAACTGAGGGCAGAAACAACAAAGGGAAGTCTGATTTTACCCATTGAGGAGTCTTGTGCCTGGAAATCTGCATTTCCACTTTGTTCCTGTCATTCAAAATAAAAACTCCACTGGGGTTATTGTGCATGCAGCACCATTAGTGACATAAGCCAAGTACAGTGCAGTGTCATTAAATGCACCAATATGGAGTAAAAGGAGGCACTGATAACAGAAAGCCACAGAAAGCAAAAAGGTTCTAGCACATCACCACAAATATAAACACGAACACTGTTTCCATTATTGAGAGGAGGGATGACTTGACAGATTCAAGATTGTGAAAGGGCTTGATCGGTTAGACAGTGAGAAAATCTTTCCATACATGGGCTGGACCAGAACTAGCAGTGACAAATATATAAGGTGGTCACAAAGAAATCTAACAGGAATTAACAAGAAATGTATTTACTCAGAGAGCGATTAGAAGATAGAGCTCACTACCACAGACAATATTGAGACAAATAGCATGGATGCATAACCCAAGGAGGAAATGAAGGTTATGTTGATGGAATTCGACGTATGTTTTGATATGCTGTACCCAGCGAAACTCTGGGTCTCATACCAAGAGAGTACTACTTCACAGCCCCTGCCGAAGCAAACAGGTTTGTTGAGGAACGCGGGCTGGAAAGCCGACAGCAAGGGTAGAAATAATGGGCCCCTGGCAAGGAGCAACAGCACGCCGACGGGAGTGAGGAGGCAACAAAAAGCAAACCACTACCCGAGAGACCGCTTCAGGTGGGAGACCAGGCCCCAGCACGAGGGAACGAGAGTGGTGGAGAAGGGAGAGCAAGCGAGAGGAGTGCAGGATAGGACGGGGGAAAGAGCGGGCAGAAAACCGTAGGGGTCAGGAGAGGGAGAAACGAGACAGTAACCCCCGAGAGGGGGACCACCACACTAGCAGGAAAGCTAGTGCCGGAGACATGCAACAAAGCAGGGCCGCTGCGCGCCCCCAATAGGGGGGACGGCGCCAGGTCAGGGAGGGGGGGGACCACTCAACAGAGACGAGAGAGCAAACGGGGATAGGAGCAGGGGAAAGAGGGACAAAAGAGAGGGATACAGGAGAGGGGAGAAAAAGTGGGGAAAGGGAGGGACCGGGGGCGGGGTGGGGGGGGGGGGGGGAGACACAGGGAAGGAGGGAAGAACAAGGAATCGCTGCAAGCAACCACCCAGTGCGGTCTCTGGGCGAAGGGAGACTCCAGAGTGCAGGGGACTACCGGCGTGGTGGGCGCACAGTGGGCGGCCATGTCAGGTGCCCCCTGGACAAAGGGAAACCCTGGAGCGCGGGAATCCGACCGCATGGAGAGAGCAGTGACAGCGGCCATCCTGGACGGCCCCCAAACAAAGGGAAACCCCAGAGGGCAGTGGCGCGTCCACCAGGTAAGTATGATTAATCCCACAGGAGCAGGGGGACAGAAGCCCCCCACCAGGATAGTCACCTGGAATGTAAGGGGACTCAGCGGCCCAGTGAAAAGATCCAGAGTCCTCACCCACCTAAGAAATATGAAAGCCGACATAGTCTTCCTCCAAGAGACACACTTGAGAGAGCAGGACCGACTGCGGGTAAGAAAGGGCCCATAGCATAGCATAGCAGGGTGGCAATACTGATCAGCAAGAAGACGATGTTTAGGGCGACGAAGACGGTTATGGACCCAGGGGGACGGTACGTCATGGTCAGTGGGGTCCTGGATGGGGCACCAGTAGTACTAGTTAACGTGTACGCACCCAACTGGGACAACGCGAGTTTCATCAAAAAAACCATGGCAGAAATCACCGATATAGCAACACATCGACTAATCATGGGGGGGGGGGGGACTTCAACTGTGTACAGGACCCAACGACTGACAGATCAAGCTCCAAAACGGGGAAAACTTCAAGCATGGCAAGGGAACTCGGTCACTTTATGGAGCAGATGGGAGCGGTGGACCCCTGGAGGGTCACCCACCCAGGGGAGAAGGAATTCTTCTTCTTCTCCCCAGTGCACAACGTATACACCAGAATTGACTTCTTTGTGGTGGGGAAAACGGTGCTTCCAGCGATAGACAAAGTGGAATACTCCGCAATTGTATCCGACCATGCTCCACACTACATGGAAGTGAGGCTGGAGATGGGCAGGGCCCAACGCCCCACATGGCGGTTGGACATTGCCCTACTAGCAGACAAGGCCTTCAACGAAAAGATATCACAGGCCATTGCAGAGTAGACGGAGAAAAAACAAAACGGGGTGGTCTCACCCTCCACGTTCTGGGAAGCGCTGAAGGTCGTAGTAAGAGGGGAAATTATCGCTTTCAAAGCTCGAAGAGATAGGGCGGAAAGGGCGGCTAGGCAGCAGCTGGTCGACTCCATACTGGAGGTAGACCGTAAATACTCCAAGGTCTCGACCGTAGAGCTCCTGACGGATAGGAAAGCGCTACAAAGGAACTTTGATCTGCTCTCCACCAGGAAAGCCATGCACCAACTCCGCCAGGCACATGGGACCCTATACGAACACGGAGACAAAGCCAGCTGCCTGTTGGCACACCAGCTGAGAAAGCAGGCAGCCACCAGAGAAATTGCACAAATCAGGGATACCAGAAGCATATCAGAAACAGAACCAGAAAAAATTAACAAAACCTTCAAGGCCTTCTACTAAGGGCTGTACACCTCAGAGCCCCCATTGGGGGAGTCTGGGATGAAATGGTTCCTTGATGGACTGGACATTCCAGTCGTGGGGGAGGGCATAAAACGGGGCCTGGAAGTATAACTAGCACTGGGAGAGATCATGGACAGCATTAGCTCCATGCAGGCGGGGAAGGTGCCGGGACCCAACGGGTTCCCGGCAGACTTCTACAAAATATTTGCGACAGCACTGGCCCTGCACCTGCGGGAGATGTTCACAGACTCGCTAGCGAGGGGCACACTGCCTCCCATGCTAGCACAGGCCTCAATCTCGCTGATACCTAAGAAAGATAAACATCCAACAGAATGTGGGTCATACAGACCCATCTCACTGCTGAATGCAGATGCCAAAATACTGGCCAAAATCCTAGCCAAAAGGCTAGACGACTGCGTACCAGAGGTGGTCACAGAGGACCAGACGGGTTTTGCCAAAGGTAGGCAGCTAACCTCGAACATCAGGCGCTGCTAAACGTGATAATGACCCCATCCGGGGAGAGAACACCAGAGGTGATCGTCTCCCTAGACGCAGAAAAGGCCTTCGACAGGGTCGAATGGAAATAACTCATAGAGGTACTGGAGCGGTTCGGGCTTGGAACAGGGTTCACCTCCTGGGTAAAACTCCTATACACGCTCCCATAGCGAGCGTACGGACCAACAATACCAACTCCCGATACTTTCAGCTGCACAGAGGCACCAGACAAGGATGCCCACTGTCCCCGCTGCTGTTCGCTCTAGCGATCGAACCATTAGCAATTGCTCTCAGAGCAGCAAAAAGCTGGAGGGAGATCCAAAGGGGAGACAGAGAGCACAGAGTCTTACTCTGTGCTGATGACCTGCTCCTCTACGTTTCGGATCCACAGAGCAGCATGGACGGAATCATCGCGCTCCTGAAAGAGTTTGGCGCCTTCTCGGGCTACAAACTCAACATGAGCAAAAGCGAGATCTTCCCGGTGCACCCAGAAGGAGAGGAGGGGGGCAGCACTAACGGGACTGCTGTTTAAACAAGCTCGACACAAATTCCATTACCTGGGGATCCAAATAGCCCGTGACTGGAAAGAGATCCACAAATGGAACCTCACCATTCTGACAGAGGAAGTAAAAAGGACCTGCAAAGATGGAACACACTCCCACTCTCCCTCGCGGGGAGAGTCCTGGCGATCAAAATGAACGTGCTGCCCAGGTACCTCTTCCTACTTAGATCCATCCCAATCTACATCCCCAAGACCTTTTTCAAAGCACTAGACAAACTAATCATGGCTTTCGTATGGGGGGGGGGGAGAGAATGCCAGGATCCCAAAGAAGGTCTTACAAAAAACAAAATCCAGGGGGGGGGGCTAGCCCTACCAAACCTACAATTCTACCACTGGGCAGCGACAGCCGTGCGAATAAGAGGAAGGATCAAGGAGCCAGAAGCCGAGTGGGTGCGCGCAGAAGAGGCCTCCTGTAAGGGGACCTCTCTCCGGGCCCTCGCCACGCCGGAACTCCCATCCCCACCCAAAAAACACTCCAGCAGCCCGGTGGTGATAGCCACTCTCCAGTCCTGGAACCAACTACGGCAGCACTTTGGCCTGACCAAAATGTCGGACAAAGCTCCCACTGCAACAACCATAGGTTCACACCAGCGCTTACTAATGCCACCTTTAAAAGTGGGGACAGGACAGAGGGACACTGACAGTGAGGGACCTATACAAGGACGGCAGGATCGCAACAATGGACGAACTGACAGAGAAATTCCAGCTAGCCAGGGGGAATGAGCTAAGGTACCTGCAACTTAAAAACATTCTACGAAAGGAGACAAGGACGTATTCACAACCGCCACGACAAACATTACTGGAAGAGTTACTGGAGGCAAGCATCCTAGATAAAGGGAACTGTAGCGACATGTATGACTGACTGTTAGAAAGGGACGACACCATACTGGACGCAACAAGAAAGAAATGGGAGGAAGACCTGGGGATTGAAATAGAGTGGGGACTCTGGAGCGAATCACTTCATAGGGTCAACTCCACCTCCACGTGCGCAAGGCTCAGCCTGACGCAACTAAAGTGGTACACAGAGCCCACTTAACAAGAACCCGTATGAGTAGGTTCTTTCCAGAGGTAGAGGACAGATGTGAACAGTGCCAAGGAGGCCCGGCCAACCATGTCCACATGTTCTGGTCTTGCCCCAGACTTGCGGGGTACTGGACAGCCTTCTTCGAGGCAATGTCAAAGGTATTGGGGATGAGGGTGGAACCATGCCCGAAAGTGGCGGTCTTTGGGGTTTCAGACCAGCCAGATCTATTCCTGGGGAGGAGGGCGGACGCTCTTGCCTTTGCCTCTCTGATCGCCCGCCGTAGAATCCTGTTCGGCTGGCGGTCAGCAGCACCACCCAAAGCTGCAGACTGGCTGTCCGACCTCTCGGAATCTCTCCAAATGGAGAAAATCAATTTTGCCATCCGAGGGTCAGACGACGGCTTACACAGAACGTGGGAGCGATTCACCCAATTGTTCCGGGACCTGTTTGGGGCCAACGAACAAACAGAAGAATAGCCAGGTAGCCAAGAATCAGGGGAAAGTAGCTGAGGTGGGGGAGGGAGGGATGGAGAGATAGCAGCTAAACCTAAGAGAAAAGAAAGGCGAACCACAGGACGTGTGGGGGGGGGGGGGGGGGGGGGGGGGCAGAAGGAGGGGGAGGGGGGGGGAAGAGGGAGGAGCGAGGGAACAATGGAGGGGAACCAATGAGGTGGGGGGGAGGCAAGGGAATGACAGCCGGAAGGAGGGCACAGGAAACAATAACAAACTTTGCATCTACAGGAGCAGAGAACAAGGAAAATCTGGGCGAAAGATGGGACGAACGGCTGAAGCGGAGGTAATCGCGAGACGACAACGGCAGCGAAAACCATCCGGGAGAAGCAAGCGACAACATCAACACCAGATCCATTTGCGTATTGCCCTCTGTAATTGTTTCCCTGATGCCCAAATGTATATGTACCCTCCCCAGTTTCCCCCCCCACACAAACAGATGCCTACTGATGTTCTAAAAACAATATTGCCAATTGTACAGAGCTGCTTTTGTTGAGCTAGCACATAATTCCCTACCAGTTATTTTATTCTAACTTTTTTGTTGTTGTTGTTTGTTTTATTTTTTGTCCGTGTTCCCTTTTCTTCTATGTGTATATAGAACTGTACAGCACAGTACAGGCCCTTTGGCCCACGATGTTGTGCCGAACTAGTCTGAAACTAAGAGCAAATCAACCTACTCCCAATCATTCTAGTGCACTCCATATGAATCCAATAACCGCTTGAAAGTTCCTAAAGTGTCCGACTCCACTACCCCAACCACTCTCTGAGTAAAGAACCTACCCCTGACATCCTTCCTATATCTTCCACCATGAACCTTATAGTTATGCCCCTTTGTAACAGCTACATCCACCCAAGGAAAAAGTCGCTGAACATTCACTCTATCTATCCCTCTCATCATCTTATACACCTCAATTAAGTCACCTCTCATCCTCCTTCACTCCAATGAGAAAGGCCCTAGCTCCCTCAACCTTTCCTCATAAGACCTACCCTCCAATCCAGGCAGCATCCTGGTAAATCTCCTTTGCACCCTTTTCAATGCTTCCACATCCTTCCTATAATGAGGTGACCAGAACTGCTCACAGTACTCCATGAGGTGACCAGAACTGCTCACAATACTCCAAACGTGGTCGAACCAAGGTCTTGTACAGTTGCATATATATGTATTCTATTTTGTGTACATAACGATAAATATACTTTGTTCAGAAATCCAATAAAAACATTTATATTTTTTAAAATGTTGATGGAATTCGATGAAACGTGAACAGACTTATCATGGGCAGCATAAACACCAGCATGGCCCTGTGATGGCAAATGGCCTGTTTCGGTGCTAGAAGTATTTTGTATGATTAGGGATGGTCAATAAATGCTGACCTTGCCAGCAACACCCACATCCCACAAGTGAATTTGAGAAAAAGATGCAAGATTATACAAAGCATAAGTTAGGAAACAGAAACGAACGAGAACATACAATGATTAATCCTCAGGTGAATACAGCTTTGTGTCAGCACCTCTTTGTTTTGAAATGGCTCCAAATCAGACACTATGTCACACCAGGTATGCTATCTGGCTGCAGTGGTGCAACACATAACACTCACTGCCGATATAAAAATACAGGTGATACAATATCCTGAACTCGGCTTATAAACTACAGCTCTACATTGGATGCAACATGACTTGGCAGTGCAAAGCAGGAAGCTGTGAAATGCCAATTTTGTTGATTCTCATCCCTTCCATGTCTATATCCCACTAAGTTCCCTCATTTTCTTTTGCAGCTGTCAATGATGTAGCCTTGTGGGATTTATATAGTTTTGAGTGATTCATTTCTAAGATCTTAGAGATGGCTCTCAGCCTATAAATGGTCCAAAAGGGAAGTAAGCTTGCATGTTTTGGCTGCTGGTTATGAGAAACTCCTCAAGTCGCTGGACTTTGGTGATGCACTCGGCCCAATTCAAAAGTAAGCAATCGGCAATTTTAGGGCAGCTTGGAAGTTGCATCATGCACCCTGGCATTGTTTTGCTCCTTGGTTTAGTCTTGTTTTGTTAAACTTCTAATTTAATTTGCAGGGCTATGGGGAAAGCCCAGGAGAGTTGGACTAATTGGATGGGTCTTTCAAAGAGCTAGCACAGACATGGAAGACTGAATGGTCTCCTTTCAGGCTCTTTTGTTCTATACTTTTGTGCTAATGGTTTAGAAGGGCAGCCAAATTGTAAATGAGCATGCAGAAATCCAGTGATAGCACAAATCCTTCGAAAAAAATACTTAAAAGGATGGGGAAAACATGACAGGGGTTTAATATCGAAGAGTGTTATTTGTTGACCCTTGCTGCCTGCTATTCCAGTGTGCTGCAGAGAAGAAACAGATGTTACTCATTGATTTCTGTTATTATTCCATTAATAAATTCACAACATAAGGTCAGTGCAAGGGTGTGGCTGTTGCAGTGGCAACAGCAGAAAAAGTGCTGGGTGGGTGAGGGAGAAGCCTCGGTAGGTTAGGAATCTCAACGTGTTCCAAAATGTCTAATAACTCAATGGGAAGGAACTGTACGGCCAATTTTTTAACCACACTGTACGGCCAATTTTTTAACCACAGGGAGTGGTATGTTTTTTGAAAGCATTTACTTTTCAAGTTCCAGTTACCCTGTTTTCTCTGTGACAGAGTATCATAGGCAAATGAAACATCCGCTGCTGGGATTCGCAGCTGCTGAGGCAAATCTAAGTTGTTTTTTTTCTCTCTCCTTAGATTTAAAAACAGTCAAAGTATTGACAATTCCTATTGTATTGAAATCAAGGTATTTTCTCTCCAATGTCAGTGAAATAAGGTTGGAGGTATTGGGAACATTGTTCAATTGAATAATACAGTTTCTATGGAAGGTTGACTAAATAGCCAACAGGCAAAAATGGATGCAAAAGCATGGGAAATATGGGACTGGGATATTATAGCCATAATTGAAACATGGAAAAGGAAGGGACAGGACTGGCAGTTTAATGTTCCAGGGTATAGGTGCTTTAGGCAGGACAGGGGTGGAGGAAAGAGAGGAGGGGGAATTGCATTTTTGAGTAAGGGGAGCATCACAGCAGAAGTCAGAGGTGAAATAACCGAGGGATCATCCAGCAAGGCTTTGTGGGTGCAACTAAGAAATAAGAAGGGGATGGTGTCCTTATTGAGGTTGTACTATAGGCCCCCAAATAGTCAACGAGAATTAGAACAAATATGCAGGTAGATTGGGGAGACTTGTAGGAGTAACAGGGGTGAAATAGTAGGGGATTTTAATTTTCTTAACATAGCCTGGGATTTCTGTAGTGTTAAGGGCTTAGATGGGGTAGAAGTTTTAAGTGTGTTCAGGAAAGTTTCCTCAGGCAGTATGTGGAGGGTCCTACTCGGGAAAGGGAAAAACTTGACATACTCTTGGGAAATAGGGCAGGGCAAGTGACTGAGGTGACAGTGAGGGACCACTTTGGGACCAGTGAACATAGTTCTATTAATGTTAAAATAGTTTTGGAAAAGTCCACAAGTGGAAGTTCTAAATTGGGGAAAGGTGAATTTTGATGGAATTAGACAGGAGCTTGCAACGGTTGATTGGAGTAGCTTGTTTGAGGGCAAAGGGGCCTCATGCAAGTGGGAGGCCTTTAAAAATGAAATAGCAAGAGTTTATGGTCTATATGTTCCTGTTAGGGTGAAGGGCAAGGCTGACAGGAGTAGGGAACCCTGGATGACAAAATATATTGAGGTTTTGGCCAGGAAAATGAAGGAGGCATGGCTCAGGTACAAGCAGCTGGAATCAAGGGATTCCCTGGAGTTGTACAGAGGATACAGGAGTATACTCAAGAAGGAAATTAGGAGGGCAACAAGGGAGCATGGGGTAGCTTTGGCTGAGAGGATTAAGGTGAATCCAAGGGATTCTTTAAGTATATTAAAGAAAAAACTATAGAGAGACAGAAACTATAAAGTGGACACATATGTGTGGAACCGCAAGAGATGGGCGAGGTTCTCAATGAATATTTCTCCTCTGCGTTTACCGTGGAGAAATACATGATGACTTGGGAACCAGGGAAGGTTAGTGGCGATCTTTGGGGACAGTTCGCATTACAGTAGAGGAGGTGATGGACATATTAAAATGTATGAAGGTGGACAAGTCTCTTGGACCTGACCAGGCATATCCAAGAATACTGCATGAGGAGAAATTGCAGAAGCCCTGGCTGAGATATTTGCATCATCGTTCGCCACGGGTGAGGTACCAGAAGATTGGAGGGTAGCAAATGTTGTGCCCTTATTTAAGAAGGGCTGCAAAGAAAAACCTGGGAATTATAGACTGGTAAACCTAACATCTGTGGTGGGCGGGTAAGTTACTAGAGCGGATTCTGAGGGACAAGATATACAGTCATTTGGAAAGACAAGATTTGATTAGCAGTAGTCAGCACGGCTTTGTGCATGGGAGATCAGGCCTTACAAATTTGTTAGAGTTCTTTCATGAAGTGACCAGGAAGGTTGATGAGGACAGGACGTAGATGTAGTCTATACGGAGGCCTTTGATAAAGTTCCATATGGTTGGCTGTTCTGGAAGGTTAGATTACATAGAATCCAGGAAAAGCTGGCAAATTGGATATACAATTGGTTTGATGGTTGGAAGCAGAGTGTAATGGTGGAAGGGTGCTTGTTGGACTGGAGGCCTGTGATTAGTGGTGTGTCTCAAGGGGTCAGTGCTGGGCCCATTGCTGTTTGATATCTATATCAACGATTTAGATGAGAGTGTACAAGGCATGATCAGTAAGTTTGCAGATGACACTAAAATAGGTGGTATTGTAGACAGTGAGGAAGGTAATCAAAAATTGCAGCAGGATCTTGATCAGCTGGGTAAGTGGGCTGATAAATGGCAAATGGAGTTCAACACAGATAAGTGTGAGGTGTTGCATTTTGGAAAGTCAAATAAAGGTGGGACTTTCACAGTGAATGGTATGACCTGAGGGATTATCGTGGAACAGGAGGGATCTTGGAGTTCAGGTGCACAGGTCTCTAAAGGTGGAGTCACAGATAGATAGGGAAGTGAAGAAGGCTTTTGGCATGCTGGTCTTCATCAGACAGGGCATTAAGTATAGAAGTTGGGAAGTTATGTTGCAGTTGTACAGGACATTGGTGAGGCTACACCTGGAGTATTGTGTTCAATTTTGGTCACCTTGCTATAGGAAATATGTTATTAAACTGGAGAGAGTACAGAAAAGATTTACATGGATGTTGCCAGGACTCAAGGGACTGAGTTATAGGAAGAGATTGGACAAGTTAGATTTTTTTTCTTTAGAGCACAGGAGACTGAGGGGTGATCTTATAGAGGTGTATAAAATCATGAGAGGCATGGATAGGGTGAATGCACTCAGTTTTTTTCCCAGGGTTGGGGAATCGAGAACTAGAGGGAGTAGGTTTAAGTTAAGAGGGGAACGAATTAATGGGAACCTGAGGACCAACTTTTTTTGCACAGAGGGGTTACGTATGTGGAATGAGTCAGATAAGTGGTTGGGGCAGACATTGACAACATTTTAAAAGGAAAAATACATGGGTAGGAAAGGTTTAAAGGGATATGGGCCAAATGCAAGCAAATGGGGTTAGCTTAGATGGGCTTTTTGGTTGGCATGGACCAGTTTTGGCCGAAGAGCCTGTCTCCGTGCTGTAGATTCATGATGAACTGTTCCCTGAGGGATTCCCCAAGGCAGCGCTTTGACCATTCAGAGTTGAGTTATCTTTTTTGGCATCCCTGATGCATTCTTTAGGGCAACACCTTGTCCAAAGTCCACTTTAATAATAATAATAATAATAATCTTTATTATTGTCACAAGTAGGCCTACATTGAAACTGCAATGAAGCTGTGAAAATCCACGAATCACCACACTATGGTGCCTGTTCGGATACACTGAGGGAGAATTCAGAATGTCCAAATCACCTAACAGCACGTCTTTCGGGACTTGTGGGAGAAAACCGGAGCATCAGGAGGAAACCCAGGCATACACGGGAGAAGATGCAGACTCTGCACAGTGACCCAAGCTGGGAATCAAACTCGGGTCCCTGGCGCTGTGAAGCAATAGCGCTAACCACTGTGTTACCGTGCCGCCCACTTCCCAACCAATCATTGTTCAGATGTCTATCCTCCCTAGTTTGATAATGGTGACCTCATTCATAAAATGGCCTCAAAAACTTCTTGGTCAGTTAGACATTCTCTTTCACATTGCAATTAGATGTGTGTCTGGTGCCGCTTTTATATTCTCTGATTAACTGGCCCTCTTCGCACACATGCCACCAACTCTGGTTTCTGGTAAGTTGCTGGACTTTTCTAAGGAAAACACCTGCCTATTTTAAAGCTTTGTTATATTTTACTGTCTCTTCTTATAATCTATGGTCATGTGACTTGATCAAGTCGATTACTCCAAGAGTAATCTTTGGTTGTAATTCATTGCAGTCTGTGGATGTCAATGACTGGAACCAGGTACAACTAAAGCTGAAGCTACCTACTTAATAAAAATAATAATAATATAATAATAATCAAAATAATCGCTCATTGTCACAAGTAAGCTTCAACAAAGTTACTGTGAGAAGCCCCTAGTCGCTACATTCTGGCGCGTGTTTAGGGAGGCTGGTACGGTACTTTTATTACCGTGTGTGATAATATGCATAAGCAATCTTGTATATAATATTGTACATGTCCTCCAACCAGCAGGTGACAGTGCAAACCTACCATGTAACTCTTGTTATGGGCCAGGGCTTAGAAACTCCAAAGTGTATTATGAAGTTAACCTGACCGATAACTTTTATGTTGAATTTGACTAGGAAGAGCACAATGGCCTATACTGCTGATGTGATTCATCAGACTTCCTAGACACTTTAATCAAAACAAGGATTATTCTAAGAATGTAGTTAACACACACACACATATATATATATATATATAATATATATATATATATATATAAACACAGCAAGAATTTTTATCAATTACAAACATAAAGACACCACCACACAGCTACAGTAGTCTCTGTACAACACTTAATGAATTCCCCTTAACTGTTCCAATTCAATAACAAAATCCAATAAACCAAAGCCCCTTTTAAGGGTGTGGCCCAGCACACTGTATTCTCACTGGAATAAGACTGGTCCTTTTCCTGAAATTATGATCCCGGTCCAGCCAGCAGATTCAAACTCCTTCCGGAAAGCAACCATATCAGTAAAGTTACCAAGGCAGTTAGCCACACCCAATGTGCTTTTTACTGGAACAGCTTTTAAAATTAAAAAAGAGAAAAACACTTCTTTCTCCTTCTGTAGTCCTAAGCAGTCAAACTCAAACTGAAACCCCCTCTCACCTGACAGCCACAGCCCAATGTGCTACAAGTCACATGATAAAAGACTAAACCTTTCTTCAAGAGCCACTTACATGACACTCCGCCTCAAGGAGTTGGGAGTAGGTCAAGTTGGTGGATAGACGTATTTTGCAGTAGCTCAAGAATAGTTAGTGTTAGTAGTTTGTAATATATTTATTCCAGTTATCTTCACCACACATTTGTTTTAGAATAAATGAGTTTAACCAGTCAAGAATTAGATGTTCTTTTGTGCACCATTCACACCAACATAGCAGAAGAACATGACACCGTGGATGCCTTTTGCCTTAGGATTGCTGCTCTGTTGATTGATATTTGTAGTTGCTAAACTGTCAAATTCTCTTTCACCACTAATTTGTACTGTTTTTTAAATGAATTGTATTGTTGTGTAATTTTTGTTGCTGTGACTTTAGCCTCTTGACCAGGTCACTATTGTAAATGAGAATTAGTTCTCAGTTGATTCACCTAGCTAAATAAGATTAAAAATATAGTCAGAAATATGTCTGAACAATTTCAGGTATCTCCTTATCTGGCTCAGTGTTATACTATGCTTTATAACACTCCTGTCCAGCACCTTGGGACATTTCATTCCATTAAAGGTGCTATGAAAAGTTGTTGCTGAAGTTGGTGTAATTCTCGTAACGCCTAGTTATTTGGCAATGTTGCCTGGCCACTAGCAGTGTTCAAACAACGTGCTTTCCCAAAACAGCTGATGCTCGAAAAGGGTTATGATAAAACAGGCTTGCTGTCACCCCACTGAGACTGGAAGAAATGAGAAATTAGATGGAGGAGAATCATGCTGTCTACACCTGTACCGTCAATAGAGACAGCATGGGAGCATTTCTTCCTGCTTTGCAGTCAAATTGAATTATGTGGAACTTTTTTTCCAACCTTCAGCAGCAGTAACAGGCTTACAAAGAAAAATAAATGCAGGTAAAAATCAATGGGAATTACAGCACTGTTCTCAGTAGATTAATGGTGTAACTCTGTGGCATAGGACATAGCACCTGCTGTGTCTGAAGACCAGTACGCACTTAATTTGCAGTTGCCAATTTACGCACACTTAGAGGAGGTGACCTATATTTGAAGGCACAAAAAAATCTTTGCATTTGTCAAGGGCCTTATATGACCGTCAGATATCCCAAAGTGCTTTACAGTCAACGTAGAACTTTGAACTGTTGTGAGGTAGGAAGTGCGACACCTAACTTGTGCACAGCAAGCTCCCACAAACAGCAATGTGATCGTGGCCAGACCATTTGTTTCATACAATCACACAGCTGTTCCTGGCAAAATTCTGAATTGGCATTGAAGGGGACTTGGAGACAAATGTTATCCAGGTTTTGGTGGAAGCTTCAAATACTGAAATTGGAAATAAGGAAAAATGAAAGATACAGGGCGGGATTCTCCGGCACCCCGCCGGGTCGGAGAATCTCTGGGGGGGCGGCGTGAATCCCGCCCTGCAGCTCCGACACCGGCTGCCGAATTCTCCGGTGCCGGTTTTCGGGCAGGGGCGGGGATCGCACGCTGGTCGGGGGCCGTTGGCAGCCCCCCAGGCAATTCTCCGGGCCCTGAAGGGCCGAGCGGCAGCCCGTTTTCAGCCAGTCCCACCGGTGTGAAATGGACATGGTCCATCCCGGCGGAACCTGGCTTGTCGGCCGTCTAGCGGGGGCCTCGGGGGGGGGGGGGGGGGGGGCGGGGGGAGCCCCCAGGGTGGCCTGGCCCGCGATCGGGGCCCACCGATCTGCGGACGGGCCTGTGCCATGGGGGCACTCTTTCCTTCCGCGCCGCCCTCTGTAAGACTCTGCCATGGCTGGCACGGAGAAGAAACCCTCTGCGCATGCACAGGAAACACGCCAGCGGTTCTGCGTGTGTGCCAGAACACACTGGCAGTCCTACACATGCGCCAACTCGCGGCGGCCCTTCGGCGCGGCGCCAACCCCTCCAGCGCCGGCCTAGCTCCCGGAAGTGCGGAGGATTTCGCAACTTCCGGGCGGCCCGACACCAGAGTGGTTCGCGCTGCTCTTGGCGCCGGTACGGGCTGCCCTGCCAATTGGAGGAGAATCCCGCCCACAAACTATAAAATGTTACAGATGGCAACAGGTTCGGATAATCTGAAACCAAAATTGTTACCACGAATATTTCCTAACCAGGCGGTTCTCAAAAATTAAGACAGACTTAAAATGAATTCTAGAACACATGTTCCTGCTTATCATTAGTCAACTACGGAATAGTGTTCAAAATGAAATGTCTGCAAATGATAATGCAATTATCTTTCAATAATAGTAAAGTCGCGATAGTCCCAGATGACCATTGGCCGCTTTCCACATCGAGGGGGAGAGCTAACTGGTGGTGATTTAACCTGAGGATCACCACATCTCAGATGAGGGAGAAAGTTGAGAAAATGGGGCCTTCATGAATAACCCCAGCCGGAACGGGAATTGAACCCACGCTGTTGGCCTCACTCCTCATCATGAACCAGCAGTCCAGCCAACTGAGCTAATCCCTTTCAATAATAAAGGATCTAAAATTCCACCAAATTGCAGAAATGTTATTTGGGCTACTGTGATTTTTGGATCTTTTAAGACATAATCAAATTAAGATTTATCTCCCTCTCCCTGAATTGGCCTAGTCTTTTTTTAATCTGTTTTATTTTCACTCTCCCAAGAGATTAGCTGAGCTACTGCTCAGGCAGTCATGGAGGTCATATTGCTTGGTTTGCAACATGGCTGAATGGGACGGAGTTGATGGGCCACCTTTTAAAAATATATATAGCACATTATTTTTGGGGGGATTTTTCTTCTTTCTAGATTTTCCAAAAACACCCATCTGAGCTTCAACAATATAGGAACGTAAAATCTGCAGAATAGTTTGAGTTGAAACACCTTCCCATCTTCGAACCATAGAATAGAATCAGAGAATCCTTATGTGCAGAAGACCATTCAGCCCATTGAGTCTGCACCAACCCTCTGAAAGAGCACCCTACCTAGGCTCATCCCCCTGCCCTATGCCCATCAAACCTACACATCTTTGGACATTAAGGGGCAATTTTTATCATGGCTAATCCACCTAATCTGCATCTCTTTGGACTGTGGGAGGAAACCAGAGTACCCGGTGGAATCCCATGGAGACACGGGGACAGTCACCCAAGGCCAGAATTGAACCCAGGAGCCGTGAGGCAGCAGCGCTAAACACTGTGCCACCCCTTAATTTCTTTCTTACGGGAAAGCACCTGACCTCTTGCGTTTGTATCCAAAAATACGGCGGCTTTGATTAGGAAGTCACAATGTACATCACTGGACAAGAAAATTACGCATAATCATTTTGTCACAGACCAGAAGAAGTTTTCAAAAATAGGAAAACTCAATAAAATCTGTCTTGAAGCATTGAGAGGAACAAATGTAATTTCAGTCTGGGCATGGCTGACCTGTCTGTGTTGGAGGACTTGGCTCTTGCAAATACTTTGACTCTCGTCTCAGAAGAAACCAGCCTCACTCCCAATGGTTTACCAGTGTTCGGAGTTGAAAATAAGACTTTCAGGAAAGATACGAGTATCTCAACAGGCAATGTTAGACTCTGAGTGACTCATTTGGCAGCAGGAAGCAAGCCACAAGCAGACTTTTTTTCCTAGGCAGTGATCTTTAATGATTATTGATGCCAGAATTTTGAAGGTATAATTTTAACATCACCAAAATGTTTTCCTTTCCACCTTTCTTGCTTCATTCAGTGTCAGGCCAGCGAGCAGAGAGAAATTTCCTGCCAGGCACTTTTTAAACTAATAGATTAGTTATGCGCCTTGAGGTGATCTCTGAGCTAAGGTTTTACTAAGCCAAGCCAGTATTACAATAATCCCAAGCACTGGACATTCTAAAGAAGCATTCCTTTTTAAAAATAAATTTAGAGTACCCAATTATTTTTTCTTTTCCAATTAAGGGGCAATTTAGCATGGCCAATCCACCTAACCAGCACATCTTTGGGTTGTGGGGGTGAAACCCACGCAGACACGGGGAGAATGTGCAAACTCCACACGGACAGTGCCCCAGGGCCGGGATTCGAACCCGGGTCCTCAGCGCCGTAGTCCCAGTGCTAACCACTGCGCCACGTGCCGCCCTTAAAGGAGCATTCCTTTAAGTGACCTTCCACTTTATTCAGTACAAAAGTAAATAAAGGACACTAAAGTTCTATCGAGAAGCTCTATTTGCACTGGCAAAACGGATTCACTCTTGATGCTTCTTCTTTACATTGATCAACTTGGTTGATTATTGTGCAATTACTTAATGTTGAGGGATATAAACAGAATCATCAGGACCAGTGACTTCATTTTGCCAGTGCAAATAGCGATTTCTATATCAGCAAGACCATCTTTTACTATTTTCTATCCACAGAATGGCAAGCATCTATACAAGCTCCCATATCCAGGGGATTGGAGTCCTGGAGTCACCCAAATCCACATTTAAATTACGGTCACTTAAAGGCAAGACACTGATTAAATCAGCTTTTTTTGTTTGGAAATGTACGCTAACAGGGGGCGAAATTCTCCTACCCGCCCCGCCACATTTCTGCGCCGACCGGCCGGCGGGAGTCTCCGTAACACCGGCCGGTCAATGGGGTTTCCCATTGTGGGGCAGCCCCACGCCGTCGGGAAACCCCCGGTGCCGGCAAAACGGAGACTCCCACCGGCGGAGAATGACGCCCAGGATGTCAGACATAAAAGCAATGCTGAAACTGGCCGTCAGATCTACAAAATTATAACCTCCGTTATAGTTTATTGTGGGCAACCTTAACACCACAGACGTTGGGGGCATTGCTCTACAGCAATTCAACACTTGACACTTTAACCAACAACTTAAGAAAATGAACAGATGAACTTGCATTTCTATAGCTCCTTTCAGAATGTTCCTAAATGTTTTACAGCCAATTCAGTACTTTTCCAGCTTACTGAAAAAAAGAGCTGGAAATTTATTGTGCTGAATTTCAATCTTGAAGTTTAGATAAGTTAGTCGACACAAGAGCCTTTGAAGGAATACAGTCTCCTTAATGTTGCACTGTAAATATTTTTATATACTTGCCGTCAGATCTTCAGAAGACTGGTGAAAACTTTAGTAAAGTAAAACCACCAGTTCAGAAGAAAACAAATATGGGAAAAGCTGCATATTAAGTGATGGATTGAACATTTAACAACCAGACATTAAACAGGGAGTACACATTTGCAGCTATGAATTAATTAGTATGTCGAAAGCTGTGCCTGTGAAGGAATCAATCTGAGCTTTCTCCCATACATCTGCGAGACACCCAACTGGGCCTTTCAGTTACTCGTTTAAAAAGCAAGAAGAAGAAAGGGCAGATCAATGTTTTCTTTCACTGAAAAATGTAGGTGAATGGTCAAGATCCACACTGTTAAACACCAGGTAGGCTGGAGAGAGTAAAAGGAAAGTTAAATCAGGAATTAGTATTTTGGTGACCCAAAATTTGGATCAGAAAAGTTTCAACATTCGAGGCGGAATGTGGGAATTAGGAGCTGCAGAGTTTTGAGGTTTTGGGAAAGACTGAATCAGAACTCACGGCCTCAGGAAGTGGTTGCGGTGGATAGCATAGATGCATTCAAGGGAGAAGCTAAATGTTTACAGAAAAGCGAAAGAAAACCCAAAAGGATATGCTGATAGCATTGGATGAAGAAGGGTGGCAGGAGGCTCACTTGGAGCATAAACAGCAACATGGACTAGTTGGGCAAAACGGCCTGTCTCTGTGCTGCAACTTTCCACCCAAATGGTGATCGTTTAATTTACCTCAACAATATAGAAATTGAGGAAATGTGTGTTCGCAGGAACAAAAGAACATTATTAACTACAATAATGCCGATACAACAGAGGACAACATCAAAAGCAGAGTGGAGGTTAGGAAAGGTAGAGAAAGAGAGTCATCTTCAAAATGTGCAGTTGTATTTTTGTGAAAATAAGACTTACATTTAAAAACTACTTTTCACAACCATCGGATGCCTCAAAGGTCTTTATAGTCAACAACGGACTTCAGAAGTGCCAACACTGTTGTAATGTAGGAACATGGCAGTCAATTTGTGCAGTGTTAATAGACAGACAATCTGTTTTTACAATGATTGAGGGATAAATAACGGCCAGGACACCGGGAATAACTTCCCTTCTCTGCTTCAAAATAGTTCCATGCAACCTTTTACGCTCACCTGAGAGAGCAGACAGAATCTTGGTTTAATGCTTCATCCCAAAAGAAACATCTCCAACAGCACAGCACTCCCTCAGTATTACTTTGAGTGTCAGCCTGGAGATTTGAGTCTGGCATGGGACTTGAACCCACAACATTGTGACTCAGAGGCAAGAGTACTACCACTGAAGCACTGGTGTATTCTGTGCACCACATAATGATGGAATAATACAGCACAAAAGGGGACCATTTGGCCTATCATGCCTGTGCCTAATAATAATACTAATCTTTATTGTCACAAGTAGGCTTACATTAACACTGCAATGAAGTTACTGTGAAAATCCCCTAGTCGCCACTGTTCGGGTACACAGAGGGAGAATTCAGAATGTCCAAATTACCTAATAATACGGTTTTCGGGACTTGTGGGAGGAAACCGGAGCACCCGGAGGAAACCCACGCAGGCACGGGGAGAACGTGCAGACTCCACACAGACAGTGACCCAAGCCAGGAATCGAACCTGCAACCCTGGCGCTGTGAAGCCATAGTGCTAACCACTATGTTATCGTGCTGCTTGCTCTTTGGTACAGCTATCTAACTAGTTCCTCTGCCCCAACTCTTCAACCCTTTCCCAGTAAACCTTTCCCCTTTAGATATTAAACCAAATTTCCTCTTGGAAGTTACGACTGAATCCACCACCCTTCCAGACAGTGCATTCCAGGTTTTCGCGGGTCCAGACCCAGTCGCACTGAAATTTTGCCTGGATCAGGATTTTATATTGAGTAATGAACAGCTGAGGGAAAAGCAGTATTTTCCGTAAAAGAGGATGCTTGGATGAAAAAGCATTGTTCCCAATGTAGGAGAAGTGGGAGTCTCCTTTGAACTCAGAGCAGATAGTGAGTCAAGAATATGTGCAGACATTTAAAAAACATTTTTTTTTAGAAACCACAGGACTTTCACAACCCTTTTGAAGGGTATGCAGGAGATGTAAGAGGTGCAAAAGAAATGGAGATTGGGTGTTCTAATGTTTTATGAGATCAGCTGAAGTACAGCAATTGTATCCAACTGAGTACTGTTCAATGCCAGGTTGTGGATACTGCTGTGCCTTTGCAGGCTACATACAGAGTAAAATAACACTTGCAAAAACATTAAAACAGGAATATGGAAATATCTAAAATACTGACTCCTTTATTTTCAGAAATGTTATACTGCTGACCAGCATGATACCATCTCTATAGGTCATGGAAGCGAGCAGAAGGTGAACGTTTAGCAGAGACCGAGTTACAATGCCAGCTTTGATTAATCAATAATCATTCATTTTCTGCACATCACAAGTAAGCATTTGACAAATCCAAACTTCAGTCTTTCAGGAACTGCTTTTTCTGTCTTCTGAAGACTGAAGCTTGTGTTGTTATTCTTATTTGAATTAAGAATGCTTTAGCCGCACACAACTAAACTCATAGGGGGTGATTTTGTGCCCACCTTCGCCGTTAGCTAGAACAAGGAACATGGGCACAAAATCTCACGACAATAAGGAAATGCGATTCTCGGCGGCATGGTGTCTTTCCCGGTGTTCCCCACCCCTCCATAAGACCATAAGACATAGGAGTGGAAGTAAGGCCATTCGGCCCATCGAGTCCACTCCACCATTCAATCATGGCTGATTTCAACTCCATTTACCCGCTCTCTCTCCATAGCCCTTAATTCCTCGAGAAATCAAGAATTTATCAACTTCTGTCTTAAAGACACTCAACGTCCCGGCCTCCACCGCCCTCTGTGGCAATGAATTCCACAGACCCACCACTCTCTGGCTGAAGAAATTTCTCCTCATCTCTGTTCTAAAGTGACTCCCTTTTATTCTAAGGCTGTGCCCTCAGGTCCTAGTCTCCCCTGTTAATGGAAACAACTTCCCTACATCCACCCTATCTAAGCCATTCATTATCTTGTAAGTTTCTATTAGATCTCCCCTCAACCTCCTAAACGCCAATGAATATAATCCCAGGATCCTCAGACGTTCATCGTATGTTAGGCCTACCATTCCTGGGATCATCCGTGTGAATCTCCGCTGGACCCGCTCCTGTGCCAGTATGTCCTTCCTGAGGTGTGGGGCCCATAATTGCTCACAGTATTCTAAATGGGGCCTAACTAATGCTTTATAAAGCTTCAGAAGTACATCCCTACTTTTATATTCCAAGCCTCTTGAGATGAATGACAACATTGCATTTGCTTTCTTAATTACGGACTCAACCTGCAAGTTTACCTTTAGAGAATCCTGGACTAGGACTCCCAAGTCCCTTTGCACTTCAGCACTCACCAGTGACATAAGGGGAACCTAATTTTACAACATATTAACACATCTCCCCCCACAGAATATTGAAACCTCGTCGACGGGATGTCATACCAGTGTGGTTCACAACAGGTTTGTGAAGATTGGAAACTGTTGAGGGGATCCCATCAGGTGCCCCAAGGTAAGTATAGCCCCTGTGGGAGAGGGACATATCCAGGCAGTGCCCCTCGGCACAGGTTGGCAATGCCCTGGCACATTTTGGCACTGCCACATTGGCACAGCCAGGTGTGTGCAATGGGGCAGTACCAGGGGTGGGCCCATGGGGGCTCCCCTTTACGTATGTTGGGGAGGGCTGTTACCTGTGAGGGGAAAAAAGTGACCCAGAGACTGTGATGGTGGGGGGAAAGGGGGAGAGTGCCCCTCAGATTGTGGTGGTGGGGTTTGCCCCAATGCCTGCAAAGGAGGAGGTAGGGGAGAAGAGGGGAGAGTCCTGATGCCTACAAGGGAGATGGGAGAGCCGTGATACCTGCAAAGGGCGGGGGTATAGGACCTTGATGTTGGCGTTGTTTGTGTGTGTGGGTTGGAGGAAAGCTCCGTTGCTTGTGCTGCGGTGGTGGGGAGAGAGCCCTAGATACTTGTGAGGGGGGTCCTCTGTGTCTTTGGGGGTGGACTAGGGGGGGGGCCTTTAAACCCCTTTTCTGATCATGGCCCACATTAAAGATGGTGCCCCGATCTCTGTGGAGCCGGCCTTTTCGGCTCGATCAGGCCCCAATAGACTGATGACATAAACCCCGCCCACTAATTTTGATTTCCCCAGAGTGCGTGAAAATTGGGAGTAAAATCCCAGCTGTGCAGCTGGAGAGCTTCAAGCAGGTTCAGTCTGACACTCTGAAATATATGGGAACATTCTGACCACAGAATCAGAGGATGACACAACGCATAAGGAGGCCATTTGATCCATTGTGCCCCTGCCAGCTCTTTGGAAGAACTATCCAATTAGATCAACTTTCTTCATCAATCTGCAAAGTTTCACCCTTTCAACTTTTCAAATTAGATGTTAAAGCAATTTACTTTATCATTTTAAAAAGGTCCAGAAAGAAAATCAAACATTTAACATTGAGAGAAACAGAGAGAGAAAGAGAAGGAAAAATATATATAGAGAATTCAATTGCTGCTTCCTCTCTGAGGATCAGTGTAAGAAGGAAGGTCCACATTAACTTGTGTGTCTGCTGGCACAGCAGCACTGGGACAATCTATCAAGATGATTATGGGATTGGCAACCCAACTTCCAACTAACAGGGTAGCTTAAACATTGATAAGTAATAATGTGGGGGAGGCAGGAGTCAGAAAAAAGCTGTTCAGAAAAATATCCATCTTTCCCTTGTGCACTGGCTGAACAAATAAAGAACATATATTTGTACAGTACCTTTTAGGTCATGAAGCATCCCTAGGCACTCCACAGGAGCAATTATCAAACACAACTTGACATGAGGTATTAGGCCAGACGATCAGAAAGCTTATATGGTTTTGAGGATGATCTTAAAGGGTGGGAGTAAGTTAGACAGGTGGAGAGTTTCAGCGAGAGAATCTCAGAGCTTGGGGCCCTGGCAGCTGAAAGCACGGAAACCTATGGTTCAGTGATTAAAATCAGGGAATGTGTGGAGGGCGGAATTGGTGCAGAAATCTCTGAGGTAGTTCAGATAAAAATCCCAGCTTCACTCCCAAGTCTCTGTTGAGCCACCCAATCCTAACAGGAACACAACTGTACGATCCCAGAAAAGGAAAGTGAGAGCAGTGTGCTTGGATCCTTGGTCACTATTCAGCAACCCACTTGGAATGGAGACAAGATCATCTGATGGTGCCCCACACGGTCAAACAGCTGACACTTGCTGTGAAGGTTCAAACACAGTTGGATAAGGTAGTGATAATAATCTTTATTAGTGTCACAAGTAGGCTTACATTAACACTGCAATGAAGTTACTGTGAAAATCCCCTCTCGCCACATTCCGGCACCTGTTCGGGTACACAGAGGGAAAATTCAGAATATACAATTCACCTAACAGCACGTCTTTCGGGACTAGTGGGAGGAAAACGGAGCACCCGGAGGAAACCCACGCAGACACAGGGAGAACATGCAGACTCCGCACAGACAGTGACCCAAGCCGGGAATCGAACCTGGCACCCTGGAGTTGTGAAGCAACAGTGCTAAACAACCCAGAACATTATATGCCATCTTGAGACAGGGGCGGGATTCTCCCTTCTGGGGACTAAGTCCCCACCCCGGCGGGATAAACCGTGCCAACCACTCCGGCGTCAACAGCCCTCGAAAGTCAAATTTTCAGGGGCTAGTTTGACGCCGGAGCGGTTGGCACAGCTCCAGCTGGCGCTGAAGGGCTGATGCGAGTTCACACATGCCGGCATGATCTCACACATGCACAGACCGGCCGGTGTATTTCCGCGCATGCACGGGGGTTCTCTTCTCCGCGCCGGCCCCCGGGCAATATGGCGGAGGCCTACAGGGGCCAGACGCGGAGGAAGGAAGGCCCCCACAAAAACAGACCGCCCGCAGGATCGGTAGGTCCCGATCGCGGGCCAGGCCACCATGGGGGCTACCCCTGGGGTCGGATCCCCCCCCCCCCCCCCCCCCCCCCCCAAGGATCGCCCCCGCACACTTACCTGCCAGGTCCCGCCGTGAGTGAGCTGAGTAATTCACGCCGGCGGGACTGGCCAAAACTGGACAGCCACTCGGCCCATCGGGGCCCAGAGAATCACCGGGGGGGGCGCTGTCAACGTCCCCCGACCGGCGTGGCTGGAATCACGCCATCGCCCAAAAAACGGCTTCAGAGAATAGGGCAGCCGGCGTCGGGGCGGGATTCGTGCCTCCCCCCGGGGATTCTCCAACCTGGCAGGGGGTCAGGGAATCCCAGCCAGGGTCTTCACAGGAAAAGTAGAGAAATTAATTGGGAGTTGGGGTGGGAAGAAACATTGAGGGTTTTGAATATATATTAGTCAACAGAATCCTTCGCGTTCAACTGGACATCAGGTTAGCTCTGGTACACTTGCAGAATCAAGCACTGCTTTCATAGAATGATGGATCATTTGGCCCATCAAGCTTGTGCTGGCTCCTTTGTAAAGCAGCCCAGTTCCATTTCCCGGCTCCTTCTCCGCAATTTGTTTCTCCATCACGTAATTATCTAATTCCCTTTTGAAAGCTACCATTAAATGTGTGTCCACCACCCTATCAGGGAGTACATTCCAAATCTTAACCACTCATCATGTTAAAAAGAATTCTTATCTTCCCTCTGGTTCTTTTACCAATATTGAAATGCTTAATGATTTTAAACACCTGTATCAAATCCCCTCTTGGCCTTCTCTGCTCTAAGGGAAACAACCCCTTTAAGCCAGTACAGAAAAGGCACCTTTGGAAATGACACACAAAAAGAAGACATGTAAAGTTTTTCAAAAGTTGCAACCTCAGGACGGAGACTATGCTGGACATGTACCTTGCCAGTTTTCAGAGGCAAGCACATGGTCGCCTTCAGCCTCATCCATATTGCAATATGTCTGCTCCTATGTGCTTATCCCTCTCTTATCAGTCTTGTTTGGACCCAGAGTCTGGCACTATGTGTCTCTGCCATGTTGCTCATTTTCATTTTAAAGGTCATACAAGATATAACTTTCATGGATGGTGTTCGGTGCTACATGTCTGTTGTTAACAGAGGAAACTGTCATACAGTACTTTCATTTACCAGTAACACCAGCAGTGGGGCACAAATAGTGAGACTGGCACCATGCTGTGACTCAAGTTCAGGTCAGTTCAAGGGTTGCTCTGACGAAGTGGAGAGTGGGAAAAGACAAGCATGTGATACTACACAGGAGAGTTCATTTTGTTTTTCATTCTACTGGTTCGAGTGCACATTTGAAATTTTGCCTTTTACTGTGGATTTGTGATTAATTAATTAACTAAAACTAGCAGAATGATACAAATCTTCTGGGGGCCGGAATGCTTAAATTATTAAACTTTTAATTATGTACTTGTCCCCATGAGATATTCTTGCATGGCCCGCTCACAAAATGCCTGGTTTCTGGACCTGGGTGGTTTTCAGATAGCTGGGTTTGAGGAACTGTATTTGTATATATTATCTTATTTATATAACACCTATGACCTCACGACATCTGACAGTATTTTGCACCTAATAAAGTTACTTTTGAAGCATGATGACCAATATAACCTCCTCTGATGAAAATGCTGTTTAAAATTTTGCTTCCGTTTTTTCAAAAGATGCGAACCGTTTAATATGGCAGTTTTGAAGCTAGTGGTCTTTCCTCTTATTTCATGCCCTGCTTTACAACCACAGCATACCTTAAGAAGTAATGGTTTGTGTCATGCGTTTTTGGCTTGTCAAAGAGTCCCATTAAATCACAACCAGCCAAGCACACATGTATATGAGGCGCATTTATACTCAAACTGCAGATCCATTCAGGAACCCTGTAGAGTTACAATTGAATCTTCAGGTTTGCCAAGAAATGTTGGGTTTCCATCAGGATTTCCAGAAATTATTTTATGTTCTCCCTCCGCCCCCTCAAAAATGCAATGCTGAGTATTTATTCACTTTCCCAAGAAAGCCCACACTCTCTGAGAGTATAATAAACGTCACTGTCAACATGATGTTCTTTGTTCACAAAGGAGGTTAACCATGTCCAGCCCAGACGAAGAACAAAACTTCTATAGTACCTTCCAA
This sequence comes from Scyliorhinus torazame, assembly GCF_047496885.1. NCBI lineage: Eukaryota > Metazoa > Chordata > Chondrichthyes > Carcharhiniformes > Scyliorhinidae > Scyliorhinus > Scyliorhinus torazame. The sequence goes on along the minus strand of NC_092707.1, from coordinate 279,490,812 downwards.
GACCTCAATATCTCAAGTATTTTCGGAAACCGGGCAGCCAATTGTATACAGCATGTTCCCATAAACAGCACTGAAATAATGACCTGACTGTGTGTTTTAACGATATTATTTGATGGGGTAAATATTGGTCAGAACACTGGGGGACTGGAGGAAATGAAATCACTTAAGCTATGGCTGAATCCGAGGCCTCAAATAACATTGCTCAGCCAATCTGTCAAAAGGTTTTTTTTTAAAGTCTTTCGTACCAGGGAATCCCCACAGGTTTCTCAAAGACCAGGTTAACACTGAGCTCGAGGGGAAATCAGAATGGAGATGGCAGTTTTCAAAAATTAATTATTTGGTTGTGGGCATCTCTGGCCAGGCCAGTATTTATTGCCCATCCCATATGCCCTTGAGAAGATGGCAGTGAGCTGCCTTCTTGAACTGCTGCAGTCCATGCTGTTGGGGAGTGAGTTCTCGGATTTTGGCCAAAGAACACAGGAACAAGGGAGTTGGCTATTCAGGCCAATGAGCCAGTTCTGCCATTCAATCAGATCATGGTTGATCTGTATCAGGAAGAGAGCGATGTCCCCAAGTATCCCTGAAGAGGTCAAACACCCCGTCAACTCACTCAGTCCCTGGCTTGTGAATAACCAAAATGGAGAAAGCACCGAACAGCTCAAGAAATTTCGTCGGGAGCATGCAGAGGCACAGTAGAGGCTTTGGCGAGCACACGCAAACCCCCAAACAGCTCATCTGTCTGACCCTTCAGGTACCATCTACCCAGCACATGGCAGAGTCTGCAGATCATGCACTGGACTTATCAGCCATCTCAGAAGTCATCACACCACAGTGGAAGCAAGTCATCCTAGATCAGAGGGACTGCGAAGGCAGCTGATCTATACCAGTATTATGTTTTGATGTTATAACTAGAGTTAGAATACCTATTTCCAATCAGAACGATCCAACCTTTGAATGTAATATAGAATTCTATTTTACAGAAAGATAGCCACGAAAAATTCAATGTGAGATGTAGCTGTCTAAAAAAAGCACCTGCTGGATTGTGGAAGTAGCAAAACTGAAAATTTGCAGAGCCCCTTCTGAGGATTTATAAAGCAGCTTTATTGGTCTTTCCAAGGCAATGGGCACTAACTAGTAGCAATTTCTGTTAAGTTTTGTTTGGATTCTCATGTCAAAACATCTGTATTATATCCTACGGCATTTTGACAATAGAACATAGCCCAACAAAACATGTTAATGGTTGTGAAATGTTCCAATCTCGACAGGGGATTTCTCGCAATGGGTTTCCACAAATTCACATGAAATCTCTCTCCTCTCCGCTTTAGCTATGCTTTGTCCACTAATCTCGTCGATGCCATGGATTGTCCCTTGATAGTTTGGTTGTTTTCTCTGCTCCCATTCACCATCATTCTCAGCCCTTAAATCCCCTTGGTTAAGGAGATAGTTTGATGTTTGCCCTGTTCATACAAGTTCCGGGTTCCCTATTCTCCCTCACCAGCTCACACATTCAGCACATTTGCTGGCAATAGGTGAGGGTGAGAACTGTCTAGCTAACAAATGCAGATTCCATTTGATGCTTTGCTATATAGCAAAACTGGCTCAATCTTTGTTGCACGCTGTGTTAATTTGGTGAACATCTACATCCAGCAAGGAGCTGGAGTCAGTCTGTCTTCAACATTGGTTTATTCACAAAACCATAAGTGCAGACTATTTTTCCCTTTCGCGCAGTTCCTCCGACGCTTGGGTGGAAGCCGGTTCTTATGAATTAAACTAATTAAAAAGGAGGCAAATTAACAAAAGATCGAATGAACGAATAAAAGTGGATAACCCCTTAAAGGGGCACCATAACCAAAGAGTAAAAAATGCAACGGATTGGTTCTTATGTGTATCCTAACTTTTCCCCAGTTAGTGTCAGCTGCTCTTAATCACAACTCGAGCAATTGTCACAACATTCATAATTCATTTAATAAAACCAAGTCAGTGTGAAAATTCATAGCAAAGGTACATACATGCATCTAATTATTCCAAGGCACAGAACATTATGTAATAGAGAGCAAGATGGATTTGATGGGCTGAAAGAATCGCATTTGCCCTGTTATGACTCCACGATTATCTCGCCAACCTCCACAGATGGTGGCCACATAGTAACATTGGAAAAGATAGGAAAAGGAGAAACTGCACTTTCGGCTAAGGAACACAGAAATAGGGAAATAAATAGATAAATCTAACATAAACTTGGGGGGAACCTTAGGCATGATTTTTCGGGGCCATTTGCAAATCCCATTATGGCCACTAAATCGCGTGAGAAGGACATAACTTCAACGGTTTGGGGGGGGGGCGGGAGAAGAGGAGGTAGCAGGGTTGCCTTGAAGCTTGTGTGGGGAGGTCCTCCATGAGTGTGTAGGGTGTGGAACGGAGTTCATTTTTCTAGTTCTATCAGGCCCCTGCGGCGCAAATCACACCCCAAATTTCTTTTGACAGTATCAGAAAATCTGGTCAGAAAACCTGGCTGTGTTTCTGGAGAGAAAAATGTTGGTTTTCAGTCAGAATCTGCCCTTTATCTTTATATCTTACCAAAGGTTAGCAGCTTTCTAAATATTGCATCCTTCGCACTTTGCAGACATCCCTTCATTTGATCTCTACAAGCTATACAAAAACAGTCAAAGAATACAGTTTATTTAATCCTAATTATTATCCTGCAAATTAGTCAAAAAATACATTTTAATCCACACAATGGAGGCCACTTAGCTATCAAAAAGCGTAACAATGATCAATACATTTGTTTTTCCATATATTTGGCCTCATCAAAAGGCAGCAATTAAATTAAAACCTGACAGTGGACATCAAGACTGCATAGAATTACAAAACAGAATTGTAATTAATATAAAGATTATTACGGTCAGGAAATTCCTTACTTTGATTGGTGTTAGTGGCAGAATTGCTGGTACTGTAATTTTTTTTCATTCATTTGCTTTTTTAATAGGATGTGGGCTTCGCAAGCTATGCCAGCATTTGTTGCCCATTCCTTATTGTCCTTTTAGTAGATGTGGTGAGCTGCCTTCTTGAGCCGCTGCAGTCCATGTGGTGTAGGTACACCCACAGAACTCCTGGAGGGAGTTCCAGGATTTTGACCCAGTGACAATGAAGGAAGTGATATATTTCAAAGTCAGGATGGATTGACTTGGAGGGGAACCTCCAGGTGGTGGTGTTCCTAGGAACCTGCTGCCCTTGTCCTTCTAGATGATAGTGGTTGTGGGGCTGGAAGGTGCAGTTTGAGGCACCTTGGTAGGTTCCTGCAGTGCATCTTGTAGATGGTATACACTGCTGCTACTGCGTGTTGGTGGTGGAGGGAGTGAATGTTGGTTGGTGTGGTGCCAATCAAACGAGCTGCTTTGTCCTGGATGGTGTTATGCTTCTTGAGTATGTTGGAGCCGCACTCATCCTAGCAAGTGGCGAGTATTTTACCACACTCCTGTCTTGTGCCTTGTAGATGGTGGACGGGCTTTGGAGAGTCAGGCGGTGAGTTACTTGTCACAAGATTCTTAGCCCCTGACCTGCCATTCTAGCCACAGTATTTATGTGGCTAGACCAATTCAGTTTCTGATCAATGGTTGCTCCCAGGATATGATTGTAACATTAAAATCTCCAAATGAGACATGTTCAGGTCATGTATGCATGTGAGCACACAAAAGTGAGAGAGAGGGAGTGGGTGAGAGTTTGCATCTGCAGATATATCCCAACTCATTGCTCAGTCAGGGTAATAATCTGCCTACTCTCTGTCATTTTAGATTACTTGGAAAAAAGGGAAGAACTTGCATTTATATAGCACCATTAATATCTCAGAATGTTCCAGGGCACTTTACAGCCAATTAAGTAGCTTTTGAAGTGTAGTGACTCTTGTACTAAAGGAAATGCAGTAAGAAGTCTTACAACACCAGATTAAAGTCCAACAGGTTTGTTTTGAATCACTAGCTTTCGGAGCACTGCTCCTTCCTCAGGTGAATGAAGAGGTGGGTTCCAGAAACATATATATATAGACAAAGTCAAAGTTGCAATATGATACTTTGATTGCAAGTCTTTGCAGGTAATTAAGTCTACAGGTCCAGACGGAGCAAATGGAGAGGGATAATCACAGGTTAAAGAGGTGTGAACTGTCTCAAGCCAGGAGAGTTGGTGGGATTTCGCAAGCCCAGGCCAGATGGTGGGGGGGTGAATGTAATGCGACATGAATCCAAGGTCCCGGTTGGGGCCGTACTCATGTGTGCGGATCTGCGGTGCGGCAACCAAAGAGGAAAGAACATAGAACATAACAGCACAGTACAGGCCCTTCGGCCCTCGGTGTTGCGCCGACCTGTGAAACCACTCTAAAGTCCATCTACCCTATTCCCTTATCGTCCATATGTCTATCCAATGACATTTGAATGCCCTTAGTGTTGGCGAGTCCACTACTGTTGCAGGCAGGACATTCCACGCCCTTACTACTCTCTGAGTAAAGAACCTACCTCTGACATCTGTCCTATATCTATCTCCCCTCAATTTAAAGCTATGTCCCCTCGTGCTAGACACCACCATCCGAGGAAAAAGGCTCTCACTCTACACCCGATCTAATCTTCTGATCATCTTGAATGCATCAATTAAGTCACCTCTTAACCTTCTTCACTCTAACGAAAACAGCCTCAAGTCCTTCAGCCTTCCCTCATAAGATCTTCCCTCCATACCAGGCAACATCCTGGTAAATCACCTCTGCACTCTTTCCAATGCTTCCACATCCTTCCTATAATGCGGCAACCAGAATTGCACACAATACTCCAAATGCGGCCGCACCAGAGTTTTGTCCAGCTGCAAAATTACCTCATGGCTCCGAAACTCAATCCCTCTACCAGTAAAAGCTAACACACCGTACACTTTCTTAACAACCCTCTCAACCTGGGTGCCAACTTTCAGGGATCTATGTACATGGACACCGAGATCGCTCTGCTCATCCACACTACCAAGAATCTTACCATTAGCCCAGTACTCTGTCTTCCTGTTATTCCTTCCAAAATGAATCACCTCACACTTTTCTGCATTAAACTCCATTTGCCACCTCTCAGCCCAGCTCTGCAGCTTATCTATGTCTCTCTGTAACTTGTAACATCCTTCCGCACTGACTTACAACTCCACCGACTTTAGTGTCATCTGCAAATTTACTCACCCATCCTTCTACGCCCTCCTCCAGGTCATTTATAAAAATGACGAACAGCAGTGGCCCCAAAACAGATCCTTGTGATATACCAGTAGTAACTGGACTCCAGGCTGAACATTTCCCATCAACGACCACCCTTTGTCTTTTTCCAGCTAGCCAATTTCTGATCCAACCTGCTAAATGACCCTGAATCCCATGCCTCCGTATTTTCTGCAATGGTCTACCGTGGAGAACCTTATCAAACACTTTACTGAAATCCATATACACCACATCAACTGCTTTACCCTCGTCCACCTGTTTGGTCACCTTCTCAAAGAACTCAATAAGTTTGTGAGGCACGACCTACCCTTCACAAAACCGTGTTGACTATCTCTAATCAAATTATTCCTTTCCAGATGATTATACATCCTATCTCTTATAAACCTTTCCAAGACTTTGCCCACAACAGAAGTAAGGCTCGCTGGTCTATAGTTACCGGGGTTGTCTCTACTCCCCTTCTTGAACAAGGGGACAACATTTGCTATCCTCCAATCTTCTGGCACTATTCCTGTGGACAATGATGACAAAGATCAAAGCCAAAGGCTCAGCAATCTCCTCCCTAGCTTCCCAGAGAATCCTAGGATAAATCCCATTCGGCCCAGGGGACTTATCTATTTTCACTCTTTCCAGAATTGCTAACACCTCCTCCTTATGAACCTCAAGCCCTTCTAGTCTAGTAGCCTGAATCTCAACATTCTCCTCGACATCATTGTCTTTTTCCTGTGTGAATACTGCTGAAAAATATTCATTTAGCACCTCTCCTATCTCCTCGGACTCCACGGACAACTTCCCACTACTGTCCTTGATTGACCCTACTCTTACCCTAGTCATTCTTTTATTCCTGACATATCTATAGAAAGCTTTAGGGTTATCCTTGATCCTACCTGCCAAAGACTCCCCATGTCCCCGGAGCCGAATTGGACCCCTCCGGAAGGCCGTTGCCTTGACACGACATGTATGCTCAAGCCGTCAGGAGTCGCGTCAATGCCAGATTCATCGTCACATTCACTAAACAGTCCCAAACGTCACCCAAGCACAATACAACGGCATCCGCTCTCTCAAGACCAACCGCAACATCGTCATCAAACCAGCAGACAAAGGAGAGGCCACCGTCATACTGAACAGAACAGACTACTGCAAATAAGTGTACCAACAACTCAACAACCAGGAACACTACAGACAGTTACCCGCAGATCTGACCAAGGAACACACCCGCCAACTGAAAAGACTGATCAAGACCTTGGATCTAGACCTTCAGAGCACCTTACATGCTCTCATCCCACGTACTCCCCGCGTTGGGTTCTCTACTGCCTCCTGAAAATACACAAGGCCAGCACACCAGGCCGTCCTATTGTATCAGGCAACGGGACCCTGAGTGAGAACCTCTCTGGCTACATCGAGAGCATCGTACAAGGAACGCCCAAGCTTCTGTCGCGATACGACGGACTTCTTACAGAAACTCAGCACCCATGGACCAGTTGAACCAGGAACATTCCTCGTCACAATGGACGTCTTGGCACTCTACACCAGCATCCCCCATGACGACGGCATTGCTGCAACTGCCTCAGTACTCAACACCGACAACTGCCAATCTCCAGACGCAATTCTGCAACTCATCCGCTTCATTCTGGATCACAACGTCTTCTCCTTCGACAACAAGTTCTTCATCCAGACACACGGAACAGCCACGGGGACGGAATTCTCACCTCAATATGCCAACATCTTCATGCACAAGTTTGAACAAGACCTCCTCACCGTACAGGACCTTCAACCGATGTTATACACCAGATACATCGATGACATTTTTTTCCTTTGGACCCATGGTGAAGAATCACTGAAACGACTACATGATGACATCAATAAGTCCCATTCCACCATCAGACTCACCATGGACTACTCTCCAAAATCAGTTGCATTCTTGGACACACTCATCTCCATCAAGGACGGTCACCTCAGCACTTCGCTTTATCGTAAGCCCAAGGATAACCTTACGATGCTCCACTTCTCCAGCTTCCACCCTAAACACATTAAAGAAGCCATCCACTATGGACAAGCCCTCCATATACCAGGATCTGCTCAGACGAGGAGGAGCGTAACAGACATCTACAGACGCTGAAAGATGCCCTTGTACAAACGGGATATGGCGCTCGACTCATTGATCGACACTTCCAACGCGCCACAGCAAAAAACCGCACCGACCTCCTCAGAACACAGACACAGGACACAACCGACAGAGTACCCTTCATCGTCCAGTACTTCCCCGGAGCGGAGAAACTATGCAATCTTCTTCGCAGCCTTCAACACGTCATCGTTGAAGACGAACATCTTGCCAAGGTCATCCCCACACCCCCACTACTTGCCTTCAAACAACCGCGCAACCTCAAAAAAACCTTGTTTGCAGTAAACTACGCAGCCTTCAGAATAGCGACCACGATACCACACAACCCTGCCATGGCAATCACTGCAAGACGTGCCAGATCATCGACATGGGTACCACCATTACATGTGAGAACACTACCCACCAGGTACATGGTACATACTCATGCGACTCGGCCAATGTTGTCTACCTCATACGCTGCAAGAAAGGATGTCTCGAAGCGTGGTACATTGGCAGGACCATGCAGAAGCTGCAACAACGGATGAACGGACATCGCGCGGCAAATACCAGGCAGGAATGTTCCCTTCCAGTCGGGGAACACTTCAGCAGTCAAGGGCATTCAGTCTCTGATCTTCAGGTAAGCGTTCTCCAAGGCGGCCTTCAGAAGGCGTGACAACGCAGAATCACCAAGTAGAAACCTATAGCCAAGTTCCGCACACATGAGTACAGCCTCAACCGGGACCTTGGATTCATGTCGCATTACATTCAGCCCCCACCATCTGGCCTGGGCTTGGGCTACCAACTGTCGTGGCTTGAGGCAATTCACACCTCTTTAACCTGTGATTAACCCTCTCTCAAGTTGCTCTGGCTGGACCTGTAGACAAAATTACCTGCAAAGACTTGCATTCAAAGTTTCGTATTGCATCATTGACTTTGTCCATATATATGTTTCTGGAACCCACCTCTTCATTCACCTGAGGAAGGAGCAGTGCTCCGAAAGCTAGTGTTTCGAAACAAACCTGTTGGACTTTAATCTGGGTGTTGTAAGACTTCTTACTGTGCTCACCCCAGTCCAACACCGGCATCTCCACATAAAGGAAATGCAACAGCAAATATGTGCACAGCAAGCTCCCACAAACCACACCATGATAATGACCAGATAATGTGTTTTTGTGGTGTTGATTGGGGGAGAAATATATTGCTCAGGACACTGGAGAGAACCAAATTCCCTGCTCTTCTTCAGAATAGTGCCATGGCATCTCTTACATCCGCTCTAGGGGATTCAAAAGACAGCACCCCCTCAGGCTACATTTCTGTGCTCAAGTTTCTGGAGTGGGACTTGAATCCACAACGTTCTGCAAGTGCAGCTGCGTGGACTAGTGAAGTCATTTTAAAATGATTCTCTATTTGCATGGTTGATTAAAACACAACAGAGCTAAATTGTAGAAACCGCAGAGCTCATATGCTCCATATATTTAATTAGAACGTGCATTTCTACAACTGGCATGCCAGTGCATGGAATCAAGATTTATATCTGCAAGGTAAAAAGGACTTATACAGGCATCATCAAATTCTGCATAATCACTTCCAGCCACACACAGCTCGTGCCCCAGCTGAAATATACAGAACACAAGTAAAATTACTGCAATTAAACAATGTGACCTGTAACTTTGAAATACAAGAATGGCAAAGCTAAATGGGTGTCCAATGTCACGGTGCAAACACACACATTTAATCAAATTAACTTTTTAAAAGCCACCCAAATGTTCATAGACATCAATTCACACACTTACAATGATGATTCTGCTGTTTAAAGGAACAAATTCTTTTGACAGAGACAATGAAATTTTAATTGCTTGCATTAAACAGCCATCTGTTATATAAGCCAGGGGTAAAATGATATCCTTTGTTTTCTCCTCAAAGGAACGATTGTACTGATGCTAATAAACTCCACGTTATCATTGCCTCATGGGTCCCACCAGTGCACAAGTAGATAAGTACTTCAAAATGGAATTGCCTGTGAGGGCCAGTGAAAACGAAGTCTCACCTGCCAATATAATCCTTGCCCCCAAGTGCGATTTGGGGAATTTGGTCTATTGTTCTCTTTCTGTGCATAATCAAGAGACAGCAACAGTCGGACAGCTTATTATCTTGACAGTCTCTGGCAGTCAGCCAGAGACTGACAGATACAGAAACTGGTAAACTGTTCCATGTCATACACACCACACCGATATGAATAACTCCTTTGCCCATCACTTTAACATCCAAGGGTTAAAATAGAAATCTTTGAACCTAACAAAAACAAAGATGAGAAACAGTTATTGTAGATGGGTTGGGTGGAAGTGGGGTGTTGGGAGAGAGGGGGGGTGGAGGTGATGAGAAAGTCCACATCTTTTTCCAATGTTCACAAAAATGCAATAGTTTGGTCTGAAACCAAATCAAATCAGAAATAGTGTTGACCCGGTCTCTCTTTAGCAAATCTAATACATTATTAATATCATAACTACCCCTTAGGGTATGCAGCAAAAGGCCCCGACCAGCTTCAGGGTTTCAAAATACTTCTTCATTTACTTTTGGAATGTAGTAGAATTTTTGTGATTTACAGCGATGGCTGGCAGAATAATAAATACTATTTTAACATGTGGAAGTATGCAAGTTAGCTCAATATTCCATGCAGATGTTTGATCCAAGGTTTGAAGGCAACAAGTTCACAGCTTGCTGCACATAATTGCACACTTCTTTCAGGCCAAAGGTTGAAAGCAAACCTACCAGCTCACATAATACAGATTCAATTAGTTCTGCGGCACAGCTCGCTCTGCGAGACAGCATATTGATCCTTCTTGACAAGTGAAGTCTGCAAACTATTTATTTATTACTGGCCATCAAGCTATTCCATTGACCATCTTCTCACACAGCCACAACGCAGACTGAAAATCCCCCCCGAAAGATGGGATCGCTGTTCATTTCAGACTAATATTGATTCAGTTTAAATCGAATTATCTGAAAGGCACAAGTGATGTTGTTGATAGCAGTGAGGTATTGGTCCTGGCCGACCACCAGGGTCCAGGGTAAATTACAGTATCAACTTACATTCGCACTCTCACCCTACCGAGGGGGTAGGGAACAGGTGTGGAGACAGATTTCTTTCCCACACCACTTAAGTTCACCTTTGACAATCTCAATGAATGCTCATGCACGGAGGTCTTGAGTTGGGAGAGGAGTTGGAGAGAGAGAGAGAGAGAGAGAGAGAAGAGGTAAGAAAAGACTTCTGCCTGTTTCAGGTGGATGATCTGAGAGGCACCACTTCAGCACACTTCCTAGTCAATTGAGCATCAACTTTATGTGTACTGGATCTGTCCATTTTCCTGACAGCAATTGGTATGGGAATGCAGGGATACAAAAGGAATAAAATGCAAGGTATTACAGGACTTGCATTTTCTATAGCTCCTTTCACTACCTGGGGCCACATGCTTCACAGGCACTGATGTACTTTTATTTAAGTGCAGCCACTGTTGTAATATAGGAAATGCAGCTGCTAATTTAGGCACAGCAAGGTCCCAGAAATGGAATAGTTGGAGGTTAAATATTATCCAATGCATTGGGGATTAACTCCCTTGCTCTTCTTTGAAGTATTGCCATGGAGTCTTTTACATCCACCCTAGAGTACATGTAGTCACACCCGAAGGACGGCACCTCCGCCAGTGCAGCACTCACTAAGCACTGATTGGAATGTCAGCTGTATTTTGTGCTCAAGAAGAGCGAGTCTGGAACAGCACAACTTTCAGATTCAGGGGCATGAGTGAGACACACGGCCAGTGTATTGTTTGGGGACAGCAATTTGTCATGTGGCTCCCTCACAGGTTGCCAGTTAACAGACACTGTCCTAGAAGTCAAAAACGGACATGTCGGAGACCAAATTGTAACAATTATCATAGATTATCATAGAATTTACAGTGCAGAAGGAGGCCATTCAGCCCATCGAGTCTGCACCGGCTCTTGGAAAGAGCACCCTACCCAAGGTCAACACCGCCACCCTATCCCCATAACCCAGTAACCCCACCCAACACTAAGGGCAATTTTGGACACTAAGGGCAATTTATCATGGCCAATCCACCTAACCCGCACATCTTTGGACTGTGGGAGGAAACCGGAGCACCCAGAGGAAACCCACGCACACACGGGGAGGATGTGCAGACTCCGCACAGACAGTGACCCAAGCCAGAATCGAACCTGGGACCCTGGCGCTGTGAAGCAATTGTGCTATCCACAAGGCTACCGTGCTGCCCTGAATAGTTCATTTTCTTCCCTTATCAATAAAGTGGTCCAGTTGGGAAAGTCATTCCACTGCAGAAAAATCAATCACTTAGTGTTCCTCTCACTTGACTTCATCTCTTAAATTACCAGGTTCGAAGAGTTATTAGAGTACATTAACATTGTTTGCTCAACAGCTTCTCTCATGACTGACACAGAGTAACCCAATTTAACATGCACAGCACACACACCTCAAGTGCAACTTAAACTACACAGTTTGCAGTGCACGATGTAATTAAGGTATAATTCACCCAAATCGAATAAAGCAAGTGAAGAGAGGGAATCTTCTACAAGTAGTAGTCTCACACTATTTCAATTGCACACTTGTTGCAGTATTACTCAAACGAGTATCTGTACTGGAGCATCTTAATGACCTGAAGCAGAAAATAGCTATCTTGTAGAAATAAATGTTTTAATACTGAAGATAAATTAAAGTCTTTCAAGGATGTAAAGACTACAGGTGAATAAATGACTTGTGTAAAATTCCTGCTTCGAAGATTGAATCTCTTGAAATGGCTGGTGTTTTAATTCTAACAGAGCCCATCAGGTCTTGTTTATGCAGCGGGAGACCTAACAGCAGGGGCTTTCAATTATCAATTTTTAGTCACAATTAGTTACAAAAAATGTCTGAAGATTTTGCTTCATTTTTACAAAGTTTGAGACTGATGGCGGCAGTGTGCCCAAATCGCTGGTGATGTATCCAATATGGCAGCTGTCACGCCCGTTTGTTAAGCCATGGAAATAAGCCATTCTATATTGGATTCCTCAACTCAGCAGGTGCCTAGGGAATATACCAGAACAATTTAGAACGGTATTCACATTCGGGTCCAGTATCTGTTGTCCATCCTGTCCTGAGATTGATCTGCTCCAATGCTGGACTTAGCATCTGATAAACCTGCCCATTAACACACAATGTAAATAAACAGTAAGGATTGTCCACTGGCTCATTTAAAAGGGCTTTCCTGCTTACCTACACGTTTGACATTTCAGGCTATTGGGTGTTTTGGGGCATTTGTTCTTTGATTGGGTGCGCTTAACTCAGAGAAAACTTTGCTGGTGTTGCACTGCTTTTTGGCTGCCATCTAAACAGCTGTGCTGCAGTCATGGGTGGCCTGAAAGGGCTGGTCTTGGGGCAGGAGGACAGAAGGAGGCACGAGGGAGCAGCACTGGCTGGAGAAAAATGGGGTGAGGAGGAGGGCACTGCAAAAAGAGACCATGGTCAGTGTGGGTCTTCAGGGAGCTTGAGGCAGCAACCTCTCGCAACATCAATGTCCAAGGCACCATTACTTCACCAAGGCGGTGGTCACTGAGTTCTATCACTTGCTGAATCCGCAAGATGAAACTCAAACCAGGACATGGACCACACTGCCTATGGCTCTCAAGGTCATGCTGAACCTTTATGCCACAGGTTCATTGCAGGCGACATCTGCAATATCTCCTCGCCTGACATTCACACTGTATCGGCAGGTCATGCCAACTTGTGTCTCAGTGGCCAGAGTGTGATCAACTGGGCCGTGGCTGACAAATTCAGTGATGATTTGAACTGCACACCAAAGTTTTGCACCCAGGTCTAAGGGCAGAATTACTCAATGAATTGAAACAGGAGAGATTTTTAAACCAGAAAGACTTGATGATGCAGCTCTCAAAAAGACTCTGCATTGAGGATGTAGCCTAACAGGCATACGTCCTTTTTGTGGGCCATGTCCTTTCACAGGAGTATCAGCGGATGAATGATGAATACGCAAGAACTTCTAATGGCCATTTTAATTGGCACTCTGATGATTAACTGGTGCTGTCCTCCAGCTACAGTAATGTTCATTACTGCACAGCATGCTGTCCAGGCCAGCTGTGTGAGGAGTGGGTGGGGGACTTGGCCATCGTCAGTAAACAGCAGTATGGTCACATGGAGACACGCAAAATAAATTGTCTACAAGAGCACAGACCTCCAGGAGCAAGGATCCAGTTGTGATACAGCTGTACGATACAGCCAGGAAATGCTTCATCACTCTCAATGACAGAACAGAAACAGACACTGGGCAGAGGTTCTTACGCTGTTACACCAGACATATCCCACCATGAGATGGCAGAGACACCCTCGCTCCAGCAAAGTCACCATTCTCATGTTTTAAAATTCCCTCCTTGTCCTCACCCCTCGCTACCTCTGCAGCCCCCACCAAATCTCTGAGTTCTCTGCACTACTGAGAATTTTTGATTTTCATCACTCTACCATTGGCCTCTGTGCCTTCAGCTGCCGAGGTGCCAAGCTCTGGAATTCCTTCCCTAAAGCTCTCTGCCTCTTGAACTCTCTCTCTCTCTCTCTCTCTCTCTCTCTCCCCCCCCCCCCCCCCCAACTTGAGGCACTTTTTAAAAATCAACCTCTTTGAGTAAGTTTTTGTTCATCTGGCCAAATACCTCTTGATGTTGCTTGGTGCCTTTCTTTTGGTGTGATTGAACTCCTGTGAAGCACCTTGGGGCATTTTGCCATGTTAAAGATAGTACATATTCCCAAACTGTGGCCTTGAACAGTTTATCGGGTAGAGGGAGTCACTCACAGGCAATCCAGCTCATGGGTTTACGAGAATCATATTAGCCGATCACTGAGAGCTAGCTGTGCACAAATTGGCTGCTATGTTTCCTACATCATGACAATAACCTCCCTTCAAAACTGCTTGATAGGCTGCAAAGCGCTTTGGGATGCCCTAAAGTGGTGAAAGACACTTGAAATACAAATCTTTCTTATATCTTGGAAGTACAAACATTCAATATTTTTTTTCCTCTGTGGAGGATTTCTTGCAGCTCCCAGAAGTCAGATCCTCCCTCTTTGAACCTTTTCCTGATGTTGTTCATGGAACCTGCCCCAGGAGCAACTTTGCTTTGGCTCCCGGGTTTTACATTAAAAAGGTTACACCAAGAGAGCGTGATGCATTTAAGAAAAGGGTTTGCTTTCACTTTATTGGTACATTTGTAACTTCACAATTTGTATCAGCAAGTACCAGTAACCCTATAAAATCACACATTCTTCCTGCTGTCAATTGTCACTCAACCGGATGGATCTGCTCACCATAACCCAAGCGCATTACTCAGGGAGCAGTACCAAGGGAATGCTGCACAGGTCAAGGTGCCATCTTTCAGATGAGATGTTAAACTAAGACCTAACCACCCTCTCAGGTGGACACAAAATATCTCATTGCCACCATTTCAATAAAGGACTGTTGTGTTCCCCGGTGACATGACCAATATTTATCGCTCAATCTGTAACATCAAAACAGACCATCTCATAGAACATAGAACATACAGCACAGAAGGAGGCCATTTAGCCCATCGAGTCTGCACCGACCCACTGAATCCCTCACTTCCACCCTACCCCCGTAACCCAATAACCCCTCCTAACCTTTTTGGACACTAAGGGCAATTTAGCTTGGCCACTCCACCTAACCTGCACGTCTTTGGACTGTGGGAGGAAACCCACGCAGACACGGGGAGAACGTGCAGACTCCGCACAGACAGTGTCCCAGCGGGGAATCGAACCTGGGACCCTGGCGCTGTGAAGCCACAGTGCTAGCCACTGTGCTACCGTGCTGCCCATTATAATAATCCCTTATTGTCACAAGTAGGCTTCAAATGAAGTTACTGTTAAAGCCCCTAGACGCCACATTTCCGGCACCTGTTCGGGGAGGCCGGTACAGGAATTGAACCCGCGCTGCTGGCCTTGTTCTGTATTACAAGCCAGCTATTTAGCCCAGTGTGCTAAACCAACCCCTAAACTTTTTTTAAAATTTCAATTGAATTTAAACTCCACCAGCAACCTTGGTGAGATGTGAACCGTTAAACCACTTTCCCAGTGCATTGGTGTGGTCTAGTGACATTACCCACTACTCCACCATGTCCCTGCCATCTCGTCTTTATCATGTGGCTGTTTGTGGGAGCTTGCTTACTGCAAACCCACTGCAATGTTTCACACATTGCAACAAATTTTACATTTCAAAAGTACTTAATTGTCAGTAAACCATTTTGGGACAAGCTGACGTCACAAAATGTGTAATATCAATGCAACCTCTTATTTTCATTCTGGGTCTAGTTACTATTCATCCTTAGCAAACAGTCACCTTCCAGGTATGCCCATCTCATCCTGCTGTACACTAGTCCAATGCAAAGACAAACCCCATTTGTTTTTCCAACCTCAACACTTCTATCATCTCTAACCACAGATACCACTTCCTCAATCTTTCGCTCGCTCAAAAAGCCATCTGTTTAAACCATTTTCCTTTACATGCAATTGCAAAACAGTAATTAAGCACTGATTATTTAATTTAAGAGACTGTGGTTTAAGGATTACATTACCATGTTTGAGAAATAAAAAGTTCAACTTTACATTTTATAAATCAAACATAGTACAATGATGTGGAAGTCGCAATCCTCAGAAAACACATCAACTACAGGTTTCTGCTGCTGCCCTGATTAACCCTTCCCATGCGGGTCTGTTTACAGGTCACCATATGCATTACCCATCTAGGTTTCCCATGTAAAATTAACTTGGGGAACGGAAAGAAGGGCAAGCGGGGAAAATCGGATTGCAATGTTTGAAATTTTTTTTTGCTTCTTTCCTCCACAGGGGACACTTTGCATTTAGAACTTGGAAGAGGACGAGGTCCATTATGAACCCTGAACCTTATTTCACATTACCACTCCAGGGTAAGAACGCTACAGCAGAGATATGCTGCACGCTGGAATAGTGCATCAAATTAGACCATTTCATAATGAAGAACAATCCAGTTAGGTGTTAAGAACTCTGCTGATGTTAGACCCAAGGATATCCAAAACCCAGAAGGGTAACTTGGAACCCTGGTTCTTAAGAGTGTATTTTTTCAATTTGGTATTATCCAAGAAAAGATATGCAAACCAGTGAGGAAAGATCCAGTCTTGTTGTAACCATTCCCATAAAATAATGGGCTGGATTCTTGGGGGTTGGCCAAGTGTTCCCATTGCAACTGAACAGCATGCAATTTGCGTTCTCATTGGGGGCGCTGTTCATTCCGCAATTCAGGACACGCAAATGGGCCAGCACTCTGCCAGCGTGAACTGGAAGCAATTCCCAGCCCAGCAGGCGGTGTAACCGCTGGGGCCAGAATTAGCACTTAAGAGCCTGATGAGCTGGAGCTGCTTATAAGCGCTCCACTCACTATATATTCACTGCAGCCATGAAGATGCTCAGAGAACATCTACCCACCCACCGACGCCGACACTGCAGCCCCCCACCCCCATCCGATTTTGGGAGTCTGAGGTGGACCCACTGATCGGTGCCTATGAGGAGAGGAGGGACACACCTCACCGGGAGGAGACAGCCTATGATCCTGAGGGGTGGGTGTCACTGATGAGGCCTCTGCCCTGAGAAAGGCAGTGTGCAAGGGAGGGTTGCAAATGCCACGTGCAGGTTTCCTCTGGTTGGGGTAAGCTTTACTGACACCTGCTTCCACTGTAGTGGAGCAGTGCTTCTGAGGAGTGCAACACCTGGTGAACCCCTGATTGAGGTTAGCCATGCCCATCCCTTTGATGAAAAATCTGGGGTATGAGGGTCCCCAGAGGGGAAGACTGGGTGGGCTCCCACATCACCAGAGGCTCTCAGAACATTTACTGGACAGAGTGAACAGTCAGCAGTGTGACAAGCCAGGAGCCTGTAAGTAGCACCAGAGAGGTGCATTTAAATAACATACTGCAGCAAATGGAGGTCTTAGCCAGGCCCCCCCGGTCCAGAGGGTGGCACCCAGAGTCCATGAACTCCCCACTACACCCCTCCCCCGGCCCAGTCAGCCACCCCCCAAGAAAGGCAGAGAGGTTTGGAGAGTCCTTTTTACCTTCTTGCTCCCCCTCAGCAGCCATGGTGCCCTGTCATAGAATACCTACAGTTCAGAGGGAGGCCATTCAACACATCGAGTCTGCATTGACTCTCTGAAAGAGCTCCCTACCGAGGCCCACTTCCCCGCCCTATCTCCGTAACCCCACATAACCTGTACATCTTTGGACACTAATAAGGGACAATTTATCATGGCCAATCCACCAAACCTACACATCTTTGGACTGTGGAATTAAACAGGAGCACCCGGAGGAAATCCACAACCCACAAAAAAATTACGGGGAGAAAGTGAAAACTTCACACAGGCCGGAAACTGAACCCGGGTCCCTGGCTCTGTGAGGCAGCAGCGTTAACCACTGTGCCACTGGGCCGTCCCCGCTTGTAAATACTTGCATCAATTCACACCCGAGTGACTTCTGCCTGAGAGGGCTGGAGCATCATGGAGGGGTGGAGCATGAAGTGTCCAACCTGTTAATGAGATTTACATCCACGAGACCAGGAAAAGATGTTTCCCAGACTTGACCACCAGCCCTGTATTGTATGGTAGATATCAGCTGAATTTGACTTATAGATTTACTTAATTTGGATGTTGTTTGGGGTTAGGGGAAGTCTTAAGGAGTTCAAGTATTGTAGATATAGTTTGAAACAAAGGGTACATTCTACATACACTCTGTGTGTTTAGTTATTCATATACTTTGTTGTCCTAGAGTATTGTAATTCTCTTTGTGTGTTTGCCTTTTCTTTAAGTTAATAAAAAGTCTTTAATAATTGTTACACGACAACTGGGCTGATTTTTCTCACTAGAGTTTCAGTTTACTCCTCACATCATTCCAAAACAAAACTATACACCCCAAAAATGGATGTTTCAAATTAGGATACCCTCGCAGACACCATCAGTGTGGTTCGTGACATGATATTCTGGAATTAACCCCGTTTTCATCTATCTACATTCTTGAACTCTGAGAAATGTCCCTGGTCCTAAATCAACATACCATACAGTACGAGCTAAATCCAGCAAATAGTTACCACCCACGAGTTATCTTTAAGTTTACAAAGTCTTTCTTCGTTTCAGTGTAGTATTTCTCTGAAGTTTTCAAATCAGCAGCTTCCAGCCTAGAACTGTAATCTATGTCTCCACTTTGAACTCATCTCTTCTGCAGTTTTAACACCTAAAATTCTCTACTTTATTGTTCCCCACTTCACATAAGTAAAAATCTGTTTACCCTGCTTCTAAGTTAATTTACCTATCAAAACCCCTTCAGTCAATTGCACACATCAATTCCTCTTTCATCGCATTCTTCAAACTTCATTTTATCCAAGCTTCTTAAATCGTTATTTTATCCAATTTTTAATTCTACTTCATTCAAGCTTCTTGACATAGGTCCACTTCTTGCCCATGTAATTCACTGGTAGTGTATAATTGTAATATTTCCTGTTTTTTTGCACTTCAAACCACAGATGTCAATTGTTTTGATGGGTGTTTAATGCTTAAGGACATTGTTGTCTGGTATCAATGGTTTCTTGGGTAGTCAGCAACTCACGTTAAGATTACATCAGCCATTCTTGCGAATGGAAACTAAGGAGAAGAGCAAGCATCTGCATATTCGCACATAGAATTGCTGAAATACAGAGGCTCATTGCTATTGTGCTCATGTTAGTCAATATCGTTAGCTCCAGGTAACAGAAAGCACAATTTTCCCAAGCAATCTTGCTCGTATCAGGATGAACACATGTAGGACAGTTGTCACATTTTTAGTCGCTGATTAGACTATACATTTTCCTACATACATTTTTCCACATCACCAATCACGCCTGTAAATGATCCTCACTCTTGAGACAATCAGGGGACTCTTTCTGTCCAACATCGAAGCAAATGACTGCACGATCGGAGAATTGGCGGTGTGAAAATTTGCACTGGTTACTAGAATTCATCATGTGTCATCACATTGCATGTCCTCTTTCTGGTAAAGCAAATGTGGCATTTAATACTTACATTAAATGGAGACATAATCTTCGAACCAACCTGTAGTATTATGCCATTAAGACAGCTGAACGAACCGGCCATAGTTTTCCTACACTTGTTGCTTTATACTTGCTTTCTTGTTAAACATACTCTTCAACATGAAATCTGATGGCTGCAGCTGCAACTTAGCCCCAATCTTTTTGATGAAGATGGTTTTTCGAAAATAAAGAGTTCGCCAATCGCTGACTCCAAGGTTCACTCACCGACTGTTTACTGAAGAGTTGTTGCGTCAGTTGATTACATTGATGCCTATCAATTACTACAAGATGAGAGTAGAGAATAATCAAGGCTTTATTAAGCAGAGATGTGTGGCCTCCTGCAGCTGCTACCAGAATGGGAGCAGCTCCGGTGTGCACACACATTTATACGCCGCCTACTGGGTGGAGCCAGCAGGCAGGGATTTACCCCCGTACCTGTAGTACAGGAGCCTTACCGTACTACATCTAATATACAGTTACTACATCTAATATACAGTTAGTGGTGACTACCACATTCACCCCGTTAGAAAAAAAGAGTCCAGCGGGGGGGGGGGGGGGGGGGGAATTACAGTTCAGGCAAAATTTACAAGTTCAGGCAAATTCTACAGGTTTAGTCAGTCGGGTGCCTTGATCCTCCGCGATGATCGCCTCGGTCCCCCGCTGGTGATGCGGGCACCGACTTGGTTGCCTGTGACTCCGGGAGCGTGTTGTCCTCGTCTTCATCCCCGAGTGGAACCAGTGGGAGGACGGATCATCCTGGGGCGGGGGCTGTGGTGAGGTTCGCTGGGGGGAGGGTGAGTGGCGCCAGGGCAATCGGACAGGGGGGGAGTTGGGTGGTGGGCCGTTGGTGGGGATCCAGCTGGTGCCAGGTCCCGGAGGGAGAATGTGCCCTGGCGCCCGTCGGGGTGCGCCACGTAGGCGTACTGCGGGTTCGCGTGCAGTAGTTGTACTCTTTCGACCAAGGGGACCACCTTGTGGGTCCGCACAAGTTTGCGGAGGAGGACAGGTCCAGGAGCTGCCAGCCATGTTGGGAGCGAAACCCTGGAGGTAGAGTTCCTGGGGAAGGCAAGGAGACGTTCATGGGGGGGTTTCGTTGGTTGCAGTGCAGAGGAGTGATCGGATGGAGTGAAGCGCGTCGGGGAGGACATCCTGCCAGTGGGAGGCCGGGAGATTTTTAGACCGTAGGGCCAGCAGGACGGCCTTCCCGATCGTCCCATTCTCCCTCTCCATCTGCCCTTTTCCCCAGGTGTTGTAACTGGTCACCCTGCTCGAGGCAATGCCCTTGCTGAGCAGGAACTGACGCAGCTCATCACTCATAAAGGAGGATCCCCGGTCGCTGTGGACGTAAGCGGGGAAACCGTACAGGGCAAAGATGCTGTTGAGCGCTTTAATGACCGTGGCAGAAGTCATATCAGGGCATGGGATGGCGAAGGGAAATCAGGAGTACTCATTACTCAGGAGTAACTTTCAGGAAGTACGTGTTTGGTCGGTGGAGGGAAGGGGCCATTTGAAGTCCATGCTGAAGCGTTCAAAGGGGCGCGAGGCCTTCACCAGGTGCGCTCGGTCTGGCCAGTAGAAATGCGGTTTGCACTCCGCGCAGACCTGGCAGTCTCTGGTGACAGCCCTGACCTCCGCAATGGAGTAGGGCAGTTTTTGAAGTGAAAGAACCGGATGACCCCTGGGTGACAAGAGACGATCGTGTAGGGCCCGGAGTCGGTCCACTTGTGCGCTGGCACATGTACCTTGGGATAGGGCATCGGGGGCTTGTTGAGCTTCCCGGGGCGATACAAAATCTCGTAATTGGAGAGCTCGATCCTCCACCTTAAGATTTTATCATTTTTGATCTTGCCCCGCTGTATTATTGAACATGAAGGCAACCGACCGTTGGTCAGTGAGGAGAGTGAATCTCCTGCCGGCCAGGTAATGCCTCCAATGCCGCACAGCTTCCACGATGGCTTGGGCCTCCTTTTCGACAGAGGAGTGCCGAATCTCGGAGGCATGGAGGGTGCGGGAAAAGAATGCCACGGGTCTGCCTGCCTGGTTGAGGGTGGCGGCCAGAGCGACGTCCGATACATCGCTCTCGACCTGAAAAGTGAGGGACTCGTCGACCGCGTGCATCGTGGCCTTGGCGATGTCTGCCTTGATGCGGTTGAAGGCCTGGCGGGCCTCAGCCGTCAGGGGGAAAACTGTGGAGTGAATGAGTGGGCTGGCCTTGTCCACATAGTTAGGGACCCACTGGGCATAATAGGAGACAAACCACAGGCATCGTTTCAGGGCCTTGGGGCAGTGGGGGAGGGGGAGTTCCATGAGGGGGTGCTTGCGGTTGGGGTCGGGCCCTAGAACTCCGTTTTCCACAACATAGCCAAGGATGGCGAAGCGGTTGGTGCGGAACACGCACTTTTCCTTATTGTACTCGAGATTAAGGAGTTTGGCAGTATGGAGAAATTTGAGAAGGTTAACGTCGTGGTCCTGCTGATCGTGGCCGCAGATGGTGACCTTATTTAGGTACGGGAAGGTGGCCCGCAGTCCATACCGGTCAACCATTCAGTCCATCTCACGTTGAAAGACCGAGACCCCGTTAGTGACGCTGAAGGGAACCCTAAGGAAATGATAGAGGGGACCGTCTGCTTCGAACGTAGTGTATCGCCGATCCGCCTTGCGGATGGGGAGCTGGTGGTAGGCAGATTTCAGGTCCACTGTAGAAAAGACCCGGTACCGTGCAATCTGATTGACCACATCAGATATGCGTGGGTGGGGGTACGCGTCGAGCTGCATGTACCGATTGATGGTCTGACTGTAGTCAATGACGATCCTGTGTTTCTCCCCAATCTTTACCACTACCACTTGGGCTCTCCAGGGGCTGTTGCTGGCCTCAATGATGCCTTCCCGCAGCAGCCGCTGGATTTCCGACCTGATGAAGGTCCTGTCCTGGGCACTGTACCGTCTGCTCCTGGTGGCGACGGGTTTGCAATCCGGGGTGAGGTTTGCAAACAAGGAAGGTGGATCGACCTTAAAGGTTGTGAGGCCGCATACGGTGAGGGGTGGTAAGGGTCCGCCGAATTTTAAAGTTAAGCTTTGGAGATTGCATTGGAAATCCAGACCGAGTAACAGGGCAGCGCAGAGGTTGGGGAGGACGTAGAGTCGGAAGTTGCTGACTCTACGCCCTGGATGGTGAGGGTCACGATGCAGTACCTCCGGATTTCCACGGAATGGGATCAGGTGGCCAGGGAGATTCTCTGGGTAACGGGATGTACCACGAGGGAGCAGCACCTTACCGTAGAGGGGTGGATTAAGCTTTCCGTGCTCCCAGAGTCAAGGCGGCAGGAAGTCTTGTGCCCATCGATTTTCACCGTAGTCATCGCGGTTGCGAGGTTGAGAGGCCGGGACTGGTCGAGGGTTATCGAGGCGAGCTGCGGCTGGTGCTGGTAGGCCTCGGGCTGGTCGGCAGTGGTGGCAGGCGATGAACAGCCAGACAAAGTTCCCGACGAGCAGGGGTCCGGAGGCGCTGTCCAAAATGGCGCCAAAAATGGCAGCGCCCATGGGGCGCACATGGCGGGCAGCATTAAAGATGGCGGCACCCACGGGCTGCACGTGGTCTGTAGAGAAGATGGCGGTGCCCACGGGCCGCATGTGGTCTGTGGGGACGAAACTGGTGGCGCCCAAGGGTTGCACATGGGGGGTGTAGGATCGCTGGGCCTAGAAACAGCAGCAATCGACCGGGCCTGGCACACAGCAGCAAAATGTCCCTTCTTTCCACAAGTCTTGCAGGTTGCGCTCCGCGCCGGGCAGCGCTGCTGGGGGTGTTCGGTCTGCCCGCAGAAGTAGCATTTGGGCCCCCCCGAGGTTGGCTGGCTGCCGCGCGGCGTAGGCTTGGGGTGGGCTGGGGACGGTAGCTGGTGGGGCCCACGATGTCCATGAGGGTGCCGTGCGGTCGGGGGCGTACAACTGTACGTGACGGGAGGCTACTGTTAGCGAATTCGCGAGCTGCCTAGTTGCTGCAAGGTCAAGCGTACCCCCTTCCAAAAGGCGCTGGCGGATGTACGCCGACCCCATGCCCGTAACAAAAGCGTCTCTGATTAAAAGTTCTGTATGCTCGACTGCCGAAACTGCCTGGCAGTCACAGTTCCTCGCCAGGATGTGCAGGGCACGCCAGAAATCGTCTAAGGACTCACCGGGGAGTTGCTGTCTCGTGGACAGGAGGTGCCTGGCGTAGAGTTTGTTAACCGGCCGAACGTAATGTCTTTTCAGGAGCTCCATTGCTTCAGTGTAGGTGGGCGCATCCCGGATAAGGGGGAAAATATCAGAGCTCACACGTGAATAAAGGACCTGGAGCTTCTGTGTGCCCGAGGGTTGTTCAGCCGATGATCGGAGGTAGCTTTTGAAGCAGGCTAGCCAGTGGTCGAAGGCCGACGTGGCGATGGTTGCTTGAGGGTGCAGCTGTAGGCGATCAGGCTTGATACGAAGTTCCTTCGCTGTAATATCTCTGCTTAATAAATTGATGCACTATCAATTACTACAAGACGAGAGTAGAGAATAATCGAGGCTTTATTAAGCAGAGATGTGTGGCCTCCTGCAGCTGCTACCAG
This sequence comes from Scyliorhinus torazame, assembly GCF_047496885.1. NCBI lineage: Eukaryota > Metazoa > Chordata > Chondrichthyes > Carcharhiniformes > Scyliorhinidae > Scyliorhinus > Scyliorhinus torazame. The sequence goes on along the minus strand of NC_092707.1, from coordinate 279,466,741 downwards.
AGTGGGAGCAGCTCTGGTGTGCACACACATTGATACACCGCCTACTGGGCGGAGCCAGCAGGCAGGGATTTACCCCCGTACCTCTAGTACAGGAGCCTTACCGTACTACATCTAATATACAGTTATTACATATAATATACAGTTAGTGGTGACTACCACATACATTGCCTATTTTTCAAGGTTACATCAGGGTGCTCCACCAAGATAACTCAATGAAAGGGCGTCTAACTGCAACAAATTGCCAGCTCTCCAATATTGCTCTGGAGTCTCCAGATTAATCTCCAGAATGCCGATTTGTTTCTCTAAATTCTCTGAACATTAGAATTTTCTAGTTAGAAAAGAAAATTGCAGGTGAGTGGGGTAAAGGCTCCTTTACTGGTTGAGGCAGTTGGAGATGGGAGGCTATGCAGCGAGACCTCTCGGAATATGCACAATCAAATTTACTAACACTTGCCCATAAGCTGCCTGTCACAGAGAGCTCCAATAAATCAATGATCCTGCCTACTTCTCATACAACTCTTAAATAGTTGTCAATCATCGGCTATGGCCTATCATTTATTTGTGACCATCAGTTTGAGAAGACTTGTTCAGATGCCCGGGACACAATTTTAACTTATCTTACTGGGCATGAATCATAGAATACCCATGGTATTGGGTGGAATGCCATTTTGCATCCCGCCCAACATTATATTGATGGAGAGCAGAATCAAATCATAGATTATCATAGAGTTTACAGTGCAGAAGGAGGCCATTCGGCCCATCGAGTCTGCACCGGCTCTTGGAAAGAGCACCCTACCCAAGGTCAACACCTCCACCCTATCCCCTTAACCCAGTAACCCCACCCAACACTAAGGGCAATTTTGGACACTAAGGGCAATTTATCATGGCCAATCCACCTAACCTGCACATCTTTGGACTGTGGGAGGAAACCGGAGCACCCGGAGGAAACCCACGCACACACGGGGAGGATGTGCAGACTCCGCACAGACAGTGACCCAAGCCAGGAATCGAACCTGGGACCCTGGAGCTGTGAAGCAATTGTGCTATCCACAATGCTACCGTGCTGCCCAATCAGGTGGGGTGTGAAATCAATGTTCCATCTGAACTCAGCAGATTTCGCACGGACAGGCTGTGTATGTCACAGGTGGAAGCTGTGATTTAAATATGGCCTCTAATGTTATAAAAAAAGATCCTGTTGTCGCATAAATAGAAAAAGGTAAAGAGAGAGCTGAGCCAAGGAAAGAGAATTGAGGAGCGATGAAAATTAGTTTCACTGAAGACACGGGGTCTGATCAAATCTTAAGAAGGAAAAACTGGGCGGAAATTTAGGGCCTGCCTCGGGGTGGGGTGGCGGAGGTGTGCGGAAAAGCAATGATCCTTTCAAAGCTCCATCGACTTTAACGGAACCAGAAAATCCTGCCAGTGATAGGGGCCAGAAAATTCTGTCCATGGAAAGGCACAAGGGTTTGGCGAGGGAGAGAAGTTTCAGACGGGAGGTCCGAAGTAGCTCAAAGCTTGGCTCAGAATATTGGGGAAAACAGAGGGAGAGATGTACAAAATAAAAGGATTCCGCAAAGCCAAGAGGCATAGGTAGGGCTGTGGCTGTGCAGGGTTCTGATAGCAATTACAAAGACTTAAAAATGTTTTGAGGGGGTTGATAGGCAAGGAAGCCAATACATGTTAACTGAGGTGGGATGATAAGTGAGCATATGGACAGAAATGGCACTGCACTAGTTTGTGTAGGGGCAAGAGCTTGAGGAAGCCCTTTTTCTTAGCGCCACTGTTTCTCGTCAGTTCAATAAAAACATCAAGAGTTTCAAATTGTTGGATTTATGCAGAAATAAATGCTTCTCATGGTTCAACACTGCTAAACTCGAATTGACAGGGAGAAAAAAAGACGTGGATTTAGAAACGGACAAATGGGATGAAAAGGGAAGACAAAGTGTGCACTGCTTACAATTTTTATTTCAAATGTGTCAACTTTTCTAATTTGAATCATTTTGCTGCAATAAAACAATTGAACACTATAGTGCTGCAACATGAGAGTTTGTTTTAAGAAGAAAAATATGGTAGGCTGGGGAGATGATAATTTGCTAAGTCCTGCTGGCAATCCAAGCATTAAAGAATATATTTGGTACATGACATTAATGGCCACTTACTCGGATCTTTTTTGTGTTACACTTGAAGTGATTTGGCAGAGAGTACAAGGATGTAAAATTAGCCCTGTCGAACATTAAAGGCACCATGTGGCCAACCATCATTAATGCATGCTGCGAATAAGGCAATAGAAACAAATAGGGACTTGAGTCTGTGTTCCTTCATCAGTAGGACATGCTGCAAACACCACCTCCATTCAGGAGTAGGAAATATTAAATCGCTTAATGTACATGTCCAGTCACAAACATTAGAGATTTGCAATTAGAAAGAACTTTTACCCATGATATGGTTGTTCTGTGCACAACAATGACAAGACAAAGTACAGTGGATTTCCATATAAACCATTCTTTTATGTTTTAATTGCCACCCCATAAGAATCCATATAGCACAGAAGGGAGATATTCGGCCCATCGAGTCCATAGTGACCATCTGAAAGAGCACCCTACCAAGGCCCAATTCTCTGCCCTATCCCCGTAAACATCTAATCTACACATCTTTGGACACTAAGGTGCAGTTTTAGCATGGCCAATCCACCTAATCGACACATCTTTGACTATGGGAGGAAACGGGAGCACCCGGAGGAATCCCACGTAGACACGGGGAAAACAGGCAAACTCCATACAATCACCCAAGGCCAGAATCAAACCTGGGTCCCTGGCACTGTGAGGCAACAGTGCTAACCAACGTGTCGGGGAAAACCTTTGAACTTCTGAGGGGGAATTCTCCCAATCCATAGTTGTAATTTTGGCAGTGGCCCAGGTGAACAGTGGGAGTAACTATGACTACATCAGCCGACAATGACAGACATGGACTGTGTTTCTCAAAGGATTCGATTTGGAAATTAATGGTGAGACATTGGGAGAACCTACTGAAAATTCTGCCCGAAGATTACAAGATTGAACTCAATCAACGCTCGTCATTTGTGATCAATCAACCACTCTGCCAGTTTACCAACTCACAGCCAAATAGCTGCATCCATTTACACTATGGTAATTGCCAGCAGAAGACAGAAACTGGAATCAACCTGCATCGGCCACAATGCATCACCAACTACTCGTCACAACTCAAGTACTGTTCCATATAACTTTGTTAAAAATACATTTGTATACAAGGCATTTAACATATATGTACAGAATATTAGAAGAACAACACATCAACCCAATAAACAAGCAGAACCGTCCAACCCCCTGACACCAACACCCCACCACGTCCTGCCTTCCCCATTTTAACCCCTTTACACCACCCCCCCCCCCCCAACAAACCCCCCTTCCTCCTTGCTGACCCCTCAAATCTCCTTGAAGAAATCAATGAGCGGCTTCCACCACCGGGCGAACCCCTCTACAGACCCCTGCAGAGCGAACTTGACCTTTTCCAACCTCAGGAGTTCTGCTAGGTCACTCACCCACATCCCTGCCTTCGGCCTAGCAAAATCCGTCTTCGGTTTATCATGTAGGTAAAGGCCAAGACATCGGCCTCTCTCCTCCACCACCCCCCAGCCGGACTCACAGGTCTTCTGACATCAAATATCACCACCGGACCCGGAACCGCCCCACCTCATCAGACATCACGCCCGAGAACCCCTGGCAGAACACACCCAGTCTTTTGGGGGGGGGGGGGTTCATGTGGACGTGATTCGCGCCTCCCCCCCCCCCCCCCGTGCACCATCCACACCTATCCTACCAACCCCCAAAGAACTGGCTCATCCTCGCCATTGTCATATAGGCCCTATGCACCATTTTAAACTGGATGAGGCCTAACCTCGCACATGGCGAGGTGGGCCAGCTCTGTGCCACTTGAACACCTAGGTACCTGAAGCTCGTCCCCACCACCCTAAACGGCAACTCCCCTCACCCCCTTTCCTGCCCTCTGAAATTGATCGAGAACACTTCACTCTTTCCCATGTTCAATTTATATTTCCTCCAGGGTTTCTTCCCGGTGCTCCGGTTTCCTCCCACAAGTGCCGAAAGATGTGCTTGTTCGGTGAATTGGACATTCTGAATTCTCCCTCATTGAACCCGAACAGGCGCTGGAGGGTGGCGACTTGGGGATTTTTACTGTAACTTCAATGTAAGCCTACTTGTGACACTAATAAAGATTATTATTATAACCCAAAACTGGCCAAATTCCTGCAAGATCTCCATAATCCCCCCAATTATGCCCATCGGATCCAAAGAATTATACATAATAACAAGACATCCACATACAGCAAAACCTTATGCTCGGCAAGCCCCCCCCGATCAATTCCTCTCCAATCCCGCAACGTCCTATGCGCCATTGCCAACGGCTCTACTCGCCAAGGCAAAAGCAACGGGGAGAGCGGGCATCAATGTCTCATCCCAAGGTGCAGCTCAAAGCACCGCAAACTCACCGCACACTCGCCACTGGCGCCTAGTACAGCAGCCAGACTCATTTCGCAAACCCCTGTCCGAACCCAAACCGCCCCAGCACCTCAATCAAATACTCCCACTCCATCCGATCAAAACTCTTCTCCACGTCCATCGCCACCACTATCTCTACCTCCTGCCCCTCCGAGGGTATCATAATCACATCAAGTAACTTCTGATCATTCACCGACAACTGCTGTCCCTTCACAAAACCCTTCTCATCCTCCCCTATCAGCACCGGCACACAATCCTCAATCTGCGATGCAGGCACCGTTGCAAATAACTTGGCATCAACATTCAATAACGATATCGGGTGGTACGACCCACACTGCTCGGGTCCTTATCCTTCTTTAAAATCAGGGAGATGGAAGCCTACGACAGTGTGGGGGAAAGATTCCCCCCTCTCCCTTGCCTCATTCAACATCCTCACCAGCAGTGGCCCCAGCTCCGCCCCAAATGTTTTTTAAAACACTACTGGGAACCCATCCGGCCCTGGGTCCTGCATTGCACCCAGGCCATCCATCACCTCCTGCAACACAATGCGGGCCCCCAGGCCCTGAACCCGCCCTTCTTTCACTTTGGGACATTCCAACCCATCCAGGAACCGCTACATCCCCTCTCCCCCCTCGAGGCTCCGACTCATACAGCCTCCTATAAAAGGCTGTAAATGCCTCATTCACCCCCTCTGGGCCCACCACCACTTTACCCCTCTCGTCCCTCATTCTACCAATCTCCCTCACCGCTGCTTGCTCCCTCAACTGATAGGCGAGCATCCTATTTGCCTTCTCACCGTACCCATAAACTGCCCCCTGGCCCTTCGCAGCTGCCCCACCACCTTCCCCGTAGACACTAACCCAAACTCCATCTGGAGCCTCTGCCTCTCCTTCAACAACCCTTCCTACAGAGACTAGTACCTCCAGTCCACCCTTGAGATCCCATCTACCAGCCTTGGCCTCTCCTCTTACTCCACCCTCTCCCGGTGCATCCAAATCAAAATAAACTCCCCTCTTACTACAGCCTTGAGCGCCTCCCATATTGTGGCAGCTGTGACCTCCCGTGTGGCGTTCAACTCCACATAGCCTCGAATCGCAGCCCGCACCTGCTCGCACACCCCCTCATTCACCAACAACCCCACATTTAACCTGCACTGTGGCCATTCGGCCTCCCCATAAACTACCCACAAATCCCCAATGTGGTGCGCGGTCAAAACCACAATCGCCGAGTTTTCCAAGTCGGCCACTCCTGCCACAGCCTTGTCAATCATGAAAAATTCAATCTGAGAATACACCCAATGCAAATGGGCAAAGTATGAAAAGTCCTTCGCTCTCAACCTCCTGAATCCCCATGAACCCCATCAGCTCCCTAGCCGCTGCCGACACCCTCAACGACTTAGGACTTGACAGGTCCAGGACCGTATTAAAATCCCACCCCCCATAATCAACCGATGCGCGTCCAGGTCTGGAATCTTCCCCAACATCCACCTCATAAAGTCCACGTCGTCCCAATTCGGGGCATAAACATATACCAGGACTACCGGCATCCCCTCCAGCTTCCTACTGGCCATCACATACATACCCCGCCTGGATTGGCCACAATGCTCCCCACCTCAAACGCCACCCTCTTATTAACGAACACCATCATCCCCCTCGTCTTCATATCCAGCCCTGAATGGAACACCTGCCCCACTCATCCCTCCCTCAGCCTAGTCTGATCCCCCAACCTCAGGTGTGTCTCCTGTAAAAACACAACATCACCTTCAGACTCCTCAAATGCATGAACACACGTGACCATTCAAGCCTCGCACATTCCACATGACGAGCCTGGTTAGGGGGCTACCCGCCTCCCTTCCCTCCTTTTTGAGCCAGCCCTCAGACCGCGTCACGCACCCCTCCAGGCTCACCCTTTGATGTCCGCCGCGATTTCTCCCTTCCCAACTGCACCACACCAACCATACCCATGTCAGCAACCCTCCCCCGCCGTCCTCAAACAAAGGACCAATCCCATTCTCTCCCCCCCCCCCATGTGTTTCTCCTGACTACTCCCCACTTCATTCTCCTTAATTTGTCCACCCAGCTAGCGTGGTGGCCCCCGCCTCAAAACTCTGACTTCCCTTCCAGTCCATCCCTCCCCCCCAATTATCCCAACCACCAACAACAAAGAGACCAAAAGGCACACTCCCCATCGAAACCGACCCCAAACTGTCCACTCCATACACTTTACAATGAACACAAAGCTCCTCTCCAAAGATCAAGGTCCTCACACTCCTCCCAATCCATGGTCCCTCATAATGTTCATTGCCTCCTCTGGCAGGTCAAAATAAAACTCCTGCTTCTAATGTGTCACCCACAAGCGGGCAGGGTACATTGCCCCAAACTTCACACCCTTCTTAAAGAGGGTAGCCTTTATCCAGTTAAACCCGACTCTCCTGTTTGCCAACTCTGCACCCAGGTCCTGGTAGACCCGCAGCTCACTCCCTTCCCAGGTGCATTTCTTGGTCTGCCTCGCCCATTTCAAGATCTTTCTTTGTCCAAGAATCAATGCAGCTTAACTCCCAGCGGCTCCCCCACCTGCGGCCTTCTCCACACTGGCCTGTGCGCCCGACCCACTGCGAGGGGCAGGTCAAAGTCCCCCTCTCCCATCAACTTCTCCAGCATGCTCGCCAAATACTTGACGGCCTCCACTCCCTCAATGCCCTCAGGCATCACGACAATCCTCAGGTTGTGTCTCCTGGAGCCGTTCTCCAATATCTCTCTCAGCCTCTTCTGGCTGACCAAAATCATCCCCAACTCCGCCGGTAGCGTGGCCATCCGCTCCTCATGCTCCCCCACCGCCTCCTCCACCTTCTGAATTGCCAGGCCCTGAACCTCCGTTATCTGTTCCATCTCTCAATTGCAGCTCTGAGCGGGTCCACCACCTTTGCCAGGCTTCCAAAGCCTCTCTCCACTGCTGTTGGAATTTTCCATTCAAAAAATTGACCAGCTGCTCAGTCGGCACTGGGCTGACAGCGCAGCCCCCTTGCCCTCCGCCATCTTCACCTGCATCACAAAAAGCTTCCTACTCCAGCTGCTCTCTCTTTCACGTGGCACTTCTCGTCCTCTAATCCATACATTGAATTCACACAACTTTTGCCCTCAATAAAACACCCACACGGGTGGGAAAGGGCCAAAAAAAAAACACTTTGAGCAGGAGCCACCAAATGTGCAACCACTTACTCCATGGCAGCTACCGGAAGTTGGACCATATAACGTTTATTTATATTTACTTGCTAGGACTCAATTCTTATATCTAATCTGTATGAATGTAGATGTGTTTTACCATTTATTCTTGTCTTCTTAGGAGTTAACTCAAGAAATCATGATTAAATTGGCTCCTTTTTAAACATAACTATTGCGTCTGGAAGGTATCCAAGGGAAAGGGAACCTTGTTAGATTAAATCTTTGTTGCTGCTAGCAGAGAGTGGTTTGAACAAATACATGGAGCCAGTCATCCCCCTCAACCAAATTTGTAATAATGTGGGAGTACCCAGTCCAAAAATGTGGAGGTTAGATGGATTAGCTACGCTAATATTGCCCGAAAGGTTAAGTGGTGTTACCGGGATAGGGGTGGGAGATTGGGCCTAGGTAGGGTGCTCTATCGGAACAAGGGCAAGTGCAGACTCAATGGGCCGAATGGCCTCCATCTGCACTGTAAGGATTCTATGATTCTTCCATGATTCTATCCCAGCAGCTTAAGGGAGGAGAGTGAGTAGGGAGCTTTCGGGAAGCAATTCCCTAGCTTAGGGCCAAGGCAGCTGAAGGCATTGTCACAAATTACTGAGAAATTAAAATCAGGGGATTAAGCAATGGAATTGGGGGCGTGTATGCTTCTCTGAGGGTGGTAATGGCTGGAGGAGATACAAACATTGGGAGGTGTGAGATCATTGATGAATTGCAAAACCAGGCCGAAAATGTTAAAACATGAAAATGTTTCCAGAGTAGGAGCAATGGGGTCAGCAAGCACACGGTTGATGGGTGGACAAGCCTTTTGCGCGCGAGGTAGGATAGAGGTCTAAATCGTATCATCTGAGAGTTGTGTAATACGCTGGCCAGATAACTTTCAGATTTTTGCTGGCGTGTCTGATGACTCTGAATGGAGGAGTTTGTTTTAGAGATTAGTTTTTAATTATTAGCTGACAACTAGTTTCAGCTGATTTAAACCGAAAGTGTCACATCTCCAGTCTTGGTGACTGACTGCAATTTTTTTGTAATGGGTTTGTTAAGTGATCCATGCTATGGTACACCTTAATTTTAAGTAGCGATGCAAACAAAGGCATTTTATGAACTATTTTGTGACCACCTGTTACCTCTTAGCCCACGTCTCCAGGGACAGTATTTCTAGTTGTGCTATTATTGTCCTGGCATTCCAAAACACTGAAGTTAAGGAAAAGCTTTTATATGAATTAGACTTGGCAAACACCATGCAAGGTACTCCCACTCGATTTTCGTTTTAAAAAACATTGAAACCCACAATAGCTCACTTGGTTAAAGTACTATTGACTTTGGATTTGAGCCAAACAAAAACGGGAAGGTCTCAGTTTCCGTCTCTGTTCAGCGCTCAGTTCCCTAAAGCTCTCCGTCACTCTCTCCTCCTTTAAGATGCTTCTTAAAAGTGATCTCCTTGACCAAACCTTTGGTCATCTGCCCTGATACCTCCTTGAGTAGATTTGCATCAAAGTTTGTGCTTGTGATCACTCGTATGAAGTGCAATGGGATATTTTTACTGTGACAGCGGGATATAATTGCAAGTTGGTCGCTGTTGTTCTCAGGTGAGGCGCTGCTGCAATAGGCTCCAATCAATCCCCCACTCTGGCAGGCAGAATCCGAGCTTTGTCCTGAGACTCGTATGCCTCCATTGTTCATGGTCCTCAGTGATGGCACTAAAGGTTCATAAATTCTGGGACCCAAACTCAGTTGCAGCAGTCCACAGCCAAATCTCCACAACCTCTCAAAGAAGCATTTCCAAGGAGGACAAACTTTGAATGCCCTGGAATTGTCCTGTGATCATAGGATCTAAAAAGTTTAAGGCACAGAACATGGCCCATTGTGTTCGCATCGTCCGACAAACGAACCACACAGCTCAATCCCACTATTTGTTCCGTAGCTCTGTAGGTTATGGCACTTGAGGTTCATACCCAGACACCCTTTAAATATGTGGAGGGTTTCTGTCTCTCCAACCCTTTCAGGCAATGAGTTCCAGGCTCCCTGCAGCTCTCTGGGTGAAAAGATCCCAATCACTTTAAATCTCTGCCCACTAGTCACTGACCTCCCTGCTAAAATAAATAGGCCCTTCCCATCCACTCTAATCAAGCCCTTCAAGATTTTGTACATCTCAATTATATTTCTCCTCAGTCTCCTCTTCCCAAGGAGAACATCAGCCTATCCAGTCTTTCCTCATGGCAGCGATTTTCCAGTCCTGCCAACATCCTTGTAAAGTTCTCCTGCACCCTCTGTAGTGAAGTGACCAGAACTGCACACAGTACTCAGGTTGTGACCTAATCAATTGAGCCCAACCACAATAAATGCCTTCATGCATTCTCAGAACTCAATGCTTTTTTTCTCATTAACTGACGGTCAAATGCAGCAAAGTTTCTCCTCTGCTACGCCTTCATCACAGCCTCGCCTGCCCCTTGTCCAGGCCGTTCGTCCGAACAAACCAGTCCAACTCTGCCGGGATGTTGAAGTAGTGTTCCTTATTCTGGAACATGACCCAGGGCCTGGCTGGGAACAGCATTTCAAATTTTACTCCGTTTCTGTACAGGGCCGATTTCACCTGGTTAAATTTGGCCCTGCGTTTTGCCAAGTCCGCCCAATGTCTTGATAGACCCGGATTCCTTGCCCTTCCCAGCTACTCGCCTTCGTCTGTCTCGCCAACTCAGGATCCATCTCACGATCCTGATACCAATGCAATTTTGCGATAATTGCCCTCGGTTGTTCCACTGCCTTGGGCTTCGGCCAAGCGCTCTGTCGATCTCCGGGGGGGGGGGGGCGAACTGTCCTTCCTGACTAGGTTGCCCAACATTTCGGCCACATAGCTCGTCGGGTCCTGTCCTCGATCCCTTCCGGCAGGCCAAAAATCCGAATTTTCTGGCGTCAGGACCTATTCTCCTGGTCCTCAACTTTCCCCTTAAAGCTCACCTGGGTTGTCACCAACGTTTTGCTTTCTGTCTCCAGAGCTGTCGCTCTGGTCCGTCAATGCCTTCTCAAGAGCCTGGATCACTTTTTTCATGTGTCTCTACCTTCTTCCCCATCCATCGATTGCCGTTTGCATGGCGACCGTCTCTGTGGCTGCCACGTTGACCGCCGCCTGGATTTCCACCTTTATCGCTTTTCTCATCACAGCCAGTTCCTTCATAACGAATGTCATCCATCCATCTCCAAGTTTTGGTGGTGGTGGTGGTGGAGGTGGGGGCCTCGCCTCATGGGTCCGCCGGCTCGCCCGCCTGTTGTTCATGTCCTTTTTCTCCCCTCCTGCCATCCCTTCAGCCTCTCGAGCTCCCACTTGCTGGCATGTTGGCTCTGTTCCTTCCCCTTCTTAATTGAGGGTGCGATGCCACCAAAGTTTCTTGCTAATTTCACCTTAAAGTGCCTATTTTGCTGTTCTGGAGGAGAGCCACCTGATGTTCGTCTGCTCAGCACATCACCGTCACCAGGAGACCCATCTTACCAGATCTTAAACAGCTTGCTCCCTATTTGGTTCCAAAATATATGAAAAACTGTCCCAAATACACTCTTTGAAGTGTAACTACCTGGTCAATTTGATTCATCCAATCTTTATGAAGAGTAAACTTTCACACAATTATTGCAGTATCTTTCTTACAATCTCCCATTATTTATTGATTTAAACTCTGTCCTGCAGTGTAGCTACTCAGGGGGTCCATAAACTACTCTGACAGTGGCTTATTTCCTTTGCTATTTCTCATCTCCATCCAAACTGATTCTACATTTTGATCCTCTGAACAAACATCATTTCTCACACCATATTTATTTCATCCTTTCTTATAAGAGATACCCCACCTGCTTTTAATTTCTTCCTGTCCTTCTGAAAATCCAAATATCCTTGAATGTTCAGGTCCCATCCGCAATCACTTTTCAACTATGTTACTGCAATGAATTCCAGAATATACATAGCAATTCTATTTGGGCTATCAATTCATTCAGCTTATTACAAACGCAACATGCATAGGGCAGCATGGTGGTGCAGTGGTTAGCACTGCTGCCTCACGGCACCGAGGACCCGGGTTCGATCATGACCCTTGTGGAGTTTGCACATTCTCACTCTGTCTGCGTGGGTCTCACTCCCACAACCCAAAACGATGTGCTGGATAGGGAGATTGGCCACGCTAAATTACCCCTTAATTGGAAAATAAAAGAATTGAGTACTCCTAAATTTATAAAACAAAAACAAATGCTTCATGCAATCAGATAAAAAGCCTTTAATTCTGCCTTTCACCATTTTTCCCTCTCTGACCTTATTTGGTGTACTCTTATGCTTATTTGCTCAGCCCCTTTCGTTATCGCATCGTTGTCCTTTCTGCTTAACTTTCCAAATCTTCCCTCACATGAATCCTGACACCTTCCTCTGTTGATACCTACGTGAACCATGGCAACTGAATCCTTTGCCTTCCATTCCCGATATATTTCCAAACCAGAGGATATGAACTTCATATTGTCACTGGGCAAGTAATGAAGACATTGGTACTCATGCTCTCGGCTGCTGAGAACAGTATATATTCCCCAAAATGTAATTCCCCGACTATAGCTACATTTCTTTTCAATCCTTCTCCCTGAATAGCTCCCTGCACCATGGTGTCAGTCAATTTACTCTTACTCCCTCTAGACCCTGTTCTCAACACACCCACGCCCAATTAGACACGATGCCAGCAGGAAAACATACCAATCCAGAACACGTCTGGAACAAGGTGGCATGCAGAAACGGGACTTATTTGAACGATGCCTGGGGCTGACTCCGGAGTTCAGGATGGAGGCTGCCAGCAACCCTAGACCCCGGAACACCACAGCAGTGGTTGGGGGGGAGCATCTACTGTCCCTGGAGATGCATTTTCTTTTCCAGGAGGTCAAGCTTCTTTCCTCAATGGTGGGTCAGTCATGTTGGGTGCTTTTTAAGTATGGTGTCCAGATATGACGGTGGGACACATGCAATCATGCCTGCCCCACCACAGAATATGGCGGTAAACCTCCGGGTGCATAATTAATGAGATCGGGGCTAGAAAATATGTCATGGTTTCCCGCTGGCCTCTGTAGTGGGAAACACTCCTTGTTCCGCTTCCAATATGGGACTTAGTCCCAGATGGGAGAATTCCGCCCATTGTCTACCTACTCATTTGCTAAGCCCACATACACCATTCGTTACCTTACTTTATAAAATCACTGGGAAATAAAATATATACTCCACTACTTTACTGAATCATGAAACAGTTAAGGCTGGAAGAATTCCCAGTTACTCAAAAGAACAAAACCACTATTCGAGTGTTCTGCACAATTGCGGAAGAAAACCTCTTTTCCATTCAATTTAATGCAATCTAGAGCAAATTCATACTGTGCAGGTGTTTCCAAATGAAGGGAAAGTAACTCTTTCCAATCGAATCTCATCTGTAGCAACGATGCATTATTATCTATCCCTTCACAGAGTCTGCTCGTCTTGTCAAGACAAGAAACAAAACTCAATCAGTTTCAGCACCCTGGGGCCATTCCAATGCTCAAAGTAATATTCCGAGCTGCTCAGTGGCAGTGTTGTAATACACTGCACAAGTTGCTAATGCTAACACAAGGCCATGGTTCCTTAGATTGGAGGGGGTGGCTGGGGGTCAGAGGGGGGCTGTGAATATATGAATCTAGCAGTGAGATATATCAGAGCCAGGAGATGAAAATCAAATGAACGTTTTTACTGTATTCGCCTCTCTGAGAATTCAGTGAGGTTCAAACAAACAACTGGAAGTATTAGGGAAATCAATTTGCCTTACAAACCTTGCTTCATCAAGCAATATTGTCACTGTATCTCACCGGTTCTAAGATAAGAAAGTATACACGTTCATTGTTGAACATCTACAAAAACTGGTTCATTCCGTATATGGATTACGAATCAAAATTATCCAGATTAATAAATAATTATTATTAATAATCTTTATTGTCACAAGTAGGCTTACATTAACACTGCAATAAAGTTACTGTGAAAAGCCCCTAATTCTTTCATGGGATGTGGGCGCCACTGCCAAGGCCAGCATTTGTTGCCCATCCCTTGAACCAAGTGGCTTGCCACACCATTTCACTGGACCATGAAGAGTCAACCAGGTAGCTGTGGGTCTGGAGTCATATGTAGGCCAGACCAGGTAAGGATGGCAGCTTTCGTTCTATGAAAAATGTCAGTGAAGATTAGCTTCTACGACAATCGACAATGGCTTCATGGTCACCATTACTGAGACTAGTTCTTCACTTCCAGATTTATTAATTGAATTTAAATTTCACGAGCTGTCATGATGGGATTTGAACTCCCAGAGATTAGCCTGAGTCTCTGGATTTCTAGACCAATGACGTTACCGGTACATCACCATCTCCCCAAGAATTTCAGCACCAAAACAGGCCTTTGGGCCCAAGCTGCTGTTTATGCTCCATACGCACATCCTTCTACCCCTCTTCATCTCACCACATCAACATATCCTTCTACTCCGTTCTCCTTTGTGTGTTTATCCAGCTTCCCCTGAAATACATCTACACTACTCAACCACTCACTGTGGTACCGAGTTCCATAATCACACCACTCTCTGGCTAAAAAAGTTTCTCCTGAATTCCCAACTGGACTCATTAGTGACTATTTTGCATTTATGGTCCCTAGTCCTGGTCTCACCCACAAAATGTATCAATTTGAAATTCCAGTTAACACAGGATTTGAATAATCACATTGCACTCAGGAGTTGCACAAAGGACCAGATCTAGTTCGAAGCAGGATATATTGTTCCCCCAGGAACTGGTTCAGAGTGATCTGCTAAACTCTCTGAGCCTTCCACAAGTTTTCCGATCCTTAGGATGCTCGGAGTCCGAGGCAGCTACAGTCTAGTCCTGCCTTGACAGCTTTGCTTTATAACGGGGTCAGTCTGTGAAGCTCTGAATCAGGAGTCGAGTTAACACAAAACTATTATCTGGTCAGTTTTGCTGTTAGCCCCCATATCAATGGGAAGGCTCTAGTATTACCAGATTGCAGAATATGGATATGAACTAAGGGATAAAAAGGTGCGTCATTTTGACCAACGGGACATTTTCTGCAGATCAGATTTCATGACATCTTAAATCAGTATTGTTGCTTTATTTTGTAAATAAAACTTTCAGGTCTGCAGTTATGGGGCAAGATGATAATTTGCTTGTATTAAAGCTTCTGCTGCAACCATGTCAGCACCAGGATAAGCTCTGAAGAGTCATATTAAACTCAAAACATTAACTCTGTTTTCCTCTACACAAATGCTGCCAGACCTGCTGAGTTTTACAGTATTTTCTGTTTTCAATTCAGAACCAGAGCAACTTTTTTTTATAAAGCGTCTTAAATAGAGTAAAGCGACCAAAGGTGTTTCCAGGAGCGATTTTCAAACGCAACATGACACTGCCACAGAAGGAGATAATATGACAATTCATTGCTTTCCATATGACAGATGACAAAGAGGTAAGTCTTAAAGAGCATCTTAAAGGAGAGTGAGGGAGAGGTTAAGCGAGGGCATTCCAGAGCTTACAGCCCAGGCATCTGATGATACGGCTACAAAATGGTGGAATGATGAAGATGTCAGAATTGGAGTGTAGATATCTCAGAGGTTGTTGTGCCAAAAATGAGAGAGGGAGAGAGAGAGAGGCAGGAACATGGGGAGGATTTGAAAATAAGAGTGAAAATTTTAAAACTGAAACCAATATTATATTGAAACCACACAAAATCCCTCGAGACACATTTTGCTTGATAACTGCGTGAGGTTATCAGGTCAAGCAGAAAAAAACATAATATGTGCTGCATTTACATAGTAACCACTGAGGGTGACCAGCCCGCTTGCTACCTTTGTGAGGCGGCTGCGCAATCATCAGACAATTTAAGTTATATTTTGACTGCAGCGTCTGCTAAGGAAAACTGAGTGCCCATGCAATAAATGGGGCCTAATTCATATTATTTTCACACACGGAGAGAATCGCTTTGTTCAAGTTCCATTGTCCTAGCCCTATGTTAAATGGATCCAAGCCAGGTGGTGAAGTATGAAACAGGACAGATCTTTTTCCTTGCTGGTAGGTTTATTCACAGGAAATTACATTTCAGAACTCTGTCTCTTAACTACTAATGCAATGTTCCAGCGGCTTTCTTTATCCTCTTTTGAAAAGAACAGTTAAACCAACGGACAAATTAACAAAGTGACAGCCCCTTAAAGGGGCACTGTAACAAAAAGGCAAAACATTAGTATGGAAACTTAGCAAATCAAATTGAAATGTTGCTATGGAAACTACAGGTAGCACGGTAGCACAGTGGTTAACACAGTGGCTTCACAGCTCCAGGATCCCAGGTTCGATTCCTGGCTTGGGTCACTGTCTGTGCGGAGTCTGCATGTTCTTCCCGTGTTTGCGTGGGTTTCCTCCGGGTGCTCCAGTTTCCTCCCACAGTCCAAAGATGGGCAGGTTAGGTGGATTGGCCATCCTAAATTGTCCTTAGTGTCTAAAAAGGTGGGGTTACGGGGATAGGGTGGAGGTGAGGGCTTAGGTAGGGTGCTCTTTCCAAGGGCCTGTGCAGACTCAATGGGCTGAATGGCCTCATTCTGCACTGTAAATTTTATGATTCTATAACTGATGATGATGCACTCATCTCCCCGTGGGGCTCATCCGTCACCAAAGGCCAGAAGCACACCAGCGGACACCGCGTACTCCCTCTCCAAGGCCACCCGATGTTGAAAATAGACACTGTAAATGGGCAGTCAGTCGGATTGGATGACCGTCTTGACTGCCCGCTGCCTGGGCCTGTTGATGTTCCCCTTGGCCTGGCCCAGGAGCAGGCTTATAAGGAGGTGCCCCTATCTTGCCGTCCCTCTCTGCACTGGGTGGCCAAAGATCAGGAGCGTAAAGCTGAAGTGTGGCCAAAACCTGTGGGACAGCCCCCTCAGAAAATCAAAAAGGGGCTTCATCTTACGCAACTATATATACATGGAATGTTGACTCCACGAGACCGCAAAAAATGACTCTCTTTATACATGTTCTCAGTCCTTAATCAAACAATGCCCATCACCCGTGTAATCAACCAACCATTTAAGAGCCTACACAGAATAGTTCTGGGCAAAAGGTGGCAATCATAGGAAAAGATTTACATTCATTCCATTGATGCATCTGTGGCACTTCCAGGAGACATTGGTCAGGACTTTCCTTTTCTGGGCAGACAGAAAAATTTGACAGACCTGCCAAAGGTCTGTTGACTTCGGAAGGGTATTTCTGGTCCTGCGGTAGTTGAGGCCAGGAAATCTGGCCATTATTATATATATATATATATATATATATTTTGGATTTACACAACACACCCGACTGGTCATATGAAAATCAATTTATTACAAAACCATTTGTTAGTGTTTCTACCTTTTGCCCAGAACTAAACTGGATGAAGGCTGGACTACGAAACCTGGCCACATGTACCAAAAATATATTTCTGCAGTATCAATTAAAAAAACCTTGACTGTGCTTTTTAACAAAATAGTTCTGCAGATCTGAAGGAAAAGTAAGACAGAGTTTATGGATGGTCTTCACCAAAGGATTGAGATATGCAAGAGAGGATGGAGTTTCAAGGCAAGCTGACTTACGTCTGACTACAGCGGTTAACTATTCCCATAAAGTCAGCTAAAGTTATTCCAGGGCGTCTGTCTGAATTTACTACCCAGGAAATGAGCATAGAAAACTCCAACAGTAATATAAAATCAGAGGCAACATTTCCACTCAGGTGAAAACAAAATCAAAGAACAGCTTTCATTTTATGCGGCGACAAAGGAAATAGAATGGATATAAATCTCTAGGGTGGTAGGTAAGTGCAGAGAACAAGGGCCAACTATATCATGATGAATTGGGCCTGTATACACCTCCAAAGCTGCAAAAGCTTACACTTCATTTGAAGTCATGTCTGTGTCATAGTGTGACCAGTCAGGTTTCTGAACCAGCCATTCCCAAAGTCAGAAAAGCATCAGGTTACAAGATCGATTTCTCAAGAAGTGTTCTTTGCCTCTGCAATATTATGAAGTCAGGACCTTAAAAATGGCAGCTGCTGGAAATCTGAAATAAAAACAAAAAATGCTGGAAACACTCAGCAGCTTTGACACCATCTGTGGACAGAGAAGCGTAGTTAACATTTCGAGTCCTTTTGGCTCTTCTTCAGAGCTGAAGAGAGGTAAAAATGTGATGGGTTTTATAGTGTTGTAGAGAGGGGGTGGAGCAGGTAGAGCAAAATAGAAGGCCATGGATAAATAAACCAGGATACCAAGGGGTATTCCTCGTGCTCTTCTTTGAAATAATGCTATAAGATCTTTTGCCTGCGCCTGAGGTAGCGGAAGATGGGGCTCCTGGTTTAACCTCTTACTTGAGAGACAGCAATGCACACAATGCAGCACTCTGTGGATTTGCGTGTTCAGGTCTCTTGAGTGGGACTTGAACTCACAAACTTCTAACTTAAGAGTTTAGAGAGCTCCCCACTGAGTTATAGCTGACACTGTAAAAAGGTGATAAGCATTTTGTCGCACACTTAACAGGTATGTAAAAACTGAACTCTCGGATCAAAGACCAATATGAAAATGCCTCCTCAGCAAACTGATGTGGTGCATAGTAACTGGAAACTACCCAATATCGTAGCATAGAAGGAGGACATTCAATCCATCAATACTGTGCATAGTCTTTGGGAGGGCTGAGTGGTAGTATGTATTAGGGGTCATGTGGGACTGTGAAGCCGTGATGCTATTGGCTGACAGATCCCAGGTGCTGGTTGGCTGTTGACTCCTGGCTCCGCCCTGAAGGCGGAGTATAAGAACCCGAGCTTCTCCCCGCCGCTCCATTCTGTTGCTGAACTGCTGGGGACAAGTCTCGCTTAATAAAGCCTCATCGACTTCATCTCTACTCGTCTCTCTCGTAAGTCATTGTGCGCTACAATTTATTAAGCGAGCTTAAAGGACTATGGAGCTCCGGATCGCCGCGGAATGCCTGCGGATCAGCCCCCACGCAGCGAACTCGGCAGCAGTTTTTAAACACTGGCAAGCTTGTTTTGAAGGCTACCTCCGAACGGCCCCCGGCCGGATCACAGAAGACCAGAAAATGCAGGTCCTGCATTCGAGGGTAAGCCCGGAAATTTACCCTCTCATAGAAGACGCAGAGGATTTCCCGACGGCGCTCGCAGCACTGAAGAGCATCTACGTTCGCCCCGTGAACCAGGTCTACGCACGCTACCAACTCGCAATGAGACGGCAAAGTCCCGGAGAATCGTTAGAGGAATTCTACGCCGCGCTGCTAATTTTGGGACGGGGCTGCAGCTGCCCGCCGGTGAACGCGATTGAACACACGGACATGCTAATTCGCGATGCGTTTGTGGCAGGTATGAACTCTCCCCAAATCCGCCAAAGACTTTTAGAAAGAGAGTCGCTAGGACTCTCAGAGGCACGGGCCATTGCAGCTTCCCTAGATGTGGCCTCGCAAAACGCCCGCGCCTACGGCCCCGACCGCGCGGCAGCCCCTTGGGCTCCGTGAACCCCCGTCGCGACAAACCCCCCCCTCCCTCACAGGCTTGCGCGGTTAAAGCACCAGATCATCCCGGGGGGGCCCGCTGCTATTTCTGCGGGCAAGCGAAACACCCCCGGCCCACGCAGCTATTTGCAAAAGCTGCGGCAAGAAGGGCCATTACGCGGCTGTGTGCCGGTCCCGGGGGGTCGCCGCAATCCCCGGAGAAGAACGAGCCCAGCACATCCCAAACGCTCCCCAACCCCCCCAGCGCCCCATGTGCGACCCGCGGGCGCCACCATTTTGGGTCCCGGGCACCACAAGGGGAGGATGGGCGCCGCCATCTTGTGACTCCCCAGCCACGTGCGATTCATGGGGGCGGCCATTTTGTCCACCCCCGACCACGTGCGATCCATGGGTCGGCCATTTTGTCCACCCCCGGCCGCGTGCGATTCATGGACGCCGCCATCTTGGATGACAACAAAGGACCCCAGCATCGACGGCTCCACGGGGTCCGAAGAAGACGCCGAGACACTACGACCACGACTGGCTTCGGTGACGCTGGATCAATCACGGCCCCGGACGCTCCAGACGACGACAACAACTATGCTGATCAACGGACACGAGACATCATGCCTGATCGACTCCGGGAGCACCGAAAGTTTCATTCACCCCGACACGGTAAGACGCTGTTTTCTGACCATCCATCCAAGTACACAAAAGATTTCCCTAGCTGCAGGATCCCACTCCGTAGAGATCAAAGGGTTCTGCATCGCGAACCTAACGGTGCAAGGGAGGGAGTTTAAAAACTACAGGCTCTACGTCCTTCCCCAACTCTGCGCGCCCTCATTACTGGGATTAGATTTCCAGTGTAACCTGCAGAGCCTAACATTTCAATTCGGCGGCCCAATACCCCCACTCACTATCTGCGGCCTCGCAACCCTCAAGGTTGAACCGCTGTCCTTGTTTGCAAACCTCACCCCGGATTGCAAACCCGTCGCCACTAGGAGCAGACGGTACAGCGCCCAGGACCGGATATTTATTTGGTCTGAAGTCCAGCGGTTGCTGAAGGAAGGCATAATCCAGGCCAGCAATAGTCCCTGGAGAGCCCAGGTGGTAGTAGTAAAGACCGGGGAAAAGGAAAGGATGGTCATAGACTATAGCCAGACCATCAACAGGTACACACAGCTAGATGCGTACCCTCTCCCCCGCATATCCGACATGGTAAATCGGATTGCCCAGTATAAGGTTTTCTCCACCGTGGACCTCAGGTCCGCCTACCACCAGCTCCCCATCCGCCCAGGTGACCGCAAGTACACAGCCTTCGAGGCAGACGGACATCTATACCACTTCCTAAGGGTCCCATTTGGTGTCACGAACGGGGTCTCGGTCTTCCAACGGGAGATGGACCGAATGGTTGACCAGCACGGGTTGCAGGCCACGTTCCCGTATCTCGATAACGTAACCATCTGCGGCCACGATCAGCAGGACCACGACGCCAACCTCCAAAAATTCCTCCAGACCGCTAACGCCTTGAACCTCACATACAACGAGGAAAAGTGGGTTTTTAGCACAAACCGGTTGGCCATCCTGGAATACGTAGTGCGCAATGGGATAATAGGCCTCGACCCCGAACGCATGCGCCCCCTCATGGAATTTCCCCTCCCCCACTGCTCCAAAGCCCTGAAACGTTGCCTGGGGTTCTTTTCATATTACGCCCAGTGGGTCCCCCAGTATGCAGACAAGGCCCGCCCGCTAATACAGACCACTACCTTAGAACATAGAACATAGAACAATACAGCGCAGTACAGGCCCTTCGGCCCACGATGTTGCACCGAAACAAAAGCCATCTAACCTACACTATGCCATTATCATCCATATGTTTATCCAATAAACTTTTAACTTCCCCCTGTCAACAGAGGCTCGCCAGGCCTTCAGCCGCATCAAAGCGGATATCGCAAAGGCCACGATGCGCGCCATCGACGAGTCCCTCCCCTTCCAGGTCGAGAGCGACGCCACCGACGTAGCTCTGGCGGCCACCCTTAACCAAGCGGGCAGACCAGTGGCCTTTTTCTCCCGAACCCTCCACGCCTCAGAAATCCGCCACTCCTCAGTGGAAAAGGAAGCCCAAGCCATAGTGGAAGCTGTGCGACATTGGAGGCATTACCTGGCCGGCAGGAGATTCACTCTCCTCACCGACCAACGGTCGGTAGCCTTCATGTTCGATAATGCACAGCGGGGCAAAATTAAAAATGACAAGATCTTAAGGTGGAGGATCGAGCTCTCCACCTTCAACTACGAGATCTTGTACTGTCCCGGAAAGCTGAACGAGCCGTCCGATGCCCTATCCCGCGGCACATGTGCCAACGCACAAATAGACCGTCTCCAAGCCCTCCACGAGGACCTCTGCCACCCGGGGGTCACTCGGTTCTACCATTTTATAAAGTTCCACAACCTCCCCTACGCTGTGGAGGAGGTCCGTACAGTCACCAGGAACTGCCACATCTGCGCGGAGTGCAAACCGCACTTTTTCAGGCCGGATAGAGCGCACCTGATCAAGGCTTCCCGCCCCTTTGAACGCCTCAGTCTCGATTTCAAAGGGCCCCTCCCCTCCACCGACCGCAACACATACTTCCTGAACGTGGTGGACAAGTACTCCCGTTTCCCCTTCGCCATCCCCTGCCCCGACATGACAGCGGCCACAGTCATTAAAGCCCTTGGCACCATATTCACACTGTTCGGTTGCCCCGCATATATCCATAGCGACAGGGGGTCCTCCTTCATGAGTGACGAGCTGCGCCAGTTCCTGCTCAGCAAGGGCATAGCCTCGAGCAGGACAACCAGCTACAACCCCCGGGGGAACGGGCAAGTAGAGAGGGAGAACGGCACGGTCTGGAAGACCGTCCTACTGGCCCTATGGTCCAGGGATCTCCCAGTTTCCCGGTGGCAGGAGGTCCTCCCGGACGCTCTCCACTCCATCCGGTCGCTGCTGTGTACCACCACTAACCAAACGCCCCATGAGTGCCTCCTTGTCTTCCCCAGGAAGTCCTCCTCCGGAACGTCGCTGCCGACCTGGCTGGCGGCCCCAGGACCCATCTTGCTCCGGAAACATGTGCGGGCGCACAAGTCGGACCCGTTGGTCGAGAGGGTTCACCTCCTCCACGCGAACCCGCAGTACGCCTACGTGGCGTACCCCGACGGCCGACAGGACACGGTCTCCCTGCGAGACCTGGCGCCCGCCGGCAACACACACACACCCCCCCCGACACCGATCATCCCCTCCCTGCCACCGGCGCACCCCGCGGCCGCCCCCTTCCCGGGAGGATCGGTCCTCCTCCCGTGTCCGCCCAGGAGTGAAACAGGAACAAACACCGAAACGCTCCCGGAGACGACAACGCCGGAACAAGCACCTGCACCACCACCGGGGCTGAGGCGATCGACGAGGAAGACCAGACCGCCCGCTCGACTCGTGGCATCGGCGTGACACCAAGAATGTTGTTGGACTGTAACAAAAAAATGTTCTCGTACTAATATTGTAAATTGTTTCACAAACCTTGTACATAGCCCAGTGTAGGGCTAAAACTGTAATGACATGCCCGGAATTTTCCTCCCAGGACCAGCCTTGTAAACCCCTAACACCATGCGAACCACCACCCCGCCGGGTTCATTTTTTAACAAAGGGTGAATGTGGTAGTATGTATTAGGGGTCATGTGGGACTGTGAAGCCGTGATGCTATTGGCTGACAGATCCCGGGTGCTGGTTGGCTGTTGACTCCTGGCTCCGCCCTGAAGGCGGAGTATAAGAACCCGAGCTTCTCCCCGCCGCTCCATTCTGTTGCTGAACTGCTGGGGACAAGTCTCGCTTAATAAAGCCTCATCGACTTCATCTCTACTCGTCTCTCTCGTAAGTCAGTGCGCGCTACAGGCTGTCCAATCGGTCCCACTCCCAGCTCTATCCAATAAAGCTCCACAAATTTTTGATTAAAAAATGATTAGCACTGTAAATTCTCATTTAAACCAGAATATAAAGTATGTAATTAACATTAATCCCAATGAGCATATTCTCAAAGAAAGGAGTTTAGGGAAAAAAAATACAACTTCTGTGAAAATCTACCATTTTAAACATTGCCTGATTTCTAAAAAGTCTGCTCACAATTTGTGGATGTGAACGTTGCTCTTTACTCTGCTAATCAACAGGAAATAATCCTACACTGAACTCACTAACCTCACCAAGGTGACAATGGGGTCCGACAACTTCAGCTATCCTTTGTTCAGAAGGAAGAGAGGTGATAAATCTCACATTCCCATTCACTGTACAGTTAACCCTCAGCAAACAGGAATGGAAGGACAAGAAGACACTCAGCTGCAATGTGCCCTAAAGCTGAAAGCCTGCTGGCTTTCACCATCCAGTATGATACACAGAATGTGGACTTCCGGTGGCGGCATGTAGGTGGAGATCGCACGTTAGGTGGCTCTTGTTCGAGGACCTTGGTGTTTGGATTTTAATGCCTGGTATCAGGGGCAGTTTTTGAATGAGCTGGTGCAGGAAGGTATAAGGATGTTGGGAGATGTCGAAGACACAGAAGAACGGCACTGGAAAGAAGGGGGCGAGCAAAATTCCGCCGTCGAGTGAGTTGACGAGTCCGGTGGGAAGATGGCAGAGGGTGGGTCGCTGGGTGGGGCCACTCCCCTCGCAGTGGAAACTCTGAGGTGATGGCTGGGGAATTTGAGAGGCAGTTCACCAAGCACATGGAGGTGCTGCAGAGGGAGATGATGGTCGAGGACATCGGCCGAGGTGTGGGAGCAAGGAGAGACGTTGAAGGGGGTGAGGACGGCTTTGTCACAGCACAGTGACCAGTTCACCTTGGTGGGTGAGGAGATACAGAGGGTGGCGGAAACTAACAAAGGGCTCAGAGCGAAGGTGGAGGACCTGGCGAACAGGTCGAGGTGCCAGAATCTACGGATCATGGGTCTGCCTGAGGGGGTGGTAGGCCGGAGGCTCCCGAGCACTTTGCGAAGATGCTGGCAGAGCTGTTGGAGGAGAGGGAAGAGCCCTCCCGATACGAATTCTAGGGTTGTGGATTTGCACCGGTACTGTTGGTTTTTCTGAGACTGGGTTTTTCTGATTTCTGGGGAAAGGGAGGAGGGGCCTCCGCATTAGTAAGTGAAAGTTGGCTAGTGAACGGGAGTGTGGTGGGGGAGGGGCCACGGTCATTGGAACCTAGTCAAACAGGTTTCAACAGTCCTGGAAGATGTGAAAAGTGGAGGGGTGGGTTCGATACAAGGAGAGGTGCTTGCAGATGAAGTGGATGGGGAGATTCTGGGAATAAGGGGCTCGACAGTGCCAAAAGGACAGGGTGGTTCAGGCCTGAGGGGGTTATGATGATGGTGGATAGGGGGGGGCGGGGGGGGACGCCTGGTCAAAATAGTGATGTGGAATGCGAGGAGGTTAGGGGGACCGGTGAAGGATTTTTACACATTTGCAGAGCATAAAGGCTGATGTGATAATGCTGCAGGCGACCCATTTGAGGGTGAAGGATCAGGTGAGGTAAGGGTAGGGTGAGTCAGGTGTTTCACTCGGGGTTTGACAGGAGGGCTCGAGGGGCAGCGGTATTGGTGGGTAAGAGGGTGAGATTTCAGATGGAGAAGGTGGTAGCAGTTCAGGAGGGGTAGGTACGTGATTGTGACGGGTGCATTAAAGGGGAGGTTGGTGGCATTGGCGACCGTATATGGCCTTAACCGGATGGCGCAGGGTTTGTGAAGAGGGTGCTGGGTGCCATCCCGGATTTGGGCACCCACGTGTTGATTGTAGGGGGGGATTGGGGTTCCCGGTCGAATTTTATAAGAAATTTAAGGACAAGATGCCGCCGTTGATGGTGGGAATGTTTGAGGATGCAATGAGTACGAGTGTGTTGCCACAAACAATGGAACAGGCTTCCATCTCATTGCTATTAAAAAAGAGCAAGGAACCAGTGGAGTGTGGGTCATCTAGGCCCATATCTCTGCTGAATGCAGATGCCAAGATATTAGCAAAAGTGTTGGCACTAAGGTTGGAAGGGTGTCTCCTGAAAGCGATTGGGGAGGGCGAGACGGGGTTCGTGAAGGGAAGACAGTTATTCTCAAACGTGAGAAGGTTGCTGAATGTGGTCCTTTCTCCGGTGGAGGGAAGGGAGACGGAGGTGGTGGTGCTGACGCTGGACGGGGAGAAGGCATTTGATCTGGTAGAGTGGGGTTATTTGATGGCGGTATTGGAGAGATTTGTGATTGGACTGAAGTTTAAGGTGGGGATACGATTGCTGTATAAGGTGCTGATAGCGAGTGTGTGCACTAACAGCATGAATTCAGGGTATTTTGCACTGCACCGGGTGGTATAAGGCAGGGATGTGCTATGTCCCCACTTCTGTTTACATTGGCTATGGAACACTTGGTCATTGCCCTGAGGAGTTCAGGGTTGTGCAGGTGGATAGTGAAGTGTGTGTGTGTGTGTGTGTGTGTGTGTGTGTGTGTGTGTGGGGGGGGGAAGAGAGAGAGAGAGAGAGAGTGTGGAAAAGGGTATCCCTATATGTCGATGATCTGCTGTTGTATATTTCGGAATCAAGCGCGTCGGTGGGGAGTGTAATGGAGCTGCTCCAGAGATTTGCAACATTTTCGGGGTATAAATTGAATCTGGGGAAAAGCAAATTTTTTTGTGGTCTCCCCACCGGGGGTTGCAGCAGGGGTGGGGGGCTGCCAATCCCCACTTTAGGCATTTTGGGAGTGCCTAGGATTGGGCAGGGCTTTGGAGGTTTAATTTCACTAGCTTGGTGGGGAGGGTGAAGGTCGATTTCTTTGAGGTGGGACAATCTCCCTCTGTCGTTGGAGGGCCGGGTGCAGGCTGTTAAAATGAATGTTTTGCCGCAATTCCTGTTTGTGTTCCAATGTCTGTCAGTCTTTTTACCCAAGTCTTTCTTCGGTTGGGGGGGGGGGGGGGGGGCAAACTGATCTACATGTTCATTTGGAGGGGGAGGGGGCAGGAAGGTGGCCGGGATTAGGAGGGTGGTACTGCAGAGGGGGCGGCAGGCAGGGGGCTCGGCCTCCCAAATGTGCGGTATTACTATTGGGTGGAGAATGCGGAAAAGGTGTGGGGCTGGAGCAAGGAGGGGGCGGGATGCTCTGTGGGTAAAGGTGGAGGTGGGCTCTTGTAGAGGGTCGGGGTTGCGTGCTGGCAACGGCGCTGCTCCCCATGGCCCCAGGGAAGTATGCAGTGAATCCGGTGGTGGCCACGTTGATGATTTGGAGTCAGTTAGACAGCTGGAGGCCGGGTCGACGGGGGGGTGGGGGGGGGGTGGGTTGCACCCGCGCCGATTAGGGGGAACCATGAATTCAAGCCAGGGAGGATTGATGTGAGGTTTTGGGGATGGGATGAAAGAGGGATCAAGGAAATTAAATGTGTCTTTTTTTTTTTAAATATATTTTATTCAAATTTTTTGGCCAAACAAAATACAAAGGTTTTCCTTTTTACAACAATAAAACAGTATAAATAACAGTGGCCGTTTTTAACAAATAAATAAATAATATATATATATAAACTAAATGGCAACTGCCATATGAAAAATAATAACTCTCCAAAAATAAAATCAAACAATCCAATATACATAGCCTAATACAAATATCTATACAAAAACACCCCTGAGGACCCGCCCGGGCTCCCCCCCCCCCCCTCCCCCCCTGGGTTGCTGCTGTTACCTTCCCATTTCCGTTATCGTTCTGCGAGGTAGTCAACGAACGGTTGCCACCGCCTGGTGAACCCTTGAGCCGAACCCCTTAGTGCGAACTTTATCCGTTCTAGTTTTATAAAACCTGCCATGTCATTTATCCAGGTCTCCATGCCCGGGGGTTTGGCTTCTTTCCACATAAGCAATATCCTTCGCCGGGCTACTAGGGACGCAAAGGCCAAGACATCAGCCTCTTTCGCCTCCTGCACTCCCAGCTCTTCTGCAACCCCGAATATAGCCAACCCCCAGCCTGGCTCGACCCGGACCCCCACCACCTCCGAAAGCACCTTTGCCACCCCCACCCAGAACCCCTGCAGTGCCGGACATGACCAAAACATGTGGGTGTGGTTTGCTGGGCTTCTCGAGCATCACCCACACCTATCCTCTACCCCGAAAAATTTACTGAGCCTTGCTCCGGTCACATGCGCCCTGTGTAAAACCTTGAATTGTATCAGGCTTAGCCTGGCGCACGAAGACGACGAGTTTACCCTATGTAGGGCATCAGCCCACAGCCCCTCCTCAATCTCTTCCCCCAGCTCTTCTTCCCATTTCCCCTTCAGCTCATCCACCATTATCTCCCCCTCGTCCCTCATTTCCCTATATATGTCCGACACCCTACCATCCCCCACCCATGTCCCTGAGATCACTCTATCTTGAATCTCCTGCATCGGGAGCTGCGGGAATTCCCTCACCTGCTGCCTCGCAAAAGCCCTCTGTTGCATGTATCAAAATTCATTCCCTTGGGGCAACCCATATTTTTCCGTCAGCGCTCCCAGACTCGCAAACGTCCCGTCTACGAACAGATCTCTCAGTTGCACAACCCCAACTCTCTGCCATGCTCCAAATCCCCCATCCATTCTCCCCGGGACAAACCTATGGTTATTTCTTATCGGGGACCGCACCGAGACTCCCGTCCTTCCCCTATGTCGTCTCCACTGCCCCCAAATTTTTAGTGTTGCCACCACCACTGGACTTGTGGTGTATTTCTTCGGAGAGAACGGCAACGGCACCGTCACCATTGCTTGTAGGCTGGTTCCTTTGCAGGACGCCATCTCCAATCTCTTCCACGCCGCTCCCTCCCCTTCTCCCATCCACTTACACACCATTGAGATATTGGCGGCCCAGTAGTATTCACTTAGGCTCGGTAGTGCCAGCACCCCCCCTCTCCCTGCTACGCTGCAAGAACCCCCTCCTCCCTCTCGGGGTCTTCCCGGCCCACACAAAACTCATGACACTTTTCTCAATTCTCTTGAAAAAAGCATTCGTGACCATCACCGGAAGGCACTGAAACACGAAAAGGAATCTCGGGAGGACTACCATTTTGACCCTACCCACCAGTGACAGAGGTACCATGTCCCATCTCTTAAAATCCTCCTCCATCTGTTCCACCAATCTTGTTAAATTAAGCCTATGTAAGGTTCCCCAACTCCTGGCTATCTGAATCCCTAAGTACCGGAAATCTCTTGTCACCTTCCTCAGCGGTAAGTCATCTATTCCCCTGCTCTGCTGCCCCGGATGCACCACAAACAACTCACTCTTCCCCATATTCAATTTATACCCCGAAAATTCCCCAAACTCCCTAAGTGTCTGCATTATCTCAGGCATCCCCTCCACTGGGTCTGCAACATACAGCAATAAATCATCTGCATACAAAGATACCCGGTGTTCTTCTCCTCCCCTGAGTACTCCCCTCCACTTCCTGGAGCCCCTCAATGCAATGTCCAGGTGCTCAATCGCCAATGCAAACAGTAACGGAAACAGGGGACACCCCTGCCTCGTCCCTCTATGAAGACGGAAGTAGTCAGACCTCTGTCTGTTCGTGACCACGCTCGCCACCGGGGCCCTATACAGCAGCTGTAACCATCCGATATACCCCTCTCCAAAACCAAATCTCCTCAGCACCTCCCACAGATAATCCCACTCCACTCTGTCGAATGCTTTCTCGGCATCCTTCGCCACCACTATCTCCGCCTCCCCCTCTGGTGGGGGCATCATCATTACCCCTAGCAACCTCCGTATGTTCGTGTTCAGCTGTCTCCCCTTAACGAACCCAGTTTGATCCTCGTGGACCACCCCCGGGACACAGTCCTCTATCCTCGTCACCATCACCTTAACCAGGAGATTAGCATCTACATTTAAAAGGGAAATGGGCCTGTAGAACCCACACTGCAGCGGGTCTTTTTCCTTCTTCAAAAGGAGCGATATCGTTGCCTCCGACATAGTCGGGGGCAGCTGCCCCCTTTCCCTGGCCTCATTAAAGGTTCTCGTCAAAAGCGGGGCCAGTAGGTCCATATACTTCCTATAAAATTCCACCAGGAATCCGTCCGGTCCCGGGGCCTTCCCCGCCTGCATGCTCCCAATCCCTTTTACCACCTCCTCCATCTCAATCTGTGCTCCCAGTCCCGCCCACTCCTGCTCCTCCACCTTAGGGAATTCCAGCTGATCCAGAAAATGCATCATTCCCTCCTTCCCTTCCGGGGGCTGAGCCTTATATAGCCTCTCATAAAATGCCTTGAACACCCCGTTCACTCTCTCCGCTCCCCGTTCCATCTCTCCCTCCTCATCTCTCACCCCACCTATCTCCCTCGCTGCTCCCCTCTTCCTCAATTGGTGGGCCAGTAGCCGACTCGCCTTCCCTCCATACTCATACTGTACACCCTGTGCCCTCCTCCACTGTGCGTCTGCCTTACCCGTGGTCAGCAGGTCAAATTCCACTTGTAGCCTTTGTCTTTCTCTGTACAGTCCCTCCTCTGGTGCCTCCGCATATTGCCTGTCCACCCTCAGAAGTTCTTTCAGCAATCGCTCCCTTTCTTTACCCTCTTGTTTCCCTTTATGTACCCTTATGGATATCAGTTCCCCTCTAACCACTGCCTTCAACGCCTCCCAGACCACTCCCACCTGAACCTCTCCATTGTCATTAAGCTCCAAGTACCTTTCGATGCACCCCCTCACCCTTAAACATACCCCCTCATCCGCCAATAAGCCCATATCCATTCTCCAGAGTGAGTGCTGTTCTTTTTCCTCTCCTACCTCCAGGTCTACCCAATGTGGAGCGTGGTCCGAAATGGCTATGGCCGTATATTCCGTCCCTGTCACCTTCGGAATCAGTGCCCTTCCCAAGACAAAAAAGTCTATCCATGAGTATACTCTATGAACATGGGAGAAAAATGAGAACTCCTTACTCCTAGGTCTACTAAATCTCCAGGGGTCTACCCCTCCCATTTGTTCCATGAAGTCCTTGAGTACCCTGGCCGCTGCCGGCCTCCTCCCGGTCCTGGACCTCGACCGGTCCAGCCCTGGATCAAGCACCGTATTGAAGTCTCCCCCCATTACCAACTTTCCCGCCTCCAGGTCCGGGATACGCTCCAACATATGCCTCATAAAATTTGCATCATCCCAGTTCGGGGCATATACGTTCACTAGAACCACCGCCTCCCCTTGCAATCTGCCACTCACCATCACATATCTACCCCCACTATCCGCCACTATGGTCTTTGCCTCAAATAGTACCCGTTTCCCCACTAAGATAGCCACCCCCCTGTTCTTCGCATCTAAACCCGAATGAAACACCTGCCCCACCCATCCTTTGCGTAGTCTGACCTGGTCTATCAGTTTCAGATGCGTCTCCTGCAACATAACCACATCTGCCTTTAATTTCTTTAGGTGTGCGAGTACCCGTGCCCTTTTAATCGGCCTGTTCAGCCCTCTCACGTTCCACGTGATCAGCCGGGTTGGGGGGCTCTTTACCCCCCCCCCCCTTGTCGACTAGCCATCCCCTTTTTTAACCCAGCTCCTCACCCGGTTCCCACGTACCCGTATATCCCCCCGACGGCGCCCTCCCGCCTCGACCACCCCATCCCATAACAGCTCCCCCTTCTCCTTAGCAGCAGCAACCCAGTTAACCCCCCCCCCCCCTGCGCTAGATCCCCCTCTAGCGTTGTTGCACCCCCCATGTTGCTCCCAGAAGTCAGCGAACTCTGGCTGACCTCGGCTTCCCCCCTTGTCCTCGGCCCCCACTGTGCGAGGCCCCCTCCTTCCTGCGTCCCTGTTCCCGCCATAATTACCATAGCGCGGGAACAAAGCCCGCGTTTCCCACTCGGCCCCGCCCCTACTGGCCGGCGCCCACAGTTCCTCATACACCCCCCCCCCCCCCCCCCCAACACGATGGGTCGAATGGCCTCTTTCTGTGCTGCATCATCCTATGAACTGGTAAGGAGAAAACAAATGACTCCTCAGAAACCACAAGATCACTGTTTACCACCTGGCTTTCTGGAGGTGAAGGATGGAACTGGTGCCCATCTATACACACTTCTAGAAACACTTATTCGTAAGAGTCACATAACAAACATGCACCTCCGAACATAACAACCACATTTTTAGTATGTTCCTATTTATCGGCACACATGTGAATCCCAGCTAATGCCCACTATTTGTATACAATTAAAATCCAATCAGCAACCATCTTAATATATAGTATTAAATATCACACGTATCAAGTGAAGCGACCATAAGAAAATGTGGCATCACTCACTTCAGAACTCTACAATACAACAGCGGCGATACTTCAGAAGAGTACCTCATTGGCTGTAAAACGATTTGGGACATCTGAGGTCACGAAAGGCATGACATAAAATGAAAGTTCTTGCTTTAGGCACCATGTTGGCCATTTTGGTGGACTAAGTGTTGTTGTGACATCTAACACTCTGGAATGAATTGCTGTGGAACACATCACACATGTTCGCAGTGACAAATATTGGAAGCACAAGAAGACAGAAGAACAGCATCTCGCCCCAAGGCGGCAGGATGAGTTTCAACATCATTCTCAGCGGGACAATCAAATAGCAAAAACAACTCACTGCCAGCGTCAGACACAGCTGTCTCTTGTTAAAACAATCTTTGATGCAGCAGGACTTGACACAAGGCAGATAGTTTATGATTCTTCCCACAATTCACAACCTGCAGGAAGCACCATCTCTTTCAATTGATTTCTGCAATCTTTCCCAATGACAACCTGACAGAGTTGGTTCATTGCAGCTTGAAAGAAGAATTGTTTGGAAGTCGTGAAGTTATGTTAAACTTGTACAGGCCCCTGGCTAGGTTGCATTTACAGTATTGTGCAAAGGTCCAGTCTCCTTATTTTGCACCGGAGAAAGTGCAAAGGCGATTTACCAGTAGGATGCGAGAATGGAGAGATTACAATTATCAGAAAATTAGGTTGTGGTTCCTTCCTTTTGAAAAGAGAAGGCTTTGAAAAGTTTTGTAAAAGGTCCATAAAATGAGGAATGGGATGGACATAGTGGAGAATGTGTGGGAGGATCCTAAACTAGGGGCCATTATTACAAAACAGAGAATGTTAGAAAAACTCAGCAGGTCAGGCAGCATCAGTAGGGAGAGAAATGGTGATCTGACGAAAAAAACAACAGAGTCCCGTTTTGGGCAGGCTTAGCGGGGTCGTTTCCGGAGCTAAAACTTGCTAATTTTCCGGAAGGCCCCGCCGAGTCCGCACTTAGTCACATTTCCTGCACTGAGAAGCTCTCCTCATATATGCCATTTTTAAACGGCACCCTAATCTCTCAACATCCCGATATGCCTCCCCGGCCCCTCACAATGCCCCAACTCACCTGTTAGGGTCCTCGAGCCCTCCCACACCCCATCTCATACGGGCAGAGCACGCCCGGGTCCGATCTGCGGTGTGAGCAAAATGCCACCCAGGCACTGTGGCACTGCCAGCCGGAGTACCAGCTTGTACTGCCAGTGTGCCAGGCTAGCAGTGCCATGGTGCACAAGGTTTCAGTGCCAGGTTGCTACCCTGCCCAGAGGTCAACTGCCTGGGGGGGCATCCGATCGTCTGGGAGACGCCCCCCCCCACCCGCCCCCCAAATGCGAGTAAGCTAACTCAACTATGCAAGTCTGGATCCCGCCCACAGTGAGTGGGATCCAGATTGTGACGTCTTGTGAGATCTCGTTAGATCTCGTGAGGTGTAGTGACCATCAGGAATCCCAGAAGAGGTCTCTCGCAGGATCTACCGGCCGCGTCCCGTCCTGATTCCGGCAGGACACGGGCGATAAATCGCGCCCAACATTTCAACCCCCTTTCCCTCTTCTTTAGAACTAATGAAAGGAAAAATATGCTGGATATTATACCGTAGCTGAGAGATTTCAACAAAACTGCAGTAAACTTAAGAATAAATCATAAATACAAGAAAATTACAAATAAATCCAATAGGGAAAAAAGGAGAATCATCTTGCTCGGAGAGCGGTTAGAACCTGAAACTCACTACCGCAGGAAGTCGTTGAGGTAAATATCTTAGATGTTTTCAGGAGGAAACTAGGCGAGTACATAGAAGAAAAGGGAATAGAAATATATGTTGAAAGGCTGAGATGAGGTAGATGGAACAGGTGGAGAATCTTGTGGAGAATAAACAGCACAGACTAGTGATGCCAAATGGCCGGTGTCTGGGATGTATATTCTATGTCATTCCAGGTAACCCTCCTATTCCTTCACAGTCCTAACAATGCAACTCAGGCTTTGCTGCCCCCCAGTTAAGGCCTCCCACGCAGGCCCACCTAGTCCTGTCCTCTGCCGCCTTCTCCTTCAGTTCAACAGCTGCCAGCATCACCAGACCTATTCTCGAAAGTCAGTAATGATAGGGGCCACAGCTGTTCAAGTAGATAAGCTATAAAAGATGGTTGGTTTTGTTGTGACATTTCAGGAGAGTGTGCAGGAGATGAGGTAGATGGAATGGGAGGAGACCTGTGTGGGAATTTAAACACCCGCACAGTCTTATTTGGCGCTTGTTGATTCTCTGTGATTTGATAAAATAACACTATTATTCTCTCTTTCTTCTCCCTGCTCTGAAGATTTCATATGTGATGAATGTAGTCCTGAGAAGGAACACTGCTGCAGAGGTAATTCACTGTGGCTTGGCTGCTTCACGTGACATGTCCAGCGATAAACAGGAAATTAAAGGATGAGACCACATTGAAAGAAGCCATTCAACCCATTGCACCCGAGCCAAATCTTTGAAAGAGCAATCAATGAGCTGCATTAGCCTGCTCTTTCCTCACAGATCTCACACATTGCATCTTAGCAAGCTGGGCCTTTCCTCGATCTGAACAGTTTCTTTCATTTCACGAGATAAGAAAGGACAGTGGGTGGTACAGTAGTTACCACTGCTGCCTCACAGCGCCAAGGGCCTGGGTTCAATTCTGGCCTTGGGTGACTGACTCTGTGGAGTCTGCACGTTCTCCCAGTGTCTGCGTGGGTTTCCTCCGGGTGCTCCGCTTTTCTCCCACTATCCAAAGATATGCAGGTTAGATGGGGTTATGACGATAGGGCGCGAGTGTGGGCCTGGGTAGGGTGCTCTTTTGGAGGGTTGTTGAAGACTCGATGGGCCGAATGGCTTCCTTCTGTCCATAGTAGGGATTCTATGGAACATTTTAGTTGGATTATCACATCAGTGAAAGGACTTTTAGGGAATCAAGTCAAAGCAAAAACAAAAAGATTTTGTTGCATTTGTTCCCCCTGCAATCTTGCCACATTTCAAAGAATAATACAGTGCAGTTATTTATTTTAAACACTCTGCTGTTCAATGTTTCACTTTAAGCGACAGCTCGCACATCAATTTTCAGGCAACTCTCTCAAATTTCCAAACTCCCCTGCGAGAAAAGATCATTCCCATTCACACAGAATAAAAAGGTTGAAGTGGGGATCCATTTTTGAAGCTTTCGGCAATTTTGAAGGGAACAGTTAGAAGATAATATCACCTGGGTTGTCCTTCATTGCGTTTGTCCCCTGTTGCCTTTAAGATGAGCTTTCTCCCAACAAGCCAACAGTGAGGCAAAGCAGAACAACCCCACCTTCTTCCTCAACATTAAACTTGTGACAGTGGGTCTGTGCTTCAGCGGGCTCAGAGAGAGAAGAACTCAGTGTGATCAGAAAAAAAAACAAAGAAAGGGAAATTTGTTGGAATGATGAACTAAAAAAGAATATCCAAGAACTAAGCTTCAGGTTTTTGTTAGCATCCGGAATGTTAGAACATAAGAACATTTGGGCAGCACGGTAGCATGGTGGTTAGCACAATTGCTTCACAGCTCCAGGGTCCCAGGTTCGATTCCCGGCTTGGGTCACTGTCTGTGCGGAGTCTGCATGTTCTCCCCGTGTCTGCGTGGGTTTCCTCCGGGTGCTCCGGTTTCCTCCCACAGTCCAAAGATGTGCAGGTTAGGTGGATTGGCCATGCTAAATTGCCCTTAGTGTTGGGTGGGGTTACTGGGTAATGGGGATAGGGTGGACGTGTGGGCTTGGGTAAGGTGGTCTTTCAAAGAGCCGGTGCAGATTCGATGGGCCGAATGGCCTCCTTCTGCACTGTAAATTTTATGATAAGAAACAGAAGGATTAGGCCCCTTGAACCTGTTCCACCATTCAATAAAGTCATGGCTGATCTTCGACTTCAAATGTCTTTTCCCGCCCTGCCTCTATATATCTTAGAATCCCTACAGTGCAGAAGGAGCCCATTTGGCCCATCAAGTCTCCACCGACACTCTGAAACAGCACCCTACCCAGGCCCACTCCCTCACTCTAAGGGATCCTATGGGATCGTGAATCCCTTAGATTAGCCTGTCTGCTACACTTTATCCAAAACAAAACCTGGAAGACAGGACTGTACCGAAGGAGCATTTTGTCCCAGGATCGTCAGATGTGATATTGTGATGGGGCGTATGCCATGCACAGGTTCCAACTACAAAATGAGGAGCAGACCAAAACCTAGGTTGGCAGGAGGAGAGGGCATCCATTAAACTAGCACCTACATTTTATTTATTCCTTCACCGCTGACAAGACCAACATTTGTTGCCCATCCTTAATTGCCCTTGAACTAAGTAGCTTGCCAGACCACTTCAGAGTGAAGTTCAGAGTCAACCACATTGCTCTGGGGTCACGTGTAGGCCAGACCGGGTCAGGATTAAGGAGACAGATGGGATTTTATGGCAATCAATGATAGTTTCATGGTCACCATTACTGAGTCAAGCTTTCAATTCTGGATTTATTAACTTAATTTAAATTCCGCCAGCTGCCGTGGTGGAATTTGAATCTGTGTCCACAGAGCATTAGCCTGGGCCTCTGGATTACTCTTGCAATGCGTTAGTACTAGGCCATCAATTCCCCACTAATTACAGAGCAGCATGAAGATGCAGAGTCCTTCATTTTCAAATCAGTGAGGTTGAAAAACAAATCGCTGCACATCTTTAGGGTTGAAATCACACCTCCTGATAGAAATCAAAAATGAGTTCTTCAAAGAATGACATTTTGGAAGTTATTTTCTTCCTTTCAAAATTAAGGGTGGATGTGTGGAAGATGTGGTGAAGTTAAAGGACCACTCAGTTTATGAAGAACCATTTGTAAGTATCTTATTCAGGGATATTTCATGGCATTCAGTTTTCCGCACAATTTGAAACCCATTGTCTGTCCTGTGGCTTGCACACAATTTTGCTCAACAGATACAGTGTTCAATAGCCAAGAAAAAAAAAACAATCTCCACTGTTTGCTGGTGATCCTTTGACCAGTCAGGCAAACAGACAAGTTCAACCGTCCATGATGAATGAAGAACAAACGACGGAGTATAGATCTTGCACGCAATGAATGAGACAAACCATACACTTGTACTCTGGGTCAACCACACGTTCGAATAGGGGTTCTCACTCCTGATTGCCAGCCCAGTCCCCCTGCCAGAGACATTAGGTTAGACAAAATCTTCCTTGTGTGTTAAAGTTGAAAAGTTTACCAGACATTGACAAAGGCATTTGGATGGGGCACGCTTCTGCAAAGACTCGGTACCATAAGGCGAGGTGAGGCAAAAATGAGCAGATAAAAATAGGGTTGGGGGAGGGCCGGGGAAAGTAGGTAATGGTCGAAAAACAGATTGAATGAATCACCATATTTCTCTTTCCTATTTCCAGATCATTAATGGATGATTCACAGTGTAATGCGTATTAACAATTCAACAATGTCTTCAGTGCATGGCACAATTCAGAACATTTCGCACTTTTGCGTTGTGCTGCCATTCTAAGAATTTCTTGCCACAGTGGTCAACGAGCAATATATCCAATTGACTTTGTGATGATGCTTCAGCTTCTTGGAACAGTGTCAATTGTACAAGTGTGGAATTTTTAATCGGATTTCTCCAATGAGATTTCTTTGCGCTTGCTAACAGCACGTATTAAAATAAAATAAATCACCAAGTTCGGAGACATTCAAAAAGGAAAATGCAAATCTACTACTTAAGTTGCAGAGGATGACAATCCATCTACCCAAACATTAAGATTGTCAAATAATTAAACTTCCATGAAAATGTACTTAATCTTTTAAGCGCCATCTTAAGAGTTTCTTTAATATAGAAAAGATCAAGTTACCCGCTGCTGAAGTAACAGTTCAAAAGGCTAACAAAATCAAGATGTACTGTTTAAAATTTAGACAACAGTGATAATGGCACCCTTTTTCTGATTTTATCCTTTCCTAACAATGCAGTTTCACTTTTTAATGCTACAGTAGAGATTGGAAGGGATTCTTAATTACTTAATTGATAATTACAATAACTGATAAGTATTTAAGAACCCTTTAAAATTTGTACACACACACAAAGAAGTTAAAAGAGATACAACTAATAATAAAGCGTACAAATCTCAAAACAAACTCAAGTGTTTTCCAAATAGAATCGCAGAGCAAATCCACTTGCTGTTGATTCTGCCATCATGCAACCAGCCAACAGATAAAAGCCTGAAAAAAGTACACCATCACAATTAAAACCGAATGCTTCATTAATCTTCACTGTCAATAGCAAAGTGCTGCTGTGTTGGCTGCAGCAACATGCAGTTTGTTGTATGTGTCTGAAATGGAAAGCCACGGAGGAAAGATAACTTGAATGATAAAACCGAGCTTCATTAGGATGCAAATTATCCAAGTGCTAATTCTTGGGAGGACGGAGTGTCTTCCATATTTCTCTTCCAGCTTTTTAACTATCTGAGTTACTGCCAGACACACTCATAAAAGAGTCCTGTTACAATCAATTGCTATCACTTTTCTTTGTCCTACAGTCAATGGCCATACATGCTGTGATGAATGATATCTGCATACACATGTACCTTTAATGCGCAGGCCGCTTTAAGACCGGGTTTGGAACCCTGGGGGACTCTGCCTATGGCTCCGCCCCCAGGGAACTGTATATAAGGTTACGTTCAGTGGGCAGCGTGCAGTGAGCACACTTCTCAGCAGCTGTCTGGTTCTCTGGTAATTAAAGCCTTTGAATTATCAATCTCTCCTGAGTCGTAATTGAGTCACATACAAAATCACAGCATAATTGCCAGCAGTGGTTCAGTAACCGGGCGGGGGCGGCAGAGCATACCGCTTGCAAGGGCAGTGCCAGCCGACAGTGCCCCTGGCATCAGAGACAGGCACCAGGGCCAGGGAACAATGGAGGAGGGCACACATGTCAGTCATTCACCCCCTGCAGACAATGGATATTGGAATTCAACCAGCAATGGTAGCTTTCCTGCTAGTCGCCGCAGCCTGGGGGGGTGGACTGCGGCTGTACAAGCTGGAGTTGCTCGATGAGGAGGAAGCTGCAGCAGCGGAGCACTGCAGAGTGGCAATGTGCTGGCGGAGGAGCAGGAAAGCCAGACCTGGTCCGAAGATGCGGAGGATAAGAGGGAGTGACTGGGAGAAGGCGGGGTGGAGGGGGAGAAGTACGAGGGGATGCAGGAGTCACCACCATCACGTCCTCCTCCCTTGGGGTGCCCGATGGCCCCCAGGCTACTCCACGGGACGGGGGTGCGAGGGGAACTATCCCCTGAGACCCTCTGCCACCTGGCGCTGCCAGTCCTGGCGGCCTGCTCTGGTCGCGACTTGGGTCTGCATGCTCGCGGCCATGGGGCACAGGGAGTGCACCATATCTGTCTGGGACTGTACCACATCACCCATTGTCTGTGCCACCAACTTCTGGATTTGTGTCACATCAGTCAGTGACTGCACCATCTCCCTCTGAGACTGGGCCACCTCCCTCTGGGTCTGCCTCACATTGGTCAGTGCCTGGGCAATGCCACCGACGGTCCCAGCCATGGCCTGCTATAACTGGTCCACGCTCAGAAGTGCCACTGCAATTTCCAGGTGGCTCTGGCACTAGGCTTCCTGTGAAAACTGTTGTTTTCCCAGTCAATAAGGTACATGGTCGAGTGAGATCTTGAACCGTGCCCAGGATTAACCACAAAAACATAGAGCGGTTACAGCACACAAAGAGTCTGTCGTGCCCATGCTGACTCTTTGCAGGAACAACTCAACGAGTCCTACTCTCCCACCATAGTTGTGTAATTTTCATTCTATTCAATAATTGTCCAATTCTCTATCTCTTCCCAGCAATTCAATGCTTTCGTATAGGATTCTCCTTTCTTATTATAAACAGCCAGTCAGCGATAAAGACAATGAAATCCCATCAATGGGGTATGATATCATAGTAGTCATTTTACTGAACTAGAGATCCAAAAGCCGGATGAATAATCCGGAGACATGAGTCCAAGTCCTACCACGGCAGCTGGGGAATCTAAATCCAATTAATCCAATCAATAAAATGCTAGCATCAATAATGCTGACCATGACTGCTAGCAGATTGTTGCAAAAGCTCCTCTGGTTCACCCATGCCCTTTAGAGAGGGAAATCTACTGTTTTTACCCCATCTGGTCTACATGTGATTCCTGACCCACAGGAATGTGGTTGGCTCTTATCTGCCCTCTGAAATGGTGTGGCAAGCCATTCCATTGCATCTCATCTTCTCAAGGACAATAGGGATGGGAAATAAATGCTGGATTGCCAGCAATGCTAAGATTCTGCGAATTAGTGAAAAAATATATATAATTATTTCAAAGCACGAAACTTATATGGACAGAAAGCAATTTCCCACAACTATCAATGCACTCGTATATCATCAGTGGTGTAGTGCAATTTGACTCGTTGAGACAAATGCAATTTGTACTGTGTATATGATTGTGCAGCCATCAGTGACTCGATACTGTGATTAATTTCCATAATGTTTCAGCAGCCTGTCGCTGTGTTTAATATTCTGTATTGTCCTCATTTTAGACCAAATGCGCTGGAATGTTTTCAATACTGCTGTTTAGATTCATTGAACTTGCTTTGAAACATTGAATAACCAAACCCTCCAATTCATTGGAAAAGGATCAGTGGAAGTGTTCGAGGTGGTTTTATCCACATCCAGGTGTTCCATAATTCAGGTCTTTGTGAAACCAAAAGCGAGGTTGTATGTACACAACACCAGTAGGTCGAACCAGCACACAATCTGACCTCCATTGTAGCTGAACAATGCCTTTCCAAATCAAATGCCTGCTTGGCTGTTTGGATCTACGCTCATCACTCTGAAGTAGGCCTCAAAAAAACACAGATCAGCAAACTCCACCAAGGGAACAATTTCAAGAGAAGCCAAAAATAGGAAAAAAAAAGCCATTCAGCCCAGCTGCTGGGATAAAAAACAAATGAGTTAAAGCTACGTATAAATCAGCAGCCTGGTTTCTTAGAATGTTGTAAAAGTCAGCAGGCAAAAAAAGATTTTAAAAACCTGACATCAATTACTCAGCACCACACCATAATGTGTGCAAACGCTTGGAAATAAATTGCTTCCATTAAATTTAAAAATGCTTTTTCCAGATGGAAAGCACTAACCAACATGTCTGGCCCATCTCAAAATAAAATTCCACCATTGTCTAAGAATGGCCAGCATTTCACAAAGGATCATTTCAGTCGCTATTCAGCTTGGCGCATCTCTGATTTTCATCACTCCACCGTTGGCGGCCATGCCTTTAGATGCCTATGCTGCAATTTCCTCTCTAAACATCTCCACCGCCTTGACG
Organism: Scyliorhinus torazame; assembly: GCF_047496885.1. NCBI lineage: Eukaryota > Metazoa > Chordata > Chondrichthyes > Carcharhiniformes > Scyliorhinidae > Scyliorhinus > Scyliorhinus torazame. The sequence continues at coordinate 279,425,791 of NC_092707.1, read as the reverse complement.
ACGCTCCTTAAAACCTTTCCCCACAACTAAATCTTTGGCCATCTGACGTAATGGTCAGTTTTGGAACCAGAGACTCCAAACACCAACAATATGCCACAATGCGACATTCGCGAAGCTAATGTTCTACGTACGTGCCCTAATTGGGCAGGAGGTGAACTTGGCACTCAATAAGTAGCATCAAATCACTTCAGGAGGTGGGAGCTGTCTGCCTGTGGGTATCAGCAAAGGCAGATAGCAGCCATGTTGGGGGCTGCTGCTGCCTTGCTGAGGAGAGGGTCAGCAAAACGTAAGACGGAGGGAAATGGCCACAAACGCGACATGAAGGACCGGAAATTGACCCAGCGCAAGTTGGTCCATGAAGCGTGCCTCTCCCATCCCCCAACCACCACCACTTGAAAATCCGCCCCAATATCTCTTTTTGTGACTCACTGCTAAATCTTTAGAATGTTGTATGTTAAAGATGCTATTGTATCAATACAAGTTATTTTCTACCTGGATCCTATTTCTTTGAAATTATATTGAGATTATATACATATATATCAGTAATCAGAGAAAAATAAAACTATTTCTCTTGAAACATTTGCCCATCAGAAAAAGGGAGGGGGGAGAAGCAAAGTGAAAAGAAAGAAATAAGGTGAAGTTAAACAAGGGTCGGAAATCAAAAGGATCACAAGGAAAGAATAAATGGAGGATAAGAAGTGTTGTAACTAAGGGATACATGGAGAACATGGAGGGTAGTTTCCTGCCTCTCTGCTCAATCACTTAGGGGCCTCATCCTGGGGCCTCATCCTGCCACCGGGGAGTGCCACTCCTTGCAGGAAACCAAACAGCATAGCTGCACAGGTTGGTGTTGGGCAGGAAAGGTCACTTCTAGTAGGCATAAATAAGCCACATTACAAGCTCGGCAGATTATCTTGAATTGGTTGTTGGTCTAGCTATTAGCACACTCAGGTTTGTGCAGCAAATGCTGCTCAATCGTAGAATCACATCTTCAAATATCTATCTAATTCCCTTTTGAAAGTTATGCTGAATCTGTATCCACCACCCTATCAGGCATTGCATTCCAAATCCTAACCACTTGTTGAATAGAAATAATTTTCCTCATGTCGCTTCTGATTCTTTTGCCAATTAATTAAATAGGAGTCCTCTGGTTATCAACCCATCAGCCACTGAAACAATTTATCTTTATTTACTGAACCTTTCATGATTTTAACTACCTCCATCAAATCTCCTCTTAGCTTTCTCTACTATAAGGAGAACAACCCCAAGTGAAGCAGTTTTCCAGATGGGATCTCACCAAGCTTCTAAACTACCAAATTACAGGCTGGATTTAATGAGGCAGCACGGGAGCAGCATTAATTGCTTTAAGGCAATTAAATCTCAGGGAGGGGAGTCCAGCCTTAGAAAGCCACAGTGACACTGGCAGCTGCAGGGACTACAGGCTGTCGTACCATGCCGAGGAGCCCAGGTAAATCAGGATTGGAAGTCAAGGCAAGAGAGTGAGAGAGATGGAGAGCTGGGTTCAAGAGGCCACTGGAAGGGTCATGGTGTCTCTGATGGGACCCAGAGCCCCATAAGGCAGGACGTTTCCTGTACAGCTATGCTGTTGGGTTTCCTGAAAGACATGGCATTCACTCTGCAGCGGGATGAGACCCTTAGCGGCTACTGGATTTCAATAGGCCTAAGGGTGGTCCTGATGCCTGACCCACCACCTGTAAAATTTCAAACAGGTTGCAGGTAGGTGGTGAGAAGGCCAACACTGCATTTTACATGTCCCCTGCCCAACCCCACCTTCAAACCTGCCGGTGGAGCAACGTTACATCCAACCCTTGACATATGCCCTTGCAGACTAGCCAGTTCATACATATTGGTGCACAGATTTTTGAACAACTTAAGTTTCAAAATTGGCTCGGGCACAGTGTAGTTGATTAACAAGCCAAAGTTGTAAAATTAAAGGTGATTAAGAAATTGATGGGAAGCTTGAGTGGAACCAACCTTGTCACATTAGCACAAAGTCATACAATGACTAATGGCACATTTCAAAACAGCAAATTACAAAATTTGCAAATGTAATTTACAAAATTAGACTGTAAAATCAATTCTGGGCGGACAGAATAATGATAAAAAGTAACATGATTGCACAGTGTGTTGGCTTTAAAGCTGCAAAGAAAAAGTTACAAACTGATTCACCATAGAAAAGTAGTTTAGAGGGCAGTGGATTCCTTAATACCTAAAGCGTCTGGCAGTGGTTGTGTGTCGGACAAGAACAAAGTTCTCGTTTTGTGTAACCCTGTTAAGCTCAAGTACACTTGGGCCATAAAGTAACAGATGGAGAAAGATCCCCACCAGCAGCTGAAACTCTTAGTTAATCCAATTTATTGTTTTTAATGAACAGTAACTCGCACATCTGCAGTCTTACAGAATGGGTCAGGTATAAACCGGAGTGTAAATCCAAAAGGGCAGCACAAACAAAAGTCTGACCATCAGCGACGTGACCTCTGGTCCAGAGTTGCGTTTTCACACTCTTGAAAAAACCTTCAATACCAGTTGAGGATGCTGCTCTCCCCACTGTAATCGGGAGGAATCATGTGCTGCTTTTATTCCAAGACACCTGTCTATGACTTGCTTTCTTGAAGATGGTGGCACAGTGTTAAGTGTACCAGAACACAGGTTAAAATCATGGGATGTGAAAGAGGGATATTTTGACCAACAGAAAATAACTCTTGCTTTTCAGCACTGGCACTGCGATTGAATATGTTTGATTTTGAAATTATGCATTTATGAATTGCTTTAATTAAAGGGAAGGGAAAGCTTCTTATCCAAGTCTGCAGACAGCATGAAGTTAGGGGGCACAGGAAAGTGTGTGGAGGGGAGCAGGGAGTTACAAGGGAGCAAGGCAGATTCAGTGAGTGACCAAAATCATGGTCCATGGAATTTAAATGAGAAATATCGACCGCGTCTGAGAAAGACGAGCTGAAAGACTTTTGAAAGTCTCCAAGAAAAAAAAGGCACTTAAAAACTTGTGCACACACCCAAAAAGGGGAAGCGCAATGTCGACCTTTATCCCAAGGAGGTGGAATAAGACAAGTGAGGAAATGATGCTTCAGCTGTATAGAGCATTGCGCATACCCTCCAAGTGACTGTAATCAGTTCTGGCGCCTAACCTCAATAACCTAGGGGCTGATTTAGCACAGGGCTAAATCGCTGGCTTTGAAAGCAGCCCAAGGCAGGCCAGCAGCACGGTTCAATTCCCGTACCAGCCTCCCCGAACAGGCGCCGGATTTTCATTTTCATTTCAATAATACCATATTTTGAGTGAGATTCTCTGGCCTCCCTGTGGTGTGCTTCCTGACGGCGGGAGGCGATCTGCCGTTGGTTGGCGACGGGATCTTGTGGTCCTACTGCAGTCAATGGGATTTCCCATTGAATCCATCCCACACCGCCGGGAAACCCGCAGCAAGGGTGTGTTGGCGGCGGGACTGGAAGAACCCACCGGCGTGAACAGCCAGAAGATCTTGCTTTTCTCTTTTACTGGGTGTCATGATATTCAAACACACACATCATGATGGACACACCAACAGGCAAATCAGAGCACACAACACCACAATCAATCACAGACAAGAACACCAACCACATAAAAAGCACGAGCACGACACCTGGTGGTCAGTAGGTCTGGGGACAAAGAAACAGAGAAGAGCTGTTACAACATCACAAGCAGGGAACCCCCACGTGCAGAGTGCAAAGACAAAACTGTACATAGTAAGTTTGAATAAAATAGCGTTGTACCAGATACAACCGTGTTGGCTCATCTGTGTGTCAGAACACCCAACACCACATGGTACAGGAGTGGATCGATACCTGCCTACTAACCTGCCATTCTGGACATGGACCGCACCGACAAACCGCAGCCGTTGCAAGTCGCGGGGAACCTAGGTACCAATTGGAAGCTCTTCAGGCAGCGATTTGACCTGTACATCCGTGCCACCGAAAAACAGAGTGCCTCGGATGAAACGAAGATTGCAATGCTCCTCTTCTACGCAGGTCAGCACGCCACCGACGTCTTCAACTCACTGGTGTTCGAAGAAGGCGAAAACCAATCCAAATATGACACGGTCATCCTCAAACTGGACCAGCACTTTCAAGTTGAAGTAAATGAAAGTTTTGAAAGATACCTCTTTCAGCAACGCCTGCAAGGTAAGGAGGAGCTTTTTCAACCCTTTTTGACGCACCTCTGGATTCTAGCACAGTCCTGCGGTTACGGCACCACCACAGAGTCTATGATCAGGTACCAGATTGTTTTTGGCGTTGCCTCTAGTGGCCTACGCCAGCAGCTTCTTAAAATAAAAAGCCTCACCTTAGCGTCTGCTGTGGAAGCCTGTGTCCTCCACGAAAATGCTACCTGCCGTTTTGCCCGATTTCAGGCGTCCGAGTTGGCACGGAGGGGGTCCCCAGCCGTCGAATCGGCAAGCCAGGCCGCCCACGACGTTGAACGCATCCAGGCCGTCGATTACTTCCCGACCCACGGCCCGGACGACAGTGGCCGCTTCCCGCGCTTTTCACGGTCTCCCGCGCAGGTGCGCGCCAAAAATAACGGCCACAACGAGGGACGCACTGCGCAGGCGCGCCCACTGCAAGATCGCACTGCGCATGCGTAGTGGCGCAACGAACGCCGTGACGTCATGACGTGCGGCAATTGTGGAGCTCTACATTTAAAAGGGCAATGTCCTGCAAAAAACCGACAGTGCCTCAGATGTGGCAAGATGGGCCACTACGCAGCCCACTGTCGTTCGGCTCAACCCATGGATCCGGCGCATCCTCGACAATCTCGCAGACAAGTCAGGACCGTCCAGCCCACGCATCATGACTTCCAGTTAAGTGATGCAGATGACCAGGATGCCTTCCGCGTTTCCGTCATCGATGTCAACAAGGTCAATGCCATCAATCCAGCCGATGAGTGGTGTGCCACCCTGACGGTCAACCGATCGCGCGTCGCCTTCCGTCTGGACACCGGCGCATCCGCCAACCTGATTGCATATTCTGCAGTCCAGGCCATGAAGGTCAAACCACCCATCACGCCATCCCGGCTCAAGATGGTTGACTATAACGGGAACGTCATCCCGTCCATAGGATCTTGCCAGCTACAGGTAACTCACAAGATGCACACGGCCACACTCCCCTTCGAAGTTGTCGGCTCATCAAAGGACTCGTTACTGGGCGCACAGGCGTGTAAGGTCCTTCACCTGGTACAGCGCATTATGTCTCTCTCTCCAGATGAGATATCCGACTTCCCGGATGCTGAGTTCCACGCAAATCTCCATTCCCTCCTGGCTCACAACCAGGAGGTTTTTGAAGGCATGGGGACATTGCCATACACGTACAAGATTCGACTCAGACCGGACGCCATCCCTGTCGTTCACGCACCTCGCAGGGTTCCTGCGCCACTCAAAGACCGCCTCAAGGTACAACTGCAGGTTCTTCAGGACCAAGGGGTCCTATCCAGGGTCACGGAGCCCACGCCATGGGTCAGCTCCATGGTCTGTGTAAAGAAGCCCTCTGGCGAGCTCCGTATATGTATAGATCCTAAAGATCTGAATAACAACATCATGCGGGAACACTATCCCATCCCGAAACGAGAGGACCTCACCAGCGAGATGGCGCGAGCCAAAATATTCACCAAATTGGATGCGTCCAAAGGATTTTGGCAGATCCAACTGGACCCGGCCAGCCGAAGACTATGCACATTCAACACCCCTTTTGGCAGATTCTGCTACAACCGGATGCCATTCGGCATCATTTCAGCATCTGAAGTTTTCCACCGCATTATGGAGCAGATGATGGAAGGCATCGAAGGGGTACGTGTATATGTGGACGATATCATCATTTGGTCCACCACTCCGCAGGAACACATGCATCGTCTACGACGTGTCTTCACCCGCATACGACAAAATGGCCTGCGTCTCAACCGTGCGAAGTGTGCCTTCGGCCAGACGGAGCTGAAATTCCTCGGGGACCACATCTCAAGGTCAGGGGTCCGTCCCGATGCAGACAAGGTTAGCGCCATCACAGCCATGCCACGACCGGCTGACAAGAAGGCTGTCCTAAGATTCCTGGGCATGGTCAACTTCCTTGGGAAGTTCATTCCCAACCTGGCTTCTCATACAACAAATATGCGCCATCTCGTAAAAAAATCGACAGAATTCAACTGGCACCAATCGCATCAGCGGGAATGGGAGGAGCTCAAGCACAAACTGGTCACGGCACCAGTGCTGGCCTTCTTTGACACGACTCGCCCTACAAAGATCTCAACAGACGCCAGCCAATCTGGTATTGGAGCGGTACTCCTGCAAAAAGACAGCACGTCGTCATGGGCCCCGGTTGCATATGCCTCACGAGCCATGACCCCTACCGAACAGCGCTACGCGCAAATCGAAAAAGAATGCCTGGGCTTGTTAACTGGACTGGACAAGTTCCACGACTATGTGTATGGCCTGCCACGATTTACGGTCGAAACTGACCACCGCCCCCTGGTCAACATCATTAACAAAGACCTGAACGACATGACTCCTCGCCTCCAGCGCATCTTACTTAAACTCAGGAGGTACGATTTCGAACTGATCTACACTCCGGGGAAGGATCTCATCGTGGCGGACACTCTTTCCCGAGCAGTGAGCACACCACCAGATGCGGAGGGGTTCGTGCGTCAAATTGAGGCACACGTAACTCTGACAGCAGCAAATCTGCCAGCTGATGATCCTAGTCTGGCCCACATACGCGCAGAGACGGCGACTGACCCCCTTCTGCAGCGAGTGATGCGCCACATGACGGAAGGGTGGCTCAAAGGGCAGTGCCCCCAGTTTTATAATGTGCGAGATGATCTTACCAACATAGACGGGGTCCTTATGAAATCAGACAGGATCGTTATTCCGCACAGCGTGCGCCAGATGATTCTTCATCAACTACACGAAGGCCACTTGGGCGTCGAAAAATGCAGACGAAGGGCCCGGGAGGCGGTATATTAGCCGGGTATTAATGAAGACATAGCCAACATGGTGCTCAACTGCACAACCTGTCAGAGGTTTCAGCCGGCGCAACCTCCGGAAACGCTTCTACCACACGAGATGATGACGTCCCCCTGGGCGAAGGTGGGTGTTGACCTATTTCACGCGCTCGGCAGAGATTACATCGTTATTATAGACTACTTCTCAAACTACCCGGAAGTCATGCCTCTCCATGATCTGACGTCGTCCGCAGTCATTGGGGCCTGCAAGGAAACATTTGCTCGCTATGGCATTCCAAGGACTGTCATGTCAGACAATGGACCCTGCTTCGCCAGCCGTGAATGGTCGTCCTTTGCCGCAGCATATGGTTTCACTCATGTGACATCCAGCCCTCTACATCCACAATCGAACGGGAAGGCTGAAAAGGGTGTCCACATCGCCAAGCGGCTCCTGTGCAAGGCGGCTGCTGCCGGATCGGACTTTAACCTTGCCTTGCTGGCCTATCGATCGGCCCCGCTATCCACGGGTCTCTCGCCAGCGCAGCTACTAATGGGTCGCTCCCTCAGGACGACGGTACCTTCCATCCTGGCACCAACAACAGACCATGAGACGGTTCTTCGGAACATGCAAATGCAGCGTGATCGCCAGAAAAGTCGGTACGACACACGAGCGACGGACCTGCCCCCCCTGTCCTCCGGAGACAAAGTACGCGTCCATCAACCGTATGGTGGCTGGTCAGCACCGGCCGAAGTCCTCCGACAAGTGGCTCCCCGCTCGTTCCTGGTTCGCATGCCGGATGGTTCAGTGCGTCGCCGCAATCGGCGCGCCCTTCGCCGACTTCCACGCTCACAGCCACACAGTACGCACACGCCAGATCCTCAACAGGCTTCCGAGGATGACTTTGTGGAGCTGCCGCACATCACGCCCTTTCCATCGCCACCCATGGCCATGCCTGCACAGCAGCCGGTGGTTCTTGATCCACCCTTGAGGCGGTCAACCCGAACTCGTCGCAAGCCCATTAGACTGGACTTATAATACCGTTCATATGTTTAACAAGTTGCACAATTTTACATGATAACCTGTTGTTGTTTATCGTTCCAGATGTCGTCTGACTGGACAACTGTTCAAGTTTTTTTTTTCTTCTTCTCTCGTTCGCATTTATGTTATGTTATGGTACAACTTGGTTCATGTGACGCACCCGACATCGCCCCATGTACATAGTTCCGTCATATGCACATGCTGCACACGACACACACACACTCTTAGATGCACTCACGACACGATCATATTTATTACCACGTAGGCACATATCTTTGTAAAAAGGGGGGATGTCATGATATTCAAACACACACATCATGATGGACATACCAACAGGCAAATCAGAGCACACAACACCACAACCAATCACAGACAAGAACACCAACCACATAAAAAGCACGAGCACGACACCTGGTGGTCAGTAGGTCTGGGGACAAAGAAACAGAGAAGAGCTGTTACAACATCACAAGCAGGGAACCCCCACGTGCAGAGTGCAAAGACAAAACTGTACATAGTAAGTTTGAATAAAATAGCGTTGTACCAGATACAACCGTGTTGGCTCATCTGTGTGTCAGAACACCCAACACCACACTGGGGTACATTAAAGATTCAGCAGAATTATACCAGAGCTTGAAGCGCTAAACTAGGAGGACAGGGTGCGGAGACTGGAAAAATGACAAATTGCACAGTTGTCATATTCTGGTGAGACGTCACAAATCCAACCAACTATTTTCACAGGTTCACTTTCAACCAACATCCTATAGGCCTGAGAGCAGCAAGTCAATGCAACAAAAAGCAGGGATACTTACATCCTGCAACATTTCAATCGGGAGTATTTTAAACTCTGTTGAACCACCAGAGTAATCTTTCATGTTGGTGGGGGTGCAGGGTGAAAGAAGCTGTCAGGCTCTCCCAAGGCTTTGAGAGCAATTATAATTTTATTGCGTTGCTTCACACACCTGCAAGAACACTGGGGCTTTGCAGTAGAATGGAACTGCTATCGATCATCAAGTTCAAACCCTATCACCCTTTTCTTCTGGTAACCTGCTCAGGCAGGCGCAGCACATCATGGCTTCCATTTCACAGCAGGGATACATAACAAAGGAGAAAACACAGCCTTCAATTTCCTGAGCTTTTTAGCCACGACCCGTAGCATCTGGCTTCTGTTAATTTCAGACAAAGTCAATCAAGGTGCAGCAATTAAGAACTGAATCTGAAATGTCGACTTGAATTTGATTCCCTGCGTCCAGAGCTCATATTGCATCAGTGGCTACAAGTCATATGGAGCTTTCTCTGCCTGGGGAGAAGTTGATATATGGGTAGGGAGATGATATAATGTGACAGCACGAGTAAAAGGCACCTCTCTGACCGCTGCTTCATTTGTTTCTATATTGCAAGCCTTTAGCAGTGTCAAAGCAGCATAAACTGAAAACTAGGCAATCCAAAGTCAAGTTGGTTTCCATGATGCACAGGAAACTGAGATATTTATAGGCGTCTTCCATTTACAATAATATGACGTGATCCCTAAAAGGAAGCGTGCTAATTGCACCTTAGAAAAGCAGCGGTTGTTAAAAGGAATGTAATGTGTAGGGGTAAGCAGCTGCATTAAAAAAAAATGTTCCCATTTATATCTGTTCGAGAAAGGAGCTGGAATGGAAGATTGTTTTCTGTTTCAAAGACACTGTCAGCATTGAAAGTACATGCCGCGTTGTCAAATTTCTAGTTTGAAGCCAAAGTAAAGAAAGACTTGCATTTGTATAGTCTTTTAGAACCTCAGGACATACCAATAACACTTCACAGACAACAAAGATTTTCCTCATAGTCACTGTTGTAATGAAGGAAACTGTCATGATATCCACATCAGCATATCATGGTGCAATCACACACACACTGATGGACAGGCAGTTGGACCAACCAGCACACACATAACATCGCAGCCAATCACCAGTGAGAGCACACGCACTATAAAACAGGCAACACCACAGTTCCCGCTCATTCTACCAGGAGATAGCTCAGAGCACAGAGCTCACAGCGTGCCACTCAGACATAGACCATGTGCTGAGTGCCTCACTAAGATAGTGATAGGGCTAGGTCCACAGGTTAGCTGGTGAAGCACGTACCCAAGCCAGCAGTTAGTTGTAACTGTTGTTAAGATAATAAAACAGAGTTGTACCATCTACAGCCGTGTTGGATAATTTGTGCAGCAGAACACCCAACACGACATGATACCAGTAGTGGAAGCTAACCAGCGACTGTGAGACCTACCTGCACCCTTTCAGAAATCCGCCATCCTGCTCCATGGAAACCATCAGCCCGCCGCAGCCGCTCCGAATCGCTGGAAATCTTGGCATCAACTGGAAGCTGTTTAAACAGCGCTTCCAGCTCTTCCTAGAAGCCACAGACAGGGAGAATGCATCGGACACCAGGAAGATCGCCCTCCTTCTCTCCACTTCGGGGCAACACGCCATCCACATCTATAACTCCCTGGCATTCGTGGAAGGTGAGGACAAAACAAAATATAAGACGGTGCTTCTCAAGTTCGACGAACACTTCAGCGTGGAAGTCAATGAGAGCTTCGAGAGGTACCTCTTCCAGCAGCGCCTGCAGGGTAAGGATGAGCCATCCAATCTTACTTGACACACCTCCGTATCCTCGCGCAGTCCTGCGGCTGTGAGGCCACCTCCGACTCCATGATACGGGGTCAGATAGTTTTTTGGGATCATCTCGGACACCCTACGCCAGCAGCTCCTTAAAATAAAGCGCCTCACACTCGCCATTGCCATCGAGACCTGCGTCCTCCATGAGAACGCGACCAGCCGGTACTCCCAAATCCAGGCGGCCGAAACGGCACGGAACGGGTCCTATGAGGCGGAGCGGGTCCAGTCGATTGAGTTCCTCCCGGCCTGCGGCCCGGACGAGGGCGGCCATTTTGCGCGCTTTCCGAGGCCTCCCGCGCTTGTACGTGCCAAAAGAGGGGACGTTGACGCAGAGGGAAGTGATGCGCAGGCCCGCTCTACGCAGGACCACATCATGCACGCGTGGTGGCGCAACGAACGCCATGACGTCACGACGTGCAGCAACTGTGGCTCCACCCACTTAAAGCGGCAATGTCCGGCCAAAGCGCGACAATGCCTCCGCTGTGGCAGGATGGGCCACTACGCTGCCTGCTGTCGAGCAGCTCAACCTGCCAACTCCCAACAATTCCGCCAGCCTCGCAGGGATGTGCGGGCGATTCAACTCCCCTACACTGAGGCATATCCAGACTGTATGCAGACCAGTGATACCGAAGACAGGGAGCCCTTCCGCGTTGCGGTAATCCACAAGAACCGGATGTCCCCAAGTCGGAACCACCAGCCGCTGCCAGTGCACAGCATTGATCCGGGCGATGAGTGGTGTGTCACCCTAACGGTCAACCGATCACAGATCACATTTCATCTGGACACTGGTACCTCCGCCAATCTCCTCGCATGGTCAGCCTTCCAGACCTTGAAGGTTAAACCACCGATTCTGCCATCCCACTGTCAGCTGGTTGACTACAATGGAAACGTCATCCCAGCCACGGGGTCCTGCCAGCTCGATGTTACACACAACTCACACAAAGTCACATTATCATTTGAAATCGTTGGATCCTTGAAGGACTCTCTGTTAGGCGCACAGGCATGCAAGATCCTCTAACTCGTTCAGCGGGTACACACACTGTCCCCAGAAGGCACGTCCGATTTCCCGGATGCAGACTTTAGCTCACTCCTCTCACTCCGCTCACTCCTCGCGCACAACCAGGAGGTTTTCGAGGGCATGGGCACACTGCCCTACACGTACAAAATACGGCTCAAACCGGACTCCACCCCGGTCATTCACACACCTTGTAGGGTCCCAGCACCACTCAAGGACCGCCTCAGGCAGCAGCTGCAGGACCTGCAGGACCAAGGAGTGCTTTCCTGGGTCACGGGAGCCAACGCCATGGGTCAGCTCCATGGTGTGCGTCAAGAAGCCCTCCGGCGAGCTCCGGATCTGTATCGACCCGAAAGATTTGAATCACAACATTATGAGGGAACACTACCCCATACCCAAACGAGAAGAAATCACGAGCGAAATGGCTTGGGCAAAAATATTTAACAAGCTTGATGCTTCTCAGGGCTTTTGGCAGATTCAATTGGATCAGTCCAGCAGGAAGCTGTGCACTTTCAACACTCCATTTGGCAGATACTGCTACAATAGGAAGCCATTCGGCATCATTTCGGCCTCCAAGGTGTTCCATCGCATCATGGAACAGATGATGGAGGGCATCGAAGGGGTACGCGTCTACGTAGACGACGTTATCATCTGGTCCACCACACCACAGGAGCACATCTGTCGTCTCCAGCGTGTCTTTGCACGAATACGAGATCAGGGCCTGCGCCTCAATCGAGCCAAGTGCTCTTTTGACCAGACTGAGCTCAAGTTTTTGGGGGACCACATCTCCCCGTTGGGTGTGCGGCCGGATGCCGACAAAGTGGCAGCCATCGCAGCCATGCAGCAGCCGTCAGACAAGAAGGCAGTGCTGCGCTTTCTCGGGATGGTCAACTTCCTGGGGAAGTTCATTCCTAACCTTGCTTCGCACACGACTGCTCTTCGCCACCTGGTCATAAAGACAACGGAATTCCAGTGGCTGCCTGCACACCAGAGTGAATGGGAGGAGCTCAAGGTCAAGCTCACCACCGCCCCGGTGCTGGCGTTTTTTGATACCACACGGGAAACAAAGATCTCAACTGACGCCAGCCAGTCCGGCATTGGGGCGGTACTCCCGCAACGAGACAACACCGCTTCATGGGCCCCGGTTGCCTGTGCGCCGCGGGCCATGACCCCCACAGAACAGCGCTATGCGCAGATTGAGAAGGAGTGCCTAGGCCTGTTGACTGGCATCGACAAGTTTCACGATTATGTATATGGTCTTCCGCAGTTCAATGTGGAGACCGACCATCGCCCCCCTGGTTGGCATCATTCAGAAGGACCTCAACGATATGACCCCTCACCTCCAGCGCATTCTGCTCAAGCTCCGGAGGTACGACTTCCAACTTGTCTACACCCCGGGGAAGGATCTCAACATCGCAGATGCTCTGTCCAGGGCGTTCAACACACCGCCCGACTCGGAGGGGTTCGTTTGTCAGGTCGATGCACAAGTAGCCTTCACATCAGCCAATCTGCCGGCCATTGATGCACGCCTGGCCGACATTCGGCGTGAGACTGCGGCTGACCCCCTTCTACAGGGTGTGATGCGCCACATGACGGAAGGGTGGCTCAAGGGGCAGTGCCCACAATTTCACAACGTCCGGGACGACTTGACCATCATTGATGGTGTCCTCTTGAAGTTGGACTGGATCGTGCTCCCACACAGCATGCACCGGTTTGTCCTCGAACAACTGCACAAAGGCCATCTCGGAGTTGGAAAGTGCAGGCGGAGGGCCCGAGAGGCTGTGGACTGGCCGGGCATCAGCGACAACATCATAGATTATCATAGATTATCATAGAATTTACAGTGCAGAAGGAGGCCATTCGGCCCATCGAGTCTGCACCGGCTCTTGGAAAGAGCACCCTACCCAAGGTCAACACCCCCACCCTATCCCCATAACCCAGTAACCCCACCCAACTCTAAGGGCAATTTTGGACACTAAGGGCAATTTATCATGGCCAATCCACCTAACCTGCACATCTTTGGACTGTGGGAGGAAACCAGAGCACCCGGAGGAAACCCACGCACACACAGGGAGGATGTGCAGACTCCGCACAGACAGTGACCCAAGCTGGAATCGAACCTGGGACCCTGGAGCTGTGAAGCAATTGTGCTATCCACAAGGCTACCGTGCTGCCCCTGAAAACATGGTGCTCAACTGCCCCACCTGCCAAAGGTTTCAGCCGGCGCAACCCCCTGAGACCCTTCAGCCCCATGAGTTGGTCACGTCCCCCTGGGCGAAGGTGGGCGTGGACCTCTTTCATGCGCTCGGCAGGGACTACATCATTCTGATTGACTACTTCTCAAATTATCCGGAGGTAATACGCCTGCACGACATGACGTCATCAGCTGTCATCCGGGCATGCAAAGAAACCTGTGCTTACCATGGAATTCCGCTCACCGTCATGTCTGACAACGGGCCTTGCTTTGCGAGCCAAGAATGGTCTTCCTTTGCCACTTCATACAACTTCACACACGTGACGTCCAGTCCCTTGCATCCTCAGTCGAATGGCAAGGCAGAAAAGGGCGTCCACATTGTGAAGCGGCTCCTCTGCAAGGCTGCTGATGTCGGATCTGACTTCTATTTAGCCCTGCTGGCCTATCGCTCGGCCCCATTGTCCACGGGCCTCTCGCCAGCCCAGCTGTTGATGGGTCGCACCCTCAGAACCACTGTGCCGTCCATTCATGCTCCTGACCTCGACCATTCTCCTGTATTGCGAAGGATGCAACAACAGTGTGCTCAGCAGAAGGTGGCACATGATGCTCGGGCGACTGATCTTCCTGCCATGGCGCCTGGAGACAATGTCCACATACACCTACCGGAGGGTGGCTGGTCGGCAACCGCCGAGGTTCTCCGCCACGTGGCTTCCCACTCATTCCTGGTTTGTATGCCTGATGGCTCCATTCGCCGACGTAATCGGCGGGCCCTTCATCTGGTTCCGCGCTCGCTACGAGATCATGCACCGGTGCCACGCCCTCCTGTTGTCCCGGATGTCAACTTTGTTGAGCTTCCTGACACTCTGCCTCTTCCTCTCTCACCCGTGGCCTGGCCCATTCCTCAGCCGGTGGATCCTGACCCACCCTTGAGGCGGTCAACCCGAATTCGTCGCCCACCTGAGAGACTTGACTTATGAGCCTGTCAGCACATTGGACGCACTGAATTCTTTTACAGTACTGTTAACGAGTTTCTTTTCTTGTCGTTCATTGTTCCAGAAGTTTTCTCTCGTCGTTTGTTGATTGCATTTGTTCTGTTATTGGTACAACCTCGTTGTTCTGTTGCACCTGATACCTTCCTCTGCACATAGTTTAGCCTCATGTACATGTTGTAAATATTGCACACACATACTCAGATACACTCAGTACACGTTTCTATTTATTAGCATGTAGGCACATATCCTTTGTGAAAGGGGGGGATGTCATGATATCCACATCAGCATAGGACATAGAACATAGAACAATACAGCGCAGTACAGGCCCTTCGGCCCACGATGTTGCACCAAAACAAAAGCCATCTAACCTACACTATGCCATTATCATCCATATGTTTATCCAATAAACTTTTAAATGCCCTCAATGTTGGCGAGTTCACTACTGTAGCAGGTAGGGCATTCCACGGCCTCACTACTCTTTGCGTAAAGAACCTACCTCTGACCTCTGTCCTATATCTATTACCCCTCAGTTTAAAGTTATGTCCCCTCGTGCCAGCCATATCCATCCGCGGGAGAAGGCTCTCACTGTCCACCCTATCCAGCCCCCTGATCATTTTGTATGCATATATGGTTCAATCACACACACACTGATGGACAGGCAGTTGGACCAACCAGCACACACATAACATCGCAGCCAATCACCAGTGAGAGCACATGCACTATAAAACAGGGAACACCACAGTTCCCGCTCATTCTACCAGGAGATAGCTCAGAGCACAGAGCTCACAGCGTGCCACTCAGACATAGTCCATGTGCTGAGTGCCTCACTAAGATAGTGATAGGGCTGGGTCCACAGGTTAGCTGGTGAAGCACGTACCCAAGCCAGCAGTTAGTTGTAACCGTTGTTAAGACAATAAAACAGTATTGTACCATCTACAGCCGTGTTGGATCATTTGTGCAGCAGAACACCCAACACGACAGAAACGTGGCAGTAAATTTAAGCACAGTACGTTCCCACAAACAGCAATGTGATAACGACCCGACAGCTGTTTCAAGTTTTGCTGATTGAGGCATTGAGGAACAAGGGGCGGGATTCTCCGAAATGGAGACCCGTCGTGAATGCCATCGAGATTCACGACGGCGCAAAACGGCCCCTACCCCGACCGATTCAGGGCCCGATAATGGGCCAGGAGCAGCGCCGCGTCATTTACGCGTGCCAGGCCTTGGAGCCGTGCCAAGGCGGCGCCGCATACATGACGCGGCCGGCGCCACATAACTGGCGTCACCCGCGCATGCGTGGTTGCCGTCCTCTCCAAGTCCGCCCTGCAAGAATATGTCAGACGGATCAGAGAGGACAGCCCGACGATCGGTGGGCACCGATCGCGGGCCACACCCCATTTGAAGCCCCCCCCCCCCCCCCCCCCCCCCCCCCCGGTGCAGGATCCCCCCTCCCCCCGCAGGCCGTCCCCCCAGCGTTCCCACGCTGTTCCCGCCGACAGCGATCAGGTGTGGACGGCACCGGGGGGAACCCGCCATTTTGGGCTGGCCGCTCGGCCCATCCGGGCCTGAGAATAGCAGGGGTGCCGGGAAATCGCCATTTTGGGTGTCTCGGGCGATTCTCCGGCCTGCGCCGCGCGGAACTCGACGGGGCCGTTCTCGTCGCTTGGGAGAATCGCGGGAGGGCGTCGGACTGGCGGCGCGGGAAAATTTGGCGACCCAGGCGATTCTCCAACCGGCACGGGAGCGGAGAATCGCGCCCAAGGTGTTGGCCATGCTCATGACTCACAGGGACGGCTAAACATTTCTTTGCTCACCCGACGACTTCTTTGAAATTTCCACCCTTTTCCTCTTCAGTTATCACTGCAGTAGACAACTACTACAACTTGCATTCATCAAGCGCCCTTTAACTGAGTAAAATATCCCCGAGGCATCGCATAGTAGCGATTACTGAACAAAGTTTGACACTGAGCAGCATAAGGCAATGTTAGGACACATGATGAAAAACTCAGTCAAAGGGATAGATGTTAAGGAGGGTCTTAAAGAGAGAGTTGTTTTGGAAGTTATTCAAGAATTTTAGCTTAGGCAGCTGAAGGCCCTGCTACTAATGGTAGAGCGATGAAAATTAGGAAGTAGAAGAGATCACAATTAGAGGAGCACAGAGATCACAAGGGGTTAACGACTGGAGTGGTTACAGAACTAAATGACTCAATCCCCTGGCTTCCATGATTGGTTTTAAGGAATAGAAGTTTTCTCCCTTCAAGAAACTTTGTTTTCACTTCCTGATGTCCATTGCTGAAATGTCACTGCCTTTACATATCCAAGTGTCACGGTCGAGATTTGAAAGTTTTAAAAAATATATATATATTACATACATTTATCTAGATATATTCACCGACTTGATTATTTTATAAAGTTATTTTTTTGTGCTCTTCAAAATGGACAATGGTTGAGCAGCAGACAAAATGGCTCCAGCTGGTCACCTGATGCCTCACAGCACTTGGTTCCAGCTAACTTCGAACAAAGGCAAGCCTTCGCAGGGCTTAATCTCCCATAATGGTGCTGCAGAATTGCACAGAGTGATCACATGAAACAAAGGTAGGATGCAAAAATAAAGGTTTATTGATACATACATTAACTATTCCACTCCCCGAAGGGTCTTCCGCCCCGACCTCAGGCTGGGTTCTCTGTGGGTTCCCTCGTTACAGGATAAGCTCAGCCCCATTACCAGGGAAGTTCGTACTCTGTAGAGGTCACAGGGAACCGGAGGGTCCACACCCCTTGACCTCCGCAGGGGTTGTAACAGTTGCTAATGGCCGAAGAATTAAAGTCACCACATGTGGTAAACTACTGTTGCACCTATATTAGGTGATGTAAGGTAGGATCTGTACTACAGGTTCGCCGGTAGCCCTGCCTGCTGGCTACGCCCAGAAGGCGGAGTATAAATATGCGTGTCCTCCATTCAGCAGCCATTTTGCTAGCTGCTGTGGGAGACCACACATCTTAGAGCAATAAAGTCTCAATTGTATCCAACTCTAGTCTTTGTTCAATTGATCGTGCCTCAATTTATTGTTCTAAGATTTTCGAAAAGGTGGACCTCCGTATCAAGCCAGATCGCCTGCAGCTGGATCCGCAATCAAGCGACGCCAAATAAGGACTTTAATCACTGGCTAGCTTGCTTCGAGGCGTACATCAACTCAGCGACCACCCCTGTTCCGGAGGCTCAGAAGTTACAGATCCTGTACTCAAGGTTGAGCCCCAACGTGTTTCCGCTGATCTAGGACGCCCCGAACTACGCCGATGCCATGGCGCTTCTCAAAGAAAACTACGCACAGAAGACGAACATGCTCTTCGCCAGGCACATACTCGCCACTCGCTCTCAACTCCCTGGTGAGTCCACAGAAGACTTCTGGCGGGCCCTAATCCCACTCGTCCGGGACTGTGACTGTCATCATATGGTAGTCGTTAAAACTGGAGAGAAATACAGAATGGTCGTGAACTACAGCCAGACCATCAATCGGTACACACAGCCGACGTGTACCCCCTCCCACGCATATCTGATATGGTCAATCAGATTGCACGGGACCGGGTCTTCTCAACGGTAGACCTCAAATCCGCCTACCACCAGCTCCCCATTTGTAAATCGGACCATCCATACACTGCTTTCGAGGCGGACGGTCGTCTCTATCACTTCCTCAGGGTTCCCTTCGGCGTCACTAACGGGATCTCGGTCTTCCAAAGGGAGATGGACCGAATGGTCGACCGGTACGGTTTGCGGGCCACCTTCCTGTACCTAGACAACATCACCATCTGCGGCCATGACCAGCAGGACCACGATGCCAACCGTGCCAAATTTCTCCACGACGTCACTCTCCTTAACCTCACCAACAACAAGGAGAAGTGCGTGTTTAGCACGACCCGTTAGCCATACTTGGCTATGTGGTCCAGACCGCATGCGCCCCCTCATGGAGCTCCCCCTTCCCACCTGCTCCAAGGCCCTCAAACGATGCCTGGGGTTCTTCTCATACTACGCCCAGTGGGTCCCAAACTATGCGGACAAGGCCCGCCCACTCATACAGTCCACACACATTCCCCTGGCGGCCGAGGCACAACAGGCCTTCGCCCGTATCAGAGCCAATATCGTCAAGGCCGGGATGCATGCAGTAGACAAGACACTGCCCTTCCAAGTAGAGAGCGACGCATCGGACGTCGCCCTAGCCACCACCCTCAATCAGGCAGGCAGACCCGTGGCATTCTTCTCCCGCACACTTCATGCCTCAGAAATTCAGCACTCATCCGTCGAAAAAGAGGCCCAAGCTATTGTTGAGGCTGTGCGGCATTGGAGGCATTACCTGGCCAGCAGGAGATTCACCCTCCTCACTGACCAACGGTCGGTAGCCTTCATGTTCAATAACACACAGCGGGGCAAGATCAAAAACGATAAAATCTTGAGGTGGAGGATCGAACTCTCCACCTATAATTACGAGATTTTGTATCGCCCCGGCAAACTCAACGAGCCCCCAGACGCCCTATCCCGAGGTACATGTGCCAGTGCACAAGTAGACCGACTCCGGGCCCTGCACGACAGCCTTTGTCACCCGGAGTCACACGGTTGTACCATTTTGTCAAGGCTCGCAATCTGCCCTACTTCGTCGAGGAAGTACGGATAATCACCAGGGACTGCCAGGTCTGTGCGGAGTGCAAACCGCATTTCTATTGGCTGGACCGTGCACGCCTGGTGAAGGCCTCCCGCCCCTTTGAACGCCTCAGCGTGGATTTTAAAGGGCCCCTCCCCTCCACCGACCGCAACACGTATATTCTCAGTGTGGTCAATGAGTACTCCAGATTCCCCTTTGCCATCCCATGCCCCGATATGACGTCTGCCACCGTCATCAAAGCCCTAAACACTATCTTCGCTGTGTTCGGTTTCCCCGCCTACATCCACAGTGACAGGGAATCCTCATTTATGAGCGATGAGCTGCGCCAGTTCCTGCTCAGCAGGGGTATCGCCTCCAGCAGGACGACCAGCTATAACCCCCGGGGAAACGGGCAGGTAGAGAGGGAGAACGGGACGGTATGGAGGGCCGTCCAATTGGCCCTACGATCCAGGAACCTCCCAGCCTCTCGCTGGCAGGAGGTCCTCCCTGATGCACTCCACTCCATTCGGTCACTGCTGTGCACCGCCACCAACAGCACACTCCATGAACGTCTTTTTGCCTTCCCCAGAAAGTCCACATCCAGGATGTGGCTCCCGACTTGGCTCGCGGCTCCAGCACCAGTCCTGCTCCATAGGCACGTCCGACTCCACAAGGCGGACCCGTTGGTGGAGAGGGTGCAATTGCTCCATGCAAACCCCCAGTATGCCTACGTGGCGTATCCCGACGGCCGCCAGGATACTGTCTCCCTCAGGGACCTGGCACCAGCAGGTTCCACACACACACCCCTCCGGCCTGGCGCCACTCTCCCCTCCGCCGGCGCTCCCAGCATTAACCCTACGAGGACCATCCGTCCTTCCCCTGCCCACGCCCGAAAGGGAAGAGGATTTTGGCACGCTCCCAGAGTCACAGAACATTGGGCCAGCATCGACATCGCCGCCACCACTACGTCGCTCCCAGCGGAACATCAAGGCACCGGACCAGTTAAACCTCTAACTGGTCTGCCAGACATCAAAATACATTTTTGTTCTGCTCAAATACTGTAAATATAGTTTCATTGCTGTATATAGTTCTCCACCACCTCAGCCGGACTCAATTTTAACAGGGGGTGAATGTGGTAAACCACAGTCGCACCTATATTAGGTGATGTAAGGTAGGAGGACCTGTACTGCAGGTTCGCCGGTAGTCCCTGCCTGCTGGCTCCACCCAGTAGACGGAGTATAAATATGCGTGTCCTCCATTCAGCAGCCATTTCGCCAGCTGCTGTGGGAGGCCACACATCTTTTCTGTGTATCCAACTCTAGTCTTTGTTCAATTGATCGTGCCTCACTACAGTCCCAGGTGACCATAGGTTGCTTTCCCCTTTGAGGGAGGGAGCTGACTGGCGGAGATTTAACCTGAGGATCACCACACCTCAGGTGAAGCTCCAAATAAATCTCACATTCCAGTCATCGTTTCACCAACATTGAGGAGGTATGTCACATGACCTTACCCCAAGTTGCACTGTGATATTGTCTGTTGGAACTGAATTCTGGCAGTTACTATTTTGTCCTCCAACGTGAACTGAACTCCAGGCAACAGCCTGTGCTGTCTACTATCAACCCGGTGGCAGCAGAAATAATTCTGACCTACATCAAGCATATCAACTGCTGGAACCTTAGAACTCATGCTTCCTGACTAACTCATTCTACTCTCATTGTGGGAATCTTGCTCTGGGAAGACAAAGCATTCTACAATAAGTCAACCTCCCCTCGGAAGGAACATTCCAACTGACTTCTGGGCCGGGATTCTCCAATAATGGGGCCATGGCCCCACACCCGCCAGAAAATGGGCGCGAATCACTCAGGACTTTTTTCTAAAAAGTCCGGGGTGATTCTCCGCTTTTAAGGGGGCTTGCAGAGCCCCGGCGTGCGCCGCGCAGCTCCTGCAGCCAATACGGGGCCCTGCACTTCTGTCCGCAGGTCTGTGCATGAGCGCAGAGGCCGCCTGCGGCGCCGACCCCGCATGACATGGCGGACCTACACAGCGGGCCGGTACGGAAGAAGGTAGGCCCCCCCAGATCATGCACGCCCGCCGATCAGTGGCCCCCCGATCGCGGGCCTGGCCGTCATGGACGCCCCCCCCCCCCCCCGGAGACTGATCCCCCCGCCCCCCACCAGGACGGCCATTGCAGCCGCGACGCCGAGCTCCTGCCGGGTGGAACCATACGACAACCACGCCGGCGGGAACTCGGCCGGTCGACCGCAGAGAATCGCCGGAGAATTGCGCGAAGGTGTCGCGGGTCCGACGCCACATTCTCCGCACCCGCGCCGGGCGCGATTGCAGCGCGAGGGCTCAGAGAATCCTGGCCCTTATTCTGTACTCTGGATACATGTAAATCCCCAACTTGCGTCTTATTATAGTCGTGCCCTGAATGCTCTTCCCTTTTCCTAATCCCCCATTTTATTGTGCGAGTATAATGGTGTGGATGTTGCAAAACGCCTCTCATGTATGTGTGTGTGTGCAAAAATAAACCAACCCTTCTATTTTCATCTTACCTCGAATCTGCTGTGCAAGTTATTAATCAATGATTGGAACATTTCCAAATTTAAAGGTTGGGAAAAATACTCCACCATTTATAAAGGGTAGAGAGTGGGGAAATCAAGGCAGTTTAAATTGAAACCTTGTCTTGTCCATGACGGCAGCACGGTAGCACAGTGGTTAACATGATTGCTTCACAGCGCCTGGGTCCCAGGTTCAATTCCCAGATTGGGTCACTGTCTGTGCCGAGTCTGCACGTTCTCCCCGTGTCTGCGTGTGTTTCCTCCAGGTGCTCCGATTTCCTCCCACAGTCCAAAGATGTACAGGTTAGGTGGATTGGCCATGCTAAATTGCCTTTAGTGTCCAAAAAAAGGGTAGGTGGGGTTACTGGGTTGCGGGAATAGGGTGGAGGTGTGGGGTGCTCTTTCCAAGGGCCGGTGCAGACTCGATGGGCCGATGGGCCTCCTTCTGCACTGCAAATTCTATGTTCTACGATACACTAGATAGCACATTAGTTTGTCAATGGGCTACATAACTGCCCAAAGGCAAGTAAAAATTCACACTCACCTCCCTTGACAGATATGAAGAGGCACAATGGGTTTTAAAACTGTCATGTCAATCAAGCAAAGTTATGCCATTTCCAGAGCGACCTGCCAGTGTTGTATCTGGAGGGATTCAGCAAAACGCAGCTTAAACTGGCAACTTATTACTGCATGAGTACTGGCAGAAGAATCCGATTCGCTCAGCCTTGTGATGTAGTACATTGGTGCACTTAAGCATTAGACCGCAACTTCTTCCCTTCTTAGCTCACCTAGCTAAACCCAATTATGCTATGATTAATAAGATGCCTTCTCTTCAACATTAGCAAATGCTACATCATGCAAGATATATGCAAAGGGAATTAACGAGATCCACTGGCAAAACCAGGTCCACTGTGAATCTCTCTTTGTTTCCTTCATCCCTCTCTTCCTCAGGATGCCACGCCGAGCATGAAAAAGATGACAATTAACAAGTAGACATAGTTCCATGTTAAAGAAAATACTTTGGTAACATGACATATATTTCAACTAATGTAGTCTGCAGGTATGAAATACTGTCAAAAATAATTATCATGCGCAAGTTGTTCTTTTAACAATTTCATTTGGAAGGGTAGATCACAGCGGCATTGGGAACGTTTGTGATAATGGGAGCTTCTTAGAGAAAAGCAGCCACATGGGAACAGGCACTGCTGTGAGTGGATAATGTCAGCAGAAATTATTGTTTAATGTTATGAGCATCAGCTGTTTTCCAGTTGTAACAAAAAAAAAGGCTGGATATCTGCTTAAAGCACTTGTCGCAACTTTTGATAGTTTATCACTTAAATTGGGGGTCAATGATACAGTATGCCAGAAATAAATGCATTGGCACAGTTGCTAATTTGTTCATTTTACAGTCAGATAGTTTTTCCTCCCCCAATCACACTTCCTGTGCTGGAATCTCAAGTGATCAAGTAAACACTCTTCTGTCTTACATAGACATGAGTTGAATTTCAAATACAGGTTAGAAGTTTAAGTCACATCACTGACGGTGTCTGAAGTTTCCTCATTTAATGCACAGTTTGGAGCTTTGTCAGAATTCAGCTGGACTGTTACATACAGCCTGGATTTTCACTGAGTCCGGCTGACTCGAGACCCCTTTAGAAATGGCGGGCAGGCTTCGATTCTGGAAGTCCCGACCCCATTCCCAGGTTGTGCGATTTTTGGGAGTATCTTTAAAGAGTTCCTGTCAGAAGCCTACATCCGGCACACCCCACCTGGCCGGTTCCAGTGCAGAGAGAGGTATCCCCAATTCCTCCACAATCTTTCATAGATTATCATAGAATTTACAGTGCAGAAGGAGGCCATTCGGCCCATCGAGTCTGCATCGGCTCTTGGAAAGAGCACCCTACCCAAGGTCAACACCACCACCCTATCCCATAACCCAGTAACCCCACCCAACACTAAGGGCAATTTTGGACACTAAGGGCAATTTATCATGGCCAATCCACCTAACCAGCACATCTTTGGACTGTGGGAGGAAACCGGAGCACCCAGAGGAAACCCACGCACACACGGGGAGGATGTGCAGACTCCGCACAGACAGTGACCCAAGCTGGAATCGAACCTGGGACCCTGGAGCTGTGAAGCAATTGTGCTATCCACATGGCTACCGTGCTGCCCCTAAATCTTCATGGAGTCGGGCCAGGTTTCTAAATAGTCATGGTTCACGGCCCCTCAATATTTGCACTGGGCTGAGAGCCCATGCAGCTATTAGAATACCAGAACAACTGCTCCCCAGAGGAAACAATGATTGACAGTCAAGGTTCTCTGATTTTTGCAGACAATTAATGTTTGAGTGGTTTCAAGGGTGTGTGGTTTGTGGGTTTTGAAACTTCAAAGGGTCTGAATGAATGACACTTTTATCAGCTTGTTCCAGACAATTTCTTCCCCAGCTACTCCCTTCCTCCCACCCCCAAGCAAAAGAGATGGTTACCAATGGTTAAATTTTTTTCAAAACCTTTTTTTTTTTTTTTATACATACTTCACTACGGCACAAAGGTAGGTATTTTAAACATCCAGCCTTGTCACCCAGTGTTAATGTTGCAACTTCGTCACAATGAAGTGCATGCTCTAGTTGCAAAAAGTTTAGGGCATTATTCTCAAGTGTATATAAGAACCCGTTTACACCTTGATGGGGGAAGGGAAGGGGAATCTGTGCCTGTATTTCTGGGTTTTGTGAATAAACCCATGTTAAGGAAAGACTGGCTCCAGGTTCCTCCTTCAGTCAGTGCATGAGCAATGAATTTTAACACCCATCAGTGCCTGTGGCTGCCTCCCCACATTTTCCTGAGTCGGCTGGGCCCAATCCAGTGTGCACCCTGTTCCAAAAATGAAGATCCTGACTTTGCAGGCAGTTTCTCCCAAGGTGAGCAGGCCAAGCCAGGAATTCTCCCAACTTCCCTGAAATGCGTTGAGGGTGAAAATCTCAGCCATGTGATGTACCGCACACAAATAGACCATTTGGCCCAATTGATCAATGCGGTTATCTCGGCTCCACACAAGCCTCATCCCACATCCCTCTTCATCTCACTCAATCAGCATAACCTTCTATTTGGTTCTTCTCCCATGTGTTTATTTAGATTCCTCTTAAATGCATCTGCACTATTCATCACATCTACTTGTCATAGGTAGTTCCACATTCACACCAGTCTCTGAAATAATGACTTGATTTGTGGCTGCACTTTTTACAACCACTAGATGTCTCAAAGTGTTTTAGAGCCAAATAAATACTTTTGAAGGGTAGTCAACAATAATGTAAGAAACGTGGAAACCATTTTATGCACAGCAAGCTCCCACAAACAGCAATGAAACAATGACCAGATAATCTGTTTCTGAGATGTTGACTAAAGGATAGATTTTGGCCAGGACACTGGCTCTTCTTTGAAATATCTCCACTGGATCTGTCTGATGGGATAGATGAAACTTAGATGTAATGTTGCATCCAAAAGAAGGTTGTGCAAAGAATCTTCTCCTGAACGACACGGTAGCACAGTGATTAACACTGTTGCTTCACAGCACCAGGGACCCGGGTTTGATTCCCAGCTTGGGTCACTGTCTGTGCAGAGTCTGCACGTTCTCCATCTGTCTGCGTGGGTTTCCTCCGGGTGCTCCGGTTTCCTCCCACAAGTCCCAAAAGATGGGCTGTTAGGTAATTTGGACATTCTGAATGCTCCCTCTGTGTACCAGAACAGGTGCCAGAATGTGGTGCCTAGGGGCTTTTCACAGTAACTTCATTGCAGTGTTAATGTAAGCCTACTTGTGACAATAAAGATTATTATTATTGAACAATAATTGCATCAAGGTCTGCAGTGGTGGTTGGAAGTTTCATCAAATATTGGGGACTCACAAAGGGAAAAATCTGAACAATGTTGTAAAAGTTACGATGTAGGAATAATTTACTGAATGCTCTAAAAGACGGATAGCATTTGCAGTATTAAAATGAATTTTCATTCTAAGTACAGCATCCATCCCAATAAAAATGTTCTGGTATGCTGTGACAATTTGTCTTTTCATTCATGAGAAAGCATGTTTTGGTAAATCAGGAATAAATCCATCCAACGCAACCATACTGCCAAGGAAATGTCCAATTAGTTTCTGTGTAATGACAGTGAAAATGACATTGAGATTCAGATAAAGTTTTGGTCAGGCTAGAGCAACAGCTTCTCCATTGCGCCGAATGGAAAATACAATACAACGCGCTGATGAGCAAAAAAACAGCCCCATTGTCCCAGGCAGGGTTCTGGCACTTTCTGGTCAATGCTGTTTCTGTCAAAAACGACTGCATCTGGCGGAATCGAGACGCAATCAACTGAAATAATGACAAAGCTCTTCCAATCCCTCTGACCCACCTTCAAAAAATATTAATCTGTCAGTAAAAAGATGCAAAGGACATGGGTAAAAGCTGACTTAATACCAGCCTTCTATTACAAATTTGGATAGCCAGGTGGTGAAGGGCAAAAGTAGTCCGTACAAACTAAGACATGAGATTCAGTCATTCTGAGTGTTTGATTTTCCTGTGTGTTCACAAACCATGTTCTGTTTTTGCGGAGATAGCAGCTTACGTCGGCCGCGTCAAAGGACTACAAACTGATTTTAGTTTATTAGCCATGTGAAAAGTGACAGCCCCTGATAAATCTCTGCCAGTTTCCAATAAATGGTGGAATGGTGCAACTGAACACACAAGAAATCAAACCAGAATTTTAAAACGATCATAAATCACGTAAGCCGGATATATTACAGCTGATGCCTCAGCAGGCACCTTCAGGGAAGAATTATGATCAACTCACGTAAATTAATTAGGAGATGCAAAAAGAATAATCAGGAAAAAAGCAAGAGGACTTGTTTTGAACTGCGTAGAGGCAATGCATTTTTAAAATGTCAACATTTATATTGGTCTTCTGGTAGAATTCCCTTCACATGTTGCTGTTAAATCAAATGATAAGTCATGTGCACCAATATTTCAGTTTTATTCGCAGAGTGGGATTTTCCAGGCCACTATTGGCTGGCGGTGGGATCTCCCAATCCCGCCTATGTCAACGGGTTTTCCTGTTATTCGTACCCTCTGTACCCTCGCCATCGGTGGGCCCAGATGATCCTGTCAACAGGAATGGCCAGAATATTTCGGCCACAGTGTTAAAAAAAACCTAAAATATGGTTCTTTTCCATTTGTTATGTCGCTGTGCACAAATAGGCTGGTGCTACTGACAGCAAATAACAGTTTTGGATGTGCTATGACACCCCCACTCTAGATGGATCTACATATTAATCAATCCAGCAATGCTTTCAGCTGCTTCTAAGAGGAAATAAGTGGGCACAGGTTTTGCTTAACAACATTTGGCATTGTTGTCCATTGACTTACAATCTCACATCACAAGCAAGTCTGAATTAAAGTAACTCCTATTTAATGTCATGTGACAGCTTTTAGCCCTTTACCCTTCTATTTAAACCTATTTAAAAGGTTTGTATCAATTCAGTTCAATCTTAGCAATTCTCTTGCAAAACAAAGCAGTGGAAAAGAATTCATCAAAATGCTTAATGCTTTAGTCTTTAAGAAACAAAACGCACTAAAGTTGCAATATGTTTGGCAAGTGTTGATGAAGGAATCCAAAAACATGAAGGATTCAGGTAGAGTAAATCAGGAGAGGGGCGACGTGGTGGCACAGTGGTTAGCACCGCTGCCTCACAGCCCTGAGGTCCGGGGTTCGATACCAGCCCCAGGTCACTGTCCGTGTGGAGTTTGCACATTCGCTCCATGTTTGCGTGGGTGTCACCCCCACAACCCAAAGATGTGCAGGGTAGGTGGATTGGCCACGCTAAATTGCCCCTTAATTGGGGAAAAAAATAATTGGGTACTCTAAAGCTTTTTTTAAAAGAGTAAATCAGGAGAAATAGATTTCAGCAACAGGTAACCGAAGGGCACAGATGAACCAGACACAGGATGGAGAGATTTTTGTTTACTTTATGTAATCAGTTGTTGTGATCTGGAATGAATGACACGAAAGAATGGCGGAAATGCAACTGGGATCTTTGAATGAAACATATTGAAAGACTACAGGGAACGGGCAGGGGTAGTGAGCCTAATTACATAGCTCTCCAACACAGGCTGGATGGGCCAAACGGCTTTCGATTGTGATGCATCTGTTCTGAAATGATTCTTGTGGTTATCGGCAAAAGCAAAGAAAGAGCCATATATCAGTGTGTGGCATTTGAAAAATGAAATCTCAGTTCTGAAAGTAAGCAAAAACCAAATTTGAAGACACTACAAGACCTTACAATTAAATAAAATTCAAAATGAAATTTCAATAGCATGTTCCTTTGGTTGTTCATGATAGAAAGAGTGCATAATCTAACTCATAGGAACAGGGGGTGGCCATTCGGCCCTTCGAGCCTGCTCCACCATTCAGTTTATGATCATGGCTGATCATCCAACTCAATTGCCTAATCCTGCCTTCCCCCCATATCCTGATCACACCTTCCCCCATATTCTAATCCCATCTTCCCCCCATAACACCACCAGCTTGTCCTCGCAAAGTCCAAACATCCACTGTCAGATGTGTTGTGACCGGGCAGCACTTGCTGTGCAATCCTGAGTGCATTAATACTGCATTAGCAACCAATTTAAGGTCACCAGTTGATCTCGTAACGTTTACGTTTGCTAGAAGAGATTTACATTCATTCGCATTGACCCGTTCTCTACCAACAAAAAGAATATGTTCAAGCCTTGTGCATTTTTGAATCACCCACGAGCTTGTAGAACCTATAGGTCCCTGTCCATTTCGCCATTGCAATTGATTGGCCCATCAGAATTCAATTTGCCAACCAGCAGCATCTTTTTCTCCTGCAGTATAAATTGTTGTTTCTTTGAAATTTGGCATTCTTGCATTTATTCTGGTGAGTACAAGATGAAAAGCTTCAGCAACAGGTCTCTCTTTACAGCAATAATTTCAATATATTTCACAAGGAATTGTGTAATCTTAATACATTACATATTAATCTACCTTGGGTATGAATTGCTTCATAAAGTGAATGCACTTTAACCTCCACATGCAAATGAATAAACGGTTATAAAATTGAAGTGAAACACTGGCACGGTACTTCATTTAAGAGTTTGGGCTATTCAGGGCCTATTACAATCACGTGGTTCTCCCTCTCCCATACTTTGAATAATAAACTTGTTGTAGGCAAGCAGCAAGACTGAGGTCAAGTTGATGTGATGGAAGTAAGTAAAACAGAAGCACCAATTTTGTATCTGGTCTTGCTTCACCAAACAACATGCACAAAGTGGCTTTCTTTGGGGAGGTTGAGCTGAATTCAAATAACATGGCAAGAGCAAGAGAAACAGAGTTGATGACTAGTTACATGCGTAATAAGAGACAACATTTTGCATTGACCTTATGACTCAATATGTCTCTCAGAAACATAATGGGGAGTGCCTTGGAGTGGTGGATTGGAAAGAGATTTGGGTGTCCACTTGCACATGGTAAAAGATAGTACACGGGACCAATAAGTGGTCAAAATAGCTGAAGGAATTTTGAACTTTATCTCAAGACAGTCGAAATACAAAGAGAAGTTTTGCACAAGCTGCACAGGCTCTTAGATTCCAGCTGGAGTAGTGCGTTGATTACTAAGCGTTGGGATAGATATGGTTGGCCTTGGAGCAAGTACAATGCTGATTCACTAGAAGAATACTGAGGCTTATGGGGATTGGCTTATGAGGAGAGATTGAGGAGACTGGGCCAGTACTCTCAAGAGTTTGAAGAGAAAGTGGTGACATCAATGAAACTTACAGAACTCTCACAGGGCATGACGGGCAAATGTGGATAGGATGTTTCCTCTGTCTGGCGAGTCTGGAACCAGAGGACGCAGTATCAGAAAAAGGGACGGGCCATTTAGGACTGAGATGAGGAGGAATTTCTTCACTCAGAGTGATGAATCTTTGGAATTCTCTACCCCAGAGGGCTGTGGAAGCTCAATCATTGAATATGTTCAAGACAGAAATCGATAATGACATCAAGGGATATGGGGAAAGCGCGGGGAATTGGTATTGATGTAGATGATAATAATAAAAGAAAACATTTGGCATTGAGCTTATGACTCCATCGAATTGAATGATGGAGAAGACTCTTCAAAGTTCCTAAGAGTATTCAATGTGAGAGAAGCAAGTGAAAGAATCACACACGCATGCACACACCCACGCCACTCTCAATATTATATGTTCTTTGCTTCCTTACTATTAATTTGGATATGGAGTCGATGTTAAAGACACTATTGGTTGATCTACTGCATTCTATCCTCCGTGAAATTTAGGTCATCCAAATCGGCATGGTAGCACGGTGGGTAGCACTGTTGCTTCACAGCTCCAGGGTCCCAGGTTTGATTCCCAGCTTGGGTCACTGTCTGTGTGGAGTCTGCACGTTCTCCCTGTGCCTGCGTGAATTTTCTCCGGGTGCGCCCGTTTCCTCCCACAAGTCCCGAAAGACGTGCCGTTAGGTAAACTGGATATTCTGAATTCTCCCTCTGTGTACCCGAACAGGCGCAGGAATGTGGCAACGAGGGGCTTTTCGCAGTAACCTCATTGCAGTGTTAATGTAAGCCTACTTGTGACAATGAAGATTATTAATTAAAATTATCTGCTGTCCATGTCCTTACTTGCACCAAGTTCATACATCACCGCTGTGTTCACTGACCGGACAGACTCCCAGTCCAAACGATGCCTCAATAGTAAAACTTTCATCCTTGTTTTCAAATCCCACTATGGCCTTAGCCCTCCATAGCTCTGTAACCTCTTCCTGCCCCACAACCATCTGAGATCTCTGTATTCCTCTAATTCTGACCCGTTGTGTCCCAATCTCACCCCAAGCCTCTCCCGGCTCTCGACCTTTTAAAGTGCTCGTTAAAACTTACTCCTTTGATCAGGCTTAGGCCACCTATCCAAATAACGCCTTATGCGTCTTGGTGTCAATTCTTCCTTGACAATACTGCTGCGATGCACCTTGGGGTGTTTTACAAAATTAAAGACACTATATAAAAACTAACCGACGCTGCTGACCTGCTGAGTTTTGTTTGAGTTTCAGATTCCTGCATCTGCAGTATTTTGCCAATATAAATACAAGTTGTTTTTATTTTTGATCAACATTCTGTTGAAATCAAAGTAAGATCTACTCACAAGACATGCAAACAGAAAGGAATCTGTTTTGGATATTGTGATACATAAATTGAGTAAATTGCAATGCAATATTCAAAAGGCTTTGGAAGAAAAATTTAGCAGCATGATACAATCTATTTATATTTACCCTGGAGCAGCAATAATCAATCAGACTAGATGTGTTTTTTAAAAAAACAAGTAAAAGCAGATTTAAAGTTGAATTGCTCTAAATTAGTCACTATGTTATGCATTATATATTTGTGAACACTTGCAAAGGACAAGCTTAAACAAATGATCACAATTGTTTCCCCTCGAGCACGCCGACTGATTTATTTTAAATAAGCTAATTACAATACTGTTCCAAATCAAGTCCCATTGTCTCCCTAAAATATACTGCAGTTTTAAAGCTTTCCAATCCACAATCAAATATTCCACAGATCAGGCAATGTTTCAACATTTTGCAAGCACAATTTCATTTTTTTTAAATAAACATTTTATAGAGGTATTTCATTGGCATTGTAACAGCAACAAAATCAACAATGTACATAACAAGGAAAATATTAACATAGTGCAAATACCACCTCCCTCTCCCACAGGTCCCACTATTACTTACCCCCTAATCTACGCTCGCCTAACCCCCTCCCGCCCCCTTCTGCTGACGATTAATTCTCTGCGAAGAAGTCGACGAATGGTTGCCACCTCCGAGCGAACCCTAACAGAGACCCTCTCATGGCGAACTTCATTTTCTCCAGGCAGAGGAAGCTAGCCATGTCAGATAACCAGGTCCCCGATTTCAGGGGTTTCGAGTCCCTCCATGCTAGTAATATCCACCTCCGGGCTACCAGGGAAGCAAAGGCCAGAACATCTGCCTCTTTCTCCTCCTGGATTCCCGGATCCTGCGACACCCCGAAAATAGCCACATCTGGACTCATTGCCACCCTCGTACTTAATACCTTGGACATGGCGTCGGCAAACCCCTGCCAAAATCCCCTCAGCTTTGGACATGCCCAGAACATGTGGACATGGTTCGCTGGCACCGCCCCCCCCCCCCCCCCCCCCCCCCCCCCCCCCCCGCACACCTGTCCTCCACCCAAAAGAATCTACTCATCCGGGCCACTGTCATGTGAGCCCGGTGAACTACCTTAAATTGGATCAGGCTGAGCCTGGCGCATGTTGCGGTCACGTTAACCCTACTCAACACATCCGCCCAAAGGCCCTCCTCTATCTCTCCCCCCAGCTCCTCCTCCCACTTTTGCTTCAGCTCCTCGGTCTGCGTCTCCTCCGATCCCTTAAGCTCTCTATACATGTCCGAGACGCTCTCCTCTCCTATCCATCCTCTAGAAACCACCTTATCCTGAATCCCCCTTAGCGGCAGGAGTGGGAAGGTTGGTACCTGCCTCTGCAGAAAGTCCCGTACCTGCAGATATTGAAGTTCATTCCCCCCCGCCAATGCAAACTTCTCCTCCACAATTTCATTTTTAATACTTTGCGAATTAGCTATCACTATTGCACACTGCTTTCAAAACTTAGCTCAATGTGTTCAGAATATGACTTTATTTAAAATGGAATTAATTGTTTTGAGGGGTACATGGGAACTATGTCTATGTTGCTTCAGAGCAAGCAGTTCTAATATTGTACATAATCCACCTTCATCACATGTGCAAGTAATAATAACTACAGATGACAGGGCATGAATCTGCAGGGATAATCAGTAATGAAACATTCCAACGCTGATAAGGAAATATCCTCTAATGTGGTTGCCTGCCGAGGCGAGAGTGGATGTTAAAAGGAGGAAGCCCATGTACCAGTCCTTCATTTAAAAAAAAAATCTAAACATCATGTTTGTTGTTGCTGTAACATTTGCGCAAATGGTTTCAGGAGAATTAGGTGAAGAGTTAATGAGACTGACTGCATGGTCTGTGCTTTTGAGACAAGAAACCGAATGAATGCCAATGAAGAACACGTGAAGGATGTTTCGGGTGCAGTTTAACTTTCCGTGGGGATTCAGCACTGGTGTCTCAGCCGCAACCCCCGGAATAGCACTCTTGCGGGAAGCCAGAAGGCCGTGGCTTCAAATTCCACAAATCCCACCACAGAAATTTGAGCACATTTCTAAGCTGCCCCCACTTCCCAGTACAGTACACAGCAAGTGCTACAACGTTGAAAGTGTGGTATTTTGGTTGCGAACAAACGCTTCCCCCCCCCACTCAGATAGACTTAAAAGGAGACTGTTTCAAGCCCACCCTCGTGTTCTGACCAATATTTATCAATCAACATCACAAAAAGAGATTATGCCGTGTTTGTGGGAACTTGCTGTGTGAAAGTTGGCTGCTGTGTTTCCTACATTACAACAATGACTACGCTTCAAAAGAAAACGTACGATGCATTGTCACAGGGCATGAGTCCAGATGTTCTTAAACAGCGAGCCATCCAACTTTGAGAACAGAGCCATGAGTATTCTCTTGTCCATCGAAAAGTGTGGTGCCGATTCAGAAATCATTCGGACAGTGGTGGTGTTGAAGGGAGAGTTGCAATGCCTGTTATCAATCAGCATGGGCAGTATTCACCGTTACCCGATGCCGATATCGTGATCAGCGATCGGGCGGAGAATCCCATCCGATGCCCAAACCGGGGTCGGAGGTGGTTTTATATCCTCCACCCCTTCCGAA
Organism: Scyliorhinus torazame; assembly: GCF_047496885.1. Classification (NCBI taxonomy): domain Eukaryota; kingdom Metazoa; phylum Chordata; class Chondrichthyes; order Carcharhiniformes; family Scyliorhinidae; genus Scyliorhinus; species Scyliorhinus torazame. The sequence goes on along the minus strand of NC_092707.1, from coordinate 279,391,834 downwards.
GTGATGTTGGAAAGGCGTTGGCGCGTCACCTGAAGAACCTCCCCCGATGCTCCGCCACCGATGGTCTGAGTTCCACGGGCGAAGTGTGGTCTCAACTTCGTGGTGGATGCGGACAGTGCTGCTGGCCTGGCGGGGGGCTTTCGTGAGGGGTGGAGGGTGGCCAGGGGGGCACTATTTGGCAGGTCAGGTCCGTGCACGGCCGGCGCCATGTTTCATGGCATGACTGCTGCAGATCGTCGCCGTGCACATGCACGGCCATGGACCCGGCCATTCTCCAGTTGTTTATATCGTGGGAGCCGGGGGTTTTACCCGGCGTAGCTGCTAGCCCCTCACCGGTTGCAGGATCGATTTTTGCATCTTAAAATGTCACAGTTCCTATGCCGGCGTCGGCACATGGCCTCAAAACTGGTGAATCCAGTCCCCTGTCTTTTAAGGTTGAATAACAGAAATAGTATCCCAGGCCTTCACCCCTTCAGAAATCTACTCAGCAGCATTACAAAGTCCATCGAAGGCTCCGTACTGCAAGCCATGGTGTGTCTGTCTCACATCTCTGATTAAATCAAACAATCCTTTTAGGTTGTATTTTTAAACCAAGTCAAGTGATTTGTGCAGATTTCTTAGCAGAGCTGCTGGGTGTGAGGTTGTTCACCCTCCAGTCCTGTTTTTGCTTCAGCTTTTCAGCTCACAAGGGTCCAAAAACAGACATCCTCTTCAGTTAGCAAAACAAATAACTGCACAGTGAAACCATCCCTAATGCATGGAGGGTCAATAACCAAAGGGGACAGGTTTAGCAATTGGCAAAAGAACCAGAGACGACAGAGGAGGAACTTTTGTTTAGACAATGAGTGGTTGTGATTTGGAAAGACTGCCTATTAGGGTGGTGGACACACATTAAATAGAGACCTTCTAAAAGGAATTGGATAACTATTTGAAGGAGAAACAAAGAGCATGGGTATGGGATTAATTGATTTGCTCTTTGAAATAGTAAGAGCAGACTTGATGGAGACACAGCAAGCAGCACCCTTCTGCTTCGGGTTTGAGTCCCACTCGAGGACTTGTTGGCCAGAAAAGATGTGTTCATAATGTGGCCAAACAGGTCGAGTATCAATCTGATAGAGTTTCCAATACCGCCAATAGTAAGAGTGGGAGAGATTCCTGGTCAGCCATGTGATGGAAAGAAAATTGCAGCCTCTACCATCACTCCAGATTACAACATTCATGTAAAAGTGCATATTGCCTAAGCAACTCAGACTCTTCTAGAGGGGTGTGTGGCTATATGTAGGGGCAAGTTGGCCCAGAAGGCTGGTGTGGATTAGGTTAGTGCCAGCAGGACAGGCTTCAGACCCCTGTTCTGGCTGGGGTGAGTTCAGGCCCTTCCTTGCTCTCCCCAAGGTGAAGATCACAGTGCTGTGGGTCGGACTTGCCTTCAGGCAGCAAAGCAAAGGAGAAGACAACTTGATGGTCTGATTGGATCCATCATGTGCCAGGCCTCTTGATTAGCAGTAGTCTAAATCCATGTAGAAATTAAAAGGCAGTTCCACATACGGACAGCTTTCTTGACAGTATCTTGCAAGTTCTGAAGTTGGAAAACAAAGTGAGATGTGTGCCAAATCTTTTGCTTCCTTCTGTTCACCCCAGGGCTTGCGTGGAGTAAAATAGCAATTAGGTGAAAGGTTAGTGCACACCCTCCTTCTGCTCTGTAATAAAGTAAATGCTGCATCTGGTTTACAGAGAGTCTGTACAAGGGTCGGTAGCTCCTTTACGAGCTCACTCACTGAATGTTGATATAACTATATAGCAGTGGCCCACCTCCTTTAGATGTGGTCTGGGTGGGTTTGGCAGTGTGAGGTCACCAGGCTTCAAATTCAGCTGAGTAAATTTCAAAAGAGAACCTTTTCTGCTAACAGCCAATTATTTTCCCGAGTACTTTCGGTGCCGGCTGCCTCAGGACAAAGCAATCTTGCAGCGAGAGTCTTCAAGCAGGTGCAGCACGGTAGCACAATGGTTAGCACTGTTAGCGCCAGAGACCCAGGTTCGATTCCCAGCTTGGGTCACTGTCTGTGCGAAGTCTGCACGTTCTCCCCGTGTCTGCGCGGGTTTCCTCCGGGTGCTCCGGTTTCCTCCCACAAGTTCTGAAAGTCGTGCTGTTAGGTGAATTGGACATTCTGAATTCTCCCTCAGTGTACCCGAACAGGCGCTGGAATGTGGCGGCTAGGGGATTTTCACAGTAACTTCATTGCAGTGTTAATGTAAGCCTACTTGTGGCAATAATAATCCTCAACTGCAAATATAATGCCCGCCTCAAGTATGGGCACTTAGTGGCATCCGTCCTTGGTCCTTTCCCATTTGAATGGACAGTGCATTGGTAAATGGAAATGTGAACCTCATTCCTGGCTACTACATTGAGGGGTTAGTCCTACTCACACTCGGTTCCTCCAATCCCGGGTGGGACAAAGGGCAGCAAGACTGCACCACCAGCCCCAATCAATCGCAAATTTTTTCATTTCAGCCGTGGGTGGCGTCCCATCCTTTGAGGTCTCCTTCAATATAAATCACCAGGTCTTCTTCGGCTGGCCTAGTCTTCCTTTTCTGCCTGGTGATGGCCACTCCACTGCCACTCTGGCACATTCGGGAGTCAAAGGATGTGTCCTGTCAGCATCAGTTACCTCTCAGTCATGGTGTCCTGGGTGCCTCTGATCAGTCCTCTGTAGCACTTCCTCATTGATTAGGCTGTCCCTCCAAGTGCCGCCAAGAAACATGGATAGAGAGCGCTGCAGTGAAAGACACACAAATGATTTGACACCGTTGCTGTTCTCATCCATGTCTCACTGGCATAGATTGCAGGTGGTACTACTATCCATGTCTCACCGGCCTAGATTGCAGCTAGTACTACTATCCATGTCTCACTGGCATAGATTGCAGGTTGTACTACTATCCATGTCTCACTGGCATAGATTACAGGTAGTACTATCTGCACAGCACGGTGACACAGTGTTAGCACTGCTGCCTCACAGCGGCAGGGACTCGTGTTCAATTCCTGCCTTGGGTGACTGTGTGGCATTTGCAGATTTCCCCCGTGTCTGTCTGGGTTTCCTCTGGGTGCTCCAGTATCCAGTTTCTTCCCACAGTCCAAGATGTGCAGGTTATTGGGCATGCTAAATTGCCCCTTACTGTCCATAGATGTGTTGGTTAGGTGGATTGGCCATGATCGATGTGTGGGGTTACAGGGAAAGGGCGAAGGAGTGGGTCTAGGTAGAGAACTCTTGCGGAAGGTTGGTGCAGATGTGATGGGCCAATGGCCTCCTTCTGCATTGTAGGGCCTCTATGGAGCTTTTCTGGTCCCGGCTGCCATTGTTGCGGTTGGGACGGATCCATTTGGAGAGCCAATGACTTTTAACGCTCTCCAAGTTTTCCTGTCCCGCTCGCGAAGATGCTCGCCAGTGTTAGAGCCTGAAAATCCTGGCCATGGACTTATAGCTTCATGGCCATTGGGGCTTTTATAGTAACGCTCAAACAAATGGAAGCTCGCTGGATGAATTTGTAAGCATAAAATGATTCGGTTGAAACTTCGCCATTGTGTACTGTTTAAGACACCAAATGTGTGGGTTAAATGAATGGTGCTGTGCATCGTTGGAAACAATTCCTTGTTGAAAGAAATATCATGCTGTTATCATTACTTTCTAAAATGCATCATGTTTATTCACAAATGACATTTTCTTTAATTCATACATTACACAACAGTTGGGCAACAATTATATTCTGCCTACAGCAAGTATTATTCACTCTGTCGTCAAAATGTATTCTCAAAAACATTAATAGATTTGTTTTATTGGTTTAAGTAAAATCTCATACAGAAAAGAAAAATCTAAGGTGCGCATTCTTTCTGTTTACTTTCCTTTCAAGTTCCGCCTTGTTAACTCCCCTGTGGTGTTTGAGAGTTATTGTATATGTGATGGAATCTGTGCTTTCAAAGTTTGTATTCTGTGAGCAAACCTGAACAAAAAATGGAAACTGAAAGTAGAAACTGAAAGGGGAACAGAAAGTATAAATGGAAGGATGTGATTGCACTAGAAAAGGTGCAAAGGAGATTCACCAGGATGCTGCCTGGGCTGGAGTGTTTCTGGATATAAAGAGAGGTTGGTTAGACTGGGATTGATTTCCTTCGAGCAGTGAAAGCTGAGGGGGGACCTCACTGAGCTGTACAAAAGTCTGAGGGATATAGACAGGGTAGATAGGAAGAAACTCTTCCCTTTCGTAGAGGAGTCAATAACTAGGGGGGTATAGATGTAAGATAAGGGGCAGGGGATTTAGAGGGAATTTGAGGAAAACCTTTTTCACGCAGAAGTTGGTGAGAATCTGAAAAAGTGATAGAGGTGAAAACACTCACAACATTTAAGAAGAATTTAGATGAGCACTTGCAACTCCATAGCATACAAGGCTATGGATCAAGTGCAGGAAAATGGGATCAGAATAGGTAGGTGTTTTAAGGAAGGAAATCTGCCATTCTTCCCAAGTTTGGTCTACTTATGACTGCAGGCCATGCCTCTGAAATGGCCTTTCTGGCTATTCAATGCATAGGCAATTAGGGATGGGCAATAAATGCCTGTCTTGTTAGCGGCACCCACATCCCATGAAAGAATTTAAAGAAATAGACCACAATTTGCCTGTTTGACTTTTTCATAGAATTTACAGTGCAGAAGGAGGCCATTCAGCCCATCGAGTCTGCACCGGCTCTTGGAAAGAGCACCCGACCCAGGCCCACACCCCCACCCTATCCCCCATAACCCAGTAACCCCACCCAACACTAAGGGCAATTTTGGACACTAAGCGCAATTTAGCATGGCCAATCCACCTAACCTGCACATCTTTGGACTGTGGGACGAAACCGGAGCACCCGGAGGAAACCCACGCACACATGGGGAGAACGTGCAGGCTCCACACAGACAGTGACCCAAGCCGGGAATCGAACCTGGGACCCTGGAGCTGTGAAGCAATTGTGCTAACCACTATGCTAACGTGCTGCCCTTATGGTGATTCTGAATGTTAGAGGCCATCTAAGATAGTATTTATCATTTTGGTTTTTTTTTCTCTTACATAGTAAAAAGAACAAAGAACAATTCAGCACAGCAGCAGGCCCTTTGGCCCTCCAAGCCTGTACTGGCCATGATACCACCCTTAGCCAAAACCCTAAAGAACAAACAACAAAACAAAAACTCTTATTGTAAACCATGGAATCTTGTGGGTTCATTCCTTTTGTAAATTACTGGAATTTCACACTTGTTCTTTTTAAATAAAACATTGACTGGTCTCGACAAAGGTCCCAACGCAAGCTTTTCAAGGAAATAAATGATGCAGCTGATTTTACTTCACGCATCATTCACATTGTGGAGGTCTGAAATGAAGTTTAACTTTATAGGGCATTGCAGTTTTAAGATGAAACACGTGCATCAACAAAGAGACTGGTTTCCGTTTGAGGGAAAAATAGTACACAGGAACAGAATCTGCATCTCCTGGTGAAGCAAACAACAAACCCCGTGGACTGGATAACCTAAAAGTCTTCCGATATTTAGTTCGGCAAAGTTTAATTATGTTTCTGTTAAATTTTAGAACAGAGATCTACCTTTCAAGCAGCAATTAATATATTCCCATTGGAAAAAAACTACAGCAAAATACAAACTGTCGATATTAACGGGGCGGCACGGTAGCATAGTGGTTAGCACAGGTGATTCACAGCTCCAGGGTCCCAGGTTCGATTCCCGGCTTGGGTCACTGTCTGTGTGGAGTCTGTACATTCTCCCGTGTGTGCGTGGGTATCCTCCGGATGCTCTGGTTTCCTCCCACAGTCCAAAGATGTGCAGGTTAGGTGGATTGGCCATTCTAAATTCCCCTTAGTGTCCAAGATGGTTAGGTGGGGTTACTGGGTTATCAGGATAAAGGGGATAGGGTGGAGGCGTGGGGTTACGTAGGGTGCTCTTTCCAAGGGCCGGTGCAGACTCGATGGGCTGAATGGCCTCCTTCTGCACTGTACATTCTATGATTCTATGATTCCGGTTGCTGGCGTGGAGGGCGGGTTGGGTAGAAAACAGCATGTAGACACTTTACTCTGAAGATAATACTTCTTAGCTTTCTAAACGTCAGCATTTCTCATAAATCGGAATCGCCTTTGCCAATAGAGTCCATCTGGAGGTAAACAGAGGCAATTGGAAATGGAGGAGAACCAGCAATTTCTCATCTTCGAACGGCTACCTCAAATTGGATAATCCCCCAAATCTTGCCTCAAGCACTGATGTCAAGTAATGAAACTGACCTGCCGTATTAAACGATAACTTGACAGATTTCATTTTATTACCAGAAGATGCATTTGACTTTGAAGCCAGTTACCAAAGGTCCTGTGAATTTCATTACCAGTGTGTCACGACAGATTACATTTCAATTCTCGGCATGCTTTAAATTCTTTCCGCAAACCCACATTACTCCATTGTATAACGTAACTTAAGGCCTTTATGTCAACAGCCAGTTTATTTAAATCTACCAATCTAATTCGACTAGATATTCTACTCCCTATTAGATTAACATTCTTCACTTTTTTGGTCACAAAGCAATAGTTTGTTTTTAATACTCTGCAATTCTAAACGATTCCTTAATTTAATTTGACACAAATAAAAGGATTCTTTATTTCATCAATGACAATGTAGCTCTGAGGTCAAAACCTAACTAAACCAATCTCTTATTGTGTTACCCTCTGTATGTTCATAAGTATTTAACCCCACAAGAGTGTTAAAATACAACCCCTTGCCCAACTAAAATATCCATCGACGTCGTGTCTCCTCGGTTTTTCGAAGACAGGCATAAAAACATGTAACTATGACATTCCTAAAAAACGTGGACTGCATATCAGTGGCACATGAACTTGCTGCAAGTCAATATAAGTGTGCCCTCTGAGGTGCTGAAACTTAAATACTTCATTACTTCTCATGAGAGATGGACTACAGGAGTGCACTGCACAGTGATAATGAAAACTCCTGGATCTTTTTTTAATGCTTTTCCATTGTTATGAGACTTTAAGCTTTTTTGGTGAAGATTCCGCAAGAACAAAGAATGGATTGCTCAGTCTCCCAATATTCATCATTCCACACAGGTCCGATATTATAATGTAAACTCCCTTAATTGAGCTTTTAATCATATGCACTTTAAAACTCCCTTTATTTCTGAGTCTTGCATTTTGCTTTTTGTTCTATAATTAACTACTGGAGTAATGTATTTTATGCTTCCCCCAGCAGTAGACTTCAAAGCGAGGGGAGAGGGTTCATAAAATCCAGGTGGTATACCTGCAATCTACCCAGCAGCAGCCATTTAAGGACCTCATCCCACAGCTCCTGGTGTTTTATCTGCAGGTCCAGGTCATCTAGGAGGTCCAGTAGCTTTAGCTTTGCAGGCTGGTGTTGGGCAAGCTGGGGCAACCTCCTTTATGGGCCCCCTGGGCCCATCAGAGGCACCCTTCGCAAAGGTCATCCTGCCCCTTAAGCCTCTCCCTTTGCCTGTTGAAAGCAATCCCCACATTCATCCCTTGGAACCCCCAAACTCTGAACTCACCGTGGCTCCTTGGGTTGGTGGGACAACCTGCAATCTCAGCAGTGGCCACCACTTCCACAGGTGGGATGACAGTGCCGCTAACCAAGTGTGAGATAGAAGATGTCTTGTCTCAAATGGCGTTAAAGGTGTTAAATTCTGCGGGGCAGCTGTCGGGATTGTGGGAGCGCTGTTTAGTTGGGAAGGGCATAAAATCCAGCCCTAGGAGTTCTTCCCCAAAATCTTGTGCTGCTGGCATTGTTTCGCAGAGAAATTAGCATCTTGTTTCTGGGTGTAAATGGAAGATCTTTCGGGGATCATCAGTCGAGTTACTTTTCAATTTACTGGCACTGTCAGTATGTTGGGTTGCATTTCTACGAATGTATCAGTAACCCGTGGTCTAAGTACAGGTCTGTTAGTGAGTACTCCAATCTCTCGACATATCTTTGCACTGTGACCACAATGAACTCTCGGTCTTGACAGTCACTTAATCTCTGCCATCAGTAGCTCCCCATCACTTTCCAGTATTTCTTTGCTTGTTTAACCATACCGCCTCGATTAATTTTGTTCAGATTCTCTATTCTCCAGGGGTATCATTATGTAACAAAGCCGAGACATTTAAAATCTATATAATACATATATTTGTCTGGGGTTTCTGCTTGATTGCAGTTTTTCTTGGCGAATTTAATCTGATGTCGATGTAAGGGGGCACAGAACATTGAAACATTTAAAGGGGAAATTCTGTTCAGCGTAACTCTAGTTTCTGCCGTCAGCTGTGTTAGCACAAGTAAAAAATCACGCTAGAATAAGGCCTCCCCCATAAAATTGGCCACATCCCTATGTGAGTACATCAACATTGTTAGCTTTCATGAAGTATGCCATTTGCCTCCGACAAGGCTCCAAATATTCAGCTGGGACTTTTTAAAAAAGATTATTAAACATAATATTTATTCAAAACTTTTTCATTTATAACAATATAACATAATATAAAACGGACATTACAAATGACAATATAAAAAGAATACACTTAACCATTAAGAACACATACAAACCTAACCCCCCCCCCCCCCCAATAATACACTAAAACTAAACCCCTCCTAACAACTGACGACGACTAACTCCTTAAAAAAGGAAATGAATGGCTGCCATCTCAGTTGAAACCCCTCTACCGACCCCCTAAGCGTGTACTTGACCTTCTGCAAATGCAAAAATTCCTGGGTCACTGTCCGTGTGGAGTTTGCACCTTCTCCCCATGTTTGTGTGAGTTTTACCCCCCACAACCCAAAGATGTGCAGATAGGTGGATTGGCCACGCCAAAATTGCCCCTTAATTGGAAAAAATGAATTGGGTACCCTAAATATATATTTTTTAAAATATTGTCTACGTTGCCTCCAGATCCTCAGGGTGGGCACGACCACTGGATTCAATGTAAATTGACCAGGGGAGAACGGAAGTGAGGCGGTTACCTTAAGGCACCCAAGCTACAGTCCATACAGGAACTTGCTTCCATCTACCCCTATATGGAACCCAGATCGTTCTGCCACCCCAACACTTTATCAATATTGGCAGTCCAATAATAAAATAACAAATTGTGTAAAGCTAAACTACCCTACTGTTTATGCCTCTGAAGAAATGCCTTATGAATCCTTGGGGTCTTGCCCACCTAAATAAAAGATGATACTAGTTTGTTAACTCTGATTAAGAAGGATTTGGGGAGAAAAGTGGGGGGGACACTGAAAAATAAATAAAAACCTCAGGTCGGCGTTCATTTTAATAGTCTGAACCATGCCCGCCAAGGACAGGGGGAAGTTATCCCACTTTTGCAAGTCAGATTTGACCTCACTTACCAGACTAGCACATTTTAATTTTTGAAGCGAGACCCAATCATGGGCCACCTTGATACCCAGATAATGAAAGCTAGATTTGGCAAGGCGAAAAGGAAGCACTCCAGATTGGCTCCCCTCCCTGGGGGATTGACCGGGAAGTATTTGTTCTTATCCTAATTCAACTTATATCCAGAAAAGGAGGCAAAATTCCTCAGTAGTCTTATTATGGGCGGCACGGTAGAACAGTGATTACCACTGTTGCTTCACAGCGGCAAGGACCCAATGTCGATTCCCGGCTTGGGTCACAGTCTGTGCGGAGTCTGTACGTTCTTCCCGTGTCTGCGTGGGTTTCCTCCAGGTGCTCCGGGTTCCTCCCACAAGTCCCGAAACATGTGCTTGTTAGGGGAGTTGGACATTCTGAATTCTCCTATAATGCGACCAGGGAATTTTCACAGTAATTCCTTTGCAGTGTTAATGTAAGCCTACTTATGACACTAATAAAGATTATTACAATCTCACCCATAGTCGAGACTGGGTCCTTAAAAAAGAAGATAATCATAAAATCATAGAATTTACAGTGCAGAAGGGGGCCATTCGGCCCATCGAGTCTGCACTGGCCCTTAGAAAGAGCACCCCTTTTAAGCCCACACCTGCAACCTATCGCCGTAACCCAGTAACCCTACCTAACCTTTTTGGACACCTTTGAACTGTGGGAGGAAACCGGAGCACCCGGAGGAAACCCACGCAGACATGGGGAGAACGTGCAGACTCCACACAGACAGTGACCCAAGCCGGGAATCGAACCTGGGACCCTGGAGCTGTGAAGCAACTGTGCTAACCACTGTGCTGCCATGCTGCCCACTGCATACAATCTGCATACAAGGACACTCTACGTGTCCTCCACTGCTCATCCTTTTCCACCGATTGGAAGACCTCAATGCTATGGCCAATGGTTCAATCGCTAAAGCGAATAGAAGCGGAGACAGTGGACTTCGCTGCCTCATACCCCTGTAAAACAAAAAAATATCCAGAGCTCAGGCCATTAGCGCGGATACTTGCCCTGGAGTCCCTATACACTAACCGAATGCAAGATATTAATTTTTGCCCCAAACCAAACCTTCCAAAAAATATCCCCACTCCACCCTATCTAATGCTTTTTCAGCATCCGTGGATACAATCACCTCTGGCTTGGGCACAGGGAGGGGAAAGAACAATATTTAACAGTTGCTATATATTGGTCGACAATTGCCAACTTTAACGAAGCCTGTCTGGTCTTCTGCAATCATGTCTGGGAGGCAGGGCTCCAATCACATCACCAACACCTTGGCAAGTAATTTAGCATCCGCGTTCAAACGTAATATGGGTCGATTTGAATCACATTCCTTTGGTCCTTGTCAGGATCAGAGAAATAGAAGCCTTTGTAAGTATAATGGATAACGAATTCCAGGGCAAAGAATCATTAAACATGTCCAATATTAATGGAATCAACTGACCCCAAACTTTTATAGAACTCAATGGGTATCTATCAGGGCTGGGAACTTTACCCGTCGGCATTAACACAATACCTTTCAGAATCTCAGGATTCAACAGAGACTCCAGGACCTCCCGTCTTTCTCTCTCTACCAATAGGAAGGATAACCCATCTAGAAACTCTACCATGGCCAAACTGTTCTCCAGGGGCTTTGATCAATGAAGAATCAGACATAACGCTTCGAAAGGAACGTTGACTTTAAACAGAGTGGAAACCAAACTGCCACCCAGGTTCCTAATCTGTATAAACACCCAGGAATTCAGCTTCCACCTCAGTTAATGAGCTAAAAGGCAACAACCTCCTGCTCCATTTCATCCCGGTTTGGTGCATATACATTTACCAGGACCACCAAAGCAACCGCTAAAGACCCACGTACCATAACATATTTCCCACCAGGATCTGCCATGATATTAGGGGCCGAAAAGGGAACTTATTTATTGATCAAAATCGCCACCCCACGAGCCCACCCCTTCCGTAACCTGGTCTGGTCCCTTACCTGCAAATGGGTCTACTTCAAAAACACCACATCAGCACTCAAACTGTTCAGGTGAGTGAATACCCTCGATATTTTCACTGGGGCACCCCTTACATTCCAACTGACCATCCGAACAGGGCAACCTCTATTGACTTACGAAGCTCCTCTCCTGTGCTTCTCAAACTCCATTGCCAAGATGCCAGCAACCATGTCAGCCATTGTTGGAGTGGCCAGAGTCACAGGAGTAACCTCCGCCATTTTCTCCACTGAGGAGCCTCGAGAAGCTCCTGAATCCGTCAACAAATTTCTATCAGTGATTTTATTTTGTCCCGGTCTTTCTTTGCGTTTCCCTTAAGTGGGCACCTTTAACTATCGAACAAATGGGGTTTTGCATAAAAATATTCCAAAATAACTGGGGGAAAAGGGCCAAGGACACGAAGTACATTGTTAAAGGTTTTGATTTTAAATTTAATAAAGGACTACAGGAACTCCAATATAACTAGCAAATAGGCTGCGTATTTTCTAAAAATCATTGTTGATAACTTCAAATTGGGCAACTCATTGGTGGTAGACTGATGCTTATTTTCTGTCTGTGTGGACTTTGCACGTTCTCCTCGTGTCTGCGTGGGTCTCACCTGCACATCTTTGGATTGTGGGTTTGCCACACTAAATTGCCCCTTAATTGGAAAAAAAAATAATTGGGTACTCTTAAATTAATTTTTTTTTAAAATAAAATGCTTATTTTTCTGCGAGATAAAGCCATTTTCAGTTGTATTAATCTAACTGCACCAAGTTACTACACAAATATATCAAGGCAAGTTTTACAAACCATTAAAAAAAAAATTAAATGTTTAAATACAACACAATAAACTTAGAATTTAAAATAATTATTGATTAGCTGAAAATTGTCTCCCACCCCACCCCCACCCCACCCACGAAAATAAATGTCTCTGTCAGACAGCAACAAGACAGGGAGTTGGCTCATTCCTGAATTCTCTAACTTTATAAAAATTATCCACAGGAAGTATTTCTGTTTACAGTGCTGCCTGCAGATAGCACCATCTTGGAATGTATCGCACCCCAACCCATCCCAGCGATCTCCGTGGTACTGCATACCAAGTATCAACTAGCTAAAAAAAGCACACAGACATCAAAGAGTTCAAATCAGGGTGGCTGCTGGACATTTTATTACAGTACAATGCCACTGTGATGGAGGTTGACAGCTGAAGCAATGTGCACAGCCACCACCTGCCATCAAAGATGACAGCTTCTCATGTTAGGACATTCTTAACTATTCACTGCATGCTGCCATTCAAGCGCAACTTGTAGGCACCAACAGCCACTCAGTGCAAACTCAATAAAGCTATTTTGCAGAAACCAGAAATTTCACTAACAACCACACAGAAATAGTGGTACTGAAGAAGTTGTGAGTATGCCAATGCTTTGCTGCTGATTTGCATCCTAAGTTGCTGATGTCCATTAAACTGGCACTTTACTCAAATATACAAGAGCAGGGGCCTGTTATCTGTGGCTCTATAGTCACATGGGCAGCTCCCAGCTCTGATCAATTGAATCCATTTTGATGGTAATTAAATGCTGATTTTGATGTTTTAAATAATTTTACATCCATAATGTGCGAAAGCATAATTCCACTGACAACATCTTTGTAAAAACCCTTTAAAATGTCATTGACATGTTTCCTTGCCTTGTTTTTCATTATTTAGATTAGGTTTTCAGATTTAGATGTATTGTCATGTGAACAGAGGTACAGTGAAAAGTATTGTTCTGCAAACAGTCCAGGCAGGTCGTTCCATGCATGAAAAAACATAGGACATACGATCAATACACAATGTAAATACATATACACATCAACATCGAGTGAAGCGTACGAGTATCGTGCTGACAACAGTAGAGAAGGTCTGTAGAGAGATCAGTATCAACATTTGGATAACAACACTGCGGCTCTTATGCTATGGGCCAGGGTTTAGAGACCCCCAAAGTGTATCATGGAGTTAACCTGACCCACCACTTTTAATAGATTGTGGTGATGGGGAGCACACGGGTCCACCCTGCAGATGTGATGCAACAGAAATCTACAGTACTTTTAAATTAAAACAATGTTTATTCATGAAACCAGTGAACACTTTATAAACCCACAGTAAACATATTAACAACTATCAACACCAACAAATCCCCCAAAGAATACAGTACACTCTAAGTAACTCTTAATCTTCCCTTGCAACATCCATAAGACAAAAATAACCTTTTTTACAGAAAGACATCAATTTAACTTCTCTACTGAGAACAGTTACCACTTTGAATTCATCAAATGAACATTCTTTAGCTTGCAGAGATTCATACACATCTTGCTTTGACTGCAGCTTCTCCAAATCTAAAACATAACTAAACCAACCCTGTAGCTGCAAGCCCAAAGTGAAAGTAAAAGCAGACAGACAGTCCAGCTCCACCCACACTCTGACATCACTGATAAACACCCATTTCTTAAAGGTACATCCACTACAACTATTTTATAACCCCCCATTTCTAAAGGTACTCTCACATGACACTTAAGATGCTGTGCTTTTCACGAAATGTTTTTTAAAAATGGCTCCTTGTTAGTGATGTTGCTGGGGGGGGGGTTATTTACAGAGACAATTTCCCAATCTCAGAGAGCAGTGGACTACTCGTCCATGCAGATGGGGAGTCACTCTTGGCTATTCTCACACATGCCATCCAGCAGCCAGCTCAACAGCGGTATTGCCAGCCTTATTCAGAATTGAGATGAGCTGCTAACCTACTTGACCAGGAAGCACCACGTGGTTTGGATGGAACAGAAAGGAAGGTTTTCTTTCAAAAGTACCGAGAGGCTGGCACATTCTTGAATCATGATGGAAGATCCTTTGTCTCTTGCAAAAGCTGACTCACCTGTGACTCACTGCCTAAGATCTCTTCAAAATGGTATGGTGTGATGAGGAGCCAACACTGTGCAGTGTGGAACTGCATCAAGTATGCGGCATGGAAACAGAAGTCTTTTCTCATCCCTGTTTTCAAATCTCTCCAGGGCCTTGCCCCTCCCTAGCTCTGGGGCTGGATTCTCCGTTCTGGAGGCCCCACGCTGACGTAAAACAGTGGCATTTCACGATGGGAAAATCATGGTGAAACAGCCACCGATTCCCTGTTCCAGGGAGGGGCTAGCAGCACCCGGCTCTAGCTGCCAAATACGGCCCGGAGAATTACCGGGTCCTGCAGCGGCCACGCCGTGCTTCATGGCGGAGGCAGCTCGCGGACACAGCCCACAAAATAGTCCCCCCCTTCAGCCAGCTCGCACGTCCTGGACCGCCCCACCACAGTGCCCCCAGCACCAAATATGTCCACCCCTGTCAGCGGATCGGCCCTCCCCCGATTGTGGCGGCGCAGGACTGAGTCCACAGCCGCCACGCCGAATTCCCAACTGTTGAGACCACACGTGTCCCACGCCGTCGGGAACTCAGCCGGTCAGGGGCAGAGCATTGGGGGGCGAGCCTCAGGCAATGGCCTGAGGCCGTGGATACGTGGCGCGGCGTACTATGTGAGTACGCACTTTGGAGGGGGCGGCGCATTGTGGAAGTGGCGCCATCCCTGATTATGTCGGGAATTTGGATTCTCCGGCCCGTCGCCGAACACGAATTTGGAGACCGGAGAATCCAGCCCCTGTAATCTCCTTCAACCCCACAATCTTTCGAGATCTCTGCATTCCTCTGATTCTGGCCTCTTGTGCATTCCCAATTACAATTGATCCACCATTAGCAGCCGTGCCTTCAGCTGACTCGGCCTCAGGCTTTATCAAACCGTTCAAACAAAGATAGGAAAGGAGCGGTCACGTTGTTAGGAGTTTTCTATAGGCCCCCAAATAGTAATAGAGATGTGGAGGAGGAAATTGCAAAGCAGATTATGGATAGGTGTGGTGGTCTCAGGGTAGTTGTCCTGGGTGACGTTAACTTTCCAAATATTGATTGGAACCTCTATAGGTCGAACAGTTCGGACGGGGCAGTTTCTGTACAGTGTGTGCAAGAGGATTTCCTGACACAATATGTGGATAGGCCGACAAGAAGTGGGGCCACATTGGATTTGGTACTGTGTAATGAACATTGAGGGCATTTAAAAGTTTATTGGATAAGCATATGGATGATAATGGCATAGTGCAGGTTAGATGGCTTTTGTTTCGGTGGAACATCGTGGGCCGAAGGGCCTGTACTGCGCTGTATTGTTCTATGTTCTATGAACCGGGCCAAGTGTTAGATTTGTTTGTGGGAGAGCACTTTGGAGATAGTGACCACTGTCATGATATTCAGGTAAACATCATAGCACAAACATACACACATACTGATGGACAGATCAACGGACCAATCAACACACACACAACACCACAGCCAATCACAGGCAAGGGCATACACAGTACAAAACAGGGAACACAACACTTCCTGAGCATTCCAGCAGGAGACAGCTCAGGGCACAGAGCTCATAGTAAGCCACTCAGACATCCACCATGTGCTGAGTGCCACTCTAAGATAGTATTAGGAATAGGTCCACAGATTCTAGGGTTATGATCGAACCTCAGTAACCAGTTTACCACTGTAAATATAATGTTAGTAATAAAACTGAGTTGTACCATTCGCAACCGTGTTGGTTCGTCTGTGTAGCAGAGTACCCAACACATCAACCACAACTTGGTGTCTTTCACTATTGCAATGGAGAGGGATAGGGCCATACGGCAGGGCAAGGTTTATAATTGGGGGAGGGCTAATTATTGGGGTACATGCAATTAGGCAAGAATTACGGAAAGATGGAAACAGGAACTGTCAGGGAAAGGCACAAATGAAAAGTGGAGCTTGTTCAAGGAACAAATACTGCATGTCCTTGATAGGAATGTCCCTGTCAGACAGGGAGGAATTGGCTGTGTAAGGGAACCATGGTTCACAAAAGAGGTTGAATGTCATGTCAAGAGTAAAAAGGAAGCGTATGTAAGGATGAGAAAACAAGGTTCAGTTGGGTCGCTTGAGGGTTACAAGGTAGCAAGGAATGAGCTAAAAAATGGGCTTAGGAGAGCTAGGAAAGGGCATGAGAAGTCCTTGGCGGGTCGGATCAAGGCAAACCCCAAGGCTTTTTACTCTTATGTGAGAAATAAAAGAATGACCAGGGTGAAGTTAGGAACGGTCAAGGACAGTAGTGGGAACTTGTGCATGGAGTCAGAAGAGATAGGAGAGGTGTGAAATGAATACTTTTCTTCAGTGTTCACCAAGGAGAGGGGCTGTGTTTTTGAGGATGAGAGTGTGATACAGGCGGGGAGGCTGGAGGGGGTAGATGTTCTGAGGGACCATGTATTAGCAATTTTGAAAAACCTGAGGGTCGACAAGTCCCCTGGGCCAGATGGGATATATCCTAGGATTCTTTGGGAGGCAAGGGATGAGATTGCAGAGCCTTTGGCTTTGATCTTTGGGTCCTCACTGTCCACGGGGTTAGTACCAGAGGACTGGAGAGTGGCGAATGTTGTTCCTCTGTTCAAGAAAGGGAATAGGAATGACCCTGGTAATTATAGGCCGGTTAGTCTTACTTCGGTGGTCGGTAAGTTAATGGAAAAGGTCCTGAGGGATAGGATTAATGACCATTTGGAAAGATGCAGCTTAATCTGGGATAGTCAACACGGATTCATGAAGGGTAAGTCTTGCCTCACAAATTTGACTGAATTCTTTGAGGAGGTAACTAAGTGTGTAGATGAAGGTAGAGCAGTTGATGTTGTATACATGGATTTCAGTAAGGCGTTTGATCAGGTTCCCCATGGTCGGCTCATGAAGAAAGTAAGGAGGTGTGAGATAGAGGGAAATTTGGCCAATTGGATAAGTAACTGGCTATCACATAGAAGACAGGGTGGTGGTGGATGGAAAACTTTCAGACTGGAGACCAGTTACCAGCGGTGCACCACAGGGATCAGTGCTCGGTCCTCTGCTATTTGTGATTTTTCTAAATGACTCGGAAGAGGGGGTTGAAGGGTGGGTCAGTAAATTTGCTGATGACACCGAGATTGATGGAATAGTGGATGAGGTGGAGGGCTGTTGTAGGCTGCAAAGAGACATTGATAGGATGCAGAGCTGGGCTGAAAAGTGGCAGATGGAGTTTAGCCCTGCTAAGTGTGAGGCGATTCTTTTTGGTAGGACAAATTTGAATGCGGATTACAGGGTCAATGGCAGGGTTCTGAGGAATGTGGAGGAACAGAGAGATCTTGGGGTTCATGTCCACAGATCTCTGAAGTTTGCCACTCAAGTGGATAGAGCCATGAAGAAGGCCTATAGCGTGTTAGCGTTTATTAACAGGGGGCTTGCGTTTAAGAGCCGTGGGGTTATGCTGCAACTGGACAGGACCCTGGTGAGACCACATTTGGAGTAGTGTGTGCAGTTCTGGTCACCTCATTATAGGAAGGATGTGGAAGCAAAAGAGATTTACCAGGATGCTGCCTGGATTAGAGGGAGGTCTTATGAGGAAAGGTTGAGGGAGCTAGGGCTTTTCTCATTGGAGCGAAGGAGGATGAGAGACGACTTAATAGAGGTTTATAAGATGATGAGGGGGATAGATAGAGTGGACGTTCAGAGACTATTTTCTCGGGTGGATGTAGCTGTTTCAAGGGGGCATAACTATAAGGTTCGGGGTGGGAGATATAGGAGGGATGTCCGAGGTAGGTTCTTTACTCAGAGTGGTTGGGGTAGTGGAGTCGGACACTTTAGGAACTTTCAAGCGGTTATTGGATAGGCACATGGAGCACACCAGAATGACAGGGAGTGGGATAGCTTGATCTTGGTTTTGGACAAAGTTCGGCACAACATCGAGGGCCGAAGGGCCTGTTCTGTTCTGTACTGTTCTATGTTCTATTTAATTGGTAAAGTGAAATATTTACATAGTAAACAATTGTGTGATATAATAGCAGATACCATGGTGAACTCAGGATTCAGGGGCCACATTGCCTTCCTCAGTAGCAACGTCAAAGACAATGATCACTTGCTCTATTTGGCATATTGATCAGATTCATTCGTATTGTGACTTTCACAAGCTTAACTGATACCTTCGAAATAAGAATCTTAACTATGAGGAGAGAGAATAAGGAAACCAGAAAAGTTTAAACTGGATAAAAGAAGAATTGTGGAAAAAATGAGGTTTTGAAGATTCTAAGGTATACAGACAAACTGAATTCTCGTAAATCTTGCAACGTAAAATTAAGATATTGTGGAGGCCTTCCGGTGGCGGCTATGAGGGGACTTCCGGTGGAGGCTATGAGGGGACTTCATGTGGCGGCTATGAGGGAGTAAGTCTGGTGGCGGCTATGAGGGAGTAAGTCTGGTGGCGGCTATGAGGGGACTTCCGGTGGCGGCTATGAGGGGACTTCCGGTGGCAGCTATGAGGGGACTTCCGGTGGCAGCTATGAGGGAGTACGTCTGGTGGCTCTCGTTCCGGTCGGACTTTTGGACCTTTTTCCCCGACTTTTTTGTACTTTTGAGCGCTGGATCTAAAGGCATAGGCACTCAGGCATTGACTCCAAATATAGGTGTATGGAATTAAGGAACAGAAAGAATCGCAAACAGTTGAAGAGGTGGACAAACAAGGGCAGTGTAGAAGCCGCTGCTGAAGACAATATGGCCGATGTCCGGACCCCGGTGCAGACAGCCCAGCCAACAACGTAGCATCTGCTGAAGGTCATCCAAGAAGGCTTCATCACGGTGAAACGGGACAGTTTAGACCCGATTCAGGAATCAATCGAGCGCCTGGAGCACAGGCTGGATGCCCAGGATCGGGTGATCCAGAAGCTTGAAAAGGCGCTGGAGGAGCAGGAGGATCACCAAACAGTGGTGGAGGTGGAAATGGAGAGGCTGAAAGACCAACAAAAAAGGTTTCTGGAAAAGGTGGAGGATCTGGAAAATAGGTCCCGTCGGCGGAATTTGAGAATCGTTGGTCTCCCGGAGGGGGCTGAGGGAGAGGTTGCTGCGGCGTATGTGGCAGACATGTTCCAGAAGCTGTTGGGGGATGATGTCATCCCTCGCCCGTTGGAGGTGACAGGGCACACAGAGCCCTGGCGAAGCAGCCGCAAGCGCCCCCCCCCTCCCCGAGCGATGGTGGTCAGGTTCCACAGGTTCCTGGACAAGGAGCGGGTGCTACAGTGGGCCAAGTGCACGTGGAGCTGCCATTGGACCAATAGTGGCTTGCGCATCTACCAGGACCTGAGCGTGGAGGTGGCCAGAAGGAGGGCAGGCTACAGGCAAGTCAAAGAGATTCTGTTTAAGAAGCAGGTGAAGTTTGGGCTGCTGTACCCGGTGCGCCTTTGGGTCATGCACGAGGGACGGCACCATTACTTTGAGGAGCCTGAGGACGCGGTGGACTTCACCAAGAGAGAAGGGCTGGTGCCGAACTGAGGACTTTTTTGGACTTAAGTTTAAAAGTTACTAAGCGATGTTTACACGTTTTTCTTGTGTCGTGTTGTTTTTTTTCTCTACTGTAATCGAGTTTTCACTGGAAAAAGAGGGTAGTTAAGATATTTGGTGCTGGGGGCTTTTTGTGTTCTGATCGGGGTGGTTGGAAGTGCCTATTATTTATTTTGTTTTATTTGATTTGCACTAGCGTGGGGGTTTTCTTTGTTCCTTGGGTTTTTTTTTTCTTCAGAGCATTTGCTCGAGGATGACTGGTTTGGGGAAGTGGTGTTGATGGGCGGGGGGAATGGGTCAGAGGGAACAATAGGTGGGAGACTTGTTGGCGCCGGAGTCGAGAGTCACCAGGCTAGTTGGGTGAGCTAGTCTACGGAAGCCAGGTTTGGGGGGGGGTGTATGTAGCTAGTTTATGGCAGGGGTTAGGTTACAGGGTGTTGTTGCTAGGGAGGGGGGGGGGGGTGGTGAAGGGGTGTAGTTGATCTGCTGACGAGGGAGGGATTTGGGTTTGGTAACATGGAGGAGGTCGGAGGCGGGGGCTGCCAGGAGGCGGGCCAGGGGAAGCGTGATACAGAGGCTAGGGGCGGCCACAAGAAAGGAGATGGCTGATCGCCGAGGGGGGTGCATGGTGCCCCTCAACCAGGCTGATCACCTGGAACGTTAGAGGGTTAAACGGGCCGGTAAAAAGGGCACGTGTGTTTGCGCATCTGAGGGCGCTGAAGGCAGACGTAATAATACTTCAGGAGATTCATCTGAAGGTCACTGACCAGGTCAGATTAAGGAAGGGCCGGATTAGCCAGGTCTTCCATTCGGGGCTGGACACTAAAACCAGGGGGCTCGCGATTTTGGTTAACAAACAGGTGCAATTCGAGGTGGGTAGTACAATCTTGGATGGGGGTGGCAGATTTATCATGGTGAGTGGCAAGCTCGAGGGGATGAGGGTAGTTTTGGTCAATGTATATGCAGCTTTATCCAGCTAACGGATCCTATAATTCAGAATGCTCATCATTCACTCAACCAGAGCTCTGTTTATGCTTTGGTTTCCATTATCCTGCCCTTCATTGCTCAGGTTCTGGGAGGGGGTTGTGTCTCTGGTGGTGAGTCTCTCGTCCTAAATCAGCCAGTGGTCTGGATGGGAATGAAGAATGGGAAATCGAGGGCTGACGTGGGTTAAAGGCATTTCCACTCCTGGCAGGAAATGTGGGCTCAGACCTGCATGATTCACTGCCCTGGGTCACACGCCAGTTACACATTCACGGTGCTACAACAAGTGGCATTTGGTCACAGCTACCCTGGTGAAACAGGGTCATTGATCCACACTAAAGGTCAGACATCCCTGGTCTCCTTCGCTCTCTACTGCCAGCAGGTGTGTTTTCTTTCTTGCTGCTGCTCACTTTTCAGTGCCAAAGGCAGACCGCCCCAGCAGCTTGCCCACCTTTCCCCCACCACAAACTGAAGCGTCCATCCGCACAGAGGATACTGCTGAAGCTGCTAAAAGTCTCCTGCCCTTGTCCCTGATTATGAGGCCGCTGTAGCAGCCACAGCTGCCAAACGAAAGGACAACATGCCCATTAGCAGCTTTAAAAAGATGAACCAGACCAGAGTCTAGTTGAGGATGCCTTTCAATATCAGACAGAGCCAGCTTGCTGATGTCACAAATCCCACTGGGTGGGATTTAGAATCTGCAAATCCAGCACCCTCACGGTCCAGCACCCTCACGGGCCTTTGACAGATGAAGGCCCTAATATTTCAACAAACACCCCAACAGCGAACGACTGAAAGTCTCCTCACCCAATGCAAAGCACTTCCGCCGGGGAGACTGAGTGCAAGAAGTCGCAACCACAAGATTTTTGTTGCCTGGAAATTCGAAGCTTGAGCTGCTTCGATCAAATATTCCACGCTGGAAGTTTTGAAAGAGCGAATCCCGTTTTAAAAAACACTGAGCCTTTGAAGCCGTGGATCACACATGCCAACGAAAAAGCACAGTCCAATTTGTCCTCTCGAGATGGGAGGGGAGGACAGTTTATTTGACTGATGAACATGGTCATTTGTTTTAGATATGGCAGCTTAATATTCAGCACTTCACTGGAAAAAAATAATTGATAAATCAACTGCAACATGTATGATGCAATGAAAAGCAACAATTGAGCAAATTACATCTACAAGATTTCACTCATAACAGGGATGTAAAGCTTTAGTGAAGCAAAAAGAATTGTCACTGTATAAAAACAAAGTGGAATCAAAACACCTGACACATCTTGAATATCAATTACAATCATCTCAATTTGTGCACAGGTCAAACTCATTTAACAAAAAATTGAAAGAAGCTCATCTAGCTTCCCTCAAAATTACAACATTCACAAATCATTTGCGAAGGTAAAAATGTATTTTCTCCTAAAGCCCTGTCATCTTTGCAGATTGGAGTACAGGATTTACGATTGTCACCATATCTTCAGGCTGATTAGAATTAAATTGTGATCCGCAGCACTCGCAACTAGAAAGCTTCAAATGTACTTTATTACAGGCAAAATCTTTTGCCTCAAATTTCCACCATTGACAGAATAGATTTATGTTCCTGTTTACATAGCAGCCAGTTTAAAAAACCCACGCTCAATTTTCACAGTAATAGAAACCTTCCAAGCACATGCTGCCATGCTTCCACCTCAATTACTATTTACAATGGGAAATGTTGCCTTATAAGCTGTTGGAACCACCACTTTGTTTTAATTGAAACCTTAGCATGTTCTCCTGAATTAAGTGCGCAAGTGGATATGGAGACATTCAAAAGGCTTGCTGCGACAGTGGATTGATAAAGCTCCATGCAAAGGAATTTCAGAACGGCGACCACATGGTTTGAGATAAGATTAGGAACACAGGAACAGATGGAGACCATTCAACCCCTCAAACCTGTTCCCCCGAATCAATAAGATCATGGCTGATTTGAACTTTAACTCCAGCTGCCTGCCTTGACTCCACATTCATATCTAGCCAAATTTTTATCAATCTCAGATTGAAACCTATTCATTGAAAAAGCATCTGCATGTTTTTTGTGGGTCGTTCGACAATTCTACGACATACTCCATTAGGAGGTGTTTCTTTACTTTGAAGCTGAATTTCCCAGCTCGGATATGAAATTTATGCCCCTTGTCCTCGGATCCCCCAACAGGTTTCTCACTGTGGATCTTATCAATTCCTTTCAAATTATTAGAAATTGCAATCAAATCTTGCAGTAATTTTCTACATCGCAAGTAATACAATCTTGTTTATGTAATCTCTAAAAATCTAACCCATGGCGTTCTGGTAAACTATCCTTTATCATCATCCCTTTAACCATTTCTCAAACCATGTGGATGAAGAAGGATTACAGGCACGGAAGTGCACTGAGCCTTTTCCATAAGATCTGTAGAGGTAATATTCTGAGATTTATTGTGCACATAAATGACTGAGACGCTGGACATCTTTCAGCTTCTCCCAGTTTACTTGCGGGTTACCACAATTCTGGTTTATCACCCTTCCTCATCTCCTCCTGTCAGTCACCCATTCCTCTTCCAATCCCGCTGCATTTTAAGTCTCACGCCACCGTGTCTTTCCATCTGGTCTTAGGTCCTTCCTTGTCTCCTTCTTCATAACAGTCTGATCTCCATCACTCACCTCACCACATTCCTTCTCTTTCTCCATACCAAGTGAGTGTACCACTTAAATCTCTTCTTGGCTACTTTCTTCAACGCTCCCACAATGTTGACTCATCCCTGATGTGCTGGTTCCTGATCTCGTCACTCCACACATTCACCTCAGCATTCGCATCTCATTCATAAACAGGCGTTGTTCCTCTCTTCCTGATGTTGTCCGGGTTTCTACACTATATAACAAGGCTGGTTTCACAACGAAGATATCCAAGATAAATCATTGTTAAAGTCAAAAGGGAATATAGTAGATGCTTGATTAAACAGTGACAACTTGCATTCATATAGCGCCTTTAAACTGTCTCAAAGAGCTTCACAGGAACATTATGAAACAAATTTTGACACTGGGTCACATGAGATACTCGTACTTGTGGGCAAAAGCTTAGTCTAAGAGGCAGGTTTTAAGGAGCAATTTAAAGGAGAAGTGGGAAGCGGAGAGGTTTAAGGAGGGGATTCCAGAGGTTCTAGCAGCTGAAAGCTCAACCACCAAGTGTGGAGTGATTAAAATCAGGAATGTGCAAAAGCTCACAATTTGAGGAGAGCAGATCTCTCATCGGTTTGTAGGGCTGGAGCAAATTATAGTAACAGGAAGCAGGTGAGGGCATGGAGGGATTTGATAAGGATGAACATTTTTAAATGACAAAGTAAGTGTGGTAGTATGTATTGGGGGTCATGTGGGACTGGAAGCCCTAATGTCATTGGCTGACAGATCCCGGGTCCTGGTTGGCCGTTGACCTCATACTCCGCCCTGAAGGCGAAGTATAAGAAGCCGGTGCCTTCCCCCGCAGGCCAGTTTACTATCGGGCTGCTGGGGAACAGACACGCTTAATAAAGCCTCATCGACTTCACTCTTTTCGTCTCATGGAGTCTTAAAGCGTGCCTAAAAAGGACTATGGAGCTCAGGATCATTCCAGAATGCCTGAGGATCAGCCCCCACGCAGTGAATGCGGCAGCAGCCTTCAAACACTGGCAGACTTGCTTCGAGGCCTACCTCAGACCGACCACTGGCCGGGTCTCAGACGAACAAAAACTGCAGGTCCTGCACTCGAGAGTGAGCACGGAGATTTTCACCCTCATTGAAGACACTGACGATTTCCAGACGGCGTTCGCAGCACTGAAAAGTCTCTATGTCCGCCCAGTTAACCAAATCTACGCTCGCTACCAGACGGCAAGCTCCCGAAGAATCGATGGACGAGTTCTACGCCGCGCTACCCGCGCCTACGGCCCCGACCGCGCGGCAGGCCATTGGGCCCCGTACGTACCCGTCGCGGCAAACCCCCCCCCCCCCCCCCCCCCCCCCCGGACACCCCACAGGCTTGCGCGGCCCAAACGCCGAGTCGCACCGGGGGCGCCCGCTGTTATTTCTGCGGCCAGGCGAACCACCCCCGACAACGCTGTCCGGCCCGCGCAGCCATCTGCAAAAGCTGCGGGAAAAAGGGCCACTATGCGGTGGTGTGCCGATCCCGCGAGGTCGCCGCCGCCCCGGGGCCACAGGGAGCCCTACAGGCAGTCTATGCCTCCCAACCCCCCCAGCACGCCATGTGCGACCGGCAGGCACAGCCGCTCTGGGTCCCGACCACCGCGGCCCCGGGAGAACTGGGAGCCCTGCACGCCGCCTACGCTCCCCAACCCCCCTCCCCGCAGTCCATGTACGACCCGCCGCCGGCGCTCCCGATTTGGGTGCCGGCCAACACTCTCCACGGAGACGAATGGGTCTTTCGCGTCCCGAACGCCACCCTCACCCCCCTCCCGCACCCCACGCCTGACCCGCCGGCTTGGGCCCCGACCACCGCTGTCCCCGGTGAGGGAGCTCCGCGCGGTCCTAGCGCTCGCCGCCCCACGCCTGTCCTGCCGGCGCCGCCGACCTGGGCCCTCACCCCCGTCCCGCGCCCCACGCCTGACCCGCCGACCTGGGCCCTCACCCCCGTCCCGCGCCCCACGCCTGTCCCGCCGGCGCCGCCGACCTGGGCCTTCACCCCGCGCCCCACGCCTGTCCCGCCGGCGCCGCCGACCTGGGCCCTCACCCCCGTCCCGCGCCCCACGCCTGACCCGCCGGCGCAACTTACCTGGGCCCCGACCACCGCTGTCCCCGGCGAGGGAGCTCCGCACGGTCCTAGCGCCCGCGGCCCTGGCGCTCGCAGTGAAGGAACTCCGCGCGGTCCTAGCGCTCCCCAGACCCCCCAGCACACCATGTGCGACCCGCAGATGCCGCCATTTTGGGTCCCGACCACCACGAGGGGAGGAGGGGCGCCGCCATCTTGGACCGCCCCCGACCTGTACGACGCATGGGGGCGGCCATTTTGTCCACCCCCGATGCCATCTTGTGACCCCTCAGCCACATACGATGTATGGGGGCAGCCATTGTGTCCATCCCCGACGCCATCTTGGACGGCAACAACGGACCACACCCCACTACTACAACCACGGCTCGCTTCGGTTACGCTCGATCAGGCTCGGCCCCAGACTCTCCAAACGACGACGACGACAACGGTCCTAATTAACGGCCACGAGACGCCATGCCTAGTCGACTCCGGGAGCACGGAAAGTTTTATACACCCCGACACGGTAAGACGCTGTTCCTTAACTACCTACCCCAGCGCACAAAAGATTTGCCTAGCTGCAGGATCCCACTCCGTACAGATCCAGGGATTCTGCATAGTCACCCTAACGGTACAGGGGAGGGAATTCAAAAACTACAAACTTAACGTCCTTCCCCAACTCTGTGCCCCCACCTTGCTGGGCTTAGACTTCCAATGTAACCTACAGAGCCTTACGTTTAAATTTGGCGGCCCCATACCCCCACTCACTATCTGTGGCCTCGCTACCCTCAAGGTGCAACCCCCGTCCTTGTTTGCGAACCTCACCCCGGATTGCAAACCCATCGCCACTAGGAGCAGACGGTACAGCGCCCAGGACCGGACCTTCATTCGGTCCGAAGTCCAGCGGCTACTAAAGGAGGGCATAATCCAGGCCAGCAATAGTCCCTGGAGAGCGCAGGTGGTAGTAGTGAAGACAGGGGAGAAACAAAGGATGGTCATTGACTATAGCCAGACCATCAACAGGTACACACAACTAGACGCGTACCCTCTCCCCCGCATATCCGACATGGTCAATCGGATTGCCCAGTATAAAGTCTTCTCCACCGTGGACCTCAAGTCCGCCTACCATCAGCTCCCCATCCGCCCAAGTGACCGCAAGTACACAGCCTTCGAGGCAGACGGGCGATTATACCATTTCCTACGGGTCCCTTTTGGCGTCACAAACGGGGTCTCGGTCTTCCAACGGGAGATGGACCGAATGGTTGATCAACATGGGTTACGGGCCACGTTCCCTTACCTCGACAATGTAACCATCTGCGGCCACGATCAGCAGGACCACGACGCCAACCTCCAAAAATTCCTCCAGACCGCCAAAGCCTTGAACCTCACGTACAACGAGGACAAGTGCGTTTTTAGCACCGATCGGCTAGCCATTCTGGGCTACATAGTGCGCAATGGGATAATAGGCCCCGACCCTGAACGTATGCATGCACTCATGGAATTTCCCCTCCCGCACTGCCCAAAAGCCCTGAAACGCTGCCTGGGGTTCTTTTCGTACTACGCCCAGTGGGTCCCCCAGTACGCAGACAAGGCCCGCCCCCTAATACAGACCACGACCTTCCCTCTGTCGACAGAGGCTTGCCAGGCCTTCAGCCGCATCAAAGCGGACATCGCAAAGGCCACGATGCGCGCCATCGACGAGTCCCTCCCCTTCCAGGTCGAGAGCGACGCCTCCGACGTAGCTCTAGCGGCCACCCTCAACCAAGCGGGCAGACCCGTGGCCTTTTTCTCCCGAACCCTCCACGCCTCAGAAATCCGCCACTCCTCAGTGGAAAAGGAAGCCCAAGCCATAGTGGAAGCTGTGCGACATTGGAGGCATTACCTGGCCGGCAGGAGATTCACTCTCCTCACTGACCAACCGTCGGTAGCCTTCATGTTCGATAATGCACAGCGGGGCAAGATTAAAAATGACAAGATCTTAAGGTGGAGGATCGAGCTCTCCACCTTTAACTATGAGATCTTGTACTGGCCCGGAAAGCTGAACGAGCCGTCCGATGCCCTATTGTGCCAACGCACAAATTAACCACCTCCAAACCCTCCACGAGGACCTCTGCCACCCGGGGGTCACTCGGTTTTACCACTTCATCAAGTCCCGCAATCTCCCATACTCTTTAGAAGAGGTCCGTACAGTCACAAGGGACTGCCACATCTGCGCGGAATGCAAGCCGCATTTTTTCAGGCCAGATGGAGCGCACCTGATTAAGGCTTCCCGCCCCTTTGCACGCCTCAGTCTGGATTTCAAAGGGCCCCTCCCCTCCACCGACCGCAACGCATATTTCCTTAATGTAGTGGACGAATACTCCCGCTTCCCTTTTGCCATTCCCTGCTCCGACATGACCGCGGCCACAGTCATTAAAGCCCTGAACAGCATCTTCACGCTGTTCGGTTACCCCGCATACATCCACAGCGACAGGGGGTCCTCTTTCATGAGTGACGAGCTGCGCCAGTTCCTGCTCAGCAAGGGCATAGCCTCAAGCAGGACGACCAGCTACAACCCCCGGGGGAACGGGCAAGTAGAAAGGGAGAACGGCACGGTCTGGAAGGCCGTCCTACTGGCCCTACGGTCCAGGGATCTCCCAGTTTCACGGTGGCAGGAGGTCCTCCCGGACGCTCTCCATTCCATCCGGTCGTTATTATGTACAAGCACTAATCAAACGCCGCACGAGCGTCTCCTTGTCTTCCCTAGGAGGTCCTCCTCTGGAACGTCGCTGCCAACCTGGCTGGCGGCCCCAGGACCCATCCTGCTCCGAAAGTATGTGCGGGCACATAAGGCGACCCGTTGGTCGAAAGGGTTCACCTCCTCCACGCAAACCCCCAGTACGCCTACGTGGAGTACCCCGACGGCCGACAGGACACGGTCTCCCTGCGGGATCTGGCGCCCGCCGGCACCACGCACACCCCCCCGACACCATCAACCCAACCGCCCCCCTTCCTGCCGCCGCCGCACCCCGCGACCGCCCCCTTCCCAGGAGGATCAGTCCCCCTCCCCTTTGCACCGACAGCTGAAACCGTGCGGCTCCCGGAGGCGACAACGCTGGTACAAGCACCACCACCACCGCCGGGGCCGAGGCGATCGACACGGGCGACCAGACCGCCCGACCGACTCGTGGCGTCGATGTAAAACAAAGATGGACTGTTCAATGAACATTTTGTTTTTCCTATACCCTCTGTAAATAGTTGTAACAGGACGATACTGTCCAATACTGTACTACCATGTAACTGTTCTATCCTCCCAGGACCAGCCCTGTAAACCCTTACCACCATACGAAGCATCAC
The DNA here is from genome assembly GCF_047496885.1 of Scyliorhinus torazame. Lineage (NCBI taxonomy): Eukaryota > Metazoa > Chordata > Chondrichthyes > Carcharhiniformes > Scyliorhinidae > Scyliorhinus > Scyliorhinus torazame. The sequence continues at coordinate 279,362,934 of NC_092707.1, read as the reverse complement.
CCCGCCGGGTTCATTTTTGACAAGGGGTGAATGTGGTAGTATGTATTGGGGGTCATGTGGGACTGGAAGCCCTAATGTCATTGGCTGACAGATCCCGGGTCCTGGTTGGCCGTTGACCTCATACTCCGCCCTGAAGGCGAAGTATAAGAAGCCGGTGCCTTCCCCCGCAGGCCAGTTTACTATCGGGCTGCTGGGGAACAGACACGCTTAATAAAGCCTCATCGACTTCACTCTTTTCGTCTCATGGAGTCTTTGTGCGCTACAGTAAGTGTATGGGAGCAAGCAGGAGATTTCAGTCACTCAAGTGGGAAAAGCTGCAACCACAGTTTCCAAACAGTAAACATGTACAGTTAACATTCGAGAATTCAATGAAGCTTATTAAACAACATCACTCAAATCCAGTTTAGAGAAATTTCATTAGAAGAATCGGAGGATACTTCACAGACAACCCCCTTGCAAGATTCAAAACTAGCACAGGAGCTTTACAAACTCTCAGGATCCTGGGCATCACGAAGAATTGGAACCCCTCCAAACAACTCCCATGCATTTATTTAAATACACACATGAAGAGATGGATCCACAGAAAATTTACAGAGGGGCAGGATTCTCCTTTTGGGAGAATACCTTCTCCCGCCAGAGAGGAATTGCAACTGATTTGCAAATCAGCAAGCGCGTCCCAATCCTGAGTCATGCAAATTTATGCATGGCGGGGATTGCAAAGCGTTATCGGGTCGCCATTTTAAGCAGGCGACCCAATAGTGAGGTCCAGCAGCGAGGCCCCCCAGCATTGCAATTCAGTCGCCCCTGCCCCGGAATGTTCTGGGTCACCCCACGCACCACCCCACCACCCCTCCTCACACACACAGCGGTGGCCTGACTCTGCCTCTCCCAACCTCCACCAGAGACCCCCTAATTAAAAAGACCCCCTAATTAAAAAGACCCCCTAATTAAAAAGACCCCCACCAGGGAAACCCCTGTCTGGAAGCCCCCCAGAATAGAGACCACTCCCTGGAAGCTAGAGAGCAGTCCAAGCAGAGGCAGTGAAAGAAATCACTGCTTTAAAACTCATCTGTGCAATACACCTGCCTGGCTCAGGCAGAGGACGCAGTACCTCTCAATTCTTGGAACGAGAAAACCAGTTAGCTGGGTTTAAACCCCCTCAGATATTTGATCTGCAAACCATTCATTATTGTCTCTATGATTGTGAATTTACTAGGCTGTGATCAATGGACCCCCCTTTCATGCTTGAGCGGTTTTGAAGGGGTCTTTTGAGGGTCTTCCTGACAGGGGTCTCTCGTCTTGGGGGCATCCAGACCTAGGTCTCTCTTCTAGGGATCATTGGTGGGGGTCTCTTTAATTAGTGGATCTCTCGTGGGGATCGCTTTAATTAGAAGGTTTCAGGTGGGGGTCTCTATAAATTATGGGGTCTCTGATGGGGGTGGGGTGGCCCTCTAATGGACCTTGGAGCCAAGAAGTGCAGTTTCTTCATTTTGAGTCAGCTGCAAGTTAATAATTGACTCTGGGGTCTCAAACTCAAAATTATTTTTCACCCACCTCTTCTCTCTTAAAATCTGAAACTTCTTCTCAGGAATGTAGTGACAAGTGCACCCGGATGTGACTGATTAAGGCTTGTCAGTCTATTGACAGTTCCCTTACTAACACCGTTTTCTTTGATGTGTCGTACAGTGTGGGGAATATGTAGTAGTTTTAGCTTTGCACTCACACTTGCCAAACTTTCAACTTCATTCAACTTTCAATTTCTCACAGTGCTGAAAGCAATCATCATCCTTCCCTTGCAATTGGAGGTTAAGTTCATTTAGAATTGAAAAGATGCCTGCAAGGTAAGTCATAGCTAGCATTAAAGTTTCATCAGCAAACAAATCAGCCAGAGGGGACGATTTGTCAAGGAGGAAAGCGTGGATTTCATACCTCAGTTCATAAACTCTGACTAGCAGCCAACCCCATGACAGCCAACATACCTGTGTGTGAAACAAAAAGTATGTGTGCTTGGCCCCCATATCGGAACAGAAAGTCTCAAAAAGTCTGGTATTGAGTATGCTGCGTTTAAAATTCACATCTTTCACAATTACTTTCACCACCATTTCAAGAATTCCTTTCGATGCCAATGCCTCACGGTGAATAAAACAATGATTCCAAACAATGTCCTGACCAGCTGTCTCCGTAATCCTTATTATACTTCCACCGTTTTTCCAGTCACGTTGGCTGCTCTATCGCTTGTAATTCCTCTGCAATGAACCTAGTTGAGCCTGCACTATCCAACCACGTAACTACTCAATCCTTCAAATATCTCTGTGCCAGTCATGTGGGTTGGTAATGTCAGGCAACACAGCAAATCCTCAACAAATTCATTGTGCCAAACATACCTAATGTAAACTAAACAAGGTTGCACAATCTGAAACGTCTGTACTTTCATGCAGTATTTTTTAGAACTCCTGTGCTCATTTTAAATGAGAAATATGTTAGGCTTCTACATTTTCAGTAATATTTGGCGATATTACAAATTATGGCGAGCCACTGTGTTATCACTAACTGGGATGTATTTCACTGTTGAGCTCTAGGCCTGCACAAGGCTGAGGTGGCACCCATGCGCTGCGACAGCTGGCATTCTAACCTCTCATCTATGTCTATGGCAGCAGGGAGAATGAATCGCTCTGCCACAGTGTGGGGCATTTTCTCTTTAGCTACATGGTAGAGGCTAATTGCTCTTTGTCATTCAATGGAACATTTCTGCTGAGGACTTTAGCTGACGATTTAAGGTCCCGCTGCAACCTTTGAAAAAAATCAAGACGTTTGTCCTCGAACTCGCGCCATGCTTAGTCTTGAAATGTCTTTGAAATTTTGAGGCTTTTAAACGTTCATTTGCCAGTACTTCCCTGCACATAACACACATGGGCTTTGCATCCTGATTTGCATTGGCACATTAATAAAGCCATAGCTTAAAAAGATCATCTTTATACTGCTTCGTTCCTGATTTCAGCTTCTTTTTAATGGACTGTTCAACAGAGGCCCTGGGGTTCACACCAGCACTGCTTTGTCCTGCTGTGGATTCTCCTGAACAGCTCACACCACCACTGCTTTGTCCTGCTATGGATTCTCCTGAGCCGCACTCTCCAGCAGATTTAGTTGTGAGATCCTGGCCTGTTTGTGTCTCTGGCCCTCTCTTCCATATTACAAAACGATCCATTTTAAATTCTTCAGTCCTGTTGCTGCTTGCTGCTAACAAAATGGAGGAATCTCTCTTCAGCCCAGGACATGTGACGTCAGTGTATGGGGTGCGTGACCTGTCCACTGCCGCTGCTACAGGCAGGAAGACTCCATCGATTAAACAAAATATATGCTCTGGGTCAGAGCCCTGCCGAGCTCAGGGCCTGCACACTGTTGAGGGACCCCATGCGCTGGGATGGCCGGCATTCTGAAAGCCCATCGCGGCCGGCATTTTTAAAAGTCGGTTGGGCCGTTGGGCACTACTTCCTGTGATCTGGAACTCAGCAGCGCATGGCCTCATGACCCTCCTGACACCTACCCACGGCTCGTGACCCTGGGTTTGAAAATTACAGCTTTAGGGGACGCTGTGGAAAATTATTTCTCCATTGTTTGAAAGCACACAAGACAGAAAGGAAAATGGCCTTGCAGCAGTGTTTAAATAGTTAAATCAACTACATTTATACTATTAACACGAGGGAAAAAATTTTGCAATCTGATGATCTTGTTTTTCTTTTGGAACAAAGTGCTTTTTAAATAAATAGCCAACATGATCCCATTTGCAAATAATCAGCTTTATTTTATAATAGGTTTCATAGTGCATATTTATAGGAGAGGTTAAACAAAGTCACACTTCTAAAATGAGTTTCAGTTTCTTTTACTATTGTTCAACTTTGGAACTGTGGTAATAGCAAGCAGAATGCGTTCTGCATTAACCTCTTGCTCCCTGCAGCTAACACCCTGTCCTCCCTACCTCCCCCCACCCCCCACCGTTCCATCCAGATGAACAAACAGAGCACCGTCTGATATTCAAAAGCATCGGTAATCTTAGGAGCGAGGTCTCTGTAATTACACGGAATGGTTTCCCAGTCCCATGCACTGTCACCCAATACATCCATTCCGAGTCAGGCCGTCTGCACAGTGCATTTGGTGCATTTCCGATCATGTTCCCACAGCTCAAATTCACCATTACACTAGGCTTTCATTTCCATTAATGCAGGAGTTTTTATTTCTTGTGAAGAATGTGATTGGAGTCAGGGCACAGATTGCGGGAGTGGGGAGGGTAGAGCCTGCATTCAGAGTAACCCGTATAGACTTCAGAAGTGTTAGTAATTCAAGAGGGAGCAGCTGTTAACACTTCCTGTATCAGACAGAGAAAAAGCTCTCTTAAGCTCTCCATTAATACAGATACTTTATTTGGATAACATTTGTGCAACAAGAAACAACTGCAAGGCGCCACCTACCCACATGTTATCAGCATCTCAATTTTCTATTAGAAATTCTCAGCCTCTTAATAAAGACTAGATTTTTCTTATTCCAAAGTGCTGAAACAATAATATTGATATTACAGGATCTGATAACTGTGATAACAGGAAAGACAGGGTCACTGGGAGTGGGAGGTGGTAGTGTATGATGAGGTGCTCTTCTACCATAAAGGGACTAGTTGGAGTCAACATTGTTTTTCTTTGTTCCTTAAACACTTGGAGCATCTTCAAAGCAATTGAAACTGGCAACTGTTTGATGCTGAAGCAGATTGTTTGCAACTTTGGTACTGCACTTTAGACTCCAAAATGTACCTCCAACCACATTTCTACACCATCATTAGTCCCCCTATTTCCACCTCCAAAAACTCATCCAAAACCGCCCCGTACCTCAACTCATCTGCTGCTGATAGTCTCATTCATGCCTTTGTTAACTTTAGACTTGATTATCTCCACGCACTCCTGGCCAGCCTCCCATATTCCAACTTGCATAAACCTGAGCTCATCCAAAACTCTCCCCTGTCTTAACTTGCACCAAATCCCATTCACCCATAACCCACGCTCACTGGCATATATTGGCCCCCGGTCATGCAATGCCTTGCTTTTAAAATTCTCATCCTTGTTTTCAAATCCCTCCATGGCTCTGACCCCTCATTATCTCTGTAATCTCGTCCAGCCTCACAGCTCTCAGAGATATCTGCATTCCTCTCACTCTGGTCTCTTGCACCTCCCCAATTTTAATAACTCCACCATTGGTGGCTGTGCCTTCAGATGCACAGGTCCTACATTTTGGAATTCCTTCTGTGTCTCACTCGACCTCTCTTTCTGTATAGCAACTGCTGTCGAGAAGGTCGCAAGACCATCGGTCGCAGCGGTCCTAATCGCGGAAAGAAGTGCTCAACGGCTGCGTACGGCTTTTAAAAATGGCCAGCTTTCCGAATGCCAACCAGCTCGCGCACGCATGCCCCCTCAGCAGTACGCAGCCCTGGAGCCCAGCAAGGCAGACTGCCTCGTCCGATGTCAGCGCGGTGACCCAGGAGCAGATGCTTTTAGAAAATCAATGGTGTCTTCTCTCCAGAAGCAGTGGCAGAGAGCTGCTCACGCACCATGTACACTGGCATTACATGTTCTGGGCGTGAGAGTGATTCTTCTATTTTGTAACTGCCAGCAGTGCTGGTGTGAGTTCCAGGGCCTCTGGTGATCAAACCATGAAGAAGCTGAAACCTGCAACAAAGCAGTGTAAAGATGATTTCTTGAGGTATGGGTTTATTTATTGTGCCACTGCAAATCAGGATGAAAAGTTCATGTGTTGTTATGTGCAAGAAAGTACTGGTAAATTAAAGATTAAACCCTCAACATTTCAAAGGCATTTCAAGACTAAACATGGCGAATTCGAGGACAAACCTCTTGATTGTTTTCAACGGATGCAGTGAGAACTTAAATCATCAGCTAAAGTCATTATCATAAATGTAACACTGAATGACAAAGCGAGTGAAATCATGAGGACCAAGCAGGCGGGTCGCAAAGGTCGGCCGGTTGGTAAAAATGGGTCCCTGGCAAAAAGGTATGAAAAACACTGCTCTACAAGATGTTCCTTTAAACCTACCCACTTTTACCAAACTTTTGGCCTCTACCTAATATCACTATGCGGCTCAACGTCATTTCTTAGAACACCCCTGTGAAGTGGGTTGAGCATTTTATGACAATAAGGGTGCCATATAAATGCAAGCTGTTATTGTAAACAAAACTACCCAGGGAACTCGATCAGTGAAAACACTAACCCCATAAAAGCAGTGGAATCCCAAGTTATTTGAACTCTGCTGTTCCACAATAGGGACCAAAAATAAATCAACCAGAGGAATCTGTCAGTTCTTATGGAACAGTGGGCGGGATTCTCCGCAATCGGCGCGATGTCCGCCGACCGGCACCAAAAACGACACGAGTCAGTCCGGCATCGCACCGCCCCAAAGGTGTGGAATTCTCCGCATCTTGAGAGGCCGAGCCCTCACCTTGAGGAGCGAGGCCTGCGCCGGACTGATTTCCACCCCGCCAGCTGGCGCGGAAATGACTTTGCCGGGCGACGCATGCGCGGGAGCGTCAGCAGCCGCTCACGGCATCGCCGCGCATGCGCAGTGGAGGGGGTCTCTTCTGCCTCCGCCATAGTGAAGACCATGGTGAAGGCGGAAGGAAAAGAGTGCCCCCACGGCACAGGCCCGCCCGCGGATCGGTGGGCCCCGATCGCGGGCCAGGCCACCGTGGGAGCCCCCCCTCCGGGGCCAGATCGCCCTGCGCCCCCCCCCAGGACCCCGGAGCCCGCCCGCGCCGCCTTGTTCGAAGGGTGGCTCAATCCACGCCGGCTGGCGTGGGTTGTCAGCGGCGGGACTTCGGCCCATCACGGACCGGAGAATCGCCGGGGGTGGGCCCGCCGCCCGGTGCAGCGCGATTCCCGCCCCCGCCGAATCTCCGGTGGCAGCGAATTCGCAACACAGCAGGGGCGGGATTCACGCCGGTGCGGGGTCGGAGAACCCCACCCAGTATCCCTGAACAAATCAGGAATAAAAAAGATAGTGGATGAATAAACAGATGAAACGTTGAATAAAAATAGGGAGCTGTGGTGTGCAGCAATCACTTCTCAAGTGAGGCAACACTCAACTCTTTCAGCAGCCAGAGAATTTTTCAATTAGTAGCTACCAGAGAGTTTGCCATTCATAAGAATATCACCTTGCATTAAAATAATAATGATGGTAACCATAAACGCACAAACAAATCTCCCAACGTGTTCCTCAAGATGACTCCGAGAGTACACTTGCAGGGAGGAGTTGGGGAGTAGACCTGGAGAGGAGCACACAGCTTTACGAAAAGAACCCAGAAAGTAGGTTGTCGCCGCAGTGGAAGTGAAGTGCATTTTGATTAGTTCCGACAAGTGATTTTTAAAAAAAAATCAATAATTAATGTGGATCAATAAATTATTACAATATCTACACAAACACATTTCTGAATTTAATGAATGAGCTGATATATATCATACACTGACACACACGCATCGCATAGTTTTCAATAGGATTCAAAACTAAATATTCCCATGGCAGCACTTTTTTCAAAAATAGGAAAGGGGGATAAAGCGGCTGGGTTGACAGAGTTCATAAATAATTCTATTACTTCACAAAAATGTAAGGATGCCCAAGGCAGAATCCAAATCCAAATGGAGAGATTTTAGAAACAGGGGCAGATATGGCACAATTCTTAATGTGAATTAGAGGTTACCAAATGGCCAGGAAGGGACAGAGGTGGCGATCTGTAGACAGTTCAAAGAGATTTGCAACAACAGCAGGGCAATAATAATAGATTGTTTATTCAAGCTATCCCAATGTAGACAGAGTAAAAATAGTGCATGCTGTCAAAGTGGGGAAATGTTTCCCAGAGTGTAACATGACCGGCTTCCTAGATTAGTTTGCTCCTAGTCAAATCAGGAAAGAAGCATTGTTGACTTGATTCTAGAAAAATCAATGGAATAACCAATTAGAGAGTAACGGACAAATAGTCTTTTGGTTGCACAGATCTTGCTGAAAAAAGACACATGGGCCCAATCCTTCTCATACAAAAAGAACAGTACAATGTCTTACAACACCAGGTTAAAGTCCAACAGGTTTGTTTCGATGTCACTAGCTTTCGGAGCGCTGCTCCTTCCTCAGGTGAATGAAGAGGTTTAGCATCTTTGAATTTGTCTATATATGTGTTTCTGGAACAGACCTCTTCATTCACCTGATGAAGGAGCAGCGCTCCGAAAGCTAGTGACATCGAAACAAACCTGTTGGACTTTAACCTGGTGTTGTAAGACTTCGTACTGTGCTCACCCCAGTCCAACGCCGGCATCTCCACATCATACAAAAAGAACATTGCGCCTTTTCAACTAAGCAAAATCAGCAACAGCCATTCCTTGGTTTATTCCCCAGGGCAATAACTTAACCAGAGTCTTCCTGCCTGGTTTGAATTTAAACAAAGCTCAGCAGTTAACGATTAGTTAGCAATTAAATGGTGCAATCTCCATGGCAACACATCTACCAATCAGAGTCCACTTGCCAACCAATCAGCACTCTTGTCTTGTGCTGCATAAATTGTTGTACCCGTTACAATTTGGGATTCTTGCCAATTGTCCTGCTGACTGCTAGACTAAAGCTTCAACAATGTGCATCTTTTTTTAGTAAAAGGACAATTGTAAAATGGTCACTCTGACATGGCTTCAATGCTGAGATTAAAACGGATAATGAAATGTTACAGATAAGCTGCTGGACTGAAACAAAGCCAAGATCAAGGAGTTACAAAGGGATCTGATACCTGGCAGAAAAGTTATGAAAGTGGTCAAACAGATCAAGAGTGGGATATTCTGTAATAATGAGATGAATAGAGTACAATATAATATATTTCTGACAGTGAAATGGAGGAAAACACATTTTGAGTTCTGTAGAGAAATTAAAACTCAAGGGAAATTTAAAAGTGAAGTGTGTGATGATATTAGACCGAGCAATATTCACGAAAATCAGATCATTAAGATTAAAAATTTAGCAAGAAAAATTAATATCGAAAAGGATTGTGTCTCAGCTGTGGATCCGTGATTAGTGCTCCTGCCTCTGAAATAGGAGGTTGTGGGTTTAAGTCCTAGAGGCTTAACCATAAAACCCGAGGCTGACATTCCAGTGCAGTGCTGAGGAAGTGCTGTACTGTCGGAGGTGCCATCATTTAGATGAAATGGTAAACTGAAACCCATTTGCTCTCTCAGGTGGAATGAAAAATCCCCACATGTTGAAGAAAAGCAGCAGAGTTATTGAATTCGTAAGAATTTTTGGCTGGGTACCTAATTGGAATCAAGACAATTCATCAGTAATTTGTTTTAACTTTCAGGTTTGAACAAGGCTTTAACCCACAGAGTAAGATCGGCTCTTTAGATAGCAAGCTCAAATAAATGTGATTGAAACAGAACAATAAATTAGTTCAGAGTTATAGCACAGAATTAGTTAAATCTAAATGTAGAAGAATCATACATCCATACAAATAAATCCTCTCAGTTTTAATACATAGGATATGCGCCTGTAATTAAAATCATCCTGTCTTCTTTCTATGCAAGTCTAATTTTGATCTATATAACGTGAAATATGGAGTATTTATCGCATCGAAAGGACATCCCAAGACCCTTGGTGGGCTCAGTACGAAGTCTTACAACATCAGGTTAAAGTCCAACAGGTTTGTTTCAATGTCACTAGCTTTCGGAGCGCTGCTCCTTCCTCAGGTGAATGAAGAGGTATGTTCCAGAAACACATATATAGACAAATTCAAAGGTGCCAAACAATGCTTGGAATGCGACCATTAGCAGGTGATTAAATCTTTACAGATCCAGAGATGGGGTAACCCCAGGTTAAAGAGGAATGAATTGTATCAAGCCAGGACAGTTGGTAGGATTTTGCAGGCCAGATGGTGGGGATGAATGTAATGCAACATGAATCCCAGGTCCCGGTTGAGGCCGCACTCAATTGTGTGGAACTTGGCTATAAGTTTCTACTCGGCGATTCTGCGTTGTCGCGCGTCCTGAAGGCCGCCTTGGAGAACGCTTACCCGGAGATCAGAGGCTGAATGCCCTTGACTGCTGAAGTGTTCCCCGACTGGAAGGGAACATTCCTGCCTGGTGATTGTTGCGCGACGTCCGTTCATTCGTTGTCGCAGCGTCTGCATGGTCTCGCCAATGTACCACGCTTCGGGACATCCTTTCCTGCAGCGTATGAGGTAGACAACGTTGGCCGAGTCGCGCAAGTATGTACCGCGTACCTGGTGGGTGGTGTTCTCACATGTAATAGTGGTATCCATGTCGATGATCTGGCACGTCTTGCAGAGATTGCCATGGCAGGGTTGTGTGGTGTCGTGGTCACTGTTCTGAAGACTGGGTAGTTTGCTGCAAACAATGGTTTGTTTGAGGTTGCGCGGTTGTTTGAAGGCAAGTAGTGGGGGTGTGGGGATGACCTTGGCAAGATGTTCATCATCATCAATGAACAGCTAGTGACATCGAAACAAACCTGTTGGACTTTAACCTGATGTTGTCAGACTTCGTACTGTGCTCACCCCAGTCCAACGCCGGCATCTCCACATCTTGGTGAACTGACCATGAGATGCACAAAAATATATCCTCTTCCTTCATTCAAACAGCTAACCTTCAGTCACGATATGGCTAGCTAACAGTGTTGGTTCGGACAAGGGAACCCTTAGGAAAGTTTCAAGATCTTCCCTTTCCATGTGCCAATCGGGCTTAGTGAACCTTAGACTGGCAAACATATTCTTTAATTTACCTTAATTGGTCTTGACCTTTGTTCTAATGGCAAGATTAATTTTGCACAATGAACTGTTCCATGTGTTTTCATAGTTTGATTTTGAACATACATCTTTTGTGTAAACATTGTGTTTCTACGTTTTGTTTTAATCTGATTTTAATACATTCTTTGCAGCCATTTTGTGTCTACTTTCTTTTTTAAACCTTAAAGTATTGAAGAAGGCTGTAAATTAATTTTTAACCACAAAATCCCTTTAGGAACATATCTAATATTGTGTAAGTTTAGAATCCAATATTGTGAAAAAACCTCTAATTAATTAATGGTTCTCCAATGATAATTATAATTGAGGCTCAATGTTAGTTTCTGGACCGGGTCCAAATATTCATGCAGGTTAGCCAGTATTTATTCCTCAGGCAACATCATTAAAAAAAACTTGCTGTATGCCACTTGGTTGCTGTATTTCCTACATTACAATTTGCAACTATACTTTAAAAAGTACTTCATTGGTTGCAAAGCATTTTCCAACATCCTGAATTTTGAAAGGCACAATAGAAATATAATCTTTCTTAAAAGTGGATATGAAAACGCTTGGCTGCAAACATAACAGAAAATATCAAAGTTTTTTTTAAAGGATAAAGCTAAAGCAGAGAGATTATTGTTTAGTCAAGCAAAATAATGCCAGAAGTTATAACTTGCCTCTACTACATGTTGTTTTGTGAATTCCTATCATCATAAATGGACTTCAATATTTAATATAGCTGGCTAATATTGTTGGCAGAAAAATAAGTTGAAGAAAATTGAAGAGTTTTTGATCCACCTTTAATTCACTGTTGTTTTAAAGACAGCAAAATATATTCATAGTCAGGGTTGACCGAAATATTTTTCGATGCGAAAGATGGGATATGCTATTTTCCAGTTCCGTCTGGTTGGTTAACTTGCCAGAGAGAAAAATCCTTGGGACTGTCTTCCATCTTATCAACATGCCCAAGCCAGGAAAGCCGTCTCTGCTTGATGACTACCAACATGAAAAGCCACTAGACAAATATTGTCAATGATTTCCACTTAACACCTGACTGCAGCCAGGTGCGGCCATTTGATTCAAATCTTTTCAGCACTTCTTTTTTCTAAAATAGCACAGCCTGTGCAGTCCTTTCAAATTGTTCAGTCACAAAGTTAAACTACCCTCATCTTAAGATTTTTCTATTTTTCCATGGACAAATATATTGACAAGTACTATTTTCAGTTTCTACATTTCAGATGAAGGATCTGAGAATTCCATCAAAGGAATACCACTTCACTCCCAGTAAGTAAAAGCTAATCTGCTCCTAACATTACAAAGTAATGCTGGAAGCTAGGTTTCCACAAAACACTTCAATGTTTGTTTTTACACCATTAAGTAAAATGATGTTCAAATTCTTCTTTTAAAAGCAATGATCATATTGCACAAAGTAACTGCTGGTTTCAGCTTCAGACCACTTCTGTGGAATTTTTTTTTTTAAACGGAAAAGAAAAATATGTAATAGGTCAGCTGAACCAACTGGCTCAATGTCCCTTCATTCCAGAACAATCTCAGCCCCTATATCTGAAATCAAATATAAACGCCAATAAAATAATCTCATGCACACTTTAACTTTGTAAAAAGTGCACACTGGTCTCTTTTGAAGACATGCAATAAATTATACCAGATTGAGTACCCAAATGTTTACTAAGCAACATAAACCTTGAAGAATTTAAATTTTAACTTCCAATTCTAAATACGGAGGAATAAATGTGAAATGTTGATAGGTTGCGTTTTGCAACCCTCCGTAAATATAGACATTCCTTTCATTTCCTGAATAAAGATAACCCACGTTAAAATACATGTAATACTATTTATAAGCATAGATGCTGTGTTATTTCACTTTACTGATATTAATGTTTGTGTGCTTTTCACCTCAACTTGAAAAACAAAATAAGTGGGTTCTCAAATCCTCTGCTCAAGATTTTATAAACAGGGGATAAATAATAAACCAAGCTTCAATAATAGCTTTTCACCAGATGTCTACAATCTGTAGCATTAAATTGTTTTTCTCTTTAAACTGTGATGAGTGTAGGAATTTCAGCTGTATTGCATTATAAATATTGGGTGCAGTAAGTGTTAAAAACCTGGGTTAGAGTGTGTTTGACTGCTGAGGACCCTGGTTCAATCCCGGCCCTGGGTCACTATTCGCGTGGAGTTTACACATTCTTCCTATGTCTGCGTGGGTCCCACCTCCACAACCCAAAGATGTGCAGGATAAGTGGATTGGCCACACTGAATTGCCCCTTAATTGGAAAATTAAAAAAAAATAATGACTTTCTATTAACCCACTGAGGACGACAAAGACTTCTTTAAAAGACCCAGTTCTGAAACCAACATCCTCCCAAATTTATAGGCAGGTGATTTAAGCAGCATTTAATCAAACTCTGGAATTGGTATCGGGCTGTAAATACTTTTTTTTCTCAGCTCTGAAGAAATCATACTAGACTCAAAACTGTTATAACCACAGCGGAGGGCACGGAATAGGAACCATCAGGTTTCCCATGCCCTCCGGGAAATATGAATTTCCCCAATAACGGGGCGGGGCTTTCCCTTAACAGGAGTAGCCCCCGAGTATAAAAACCCCAACCTGGAAAGAGACCTTCCGCAGAATGGTGGTGTTTGCCTCTAACTAGTAATAAACCTCTTTGTGCTTTTCTAAACTACTGTATTACACGTGGTTGTTTGCCTCAGATCTAACAAAAACATAAACTCGGTTTCTCTTGTTGCTCTTTTTAGCCTTAGTCTATTGGCTCTGATTACGTTACCTTTGCTCATGAGTCGCCAGGTATCTTTATGATACCGCCACGTGGTTCAAGTTCAGGTTATGATTAATAATACAGCACACCGCTTAGTAAGGATTAAAACAACGGTCATTTATTATATACAACAAGCAATATTAATACCCTAATACTACTTTCTATATAACAAACCTATCACTACTGGCCAATACTTAACTTAGGAAGAGCCCACCAGGTCAGGGAAACGAATGGCTTGTCCAATCAAATCTGGCCCGCGGGATTCAAAAGGCTGCTACAGGTCGGTGGCTAGGTGTCTCTACCGGATAGCGATCGTTGGATTCAAACTTACACTTGCCGGTGGCTGGTCTTGCGAAGGTCTCGAGCAGGCGAAGATGAGAGAGAGCGAGATCTGAACTTGGACCTTCACTTTTATAGGGCCCAGGGGCTTCCCGCCTCCCGGGGCGGCCCTTGACCCTGAGTCCCAAGTGATTGGATTCTGTCCCCAATCTCTGGGGTCGATGTGTCCAATGGTGAGGCGATTCCTTGATTGGGGGGTGGTCGCTCACCTGTCTTTGTTTCGGCCACTGCAGGCGCCGACAGGTCTGGCCTGGTATTCAATTGCTAATATGTTGCAATTGTTCCCGGGGATAGCCGATTTAACTGTGGATGTCTGAATAGATGGGCTGCAAACAGTCCTGAATGCAACTGCGAATACCTGGGTTGATAGGCTGTTGATAGCCCTGAGTATCGATCTGGGCTATCTTCCCAGAGCCGAATATGCAAAACTGTCTGCAGCTGCCTGCTTGTGTCTTCTTGGCTGCTTTTCCCAGCAGTCTTTCGGGTTAGCCGTTTTAAACTGGGTTTTGGCCAGATTAATTGGAACGCAGCCATTTTACATGGCTACACTCTCTCCACTGATGCTGCCAGACCTGCTGAGGTTTTCCAGCATTTTCCGCTTTTATTTCTGATCTCCAGCATCCGCCGTGTTTTGCTAATATTTCTATCCCCTTTTCGAAAGTACTTGTGCTACCACCTAAACCTAATGACTTTCTTTGTTTTATTATTTGGACCCAAATGAATCAGGTAAATCTGCCAACAGACAAAGAGCTTACTCCCAGACCATAATCAACTCCATTTATTGGCTGCTACGAGGCATAAAACAAGGGGTTGGCGAGAACATCCAGAAATGAGTGTCTTGGGACCGCTGTACTACCAATAGCTATGTAACATGATGTTTTGTTCAATAACAATTGAACTAAACCAAAATATTGATCACAAAAGCCAATGAGCTTTAATCTTCCTTACCCGTCGATGCATCTGATGGCAATATGCACAGGATTCCTCCGCCCTGCTTGCCGCAAGAATGGACGCAGCTGGAGAATCCCACCCTCTAAGTCTAATAACATAATCGCACAGCCAATTCATACTGAATAAGTGGTGTTTAAATTTTTATTAATTGAACTTATAAAACGACAACAAACTTTTACATCTACTCAGAATGCACATTAACAAGCTTGTGCCTGATTGAAAGTGCAGTGGAGTTCACCAACCAGACTGGATTGAAAAATAGCATAACAAAAACAGAAAATGCTGGAAAAAGCTAGCAGGTCCAGAGACACGGGGAGTGATTCTCCGTAAAAATTTCGAAGTGTGCTCGCGAGTGGGAATTGTCGCGGGTTTCCCAGCGCTCGGCCCAGCGAGGCCGGCAACGCTATTCAAATTAATTGGTCCACTTAATGAGGCTGCATGGGCTTCTTGCCCCGAATACCGGCTCGCCGCTGATTCGCCGGGACCGCGCTCGCCAGCCCTCCGCTAACAAGGTTGAGCAGCACTTACGCTCAGCCAACCCCAGCCAGCTTGCAACAATGGAGCCGAGGAGACCAACCCCAAGATTCGGGGATGCTGGACACAGTGGAGGCCAGGAGGGATGTCCGGGTCCCAGAGGGTGAGCCACAAGACAGCCAGTGCTGCCTGGGACAAGGTGGCGGCAGCAGTCAGCTCAGGCAGTGTGACCAGGAGGACTGGCCTCCAGTGTCGGAAAAAGGTCAACAACCTACACCAGGCAGCACGCACGAGTAGACACCAACGTCCTAATCCCCCCGTAACCCTCCCCTTCACCACCCCCAAGGGAGCATCCCCCAGGCGACCCCCAACCCTCCCTCCATCACCCTCCCTCCAACCCTTCCGTCACCCCCCCCCCTACAACCGTGAACCATGTGTGTGGCTAACGATACCCTCTCTGTGTCTCCTCAGGAAAAGCTGTCCTAAAATTGGCAGGAGATGGCCCAGACTGGCGGTGCGGTGGAGCGGGCCCTGGAGGTGACTGTTGTGGCTGAGGACAGGGTGGTCACCCACGCGGAGGCTGACGGACGCTGCATAGGTGAGGAACCACCAGGCTCCACCCAGAGGACCTGGCAAACATGAGTAATGATTACCTTACTGACTGACCCAGTCCTCCCACTGACCACATGTCCATTCTCCAGCAGGTCGTCCAGCCGACGGTGCCAGCGGCACCTTCTCCTAACCCCGAGGAGAACACCTCGGAGGACAGCTCCGAGGATGCAATTGTTGTAGTTGCAGCACAGCTGTCAATTCCACCCTCCACCACTGCAGATACACCCTCAGTGGGAAATGTTAGTGGTCAGGCTTCTAGGGCCAATCTGGTGAGCACCACACAGCTGATGATGTACATCTGTTGGAGGCAGAAACGCCCAGGCGAGACAGCTGTCAGAGGGCTGCTGGATCCCAGGACCCAGCTGGGTCCCAGCCTGATGCACTGCAGTACACCGCCTGAAGGGTCAGCCGCTTTGTTGTGGTCTGTTGTGTCCACCACAATCTGGCACAGCAATGGGGCGACGAGCTGGAGGTTGGTGACGAAGAACATGTGGCCACCTCAGAGGAGGATGATGGGGACGAAGATGATGATGAGGGGCTGGCGGACAAGACCGGGGAGGTCTTTCAATCAGGCACAAGCTTGCTGCAACTACAACAATTGCATCCTCGGAGCTGTCCTCCGAGGTGTTCTCCTCGGGGTTAGGAGAAGGTGCCGCTGGCACCGTCGGCTGGACGACCTGCTGGAGAATGGACATGTGGTCAGTGGGAGGACTGGGTCAGTCAGTAAGGTAATCATTACTCATGTTTGCCAGGTCCTCTGGGTGGAGCCTGGTGGTTCCTCACCCAGCCCCTCATCATCATCTTCGTCCCCATCATCCTCCTCTGAGGTGGCCACATGTTCTTCGTCACCAACCTCCAGCTCGTCGCCCCATTGCTGTGCCAGATTGTGGTGGACACAACAGACCACAACAAAGCGGCTGACCCTTCAGGCGGTGTACTGGAGTGCAGCCTCTGTAACAGGGTTACCCGGAGCTAATGGAGATGATAGGGAGCAGCCAGGACATTCAGAGCGAGATGCCAGTGTCACTCCAGCAGATACATAGCCGATTGGAGGAGTCCCAGGGGCTATGGGCGCAGGAGATGGTGCCAACAATGAGTGGCTCCGAGGTCAACACTGCTCGGGTGGCAGTCGATGACAGTCATGGCTGAGGGTCTCGGCAATATGTCTGCCTCGCTGGGGGATATCACCCAGTACCGGGCCTACCTTGAAAGCGTTCTGCTGGACATGTCCCACCCTCGGA
Organism: Scyliorhinus torazame; assembly: GCF_047496885.1. Classification (NCBI taxonomy): domain Eukaryota; kingdom Metazoa; phylum Chordata; class Chondrichthyes; order Carcharhiniformes; family Scyliorhinidae; genus Scyliorhinus; species Scyliorhinus torazame. The sequence continues at coordinate 279,345,702 of NC_092707.1, read as the reverse complement.
TAGGTATGGCCGAGGCATTGCGGAGCTTGTCCCAGTTGCAAATGAGCATTGCCGAGGCGCTGCAGAGCATGTCCCAGTCACTGGGGAGTATCGGCGAGGGCACCGACACGATGGTGCAGACGATGGGGAACCCCCAAGGGCTGGCAGAGCCAGATGATGCAGGGGCGGTCGGGGCTCGAACCATCTGCCCCTCCGTCCAAGGTGAACCCCAGGGCCATATGGGCACTAACCGGGAGGAGGGGGCACTGAGTGCCAATCCGGACTCGTCCCATCTGGCCGGGACGGTGGCCACCAGATCTCCTGATTTCCACCCCTCTGATGAGGCCATGTCTCGGCGGCGCATGTGCCATCGACAAGTGAGCCGGGGCCTTCCAGCCCCAGAGGACACCCACCATGTACACCGAAGGCCACGGGACGAGGTTAGCAGCTGTCTGCCTCCTTCTCAGATGTGCATCCTGGGGAGACACCTCGATGTATTGGCAGAGCTAGGGGGGCAAAGCACATCAAGGATCACTGAGGGAGGGGGGCTGGGGAAAGTAGGGGTTCAGGGGTGGGTAGGGGGTGAGGGGAGCTGCACCATCGGGAGAGTGGGAACCTATATTGAACAATAAACACAACCAGCAGCATGCCTCTGTCCTTTCTTCCGCAATGCATCACCGCATGCAGCTGATGGGTGTGAGCGAGCACTCAGCAGACAGGCAGGGGTCAGACTATGACATAGATTGAGAAGCACCTACGCTCATCTCTCTGCGGGTTATCACCCCCTGCTCTCGACAGTGACCCGCTGACGGTGCCAACACAGTCCCAGCACCCTGGAGTAATGTGACACATACCCTTGGGCAGCACGGTAGCATTGTGGATAGCACAATTGCTTCACAGCTCCAGGGTCCCAGGTTCGAATCCGGCTTGGTTCACTGTCTGTGCGGAGTCTGCACATCCTCCCCGTGTGTGCGTGGGTTTCCTCCGGGTGCTCCGGTTTCCTCAGACTTGATGGCCTCCTTCTGCACTGTAAATTCTATGATAATCTATGATACCCTGGGAGGGTGGGAGATGGGAGTGGGGGTGGGTAAGGATGCGACGATGGACCAGGCCACGTCCTAAGTGAATCGGGCGGCCTGGCTCCCCAGACTTGCCGAACCCTCACCGCTGCCTCCTGTCCTGCAGCCTCGGGCTGAGCCTCAGGTTCCTTCCCGGTCTTGTCCGCCAGCCCCTCATCATCATCTTCGTCCCCATCATCCTCCTCTGAGGTGGCCACATGTTCTTCGTCACCAACCTCCAGCTCGTCGCCCCATTGCTGTGCCAGATTGTGGTGGACACAACAGACCACAACAAAGCGGCTGACCCTTCAGGCGGTGTACTGGAGTGCACCTCGGAATGGTCGACGCATCGAAACCGCATTTTGAGGAATTTGATGCACCGCTCAAAGGCAGCCCAGGTGACTGCATGGGCCTCGTTGTAGCAGGTCTCCACTTCGGTCTCCGGCCTCCGTACTGGCATCATTAGACAGGTCCTCAGCCCCTTATTCCCCAGGAAAAAAACGGCCATTCTAGGGTGCTCCTCGAAGAGGGCAGAGATGACCGACTGTCCCAGGATGTAGCTGTCGTGCACACACCCCGGGAATCGGGCACACATGTGCATTATCGTCATCTGCTGCTCGCAGACCAGTTGTATGTTGAGGGACTAGAACCCCTTTTGGTTAACATAGGGCACCCCCAGATGGCCCGGTGAGTGCAGGGCAACGTGCGTGGCATCTATGACTCCCTGGACCTGAGGCACCCTAACGATGGCGGAGAAACCTGCTGCCTGGGCATTCTGTTGCGCCTGGTCATGTCAAAGTGGATGTTGTCTTCTGCCCGGGTATACAGAGCATTTGTGGCCTGCTGGATGCACCTGTAGGCTGTGCCTGTGAGATACTTTTAGTCCAAAGTGGGAACGATAACAGGAGAGAACAAAAGCGACCACAGAATTATTCTTGAGGATTGGAAAAACATGGAGATTTTCTTGTACTTGAATGCTGGATAGGCAATAGAAGATTCGAAAATTGACCACCTTGAAACTTTGAAAAAAGAACAAAGCATCACACAGAATAGGAGGCTGGCTGACACCACCACCATATCCCAACTCTTGTCTGAAGCCGAGAGACGGACGGTTAAAATGAAAATGAATGCTTCTGAATACCAAGTTATTTCACAGAAGAATAAAGGCTCAAAGCCAACGTCAAGTTGCCAACATGAGGGTCTGAAGCAGACATCTCTGTTGGGCTCTTCTGAGAAGACTGAAGTTATTGTCCACAAGAGTGGATCTATACAGCTGCCTTTTACATCACGGGCACGTATGTTTCTGTTTGGCAGCTGCAAAGCAGTAACAGCATAACTACATGACTCAATCCCAAAATGGCTTTAAAACCGAGTCTTGAGTGGTGTCCTCAATGAGGCCCTCCTATTTTGCTTTGACTTGGTGCTGAGAGGAGCGGAGATCCCACGTGGTGTCAAGCAGGTTGAAAAAGTACTCAGGGCTGTGTTGAACCTCTCTGAAATAGTTGCTTTCAAACACTTCGAGAAAACAGATGGTCTTGACTGCACTTGCAAAACATAAAAAATTTACTAGTCAGGAGTAGAGCTCGGTGCCTGGTCTTCAGGCGACAGGAGTGTGATTGATAAGAGGAAATATAATGGGGTCTTGGCAGCTGTTAATTCTATTTTGCATTGTACAAAAGCATAATAACAACTTAACATTTATATTGCACCTTTTAACATAGTCCAAAGGTGCTTCACAAGAGGGATTAGCAAACAAAGTTTGATACTGCGTCACATACGGAAGTATTAGGGTAGACGACCAAGTAGGTTTTAAGATGAGCCTTATATGAGGCAAGAGAGGTGGAGAGGCAGCAAAGTTATGGACCGAATTCCAGAGCTTAAAGCCCAGCCAACTGAAGACATGGCCACCAAAAGGTAGAGCGATTAAAGTCAGGTTGTACAAAGACCAGAATTGAAAAAGCTGGAGAGATCTCGGTGGGTTTGAGGAGGTTTCAGGGATCGGGAGTTGAAAACGAGGTTGAGAATCTTTAAAACCCAACTGATGCCAGGTCAATGAATAAAGGGGTGATGAGCAAGCAGGACTTGAAATGGGCAGTACAATTTGGCCAACCTTAATCCAAATATCAGTGAGAAAGAAAATCAAGAGGTGGATTTCATACCAACAGGAATCTCGCGGAGGAAATAATTGTATATGAAAAGTAATAGTTCGCAAAAGATCTAAAGAATCCGGATCTACCTGGAATGCACTATTGCAGATAAATAATAGTATCCCCCTCCCCCATCCAGCTCCCCCCCGCTATATTGCAATCTCAACTATTCTGCAGAGAAATGGCAAGAAACATTCGATTCAAACTAGATTCAGTCTGTCCAAAACCAGAAAATCAGCTAGGGTTTAATCCCGTCTTGACACATTCCTGGCTGCATGTGACACCAACATGTGGGCATAAAGACATTTAAATTCTAATGGCTAATTATTAAATGGCTTAATCCATGAAAAGATTATTTGTTCTTTCTCAGGCATTTCATTGAGAAAATAAACAAAATCAACCCAACTTGGGAATCTGTGGTACAAAAATCATTGTTCGTCAAAAAGTAAAACATCTTCTGTTGAGGTATTTAATGTAGATTGGGTTCTTTTCGCATTGATGTTCATAAGATTGAATCCAACAGCATGCAAAACCGAGTCTCACTTTAATGAAAGTGGAAGGAGGCCTGTGTGGAGCATAAACACCAATATAAAGTAAATGGGCATAATCTGAGTAAGGGGTCATCCATTTAAAACAAAGACGAGGACGAATCCTCCTCTTGGAGGGCAGTGAATCTGTGGAATTCTTTACCTCAGAGAGCTGTAGAGGCTGGGTCGTTAAGTATGTTCAAGGCTGGGCGGCATGTGGTGAAGTGGTTAGCACTGGGACTGCAGCGCTGAGGACCCGGGTTCGAATCGCGGCCCCGGGTCACTGCCCGTGTAGAGTTTGCACATTCTTCCCATGTCTGCATGGGCTTCACCCCCACAACCCAAAAGATGTGGTTAGGTGGATTGGCCATGCTAAATTGCCCCTTAATTGGAAAATAAATTGAGTCCAAAAAGTATGTTCAAGGCTGACATAGACAGATTTTTAATCATTAAGGGAATCAAGGATTATGAGGATAAGGCGGGTTGAGTTGAGGATTATCATATCAGCTTATTCATGATCTCACTGAGTGGTAGAGCAGACTCGAATGACCTACTTCTGATCCTACATCTTATGGTTGGACTAAAGGTCTAATTTCTGTGCTATAAATTCTATGCATGTCCAACAAACATTTTCCTAAACAACTCTTACTGTCTTAAGTATTTACGATTCTGTGGTTTGACACAGGAATCTTATCTGCAAGTTATATTTTTGGCGGAATTGCACATGTTGGTCTTCACCAGATTATTTTCTTCACCAGATTATTTCAAATCAGTTGAGCCGATTTTAATGATGTTTATGGTTGAAAATAACCAATGCCATTGCTTCTCGGCTTTTTGGCTGAGATCAAACATCAGATCAAGCCCAAGATAAGGCACAATGCCTTTTCTTGTCAGCTTGGATCTTGTTTTCCTCTCTTGGTTTCAATTTGAATTTGAATTGGTTTTTGGAGCAAGCAATGAAATGGATTAAGGGTTTGCCCTGTCCAATCTGCGCATTGATTTTGTAACTTTAAAGATGGGATAAAAGAAAATTTAAAAGATAACCAATGCCATTGAACTCGTTGCTTACTACAGCAAACCGTGAGTTCATGGAAATTCAATTCCTCTGACAATTTTCTTCAATGGTTCTCAACAATTCAAGCTAGCTGCATTCACAACATCTCTAACATTTCTTAACACAAGTCCTATGGCCATTGGGTATGATAAATACGCACGGTTATGAGCAGCAACCAAAGGTCACTCAGTAATTTTGCCACTTGCATCATTTCATCTCATCCTTTTCTTGGAAATGGTATACGGAATTTCTTTTGGCTTTTTCTCGTTTAAGTCATGCAATCGACGTATTGAAAGTTCATGCACTTGGACAAGTTATCGAGTCACAACATTGTAGAAGCAGACCACTCGGCTTATTAAGTCTGTGCCAGCACACAGTAGGGCAATCCAATCAGTCAGTAATATTCCAAACTCAAATCACTAGCGCCCAACTGAAGCCACATTTTTGTATTAATTGAACTCTTGGGTGTGTCTGAGTGAAAATACCAAAACAACTGGTGCAGGCCCCAAATAAATGCATTGCAGTTTGTGTGTGATGGCGTACAGCCCTACTAATTCTGCTTAGTAAAAGGAAAACATATTTCACAGTATCCAGTCCTAAAAATAGATATAGCTCCATGTGCGAGAATATAGTCAGTGTAGAATTTGTGCCCAAAGACACTGTAATCAAGGCATAAAACTAATGTCAGATACAAAACATGGACACTTGCATGTATTTTCACAATGCTCCCAGAATCTCTCGTCTTTTTCATCTGTTCATCAAACACTGTATCTGAATAGGTCTAGGCCCAGTGTAATAACTCTGCCTCCACTGTTGTCACAACTGCCACACAGGATGAGTGAGGCAAAGCAGGCAGCAGGGGAACTCAGTTATATTGTAGAGCCACTTCAAATAGTAATAGGAAATACAGGAATGCAAATAGGGTGGAAGAGACAAAACCTCACAGACACCGTGCTGAGGTGTAGAAAGAGGAACAATGATGTTGAGATGATGGCACCTGATATATACACATTTCATTTCATAGCAAGAAACCCGATCTCATCCAACTCAGTTATACAGGCTTCAATTGACTCGGTAGCATTGTGGATAGCACAATTGCTTCACAGCTCCAGGATCCCAGGTTCGATTCCGGCTTGGGTCACTGTCTGTGCGGAGTCTGCACATCCTCCCCTTGTGTGCGTGGGTTTCCTCCGGGTGCTCCGGTTTCCTCCCACAGTCCAAAGATGTGCAGGTTAGGTGGATTGGCCATGATAAATTGCCCTTTGTGTCCAAAATTGCCCTTAGTGTTGGGTAGGGTTACTGGGTTATGGGGATAGGGTGGGGCTGTTGATATTGGGTAGGGTGCTCTTTCCAAGAGCCGGTGCAGACTTGATGGGCCGAATGGCCTCCTTCTGCACTGTAAATTCTATGATAATTCTATGATAATTCTATGACCCTCCCCAACACCATTCAGAAAACAAAATCCTGACTAAAGTTAAAGACAATGAAGAAAAGCAGTCAGTCAAGAATAAAAACAGAAAATTCTGGAAAAGCTCAGCAGCTCTGATGGCATCTGTGGAGAGAGAAACAGAGTTAACGTTTCAAATATTCCCTCTCATTAGTTCTGTAGAAGTCATATGGACTTAAAATGTTAACTCTGTTTCTCTTTCCACAGACGTTGTCAGACCTGCTGAGCTTTTCCTGCATTTTCTGCTTTTATCTCAGGTTTCCAGCATCTGCAGTATTTTGCTTTTACTTCAGTCAAGAATAATCCGAGTTAGTCCAATAGTGTTTTGTCTGACATTTACAGTACTGTCAACATCTGTTTGATCTCTTCTTGGTTGTTTGAACTTTCTACATATGTGAAATCGGGTACATGTGCATCTATTTCATCAAAAAGTTTCCTAATTTCCTCATATCCCAAAGGTTGAAAGTTTTAGATATCTTTTGGCCGTTGGCAGGAAATGTCACAGTCTAAACAGATGGGCAGTAACGAGCAGCCCCCTCATGCAGAGATAAATTTACAGAGGATATTTTCTGGAAACCAAGCAAAATGAAAAAATCAATTGACCATCTCTGCAGAGATCATTTGAAATGTCTTTCCAATTTCTTTCACTGACGATGGAGCCATGCACCTCTTACAATGTGCATCCTCGCATCCCACTTGTTGGCAAGAATGGAAAATATGATGCGCCATAAAAACCTTACAGGAGATTTCATAGAATGCTACAATGCAGGTGGTCACCATTCAGCCCATCCTGGATGTGCTGTACTTCGGAAGAGATGTCCAACTGCTTGAATTAGAGACAAAAACAATTAGCTTTTTAAAAGATTTGTTGTGCGCGCATTGCATTTGCGGCTTCCCAAATTGTGCACATGGTTTGCCTGCCTTAGATGAAAACTAAAAACACCATACATTCAAATTAAAATCATTGCTAAAAGCCTCTGTTAAAAGGGCTCATCTCTGTGATCGGTGGCCAGTCTATGAGAGCTGTAAATCTAAAGATCAATCAATATGCTTTGCCAGGATCAGTCATAACAGTTATCTGTTCCATCAGAACCAGTGTCTGAAAAATACTGCAACTAGTGATGGCAATCCATTCAATAATAGGCCATAAACCTTGTAACCTCTGAAGCACTAAAGAGCTCGTAATTGAAATTATATCTTTTGTTAAGGCACAGGAATCCGTATTCCAATATTTGACTGCAATTTGCAGTCTCTGCCAACCAAAATCCTTGATGACTCTTTACCTTAAAGTGGTGAAACATACTAGATAAACGCTAGCTAAATTGATTGACATGACTGTACTCCAATATTTATGAACAATACTTTTGGAGAGTTTTGTGTAAATTGAGTCAGTCTTCAATTCATGCTTGGTGAGGTGTAGAAGTTAATTACTCTGGTATCCAGTTGTTGGCAATTGACACATAAACATCACCTGTTTGAGACTACTAGCCTAAGGGGCGGGATTCTCCGACCCCCCACTGGGTCGGAGATTCGCCGGGGGACGGCTTGAATCCCGCCCCCGCCGGCTGCCGAATTCTCTGGCGCTGGAGAATTGGCGGGGGCGGGAATCGGGTCACGCCGGTCGGCGGCCGCTCGCAGCGCCCCCCCCCCCCCCCGGCGATTCTCCGACCCGCGATGGGCCGAAGTCCCGCTCGTTTTATACAGGTCCTGCTGGCGTAAATTAGAGTTGGTCCCTTACCGGCGGGCTCCGGGGTCCTGGTGGGGGGGGGGGGGGGGGGCGCGGCGCGGGGCCATCTGGCCCCGGGGGGTGCCCCCACGGTGGCCTGGCCCGCGATCGGGGCCTACCGATACGCGGGCAGGCCTGTGCCGTGGGGGCACTCTTTTCCTACGCGCCGGCTATGAAAGCCTACACGAAGGCCGGTGCGAAGGTGAACCCCCATGCGCATACATGGGGATGACATCAGCAGCCGCTGACGCTCCCGCACATGCGCGGACCCGCGCCGGCCGGCGGAGTTCCTTCGTCCCCGGCTGGCGCAGCGCCAAAGGACTTCCACGCCGGCCAGTAGGGCGCAAACCACTCTGGCGCTGGCCTAGCCTCTGAAGGTGCGGAGGATTCCGCACCTTTGGGGCGGTCCAACGCCAGAGTGGTTCACGCCACTCCATCCCACCGGGACCCCCCATCCCGCCGGGTACGGGAGAATCCCGCCCAAGATGTTTCAGCCACTGTTAAGTATGCTCCAATGTGTGCATAATGAAGCAAATTCCAGGAGACTTATTCTCTTTGATAAAAGAAACTTAATCCCTGAGCAGCAACTAACATTTGAAGGCATCAGAGGCCATTACACCAACACAGAAATGGGTAAAGTGAGAAAACGCAGTTAAGTCGGTGTTCAAGCAGCATTCTCTTTTTTCCAGAGGCATTACAGTAACGCAAAACCTTGTATTTCATAATACAGACCAAAGAGGGTAGCACATTTATAATAAACAATACATTTCCATTTCCCTATAGTTCAGATCTAAAGGCCACAGGGAAATGAATGACTTCAATATGAAACCCCGTACTGTTCCCAAGACTGCTCTGCTAAGGGCAGTACGGTGGCGCAGTAGGTTAGCCCTGTTGCCTCACGGCGCTGAGGTCCCAGGTTCGATCCTGGCTCTGGGTCACTGTCCTTTTGGAGTTTGCATATTCTCCCCATGTTTGCGTGGGTTTCACCCCCACAACCCAAAGATGTGCAGACTAGGTGGATTGGCCATGCTAAATTGCCCCTTAATTGGAAAAAATGAATTGGGTACTCTAAATTTAAAAAAAAGACTGCTCTGCTAAGAATCATAGAATTCCAACAGTGCAGAAGGAGGCGATTCGGCCCATCGAATCTGCATCGACCCTCCGAATGAGTTCCCTGCTGAGACCAACTTCCCCTTATGGCAGCAATGCACACCTTCCATGCAATGTGCAGTGGCTTCATAAAATATAAATTTAAATCTTTAAAATATTCAAAAATAGAAACACTGCCATCAGTGAAGTGACCATGAAGCTGTTGAAAACATCGTACAAATCTAACTGGCTTCTTTAGGGAGGGAAAGCTACCACTTTTACCATGCTCTGGACCAAGCCTTCAGCTTCACACCAACATGGTTGACTGCAAACTGTCCTCGCAAAACTCAATTGCATCAAGCCAGTTCTGATTCATGAGGGCAGCCCACTATTACCGTCTCAGAGCATCTAGGGGTGGGAAATAAATGCCAGCCTTGCCAGTGACATCCATATCCCAAGAATTAAAAAATATTCACCAAATTCTTCATTCCAGAATTAATTTCGGAAAATGTTCAAAAACAAACGATATCTTAATAAATGCCTGATTGCAAACCGTTGTTCCACCTTTTGTGCCAAAGAGCTTTAAAATTCCTAAGTATACAGTTGTATTGGCAGTATCACATCTGTGACAGAGATACCAATACAATCCGCTTAAGGTTGCTCATCAAGACATGGTTTAAACAAAATAACAGCCAACAATGTATTCTCAAGCCTGGAAGAATGCCAGAAAGCAGATACTACATGTTTCTGAGTGGGATGCAAAAAGCATTTCACTTTGAATGACCTTGAGAGATAGAGAATGTAATGCTGAATTACAATACCTCTGCATCCCACTCGCCACTGGCCATCATTCTATTATGTCTTTTTCACTTCACATGAACTAGCAAGGTTACAGCATAGAAAATGTGTTATTTAATTGCTGACAGCATATTGCTTAACTGAGTTTCATATCGATAGAAAGAAATCTGGAAATGTGAATCAGTCAGTGCAGATGGATTTTGTTGAGGGGTGGGTGGAGGTTGCAGTTATTAAGCTAGGAGTCGATACACTGGGTCATATAATCACAGAATCATACAGCACACCACGAGGCCATTTGACCCATCCTACCTATGCCTGTTCTTTGGGAGAGCTATCCAACTAGTTCCTCAACTTCCAACTCTTTAACCCCAAGCCCCTAAACATTTCACCTTTGAGTATTTCATTTTAAAAGTTACTATTGAACCCAACGCCCCTCCAGCAGTGCTTTCCAAATTTTAGCAAGTCCAGGCCCTGGCCATCCATGTTGGACTGTTGGGCACATAACCTTGGCCAGTGCCGAAAAAGAGGGGACAGGTACCAGAGACCTCCTGCTTCAGCCGTCCCGGCATTCCAGGTCCTCAGAAAAACCTGGTCTTTGGCAGCCAGAGGGTGAGCCCAGAAATACTTGGCTGACAACTGGCTGAAGGGGGGTTCACATGATATCCAGGCAGGGAGTATGGCCTGCATGGTCAAAAGAGGAACTGGGGGAGGCAGCACGATGGAGCAGTGGTTAGCATTGTTGCCTCACGGCACTGAGGTCCCAGGTTCAATCCCAGCTCTGGGTCACTGTCCATGTGGAGTTTGCACATTCTCCCTGTGTTTGTATGGGCTTCGCCCCCACAACCCAAAGATGTGCAGGGTAGGTGGATTGGCCACACTAAATTACCCCTTAATTGGAAAAAATGAATTGGTACTCTATATTTATTTTAAAAAAGGGAAAAAAGATGAACTGGACATCAAAACAGGTCTCAAGTATGGTGTTGGGCAGTTACTTTCTATTTCCTGGAAATTGGGTTGGTGCAGTATCCCACATTTAGCACCCGCACACCTCATCTTCAATGCCCTGAATGGTGCTTTTCTCCTGATTGGTCGGGTACCCCCAATATTAATACAAAAAATAGGACGTGTCCATTATATCCATCAATAAATCCGTTTCACTTCATAATACACGATAGACCATTTCACCCCATTAGACACAGGCAAAACCTTTCTAAAAATCATTGAAGAAGCTCGTCTGGAGAACTTGTGCAGACACGAAGGGCCAAATGGCTTTCTTCTGCACCATAACAGTTCTGTGATTTTGTGAAGATGCACAAGAAAAAAAGAAGTGCTCAAGAAAACAGTGCTCAAGTAAACAGAGCAGTAAAAGGTGAGGAATAAAAGTCTTAAAGTCTGCAATATGAAATTTACCATTTAGCTATTTTCTTCGCAGTATTGCTCTTTGCAATACCCTAAGCCAATCTTGTTCAGTCATTATCTTTTTTTCCCAGAAGGCTGATTCGGGGGAAACAGATTTCACTCTTGAAAACTGAGAATTGCTGGAACCGCCAAAATTTATTGCTACTTTCCCCGTTATGATCCCAATTGATTTTATAAATGGATGGGATGATTCCAAAAATGAACCCTGGTTCAAAAGACCGTAACTCTTATCTTTCTTTTTAATAAACATTTTATTGAGGTATTTTTGGTATAGAAACAACAACAAAATAGACAAGATACATGAAACCATAAACATAGTGCAAAAACCGTTTACCTGTCGTACAGGTCCCACCCTTATTATTGTCCCCCTGCTCTAACCTAAACTGCTGACGATTAATTTTCCATAAGGAAGTCGACGAACGGATGCCACCTCCGGCTGAACCCTAACTGTGAACCTCTCAAGGCGAACTTAATTTTCTCCATACAGAGAAAGCTAGCCATGTTCGATAGCAGGTCTCTGACTTCGGGGGCTTTGGGTCCCTCCATGCCAATAGCATCTCCGGGCTACCAGGGAAGCGAAGGCCAGAACATCTGCCACTTTCTCCTCCTGGATTCCCGGATCTTCCGACACCCTGGAAATCGCCATCTCTGGACCCAGCGCCACCCTTGCTTTTAAAACCTTGGACATGACGTCCGCAAACCCCAGCAAAAATCCCCGAAGCTTTGGACATGTCCAAACTCTTATCTTTTTAAAGAAATCATGGAGGAAGAAAGTCACAGGACCACTAATTAGTTTTTAAAAAAGGAAAAAAACATTTCTTAAACATGAAAAAATTGCATTATGGTACAAACTGCCTTTACTCCTCCCTTACCTTAACAATTGCAAGCAAGTTTTAGGAAGAACACGGATTAAAAAGTACATCTACAATGGCCTCATTAACACACAGTCCCTTTTAAGCACACAAGATGAAGGTGGTCAAATACACGCATCTGCTCTGAACCCAAGTTAGTGCCAATGGATTTCTCCTCAGAATACCCCCAGATGAGTGTTTCCAAACTTCACTCTCAAAACCATGCTTTAAATTATTCTCTCAATAATAATTTCCCTTAGTGGTTTGCATTCCAAACTCCAATTCAGGTTTCACAAATGACACTTTTAAATAAAGCTTCCATTCCACTTTTAACAGCAAATCCAGTCCAGGATTTTACACCAAGCCATTTAGGATTCCTTTGTCTTGACTGCTGTGCAAACTACTCACAATTGCTTTAACTTTCAATTTCCAGATGGTATTAAAATGACATCAAACATCTCATCTACCTCTGAAGTCTGCTGTCCCACTTTAAATCTAGTTACTGTGATTGTCTCTTTAACTCAGAATATTTTTTTTACTCTTCCTTGAATTCTTCTGAACAACACCTTGGTCTCTGTTCTCTTAACTCTAGTCATCTCAAATATCCTTTCTGTCCCTGATTATCTGGGCTGTAGATTGTACTTCAGTAAGCCTGTCTCTTTGTAGCTCCCGTCCTATCCAGTTATTCTTCTGGCACAGTTGAGAGATTTCCCTCCCAATGATCCTGGCCAGGATTCTCCGACCCAGCGCCGGGTTGGAGAATCCCCAGGGGGCGCAGGAATCGCACCCTGCCGCCGGCTTTCCAATTCTCCGGCACCGAATTTCGGGCGCCCGCAGGAGCGCCGCCACGCTGGTCGGGGGCCGTTGACAGCGGCCCCCCACGGCAATTCTCCGGGCCCCATTGGACCGGGTATGGCCGAGTCCCGCCGGCATGGGTTACTCAGGTCCCACATGGCGGGACCTGGAAGGTGAGTGTGCGTAGGCCGTCCTGGGGGGGGGGGGGGGGGGGCACGTTGGCCTGGCCCGTGATCGGGGCCTACCGATTGGCCGGCGGGCTGGTTCCGTGGGGGCCAACTTAACTCCGTGTCGGGCCCTTGTAGGGCTCTGCCGTATTGCCCGGGGGTCGGCGCGGAGAACGGAATTCCCACGCATGCACGGAAATACGCCGGCTGTTCCGCGCATGCGTGAACTCGCGCGGGCCGTTCCCCGCCGGCTGGAGTTGCGGGGACTACTCCAGCGCCTACCTAGCCCCCTAGGAAGGGGAGAATTCCTCACTTTCGGAGGCCATGTTGCCGGAGTCGTTGGCGCCGGTTTTCACGCCGGCGTGGGGACATAACCCCATTATTAGAGAATCCCACTCCCTGTCTCCAACTACCCACAAATTTGGTTAAAACCTGAAAACTTTTCTACCTTGCAAGGCCCCAATTGCTAAGCAATACCACATACTTTGGCTGGCCTATTTATTTACACTTCACACTGTAGCCCTCTCCAAGCACACTAGAAACACAGTTGGAACTTAACCCACCCCTTTGTTCCGCATGAATCTAACTATAGGTTTTACCCTTCCAGGCACAGAAATATTAAATGAAACCCACTTAGAAATATACCTTATTTCTAATGTTTACCAATACATCTATAAATGTTCCTAACACCGTGTAGAAGTAACGCTCATTGGGGAAAAATAAGTGTAACTCCAGTTATTGTAACATTTCCTATGACTGTAGCTGCATTCAGGAATACATTTTGAAAGTTAAGACTTCCAAATGTCCCCAAAGAATTGACATCTCTTCAAAATCAGCCTGCACAAAACTACAGTACTGCAACATTTAGAAACAGCGTCTGTAATGAAGGTAGCATACACGTTAACTTTTGGGTGATTAATTACCTTTTTGGCATTAGCTAAGTAAACTGATAAATCATGGCTGCTTGTAATTTTGGACATGGGTTGATGGAAAGCCAGTTTCTTTACCCTTTTTGCAGGGGATTCTGCATCATCTCACCTCAACTCAAGCACATCGGACAAGGTAGTATCACCTCACAAGGTCATCCCATTTACAGACAAGTTGAAAATGAGTAAATGAGAGGAAAGAAATAAGGCGTGTTCTTGTGGCAGCTTCCTACTTGGAGGGGAACGAAGTGGCTTATTCTTGTCAGATAGGTTTCACAAGTAAAAGTTCTATTGATTCTTGACATAAGTGCCTTGTAAAATGAGCAAGGAATCAATCAAATTTATGCAAACACACATTCGTTTTAATCATATACCTTTAATGATTCATTTGAAATGATAGTGGGAGGGAGCAGAAGAAGCGTCATCTTAAATAATGCACACACACATACACACAATAACAGGCACAAAACACAGGCATGCACACGCAATGCTCACACAATGCAGGCACACACGACACAACACAGGCATACACACACAACAAAGGGTATACTCGTTTGCAGTGGGGAGGAAGCCAGAGGAAACATTTCACAGGCAAGCTTAAGAGGATCACAATTAGAAATCGCAACAATAAAACACAGGTGAGGGATATACTAATTAATTTTGGCAGTTTATGTCTTTGAATGTGGCTTAATAAAGTTTCCTTCTGCAGCTGTTTAGAGATCTGAGTCGCTCCACATCACCCTAAGCAGATCACACAGATTGTGCCACCCCACGTGAATTGGAAACTTCTATATAGAATAATAGATACCAAGATAGGCCAGGACAATGACAGAGTATCAAGCTGTGAAGCCTTCAAAAGGGTCAGGTACAGTCAAAGCAGACAAACAGGTTGAAGTATGGATAAGAGGGCATTACATTCAAAGAAAAGAATGATAAGTGCCTTGGCCGATACAAATGGAACAATATTGATTGAGGGCAAGGAAAATAAAGATGTCAACTATTAGTTGCTATTTCTTTTCGATGTGCAATTCCCAGCCAGGCCAAGTTGGTAAATGCTTTGGCAGATTAGAAAGGCATGTACAAAGATCCAAGCTTAATCATAGAAGGATTTCACAATTATCCCCATATTGAGTAGGAGAGAGAAATAAAAGCTAAGTGTTCTACATGCATTGAACATTGAGTCCTAACTAAATTGGTTGAGAGGTTGATAGTTTTTTGTGAATCTAGCCTTCAGTTAGAGTTTTGTTACCGTTCTCTGTGCATGACACCACACCTCCCACCCACCCAAACAAATCTTTGTGTCTCTGGATTCTTTGTTCTGAGTTGTATAGTCACAATCACCTCCCTATCACAAGCCACTTAAGCTTGTCTTTAACAATAGTATTGATTTATCGTCAATCACAAATTAGGGATTTTGAATGCTGGTTCGGGGTAGAATTAGCTCTAGTTACAACAGGTGGCTGGATCTCTACGCATAGTGTGGTATAAAATAATAGATAATTGTGATAACCAGTAAGAGCACTTGGCATT
This sequence comes from Scyliorhinus torazame, assembly GCF_047496885.1. NCBI lineage: Eukaryota > Metazoa > Chordata > Chondrichthyes > Carcharhiniformes > Scyliorhinidae > Scyliorhinus > Scyliorhinus torazame. The sequence goes on along the minus strand of NC_092707.1, from coordinate 279,330,189 downwards.
GTCATGTCATTGGTCATTTTGAATTCCAAAATTAATCCTTCCTATATCTAGATAGTTTATTCCATTTTAAACAACCTTGAGCCACTCAAAAGTTAATTTTCAGATTTGCCTTTGTCCAGAGTGAATTGCCAGTATCATGGAGAAATTGGTTACCTTGATATGTGAAGAGAAAGCCCATAATGAACTGGGGTGGTTTCCTGACAATAAAGAAGCATTATGATGGGCATTCACACATTAGTAGAAGTATAGCAAAAATGTCTCTACATTCTGACACAGTGCAAGAGCACCACTTTCTTGCATATCTCATCCATCTTCCAAAATTACCTCTCACAAATTTGGTCAGTCTATAAGTGATAATCCTGCAAAAGGTAAGCACCAATACCACTGGATGCATCAAAGACCACTTCAGAAGACAAGCACAGGCAACAAGGATATCTAGTTGCTGTGTCTGGTTTTGCAATTGTTATGCTATCTTGGGTTGACTGGCCACTCAGAATGCTCACCGAAGCATTTTCATGATTAGCATCAATTTCTTCAACATCATCCCACAAAGCCCTGTTCTCCACCCCTGGGCATGGGTAGCACATGCACAGGAACACCATTAGCTTTGATGTGCCCTCCAAGTCGTAAACCATCCCAACTTGTGAAATATATTGGCTGTTCCTTCCTCGTCGCTGGGTCTAAGTGCTGGAACCCCTGACCTAATGGCACCGTGGCGTATCATTGATCATAGAATTTACGGTGCAGGAGACCATTTGGCCCATCGAGTCAGCACCGGCCCTTGGAAAGAGCACCTAACCTAAGCCCACACCTCCACCCTATCCATGTAACCCAGTAACCCCAGCTAACCTTTTAGGACACTACGAGCAATTTAGTACGGCCAATCCACCTAACCTGCACATTTTTGGACTGTGGGAGGAAACTGGAGCACCCGGAGGAAACCCACGCAGACAGGGGGAGAACGGGCTGACTCCACACAGACAGTGACCTCAGTCAGGAATCGAACCTGGGGCCCTGCTACTGTGCTACCATGCCTACCGTATCTTCACTAACACACTGCAGCAGTTCAAGGTGACATCACCGCTGTCTTCTCAAGAACAACGAGGGCTGTGGTGGTCACATTGACAAAGCTACTTTTGCAATTTGGACTACAGTGCATATCATTTATTCACATTTTGCAAAGTTTTATGGTTCCACTTGTGCCACTGACATTGAATTTACATTGCATACAAACAAAGCAGCATTGAGGCTGCATCGTAAAATAAGTGGTGCATCAAAGTGTAAAATAATGAAGGATGCAATGTGATGCAGTGTAGCAGTTGTTGCAGATTCTGTGTTATGAGATAGCCGGACAGGGTTTTACGCCACAATTCCAATTTCAGCTGTGAAAGGCAAAAAAAGGCACTAAAAAAGAAAAGTATTTTCCTTTGGGGGAGGATGTAAAATGAAATCAGAGGATTAACTTAGTCCACCTTTTCCCACATCCCAATAATCCCCTGGAGATGGGTGCTGGTCCGAGACCTGAAAAAATGTTTTGCACACCCCAATTCCCATCGCACCACCACTGTGGGCCGGCAGTACGTCTTCGACTGCCTGGTGTCTATATTCTGCAATTCCCTCATCAAGACCCCAGCTGGCAGCCACTTCTAAGGAGCAGGAACAAAGATAATAATGGAGGGTTGAGGAAGCCAACATGTCGCAGAGGGAAGCGTAACCAGCATATCACAGAACAAGACATTAGTAGCATTGAGTGATCCTAACGACTATATCTGAAATAAAGGGGTAATTCACTTTTTTTTTTACAAGTACCACAGTGTTAAATATAAAATGTGCAATTTCATATCTGTTATTCTGCTATACAAGCTAAAGTGGATCTGCAGCATTATTCTCTTAATCAGATGTTCAGAGACCAAATGATAAATTGAACTGAGCCAAGTCTTTACTACAGTGATGCTGAAATGGGTTACATCATTTTAACAGACATGGCCACATTTTGACAAAAAATTGCAACTGTTATGATTATGGCATGGAAAATCAGATTTTCTTTGCACTTATGAAGGGCTAAGTAAATAGTATTAGAGGTGCAATGTTGGAAGGCCAGGGGTTAATGGTTTTTAATGCATCTTGGCATAAACCTTTGAAAGTTTATTTTATGTGGGTTGGTTTAATGTAGGACAACCACAGCGAGTTAAATGTGGCATTGTACATTAAACCCTGAGCCCACATTAATCATTCCTACCCATCCTTCTGACCAAAGTGTCAGCAGCGACTTTAAAAGAAGCAAAGAAGAGAATATGTACACACTGCCTCGAAATGATTTTAAGGTAAATCTCTGCTGCCTGTTTCTTAACTCACACCAAGTCCGTTTCACCCATCACCCTCCGTGTTCACTGGCCTACACTGGATCCCAGTCATAGAATTTACAGTGCAGAAGGAGGCCATTCGGCCCATCGAGACTGCACCGGCTCTTGGAAAGAGCACCCAAGGTCAACACTTCCACCCGATCCCCATAACCCAGTAACCCCACCCAACACTGTCCAAAATTGCCCTTAGTGTTGGGTGGGGTTACTGGGTTATGGGGATAGGGTGGAGGTGTTGACCTTGGGTGCTCTTTCCAAGAGCCGTTGCAGACTCGATGGGCCAAATGGCCTCCTTCTGCACTGTAAATTCTATGACCATCTATGAAACACTAAGCGCAATTTTGGACACTAAGGGCAATTTATCATGGCCAATCCACCTAACCTGCACATCTTTGGACTGTGGGAGGAAACCAGAGCACCCGGAGGAAACCCACGCAGACACGGGGAGGATGTGCAGACTCCGCACAGACTGTGACCCAAGCCAGAATCGAACTTGGGACCCTGGAGCTGTGAAGCAATTGTGCTATCCACAATGCTACCGTGATACCAGTCCTATCACGTCTCAATTTTAATGCTGTAAAAAGTGGCAATAAATATATTATGACAGGGTAGCCAAATAATGGGTTTAAAGGAACAAGAGGAGAGAGCAGTTTAAGTGAGGGGATTCCAGAGCGTAGGGTCTTGGCAGCTAGAGGCACAGCCATCAATGGTGGAACGATTAAACTCGCGGATTTGTCAGAGGCCAGAGAATTGGATTGCAGAGATTTCAGAGGATTGAAGGGTTGGTAGAACGGCACGGTAGCACAATGGTTAGCACTGTTGCTTCACAGCGGCAGGGTCCTGGGATTGATTCACACTTGGGTCACTGTCTGTGCGGAGTTTGCACATTCTCCCCGTGTCTGTATGGGTTTCTTCCGGGTGCTCCGGTTTCCTCACGCAAGTCCGCAAGATGTGCTTGTTAGGTGAATTGGAAATTCTGAATTCTCCCTCTGTACATAAACAGGCGCTGGAATGTGACGACTGGGGGATTTTCACAATAACTTCATTGCAGTGTTAATATAAGCCTACATTTGACAATGATACTAAAGATCATTAAGATTACAATTCCCACAGAGATCATTCTTAAAAAAAAAGGAATTCTCACACCACAAAAGGAAAGGAAGCCAAAACCCTGAGATTTCACTTCTTAAAACTTTCACTGCAATAAACCACCTAAAATTAAAATAGGTCAAACATAATTCACAAGTGAAGAATATTTTAAGTAGAAAGGTAAATTTCACTTTAAATACCCTATGCAACAAAGATACACCTCAGATACTTGCATTATGTCCTGCACAAAGGCCAATACAACCGTACTAAGGTACAGGGATGAATTTTGGGCGCCTATGCAAGGAGGCATGGAGGCAGGTGGGCACGCAATTTCATGCAGCTAGCCAGTGTTCCGGATTCTAGGCTCCAACCCGCACAGAGGGCCAATTTCCCGGAGGTGTGTTGTGGGGGATGGCAGATGAAGGCTAACTGTCGACGATGACTCTAAATTTCCAGTGAGATCCCTGGAGGCATTGAGAAACATTGCAACTCCTGCCGTAAAGTGGACTCCTGGTTGAACCAGTGCTACAGACAGGCTTATAGGCCCTCCCAGAGAGCCTGGCTTCCACTGCAGCCGCAGATTGCTACCTGGCTGCTGAGGCCCATTTTTAACTCTAAAAGTTGGAGAGAGAGAGCTCTACCATCTTGCGACACACTCGTTCGCTCTCTCTCAATTATCTGTAAAGGCAGCTTGCTGTATCTCCTCGGCAACCCATCCTGGAAAGTGGAGTTTTTTCCATCACGCTCCTGACAAGTGCTTTGTAGATGAGACAAACTTTGGGGAGTCAGGAGTTGAGTTGCTTTCTGCGCAGTTCCCAGTCTCTGGCCTGCTCTTGTTGCCACAGTATGTGTGTGGCTGGTCCAGTTCGGTTTCTGGGCAGTTGTAACTCTTCCCCCCCCCCCCCCCACCCCCTGGATGTTGATGGTGGGGTTTTGGCAATGGTAACGCCATTGGTTACATTCTCTTGTTGCAGATGGTCATAGCATGACACTTGTGTGGTGCGAATGTTGCTGGCCGGTTAGTGGCCCACGCCTGAACGTTGTCCAAGTCTTGCTGCTTCAGTGTCTGAGGGGTCGCGGATGGCGCTGAATATTGTGCGGTCATCGGCGAGCGTCCCGCTTCAGACCTTATGATTTCCAATTCAGGCCAGTTCACCTAACGTGCACATCTTTTTGTGTTGTGGGGGTGAGACCCACGTCCACACGGGGAGAATGCAAACTCCACACTGACAGTGGGCCGGGATCAAACCCGGGTCCTTTGTGCCGTGAGGCAGCAGTGCTAACCACTGAGCTACCGTGCTGCCCCTACCTAGGGCTCTGCCATGGGGGGCTCCTGCAGTGATGTCCTCGCTCTGGAATGATTGATCTCAGAAAACCACGGCCATCTTCCTTTGTGCTAGGTGTGGCTCCAATCAATGGGAGCTTGTCCCAGATTCCCATTGACATGAGTTTTGGTGGGGCTCCTTAATGCCACACCTCTTGCGTTCAGTGCTGTTGTCGGTTCAGGAGCTGAGTGGTCCTGGTGGAACCCACTGGCACAATTGGTTGTCACAGCCCAATTCCTAGTGGCCTACAGAGATAACTATCCCTGAATTTGGCCCCAATTGGCAGTCTTTAATAAGAAGCATAAATATTTGGCTGGCATTGTAAATGGGAAAAATGTCTCACTGATGAACCCATGGATAAATTTCAAAGATTGCAACTGTGGCACCATGTTGAGGCAGAATAAAGTAAGCTTTACTTTGCATCTAATATAACTGCAAGATCTGACAGTACTTAACGCTCCTACAATGCTCATGACAGAACATAGTCTATTCACCAATGTTAATGATTAGCACAAAATTGACAAATGAAAAACATTAAGATCTTCTCAAGCCCACCAAACAGTAAATGTAAAGACTCTTTTCTGCTTAAAATTATAAAGTTGAGATTTTAAAAATCATTAAGATAACCTAGTTAATCCATTTGGATTCAAAATATGGGCACTTGCAGGCACCTTCCTCATTCCCCTGCACACCACCTGTTCCATGTATATTGGGCCCCCAGCTCAGCAATCTCGTACAGGGACATACAGTGCTTTTCAACCAAAAATTAGACTAAACCAGACATTCTTATACTGCTGGAAATTAGGAAAATTCCAAAGATGTGGCTTTTTTGGTATTATTTGCAAATGTCCTTGGGTTGTAAGGTAGAGTTCAAGTAAAGCAAATTGTTAAAGCATCAGACAGAACATGGCCTCTCACCTCTGTCCTCAAAAAATATAGTTTGGTGTGCCGGAGCAAGATCAGGGGCTGGATTATCTGGTTCCCAAGCCATGGTGCACTGTTCGCTGGTGGTGAGTTTCTCTACTCTCACCTTGTCAATGGGACTTTCCATTGAAGGGAAACCCGGCGGGAACAGAGAATCCCGATGGCTGAAGAATTCCAGCCTAGATCTATTTGCTTTCCTCTTACTCTAGTTCTGATCCACCAGTCTCAATTAGTCTTTCCTTAAATGCCCTGAAACCAATCATGGAATATCACTATTGAACCATGCTCACCAGGTGTATTCTACATTTTGAAAATATCTTTATGGAGCTGGGTAAAAATGAACAATGTGATATGTGTAAGGACTTTTTTCAAGTGATGGGGATCAGTGCCCAGCACTGCTTTGCTTTCTGGCACGTACTGACATTTTCTAGGTCCAGATCAAAGGCAATTAAGACTTCATTTCGACAGGCACCACCATAATTGTTATCATCTAAGTATATAAACAAACTAGGGGATACAAATTTCATTCTCCTTCCTATCAAAACCCTGATTTACCTGAAGGTTGATGCTTCCAGTGCTGGGGGCAGCATGGTGGCACACTGCTGTCTCACAGCGTCAGTGACCCGGGTTTGGTTCCTACCTCGGGGTGACTGTGTGGAGTTTGCATATTCTCCAGGTGTCTGCGTGGATTCCCTCTGGGTGCTCCGGTTTCCCCCCACAGTCCAAAGGTGTGCAGGATAGGTAGATTGGTGCTGCTAAATTGCACTTTAGGGTGGGGTTGCAGCAATAGGGCTGAGGATTGGGCCTTGGCAGGGTGGTCTTTCGAAGAGTCGGTGCTAACTCGATGGCCCAAGTGGCCTCCTTCTGCACTGTAGGGATTCTATTCTATTTGTTATAACCTGCCTGCTTACCATTGGCTGGGGACTAATGACAATCCCACAATCCTGTGGGAGTATGAGCTTCCCCAATGAGGGGGGGGCAGAGAAACCATTAGTAAACTCCAAGTATAAATAAAGCTGGCCAGTTTGGAACCAGCAGGAAGGAGTGTGCAGCAAGGGAAGTTGCTGCTGCTGTTATATATATATTATTGTAAATAAATGTTATTACTTTGTATCCTTAAAACTCGTGCTGGATTCTTCGTGGCCCTCACAAAACTGGCGACGAGGGTTAAAGTGAATAGCTGTCTACACTGCTGAAGCCACCTCCCTGGATTTTTGTTGGATACAGGTTGGAAGTTGTTTTCTATTATACCATGCCTCGGTACAGACGTTTGGATGTTTTTGATGCTGCGCTGGATAGCTGGAACCAGTATGCACAACGGATGCATTACTATTTCCGGGCAAACAATATCACAGAAAACGAGCGCCAGGTGGTCATATTGCTCACCGCCTGCGGCCCGCATACGTTTGGGGTGATTAGGAGCCTTACGTACCAAGCTGCGCCGGACACCAAAACGTTTGATGAACTTGTGAATATAGTGTGGCAACATTTTAACCCAACCCCGTCCACAATAGTCCAGCGTTACCGGTTTAATACCGCTGAGAGGACCCCTGGAGAATCCCTTGCCGATTTTCTATCCAGGCTACGCAGGATTGCGGAGTACTGTGACTATGGTGAGACCTTGTCAGAAATGTTACGCGGCCGTTTGGTTTGCGGTATTAACAATGCGGCCACCAGGAGAAAGTTGTTAGCGGAGCCAACATTGACTTTTCAACAGGCCATTCAAATAGTATTGTCCTGAGAGAGCGCAGAACGAGGAGTGCAGGAGCTACAGGGAATGAAAGTGCATGCCTTGGGGCGCAACCCCTTCCGTCCGAAAACGTTCCCCCACACTCCTGCGGTACCTTGGGCGAGGCGACGTCCGGACCGACGCCAGTGGCCGTCGGACATTCCTCCCCGAAGGGAGTCTTCTCCAGAACCAATGGATGAGGAGCCATGTCCGTGTCAGACTTGTAGGCGCCGACCCCGTCGCGGACGCCGGTCCTGGGGGCGCCAGAGGCGCCGTCGTTCCGACCGAAACTGGGGCCAGACAGGGGCCGTACCTTCCATGTGGATGAACCTGCGGCGACTACTCCTGAGGACGTGGAGACGGAGGACGACTGCCTGCAGCAGCATTGTGTGGCAGCTCCCCGTGTGGCCCCCATTAAGGTGACAGTACGGGTCAATGGTCGCCCGCTTGAGATGGAGTTGGACACTGGCGCAGTGGTCTCCGTGATCGCCCAGAGGACATTCGACCGCATTAACCGACTCACAGGCCAGGTTGGCCACCTACATGGGGGAACAACTGGACAGTGCAGGAACTACAATGACCCCTGTTGTTTATGGATGCCAGGAGGGGCGTTTCCCACTTATCGTGGTGCGCGGCCATGGGCCCAGCCTGTTGGGTCGGGACTGGTTGCGCCATTTGCGGTTGCAATGGCAGCACATCCTCCAAACAGTTTCTGAAGGATTGACTGAGGTGCTAGGATGATACCCAGATGTATTCCAGCCTGGTTTGGGGAAAATAAAAGGGGCCGTAGTCCGTGTCCAAGTCGAACCAGGAGCCACGCCGCGCTATTTCCGGGCGCGCCCGGTGCCTTACGCCTTGCTCGAGAAGGTAGAAGGGGAGCTCACTCGTTTGGAGAGTTTGGGTGTTATCAGGCCCGTCCGTTTTGCTGACTGGGGCAGCACCAATTGTACCTGTAATGCAGCCAGATGCCACAGTTCGCTTGTGTGGCGACTATAAATTTACAGTGAATACGGCTTCCCGACTCGACCGATATCCAATGCCTCGCATAGAGGATCTCTACGCGAAGCTTGCAGGCGGACTCTCCTTCACAAAATTAGATATGAGTCACGCCTACCTACAGTTGGAGCTGGACCCTGCCTCCCGACCATATGTAACGATTAATACACACCGGGGCCTGTAATAATATACACGGTTGCCCTTTGGAGTATCCTTTGCCTGCGCTATTTTTCAACGTGTTATGGAGGGTATTTTGAGAGGTTTACCACGTGTCGCTGTCTACTTAGATGACGTTTTGATTACAGGGACGTCGGAGCAGGAACATTTGGAAATCTGGAGGCTGTCCTTAGACGCTTTTCGGAGGCTGGAGTCCGTTTACGTCACACAAAGTGCGTATTTCAGGCAAAGGAAGTAGTCTACCTAGGTTATTGGGTGGACCGCGAAGGTTTGCACCCCGTCACAGAGAAGGTGCGTGCGATTCAACAGGCCCCCGCCCCGACTGACACTTCGCATCTTCGTTCTTTTCTCGGTCTCGTAAACTATTACGGGAAGTTCCTCCCCAGTTGCACCTTCTGCTAAAGAAAAATCACACCTGGGTTTGGGGTGAGCTGCAAAAAACCGCTTTCCGGTGGGCAAAGCAACAATTGTCGTCGTCTGGGTTACTAACCCACTATGATCCTGGAAAGCCTTTGCTTGTCACATGTGATACGTCCCCGTATGGTATTGGGGCCGTCCTGTCCCACAAGATGGAGAACGGGGCCGAGCGGCCGATAGCTTTCGCCTCCCACACATTGACTGCAGCGGAGAAAAAGTACACGCAGATTGAGAAGGAGGGCCTGGCAGTGGTTTTTGCTGTGAAACACTTCCACCAGTACGTGTATGGCTGCCATTTCACTATCGTGACTGATCATAAGCCTCTGCTGGGACTCTTCAGAGAGGATAAGCCAATACCGCCCATTGCTTCCGCACGGATCCAGCGCTGGGCTTTGTTGCTTGATGCATACGAGTATTCTCTGCAGCACAAACCAGGAACGCAGATAGCAAATGCCGACGCACTGAGCCGATTGCCTTTATCGACCGGTCCCATGTCGACCCCCACGACCGGTGAGGTGGTTGCAACCCTAAATTTTATGGACACCTTGCCTGTCACGGCATCACAGATCCGTGAGTGGACCCAGACGGAGCCAGTCCTGTCAAAGGTTCGGCACATAGTCCTGTATGGTGGGCAGCATCGACAGCTCCCAGGCGAGTTGAGGGCATTTCCCTCCAAGCTGTCAGAATTCAGCGTGGAAGACGGCATCCTCTTGTGGGGGACGTGTGTGATTGTCCCGGAAAAAGGCCAGGAGCTGATACTAAGAGACTTGCACAATGGCCATCCAGGTGTGACCAAAATGAAAATGTTGGCCCGGAGTTATGTCTGGTGGCCAGGCCTCGACACCGACATTGAGAAGGTGGCCCAAAACTGCTCCATTTGCCAGGAGCATCAGAAGCTTCCGCCGGCCGCGCCCCTACATCACTGGGAATGGCCAGGGCGGCCTTGGGCACGCTTGCATGCAGATTTTGCAGGCCCTTTTCAAGGATCCATGTTCCTTCTATTAATCGACGCCCAGTCTAAATGGCTAGAGGTGCATAAGATGCAGGGGACAACGTCCTGCGCAACAATTGAAAAGATGCGTTTGTCTTTTAGTACGCATGGCCTCCCCGAGGTGCTGGTCACGGATAACGGCACTCCATTCACGAGTGAGGAGTTTGCGAGGTTCATAAAGATGAACGGCATACACCATATCCACACTGCCCCTTACCACCCGGCTTCAAATGGGTTGGCAGAGCGAGCAGTGCAGACATTCAAAAGAGGCCTAAAGAAGCAGTCTTCCGGATCAATCGACACAAGACTGGCTCGCTTTTTGTTTATGTATAGGACCACCCTCCATGCGGTGACTGGGGTAGCTCCCGCAGAACTCCTAATGGGCCGGAGACTTCGCACCCTCCTTAGTATGGTTTTCCTGGACATTGGCGCAAAAGTACGCCACACACAAGAACGGCAGGGACAGGGATTTTCTCGGCATTGGCCGATTCGGCAGTTTGCGCCCGGTGACCCAGTGTTCGTTCAGAATTTTGCTGGTGGTGCCCAGTGGGTTCCTGGCGTAATCTTTCGCCAAACGGGCCCTATATCTTACCAGGTGCAAGCCCAGGGTCGTCTCCAGCGCAAACATATAGACCACGTTCGGTCCAGAAGACTATCCCCTCCAAAGATTCCCCGCCCCCGGAGCTCATTTCTACAGCCACAGAGACCAGAGACAAGGGAAGGTAGTCCTCACAATCTTCCACTGGTGCCTCACTCAAAGCCTGCGCAGGTCGTTACAGAACCGAATGGAGATAGAGACGCTGACATGACGGAGGCAGCAGACTCTGACTCCGAGATGGAGACACAGGACGCATCAGAGGGGGAATCCTCGGGTCCACGGGCCATGGATGTACAACCGTTACGCCGTTCATCACGGAAGCGCTGGTCTCTGTCTCGTTACACGCTGCCTGATCCAGCGCCGCGTGCAAATGGTGTCCGGCCTGCGGCAAAACGAGTCCGACGCCCTCCTTCGCCAGGGTCTTCGGTGGATTCCTTGGACTTTGGGGGGGGGGGGGAGGGATGTTATAACCTGCCTGCTTACCATTGGCTGGGGACTAATGACAATCCCACAATCCTGTGGGAGTATGAGCTTCCCCAATGAGGGGGGCGGAGAAACCATTCGTAAACTCCAAGTATAAATAAAGCTGGCCAGTTTGGAACCAGCAGGAAGCAGTGTGCAGCAAGGGAAGTTGCTGCTGCTGTTATATACATATGTTATTGTTAATAAATGTTATTACTTTGTATCCTTAAAACTCGTGCTGGATTCTTCGTGGCCCTCACAAAACTATTCTATTCTATTCAATGAGGTCTTTCTATTGGCCTTTCAGCTTTGAGAGCCTACCTACGTGTCCTGAAATCAGGTGGAGGGGCTACCCTCGAGCCACTAATTCAGGGAAATTCACAGCCAGGGGTCTGTTCCCGACATGGTGCAGGTTTCTGATACCCACTTGACCATGATGGCAGTGTTCTGAAACTCACGGCGAAAATCCTACCCCTCATGACCAAAACTGAATGCAGTTCCCCAGCTGGGACTTAGCCAAGGCTATGTGCGTGACTGAAACCTCACTTCATCCACTTTTGAATTCCAACCCCAGCAAACATCCCATTAGCCCTTTTTGATTACTTTTTCGGAACTTGGCATTTAATGTTCTCATGTTAGAGAATATTGACTGGAGGAAGAAAAAAGGCAGATGGCCTAATCCTTTGTGCTCACCCAACTCAGCATACATTATTTACTGCTCTGAAAACTTTGTAACTTCTGGTCACATATTGCAGTTAAATGCTGCATGCTCAAGAACAGTAGGCACAGATGGTTATTTAGCTCCAAGTACTTTGTCTTTGTCACGGATCCGAGTTTCCTGGACATATGCCCATTTTGTTCTCTCTCAATTTGGTTCACATTAATTTGACAGTACCTTCTGAAGTACATTCCGAGAAGGAAATCCTAACTTAATGCTCATCCACATACTTTATGTTCTTTAAAAAAACTTCACTAAACTAATAAACATTTTCTTCATGATTTTGAAAGCGTTGCTGCAGTCAGCATTATTTTAAAGAATAACTGTCCTTGAACTTATGGAAATGACAGATCCAGACAGTATCACAATAAACATCATTGATGAGAGTAATCAATTTCAGAGAACAAAGTGATGAAAAGAATGATTGTTCTTATATTGTTGTAAAAGCCTATTTGCAAACAATTGGGCCCAGTTTTCAGCCAAGGAGTTGTGATTTGTGATATGCCGGAAAAAGTGTCACACAATAGAGGCAAATTAATGAGGGACAAAGGAGCCGACATCTCCAGAGCCTGCACGGGAGATAATTTCCAGTATCGTGGGGCTAAACTGTGATGGAACCCATGGCATCCAGGATCACTGAGAACATTGAGGATGACGGACTGTCCCTAATATCTCTTCTCACCTCCCAGTTTACCCTCTTCCTGCTTTTCGGCAGGATGAGAAAGCTGCTGATGTTGGGGCCATGGATCTCTTTCTTCTCATCTCATCTGAGGCTTCTTCCCTCACACCCACATTTTCCTTCCACGTTCCTGCTTTCAGAAACCCAGGAAGTTCTGTTTCTCCAGAAAAACCAGCACTAGGAGAAAGAAAGAGAAAGAGAGCAACAACACAGCACTGATGAAGAGGACTTTAACACTTGATCAGACCCTCGTAGTCAGACATTGGTACAGCACATCCGTTGGAGGCCGGTATGGAGTTGGGATCAACACAAGATGAATTGTCATCAGGCAGAAGTGGGCTGCAGTTAGACCAAGATGATTTGTCTGCCATCTCACTGGAGGGCAAGATTGCTTACGGGCCCTGCTGCAGGGAGCTCAGATGACCTCGACAGGAGAACGCTGATGGGTACTGGCTGACCTGCCAGGCATTTTCCATCAATGTCAAGAAGCATGGCAGAATCCAGCTCCAACTTGGCTCGGGGTATCCTGCTGAGCATGCACTTGCTGCTGCCCCTGCTCCATCCCCCTGTCATCCTGCAGACCAAGAGGCACTGTGACTTCCCATACCTGTTAAAGCTTCTGAGTGGGCAAGTCAGCGCCTTCTCTTCCCTTGTCCCACTGCATCTCCTCTAGCCCCCACCAGGAGAAAGTAACAACACTCCTGGAAAAACCAGGGACCCACCACACCTCCCGAATAAAATAATAGAGTACTTTTAGACACTTTGCAATAGGGCAAAGTTCTTAAAAATCACCATACCTGAAATGTGGATATTTGACCTTTTAAATAATGCTAATGCAGGGCTAGTGCATCTTACAGTAGAACTCATGCTTGTTTGTAGAGAATCACAGGATGGTTACAACACAGGAAATCATTTGGCCCACTGTGTCTATGCTACTCTCCGCAAGATAACTCAGCTGGTGCCATGTCCCTGTCGTTTCCTGATCGTCCTGCAAATCATTTCTCTTCAGAGAGTATCCAGTTCCCTTTTGAAAGCCACAATTGAACTTGCCTTCACCACACTCTCAGACAGTGCATTCCAGATCTGAACCACTCGCTGACTGAAAATGTTTCCCCCCATGTCACCTCTGGTTCTTTTGCCAATCGCCTCAAATCAATGCCCTCTGGTTCTCATCTCATCGCCAATCGAAACTGTTTCTCCCAAACTACTCTGTCCAGACCGCTCATGATTTCGAACACCTCTAGCAAAATCTCCTCTCTGAGGAGAACAACCCCCAGTTGCACCGATCCATCTGTGCAACTGGAATTTCTGATCCCTCGGTCCATTCTCCTCAATCTACGAGAGATCTACCAAATGAGGGAACCTGGCATCACGTCAACTGGCTGGGCCTTGCGAAGGCAGGGTAACGTCAACCCAAAACCTTTCAGCGGGCACAGGGGACTCCTCTGGGTGGGTCTTGGTACTCACAGAGCACCGTGCAAGTCACACAGGAAGCAGTCGGCAGCACAGGCACCCAACAAAGCAGCACAAAGCAAGGAAACATTTCCAGCCCTCTATCTCTGCAACATATTGAGCCCTTTATCTGTGAGCTCGCAAGTGACTGCTATAATGGCTTGCATTTTAATGAGCTGTTCACAGAATATTATTTACAGTGTTTTATGGAGAAGCTTTGATAATGAACTTTCAAGTGTATTTAAACTGGGATAAGAGATCTAGAGCATTTTACACTCCACTCCCTAATACAGTATAAAATACACTGATTACCATATTCACAGTGTAACACTTCCATTCTTGGTTGAAACAAAAGAGTGATTATTAGAAAGAAGGATAAGAATTATTAGAAAAGTATTAGAACTGTACGTTATACACAAAACAGAGTGTGGTCTCGACAATGTATTCCAGAGGCTCAATGGTGTGCAAGTGTGATTTTCAAGTCCAGAGGAGCTTCGTACAGGGGAATAAAATCTGTCCTTGAAAGTTCAGCATTCGACAGAAGAAGCCTTATTTACATTAAACCCATGAGTTCATTCTGATTGAGTTCAGCTTAATCCAGGGCAAGACATGATGGAGCAAATGCAAGTGAACTGCAACTGCACGTTTGGTATTTAATTCATGAAAGTAGTCAAAGTAAGAAGTTAACATCGTTGTTATCAGCTGTCAGAGCCCAATTAAGCTCTGGAATTTCCTCCCTAAAATCATCACACCTCTCTCTCCCTCTTTATGATGTTGTTTAAAAGCTATCTCTTTGACCAAGCTTTTGGTCATCTACTCTCTTATCACCTTATGTAGCTGGGTGTCAAATGTTGTCTGATGACTCTCCTTTGGATTGCCTTGGGAAATTTTGCGACATTATAAGTGCTGGATAAATGCAAGTTTTTGTTGGTGATGAACATAGAACATAGATGGCCAAGATGACCAAGATGCAAGACAAATCATTACATCCGTAAACCCTGTTGAATTCTAGCTTATACCGCATGCAAGACATATTTTTTGGAACAGTGATCTGAAACCAGGGACCAATGAAATATCTTTGAATGAGAAGGCAGAATAGCTTGGGTGGCACCATGCCCTTCATCGAATGTTCCACATGGAGTAGTGAGAAAGAAAGTAAGGTGCACACAAACAGTTCCACTGTTTAACACTGAATTCATCGAAGATCAACCTTTGGAAATTGCTGCTTACATATAAAGAAGTTATGGTGTACTGCAGGACCATCTGGTCGGAGGTTAAGCAGTTTATTCAGTCACCTTGTAGCCTGCCACTCCAGTGCAGTACTGAGAGTGCGCTGCACCATCAGAAGTGCCATCTGTCGAATGAGACGTTAAACTGAGGCCCTGTCTCA
The DNA here is from genome assembly GCF_047496885.1 of Scyliorhinus torazame. Taxonomy (NCBI): domain Eukaryota; kingdom Metazoa; phylum Chordata; class Chondrichthyes; order Carcharhiniformes; family Scyliorhinidae; genus Scyliorhinus; species Scyliorhinus torazame. The sequence continues at coordinate 279,314,882 of NC_092707.1, read as the reverse complement.
GGCAGACGTTAAAATAAATCTGCGACACTATTTTGAGAAAGAGCAGGATATTTATCAGTCAACGAACAACATGGAAAAAACACATTACTTGGACTCATTCGCAATGATATTGTAGGATCTTGCTGTGTGCATACTGACTGCCCTAGTTCCTGCACTATAACAGGAGCTATATTTCAGAAAATAATTCTTGAGCTGGAAGGTGCTTTCGGATTAATTAAGCCTTGAAAGGTGCTATAAGGAAAGCAGGTCATTTACATCCTAATTCAAGTCAAGCCGAAACTGATGCGGTGAAGAATCCTGCTGTGTCTGATGGCTTTTGTGTACAAATGTGGTCTGTGTTAACTCAAATATAAGTGGTCGTGTATCTCATTAAGGAATTTCATCAACCCTCACAAGGAGTACATAAAGATCATTTATGTATGCAGTGAAGAAATTCGCACAGTGGTGCAAGTTCTTCTGATGTTAGGTTTAAGACACATTGTCAAGGTAGGAACGTGTGATATTATTTATCTCCAACAGCATGAGAGACAATTTATCAAGAATAACATTGCCAATTAGGTTACAACCAGCACTGCAAGTGACACATAATAGTTCTATCTGATATATTTATAATGTTGCCTTTTCCATTTTACTTAAATTAACTCGATTCAAAACCTGATTGTACTCATTGGAAATCGGTAGTCTAAATCTGACTACTTCAATCAAAATGTTGGTAATTAGAGTGCAAATTTCTGCCAGAAATCAGAGCTCAATCACAGAATGGGAATTTTAAAATTGAAGCATTGTGGCACTGGGAGCAAATGTGGATCAGTGAGAAGCAGAGTTCTGGATGGGTTAAGGTAGAAGGAGAGGTGAAAATGAGAGACTCGCCAAATGTGTGTTGGAATAGTCAAGTATAGAGGTAGCAAAGGATTTGACTTACAGCAGCAGATGAACTGAGGCAGGGGTGGAGTCAGGCAATATTACAGAGGTAGAAATAAGCAAACTAGTGATGCCTCAGATATGTGGTCAACAGCTCATCCTGGGGTAAAATGTGGATGCAAGGTTGTGAAATATCTGGTTCAGTCCGTGGTCAGTTGTACGCTGACCAGACAGATGCCAAGGAGAGAGATGGGAGTCACTGGCGAATGTGCATTGTTGGTGGTAGGCTATTCTCTGCATTTCAGATTGGTAATGGTGGGAATGCCAAATATAATAGAACAATAGAACGATGCAACACAGTTGGCCATCTGGCCATCTCACGAGTGAACTCTTGAAAGAGCTAAGCATTTAACCACTTCCCTTGCCACCTTTTCTATCACCTTTTCAATCTTTCACCTGCAAATATTTATCCAATTCCCTTTTGAAGGTTACAATTCAATCTGCTTCCGGCAACCTTTCGGGCAGCATATTCTGAATAATAACTCGCAAAAATAAAACTCTCCTCATCACATCTCTGATTTGTTTTTGCAAATTATCTTGAATCAAGTTACCAACCCTTCTGCTGCTGGAAACAGTTTCTTCTTTTTAACCCTATCAAAATTCTTCATGATTTTGAACACTTCTATGAAATCTCCCTTTCACCTTTTCAAAAGAGTCGAATCTCAGATAGATTATTAAATATCCAGAAATAGGCTATTACCATGAGACTTGGGCTTTGGGTATTTGTACGCTGACCATTCTCTTCAGTCAAGTATTTAAAAGTGGAGAAATATATCCAGCAATCAGACATGGTAACAGAAAATATCTTATGGTTATTGTGTCTTCTCCCCCCCCCCCCCCCCCCCCCGCCCCCCATAATTAGGAGGCTTTCTTGCAAGTGCTTGGTGCTGATACCAGGTGCCAATGTAGGATATGTTCGTCTCGCTGAACATTTTTAAAATTTATGCATTCATGGGATGTGGGCATCACCAGGCAGGCCAGCATTTCTTGCCCATACCGAACTTCCCTCAACTTCTTGAACCGCTGCAATCCATATGGTGTAGCAGGAACACTGGGATTGATGGAACAGTGTACTCATCTATCCAGAAATTGGAGATCAATCTCAATGAGCACAAAAATGTACCTCTACCCATGTACAAATGCTGCCATGTGTGCACAGAAAACAAGTTTTTACTGTGTTGTGAAAAAACCTGCCTGAACATTGCACTTTGTCACATCATTGAAACATTTCAAAGCACTTAATAGAGACTATTGTTTTTGAAGTGCAGTGGCCGTCATCATGACAGCTGTGAAGTAGTGACAGATCCTTTGGAAATCTCTGCCAATATCTAGCTCAATTAAACAAACATATAATGAAAATCTTTATTCGTGTCACAAGTAGGCTTACATTAACATTGCAATGAAGTTACTGTGAAAATCCCCTAGTCGCCACATTCCGGCATCTGTTCGGGTACACAGAGGGAGAATTCAGAATGTCCAATTCAACTGTGGGAGGAAACCGGAGCACCCGGAGTAAACCCATGCAGACACAGGGAGAACATGCAGACTCCACACAGACAATGACTCAAGCCGGAAATCGATTCCGGGTCCCTGACTCTGTGAAGCAACAGTGCTAACCACTGTGCTACCGTGTCGCACATAATAGCCCAGTAGCACAAGAAAGCTGATGTTACAAGAGAAGCATGTATTCAAACTTCAAGGCTCCCTCTCACTTGAATCCACCAAGCACAATCAAACATGATTTAGCATAACCAAGCACAATAAACTGAGAAATTACATCTTTTTAGAAAAATAAAATTTGACACATTTTCTGTCTCCATCACACCAGAATTGTGCTTCTTCCTGGCTGGTCTTTGAGGAGCAGATCACCGTTTGGGGTAAATCAGTCTCCTAGGTGAGACCGCCATTCCAACTTTTCAAGGATTATGAGATTATACATATCATATTCCTTCACTGTTGCCAAGCCAAAATCCTGGAACTCTGCCCCTAACTGCACTGTGGGAATAGCTTCACCACGTGCACTATAACAGTTCAAATAGGCGGCTCACCACCACCTCCTTCTCAAGGGCAATTAGGTATGGGCAATATAAATGCTGGCCTTTCAGCAACAACCACGTCCTGTGAATGAATAAAAATATATAATGTAGTTCAGACAAAAAGCAAAAACATGGTGATAAAGTGAGTGTGAAAGAGCGATTGCGTCAGTGACGAAGTGTGTGCATGTAAAGGAAAGAGCTTTTTCTCCTCACAGTTAAACTACTCAGCCACTGATATGTATGGTTAACGGAGATCAAACTACTTGTATCAATCCACATCTGGTCAGCATGATATTCTGCCTCCCACATATTCTAAATGAGAGACTTTGGAATATGTGGGGCAACCTTTCAAAAGGTCATCGATCAGCTGCACCAGATCAGCCTTCCACACGAATGTTTGACAACAAAGACCTCCGCAAGTCAATGAAAGTCCTAGTGTACAAAGCAGCTGTCGTCACCGCGCTACTGTTCTGTAGGGAGACCTGGACTGCGAACAGTAACACATAAGAGCACGAGAGAAATTCCACCAACAATGCCTCCATCACATCCTCGGGATTCAACGTCAAACAAATGCTCACCTCCTTCTCGAAGCCAGCTTCCCCAAGCATTCAGACAAAGCTACTGCAAAATCAATTTTCACGGACTGGATACCGTGTCAGGATGGCCAAGGACCTTTTCCTCCACCAGGTCCAGTTTTCTCAATCGGGAAGGTCAAAGAAAATACTTCAACGATGCTCTGAAGTTCTCCTTGAGGTGAGGCAGCATTGACATTAATGACTGGCAGTAGCTTAAAAGTTCAAAGTTACTCAATTTTTGAGTTACCCCTTCCTAATGATATGGCGGAGAAGTAAAGAAAACGAAGCAGATTCTGCACTTCCACACAGCATACCTTGCCCCATGTGCTGAAAGATCAAGAATCGGTCTGTTCAGACACATGAAGGCCACTGGAAAGAAACTCTTGACCCTGAGTAAACATCCTCCTTGAATCAAGGGACAGCTGACGATGAATGGAGCACCAAATACAATTACCTAGCACAGGTGAAAACATGCCTGAATACAGGTGGCTATTGTTACCGGTTACTGGAACATTAGATCACATTCTTACACTAAAACCTGAATCACAAAAGAAAATCAGTGTCAGATCAATGCGGCTTGTTGCTCTGAAAGGAAATGAGTCATGTCTTCTGTAAGACTATTTTGTCTAGCTAAGGAAATAACACTTTCAGTTTAAGTTAGGTCAGGGATATTTTATGTGTGCTATGATAAACGATTTATCTCTGCATGGTCGACTTCACACCTAACATAAAGCACAGCATTAAGACTCCCAATCAGAATGTTACAAGATCAACTTGGCCTCTTTTGTCAAATTTTGACACTTCCTATTCATGTTGTTTGACAAAGCACAATGCTGTACCAAAATCATTTAAATTTCACCACTGTTTAGTTCACAGTGTTCAACTTGCGGGAACTCCATTAAAAAAATTAGTCAACAAATACATTGCTCATGACAATTTGGAAGGCTTTTAACCCGATGACAGTTAATGCAATCCGCACCGTTCAGAGCCACTTATTGTGGCATTGCAACTTTTATTGATGTTTCGTTTTCACGTGAGTTGATATTTAAACTGATATTGCCAAAAGCTAACCAAGATGGGATTGATCACCAATTCACAGTGAAATAATTGGGGTAAATCAGCCATGAAACATCAAGAGTTCAGTATGCGACAAAGCATGATTGCCGCAGAAAGTGCAGAAACATTAATGTAATTTAACAGGAACAGCATTTCGTTGGAGCACAGAAAGCATCATTATAATTAAGAAATAACTTTGAATAGGACCCAATGGTAGCCATTTTGGGTGGTTTACAAACTGCTCTAAGTAAAACACAGCACTATTCAACAATTTATTTTTTATTAATTCAAGGGATGTGGGCTTCTTTGGCTAGTCGAACATTCATTGCCCATTCCTAACTGCCCTTGAGAAAGTAAGCTGCTTTATTGAACCATAGCTCAATAGACAACAGTCCATGTGGTGCAGGTACAGCCACAGTGCTGTTCGGGGAAAGAAAAGATGCACGCTAACCTCAAATTTTCAGAACAGATGCCCAATTTAGCTGGAGTTGAGGAAGAGGAGTTGTCTATAAATTCTTAACTGAAGCTCCTCGTTAGGATTTAAGAGTCAGTATTCGAGACATTAGTTGTTGAAAGCAGATCAAGCATTGCCTTCCTCACTCATACAAATCTCAATCATTTCTACAGCAAGATGCTTCACATAAACCAGTGGATATTTTGTTCTTGGATTATTTCTATCTCCTACTGTACAGATAATTGGTGTTTTCTCATGCTCCTGGATACAACACATTCTTCACAGGGAGTTAGAGGGTTGTGGAAGATTACAAGGAGAGGAGGAAGGCTAGATCATGAGGGGAACCGAAGAGGATAAGAAGAATTTGTTATTTGAAGCATTTATTAGCAAGAATGCATTCTCTCAAGGATCTGTTCATCAGGTGATAAGGGCCATAGGAAAAAGAATCATATAAATAAATCTCCTGGAGGCAATTCTCAACTCAAACTCTTCATCCGGTGACACACTTGTGGAATTACTCTGTGCAGTGGGATAAAACTGTTGACTGTAAAATCTGCTTAATAAAGAACATAAGATCTAAGAGGAGTAGGCCTTATGGCCCCTTGATGCTCCATCATTCAATATCATGGTTGATCTTCAAAATGAACTCCCCTTACCCATTCTATCCTCATATCCCTTAGTTCCCTCAATGTTCAAATACCCATTCATGTCAGTCTTGAATATACTCAACAATTTGGGTCGAGAATTCCAAAGATTCACAACTTTCTGAATGAAGAAATTTCTCATCTCAGTCCGAAATGGCTGACACATTCTGCTTCTAATGATCGCGCAGAAACAAAAACTCTCAAAAAACTATTTACATCAACTCTTCCTGTCGCTGTTACTGATTGGTACAAGTCATTTTTTTTCTTTATTCTATCATGGGATGTGAGCATAGCTAGCAAGGCCAGTAATTTTTGTCCAAGCCTAATTTAGTGAACTAACATTGGTGACATTAGTTTTAATGACAATCAATGGTAGTTTCATGATCACCTCCTGAGACTAGATTTATATTCCAGGTTTATTCACTGAATTCAAATTCCGGCTGCCAAGGTGGGATTTGAACACATGCCCCCAGAGCCTTAGCCTAGGTCTTTGGATGACTAGTCCAGCGGCATTACCACTATGCCACTGTCTCCCATTGACATAACTTCTGTTGTAGAATTCCAATTGGTTTCCAATCATGTACCATTTTATTTCACAATGCAGATGAGCATTGCTGCTGATCAACAACTGCAGCAGTAACAACATTTTGAGCAGCATGTTAAAGGAGGAGAGTGAAGCACAGAGACTTGCCAAGAGTATCAGAGAGTTTGGTGCCAACGCAGACAAAGGAACGACCGCCAATGGTGGAGCAATTAAAACTGGGGATGCTCCAAGAGGCCAGAATTGAATGAGAACAGATATCTCAAAGGGATAAGCAATTGGTAAGCAGTGTGGTTCAGGAATGATCTTCCTCCAAATTTCCGAACTGCTATCACTGATAAAGCATCAACATTATATTTCAAAACAAGTAGAATGCAGGGATGAAAGAGTCAAATACAATGTTGGGGGGGGGGGGGGGGGGGGAGGGAGGGGGGGCTCTTTGCAGTCTGTTCATGCAAATAAATCACCAATTTTTCCTCAAGGATTTTTTTTTTTGTTCCGATACTTTTGATGTGAAATCAGTTCCTGTGGCCCTGGCTTAAAAGGTAGATTCAGGATTGGCATTACTCATTTCTTATTTTCAGTCCAATTGTGCTCGGACAGATAAGCAATCTGCTTTGGCACTCACTTGGCACAATTATTCTCCTCGCTGAAAGTGTTCCAGTTTGAAAACATTGTTTGTAAAGAACACAGTCCACTTGTCAGTTCTGATGTGCAGCAAAGGAAACAAAATTAAACTCTCGCCCATCACAGTGTGTTTTCTCTTCACAAGTTCTCTTGATTGCCCCAGACAACAATAACAATCAACTATGATGGGATGTGGGCTACAAGAGAGGCTATCAAACAAAATCAGACAGCGAGCCAAAGGAGTACCTTAAAGAAGAGAGGTTTAGAGGTAATTCCAGAGCGTAGGGCCCAAGCAACTTAAAGCTTGGCAGCCGGTGGTGGAATGATTAAAATCGAGGATGTGGACTTCCGGTGGCGGCTATGAAGGAGTAGGTCGCATATTTGGCGGCTCCCGCTCGGGTCGGACCTTTGCCCCCAAATTTTATTGAATTTGATTTGGAAAATTGATGGTAGAGGCAATTGTTGAGTGGATTTGCACATCGGTGTCCTGGAGAAGGTGGAGGATCTAGAGAATCGGTCCCGCAGGCAGAACTTGAGAATCGTCGGTCTCCCAGAGGGGTCCAAAGGAGCAGAAGCTGGGGCATACATAGCGGGCATGTTCGAGAAGTTGTTGGGGGATGGGACGTTCTCCCGACCCTTGGAGGTGGGCTCACAGAGCGCTCGCGAGGAAGCCGCGAGTGGGAGGGGGGGGGGGCCCAGGGCAATGGTGGTGAGATTCCACAGGTACTTGGACAAGGAGCGTATTTTACAGTGGGCCAGGCAGACACGGAGTTGTAAATGGGAGAACAGTATCCTGCGGATCTATCAGGATCTGAGTGCAGAGGTGGCCAGGAGAAGAGCGGGGTTCAATCAGATAATTAACAATAATAATATTATCGACCCTTTTTAAGAAAAAGGTGAAGTTTGAACTGCTGCATCCGGCTCGTCTCTGGGTCACGTATGAGAAGCAACATTTTTATTTCGAGTCGCCCGGGGAAGCCATGGACTTTGCGAGAATGAAAGGACTGAGCACTTTGAACTTTGCTGCAGCGTTCACGTTAAAAAAGTTGCATTTTTTTCTTTTTTCGGACGTTATTTGTAATGCCTTCTGTATTGATTTGGGGCCAGTTGCAGAGCTGAGTGAGTTAAAGTTTACATTTGCACTGATGGAGGATGGAGGTGTGTTTGTCAGATGCTGGATCTTCTGTTTGATCTTTTCTTTGTTTATCAGGTTTTTTCTAGGGCAATTGTGTTGGGACTGATTTTCGTTTGAATGTGTGTGATGAGCGGAGGAGAGGGTGGGGAGAGAACAATAGGTGGGAGAATGTCTGGCGCCATGGCAGGGGTCACCAAGCTAGCTGGGTGGACTAGCTCACGGAAGCGCAATGGGGGGTGAGCAGATGTTATGCTTATCGAAGGGGTCGGTTTACATAGTGCTCTTACATGGGGGGGGGAAGAGGGGGAAAATGTTCTGCTGATGGGAGAGAGACTTTTGCTGTGGGACAGAAAGGAGGTCGGGGGCGGAGGCTGCCTGGGGGCGGGCTGGTGGAGGCTTGGGGCGCGGGCTGGAGACTGGCCCAAGAAAGGTGATGTCTGATCGGCGAAGGGGGGGGGGGGGGGCGATGAGACCCCCAACTAGGCTGATCACATGGAATGTGAGAGGGCTAAATGGGCCGGTTAAGAGGGCACGCGTATCTGCGCATCTGAGAGGACTGAAGGCGGACGTGGTAATGGAACAGGACACGCACCTTAGAGTAACTGATCAGATCAGATTAAGGAAGGGACGGGTCGGACAGGTTTTTCACTTGGGGCTGGACTCGAAGGCTAGAGGGGTCGCAATCCTGATTAATAAGCGAGTGGTGTTTGAGGCGGGAAGAATAGTTCCGTATGTGGGAGGCCGGTACATCATGGTCAGTGGGAAACTGGAGGGGGTGCAGTTGGTACTAGTGAATGTGTATGCGCCAAACTGGGATGATGTGGAGTTTATAAAGAGGATGCTGGGGAAGATCCCGGACCTGGATTCTCATAAGTTAGCTTAGTTTAGAGTAGGGGGTTAGTAAAGGTGGGACCTGTAAGGGAAGAAGACGGCTTTTGCACTATGTTTATAAATTCATGTACATTGTTTATTTTGTTGTTGGAAAACCATAAATACCTCAATAAAATGTTTATTAAAAAAAAATTGAGCATGTGCAACTGGCCAGAATTGGAGGAGTGCGGAGATCTTGGAGGGCTGGAAGAGCTTACGTAGATTGGCAGGGGTGAAGCTACGGAGCAATTTGAAAAGAAGAATGAAAATTGTCAGGTGCATTGCCACGCTGGGAGCCAATTAGGTCAACAGGCAACCCTCTAATTTTTTATCTGGAGTGCGCCAGCAATATGTTTAAGTGGGCAGCCCCTTTAAGTTTATCATGCTGCCATGCACACATAGTAGCTTAAAGGAGCCTCCGTAAGTGCGGGCTGCGTGGGAACTTTCTGGTTTTTGAACAGTCACAAGTAAATAGGGAACATTGGTGATAGGGGGGACAGAACTTGTGTGAATGAGGATACGGGCAAGTTCAAATTTACAGAAGGTGGAAGATAAGAGGCCAGTCACGAGTGGGTTGGATTCGTGGCCTCTCGTGGGATTCCCGATGCTCAAGATTCAACTGAACCTTGCGAGACGTCACGATCTGGATTTCGCCCGCGGTGTGCAGAATCCAGATCAGCATATTTATGGCTCATTTAAATATGCATGCACGAATTCACCCGGCACTGGGAACTAATGGCCTCCCCCAAGAGGCCTCGATCGGGGACCGTTTAGTACTGGTCCGCACAAGCGCGGACCGGGTGTAACGGCACCTGGGAGGGGATCTCCCAGGCCATTGAAGAACCCTTCATGGTCAGGGCAGGACAGGGTGGCACCCTGGCAGTCCCTCTTGCACCCAGGCACCGCCAGCCTGGTACCTTGACACTGCACCCTGGAACTGTCAGAGTGCCCAGGTGGCACTGCCAGGTTGGAAGGGGCATTGCCAGTGTGCCAATGTAGCAGTGCCAGGGTGCCCAGCTACTGACAAAGATCCCCCTGAAGGGGCAATACCCATGAAGGGGGGGGGGGGGGGTAGGAGATGAGGGGGGTATGAAGGGTGGGGTGATGAAGGGTGGGTATGAAGGGGCCTCATAAAGGTTGGGAGGGTGAAGGGTGGGAGTCCCGAATGAGGTGGGGCCTAAATAGAGAGTGGGGAAGCCTGAAAATGGGGCACTCTCAGGGACCTCATAACAGGATGTCCTCATTTGGGGAGGTGTGGGGTAATGCCAATGTGTGCGAGGGGGGGTCGGTGACATTGTCCATGAGTAGAGGGGTAGGGGACCCTCAAGCTCACTTAGAGATCGGGGGTTCCTTTCAAAATGGTGGCTCTGAGGAGTCAGCTCCCCATTGCTGAAAACATTTCGAAGTGTAGGCTGGACCGGGGAGAAAGCAGCCAAGGCCCAAAAAATAACTAAGTGTGGGTGAATTCCAGCATGAATCTCACCTAAAAATCCGGTAGCAAACACTCTGGCAAACTGGCTCTAAATGACACATAGAAGTCTTTTGGTCAGATCACGCCCAGTGAGGTTTCAGATGATGTCGCCAAGGGGCAGCAAGTAGATTAAAAATGGGGGAAGACATAAAATGCTCAAGAAATTTTTAATTGCTTCTGCTAACCGATTCACTTTGGCATAAAACAATCTTACCGATCCAAAGAAGGTATGAACCTTGGCATACTTCACATTGAAAGACAAAGCAGCAACACCCTTAGTTGACATGACAATTCATATTGTCGCGCCACTGTGATCATAAGGGACAGTGCCAGGAAAGTTAAATCACACTGCAGCCTCCTGAAATTCCATCATGGATCCAAAATGTACCAACAGTCAGGAGAAATAAATCACAGTGTGAGAAGTGGGGTGAATGGTGGCGTGGGGGGAAATGTCATGGGTCATCTAGGGGCCCAAACTAGTGCTCCAAGTACATTGGTGGAATTTAAATTCAATTAATAAATCTGTAATTGAAACCTAGACTCAGTAATGATGACTATGACAATTATCATTGATCTGGTTCAATAAGGGAAGGAAATCTGCCACCCTTACCCAGTCTGGCCGACAGCAATGGGGTCGACTCTTAACTGCCCTGCGAAATGGTGTAACAAGTCACTCGGTTCAAGGGCAATTAGGAATGGGCAATCAATGTTGGCCACACCAGCGATGGCCTATATCCCATGAAAGAATAAAGAAAAGCTGACTTTTTTGTTTTAAAAAAAAAGGGCCATGAGATTCATTGTAGAAATGTGCCTTGAAAATGTAAGATGTAAAACACTCAGGTAATTTTAAGCTGCTTGTGCAGAATAATTCACCTTGCCCTGAAACAATTTTACAGTTCCAAACAGAAGAAGAAAGGAAACACAAGACTTTGTATGTATCATTTTAATGATATATATATATAACGAATAAACAAATGGCCAAAACTCAAAATAATTCAACCAATTAGAAAGTGGAAAAATGTTACTGGGGGGCTCATAACATATCTTTTATTCAGTTACATTACTTCAAAATAATATATCAGTGCATTGTGTCATTTGCAATATAATATTCCGCTGATTTAAGATTAAATCTCAACATTTTATACATTAAACGTAAGTCAACCAAGCAGTGTCAGGGAAATCCTGTTATGAGCACAGTCATCATAAAAGCCAGATGAATTCAGTAATGGTGAATTACATTCTTCTCTTTCTACCCAGATAAGAAATATTAGGAAATATAGCTGTAATCAGCTGCTTCAATGAAATGCAGTGGAAACTTCAGAAGAACACAAGGAATTGAAACATGAAAAACCCAACAGAAAAGAAGCACTTTGATGAACTGTTAAACATTCTTGATGGTTATCACATTGGTGGTTGGCTGTATTGTCAGAGGACACTCTCGATAACATTTCTATAAAGTACCACAGTCTAGAGATTTCTGGTGGCCGTCTGTCCTAGTAAAACCATAAAGCTGAGAAACTAATAGGGTGCAAGGGAATTTCAACGCCAAACATTAATTCCATCCACAGAAACAGTTCACTCGTCCACTCCATATCTCACATCTACAATTTAGGAACAGGCGGAGTCCAGTTCTTGGAGCCTGCTCCACCATTCAATAGGTTTTTTTTGCCTGTCCCCCATAACTGTGACTCCCTTGTCAATTAAGAATCTATCTAACTTAGCCTTGAATATATTCGATGATCCAGCCTCCACTGCTATCTCGGAAAGAGAATTCCAGAGACCAATGACCCTGAGAGGGAACATTTTTTCTCATCCTCATTTTAAATGGGAGACCCCTTATTTTTAAACTGGTTCTAGTCTCCCCCTCAAAGAGAAACATCCTCTCAGCATCCACCGGGTCAATTCCCCTCATGTCCTTATATGTTTCAATAAGGTCGCCACTCCTTCTTCGAAACTTGTATTCATATGGGACTTGTAAAGGTTTCCTGCTCCATCACAGAGGATCTGCTCAACTGTTTCCTGCACTCTTTCCAGAGGGCAAATCCAGTGACACAAAATGCACCCAGCCCTGCCGGTAGGTGATGAAAATCTTATTAGTTGTGATGGAAACGTGGCTGCCTATTTAGCCTTGGCATGTTGGGTTACAAAGTCGGTGGAATGCATCTTGGACGGTCTTTTTAAAATGTCGGCACCGTTGGCGACACCGCAGCATTTGTTTCCTGTCCCTAATTGCCCTTTCAGACATTATTACACTCCTTAGCTTTGCATCATCAGCTTTCAAAAGCGAATTAGACGGTTATCAGAAAAAGAAGAGCATGCAGGGTTATGGGGAGAAGGCAGGGACGGTTATGGTATGAGGGAAATTGCTCATTCGGGGAGCAGGTGCAGACATGATAGGCTGAACGGCCTCTTTCTACACTGTAACAACTCGGTGATGGAGTTTCCAATTCCTTCATCCGAATCATTGATAAATATTGTGAAAAACTGAAGCCTTAATGCTGATGCCCTGGTGAGACATCACAAATCACATCCTGTCAATCAGAATACATGCCCATTACTCCACTCCCCGCTTTTTTTTTTTAAATAACTGTTTTATTAAAGTTTTTCCAATGAGTGTTTTTACATAACAAAAATACATATTGTAATAGAAAATAACTATAAACATAGCCCAAAGCTTATAATGAAACTACTTACACAACAGATTTTTTTTTTAAAAACAGAACAAGGTGGGTTTTGTCTCCATGCCCAACTCACATTATATCAACAGTACCCTCCCCCCACCTGCCCCCCCCCCCCCCCCCCCCCAGGATGCTGCTGCTGCTAACACTTACCGCACCCCTAGAAAGTCAAGGAAAGGTTGCCACCGCCGGGAGAACCCCATCAAGGACCCTCTCAAGACTAACTTTATTCGCTCCAGGTTGAGGAACCCCGCCTTGTCGCTAACCCAGGTCTCCACACTCTGGGGTTTCGAGTCCCTCCACATTAACAGAATCCGTCTCCGGGCTACCAGGGAGGCAAAGGCCAGTACCTCGGCCTCTTTCGCTTCCTGCACTCCCGGATCCTCCGCCACCCCAAATATCGCTACCGCTGGGCTCGCCTTCACCCGAGCATCCAAAACCCTAGACATCACCCTTGCAAACCCCTGCCAGAATCCTTTAAGCGCCGGGCATGCCCAAAACATATGGGCATGATTCGCCGGAGTCTCCGCACACCTCGGGCACCTGTCCTCCACCCCAAAAAACCTACTCATTCTTGCCACCGTTATATGCGCCCGATGCACCACCTTAAACTGGATGAATCCGAGCCTGGCACACGATGAGGAGGAGTTCACCCTGCCCAGGGCATCAGCCCACAGGCCCTCATCCAGCTCCTCGCCCAGCTTCTCCTCCCACTTATCCTTCAACTCCCCCACTGAGGCTTCCTCTACCTCCTGCAGCTCCTGATACATGTCCAACACCTTCCCCTCCCCTACCCAGACGGCAGACACCACCTTATCCTGGATCCTACATGGGGGCAGCCGCGGGAATGTCCCCACCTGTTTTCTAAGGAAGTCCCGAACCTGAAGGTACCTGAACGCATTCCCCGGGGGCAGGCCGAACCTCTCCTCCAGCGCCTGCATGCTAGGGAAGACCCCGTCTATAAACAGGACTCCCATCCTCCTAATACCTGCCCTGTACCAGCCTTGGTACCCCCCATCCAACCTACCCGGAGCAAATCTGTGGTTATTTCGTATCGGGGTCCACACCGAGGCCCCCTCCTCTCCCCCGTGTCTCCTCCACTGCCCCCAGATCCTCAGATTGGGGGGGTTGGGGGAGGAGGGGTTGGGGGGGGCTCTCCCACGTCCGTTCCCAATCTAGTCCCTCCTGTCAATTGCTGCCGCTGCTCCTTTTTTGCAGCCTGAAACACCGGTCCTGGCGGGAGCTGCCATTCGCATGACCTAGCAGGTCATGGCCGCTACCGGAAGTCTCCACTCCCCTCTCTTACCATCTATATTCAATTGCCTATCCATGTCAGTAGGTTGCCTCTGGAAAAGCGTTACTTGAAACATTTGAGAGACGGCAGTGAAAGAGACATTTTACGAAAATAATCACGTTCATGGACTTTAAACAGGATTCCTGCAATATGATGAGCAAATTACATCAGCACTCATACAACAAATAGTCCAACTAACTAAGTGCTCACAAACTGACACAAGGCAGTGCAAAACACCACAAAGGAATGCATTGGCAATGTAATGCAGAAATGCGGAGTATGCAGACAGCAGTGGAGCTGCTGGGAAATAAACTAGCAATTAAGTTCAAATGTGGACCAGCCTCGACAACAAGAGACAATTCAGACAGGCAACGCTTATTGCTTTAATCATTTATGATTTATTCATGACCATTTCCAGTGTTTGGAGTGAGGAAGCGTGGTTGAACATTTAACATGCTGTTGCAACACTTTTGAACAGGAATAAAACATCTGTTGCCATACAATTGTGTTTCATTTTCCAGATTTGCACCAAAACCCATTATAAGCTGATGCATTTGACACAACAGATGAGGGCATATAGCACAAAAAAGCCCCTTCCTTATTTTAATAAATCCTAGTGCTAAACAAAGTGTAGCCTTACAAGTGGATATCATTCTTAGTTGTCATCCTTTTCATGCATATTCTCAAAATCAATATCATAACCTTTGCTTCAGAAAGTGCAGAACATGGATAGTGTGAAACCCCAAGTGGGGGAAAAGGGGAAGATACAGATTTATGTATTACAAAAATTACTAGTTCTATCAGTGTAGCATTGATAATTAAGTCTGGTAGCTTGGCATCATCTAGTGATTCATAAAGCATAACAGCACAGAAGGAAGCCATTCGTTCCAAAGGATTTACACTTGTTTTTTCAAAGAACCATTCAGTTTATTCCACTCCTCTGCTCTTTTCCCGTCTCCCTGTATTTATTTTCTTCTTTGGGTATTTGCTTCCTGTTGAAGGTGACCACCCTATCTGGCGTTCCAAACTGGTAAAAAGAAATCCTGATGACACCGCTGCATCATGGGCCAATAAGCTTAAATCTGTGTTCTTTGGTTCCTGAAACTTTGATCACTGGATACAGTTCCTCCTTATTTACTTTTATCTTTTTTTTTCATTCAATGCTGCTGGATTTTGGTATGTTTTGGTTTCACTGTGACATATAAAATTTCTTCATCTGAACTTTAAATGTTTTGCTTCTTTCGGGCAGCATGCCAAAGATAAGCCAGAAGTGAAGCTTAAACAGTCAACATTTATTGAGATTGGTTTACTTGATCAAAAAACTATATTTAGAAATAATCTAAATCTATTCTAAAATTCTCCAGTTTACTTCTTACTGCGCAGGGCTCAATTTTCACAGGTGCCCGAATTCTGTCAAACATCATGTGCGCATAGGCCTGGATATGCCAAGTTCTAACATCCTCACACTCTTATTTCCAAGTACCCTATCATCTGACTTCAAAAGCTTTCGGAGCTATGTCAGGCAACCATTTGGCCTCAGAACAATTTTGATGGAATTAAATTTTTATGGAATCAAATTTTGATATGAAATATCATCAAATATTCAAAAGGTTTTTTGCTCCTCCGGGTGGTCTTACTTTCGATGCCGTCAAAGTGAGGATTCTACGGCCAATTTCTCAGGAGTCACAAAGACACAAAGCAATTGAGGCAAATTTCATTTTCAGAGTCAATGCTGCAGGTCTATTCTGAACGTCCTTCAAGAATACAGCAAGTTCTCGCAAATCTCCGTTCTGTAATCAACAACGTTGTTAAGGCGCCCTTCCTCTAGCTCAGCTTTTATAAACACTGACCTGAAATACTGTTCACACTGATCACATATTACATTCTAAACTACCAACACACATTAACACTTTTTTTCTTAAGCAATCTAGTCTTTATGACAGAAATCATGTTTAACCAATTTATTGAAGTTCTTTGAAGGGATCACATGTGCTGTGGATAAAGGGGAACCTGTGGATGTACTGTACTTAGATTTCCGGAAGGCATCTGATAAGGTGCCACATCAAAGGTTATTACTGAAAATAAAAACTTGTGGTGTAGGGGGTAGCACATTGGCACTGATAGCCAGCCACAGGAAACAAAGTTAGGATAAATGGATCTTTTTCTGGTGGACAGGATGTGACAAGTGGTGTGCCACAGGGATCAGTGGTGGGGCCTCAACCTTTTCCAATTTCTATAAATGACTTGGATGGAGGGAGGGGCTGAAGGTAAGGTTGCTAAATTTGCAGAAATCACAAAGATAAGTAGGAAAGTAAATTGTATAGAGTATATAAGAAGTTTATGAAGGGGCATAGGAAGGTTAAGTGAGTGGACAAAAATCATGCAAATGAAGTTTAATGTCGGCAAATATGAAATTATCCACTCTGTCAGGAAGAATAAAACAGAAGCATATTATCTAAATGGCGAGAGATTGCAGAGCTCAGAAATTCTGGGTGTCCAAGTGTGCGAATCACAAAAGGCTAGTTACAGGTACAGAAAGTAATTAGGAAAGCTAATCCAATGTCATTGTTTATTGTGAGGGAAATTGTTTACAAAAAGTAAGGAGGTAATGTTTAAGTTGTACAGGGTATTGGTGAGACCACATCTGGAGTATTGTGTACACTATTGACCTCCCTATTTAAGAAAAAATGTAAATGCATTAGAATCAGTTCAGAAATGGCTTACTCGGAATGGGCAGGTTGTCTTATGAGGAAAGGTTGGAGAGATTAAGTTTGTATCTATTGGAGTTTAGAAGAGCAAGAGACAACTTGGGGTACTGAAATGATGGATGTGGAGAGGATGTTTCCTCTTGCTGGAAAATCTAGAACTAGCGGTCATTGTTTAAAAATACAGGTCGCTCACTTAAGACAGAGATCAGGAGAATTTATTTTTTTTAAACCCCGTAGGGTCATGTGTTTCTGGGATTCTTCCTGGAAAGGCAGTGGAAGCAGAATCATTGAATATTTTTAAGGCAGAGTTAGACAGATTTTTGATTAACAAGGGGATGAAAGGTTATAAGGGGTAGGGAGGAATGTGGGTTGAAATTACAATCAGATCATGCATGATCTTTTTGAATAGCAGAGCAGGGTCAAGGGGCCCAGAGGGCTCCCAATTCGTATGTTTTGCTTCCACTTCAGTTTGATGGGTTCATAGATGGCTGCTAAGACCAATGCATGATCTGCATACTCTGCCAAACACATGTCAGGTGGGGCTTGAAGGTTGGGCAGCTAAGGTGTTTGTGCTCGCTGATGTCTCGACTTCACCTCGGAATGCTGTTGATGAAGTCTTTCGGGATGTTTGGGGCCTTCCTAAATGGACTATTCCAGTTTTGGTCAGTTACAAGCACTCCACGGATTGGTGGGTATGTTTGACTTTTTTAAGGATGCTTTGAGCAGCGTTTCTGCTGTCCTCTTGGGAGTCTCCTGCCGTGACTGAGTTCAGAGTAGAACTGTTGCTTGAGGTGTCTGGTGTCAGGCATATGAACAACATGTTCCACCAGCAGAGCTGGGTTAAGAGTGGTTAGCACCTCAATGCTGGGCATGTTGACTTGGGAGAGGACGCTACTGTTGGACCCCTTTTCATACCATCAGATTTGGAGGAGTTTGCAAAGGCATTACTGATGGCACTTACCGCTGTCTTGAGGGGTGTGCTATAGGTTGTCCAACTCTCTGAAGCAGACAGGGACATAGCGATCGCTGCTGCAGTAAACCAAGACCTTTGTCTCAGGTTTGAGATCCTGCTCCTCAAATGCCCTTTTCCCAAGCTGGATGAAGGTCAAATTGGTTGATTTGGGGCGATGATGAATTTTGCTGCCAGGAGCTATAGTGTGCTCATAGTGTCTAGTTGGCAATAAAGCCCATATAACAAGCATCTGTAGAGAGGTCCTTGGTCTCTCTACCAGGTAATATTGTGACTGATTTGACAAAAACGATCAAGAGATGGAGGATCTAATAGTACGGACAGAGCGTTTTCAGACTGGAAACTTGCCCACACCTCAAGAGAAGGCAGCGCAGCAGTGCACCAGAAAACCCATAACATAAAGAACAAATGGTGGAGAGTGCAGGGATCTGACAACATACTGACACCAACACATACACACACTTGCGCACACACGTGTGCGCTCATACACACACGCATGCACGCTCATGCGCACATGCATATTTCAAGAGGTAAAAGATTACTTGAAGAACACAGTAAGTAGACTAATATTTGCAGAAACTGAAATATTGAATGCTCATATACTCATACATGTACTTGTTAACACACTAGATCTAAGGACTAACATGTACTGCAGTGCATCAAGATAAATTTTGGGTGGAATTTATATTTGGAGCAGACTGGTTTACATGGAAGTGGTTTATAATCAGAGTTACATACTAAGTCAGGAACAACTAGGTCACTGTTGATTAAAAAAACATAAAAGAAAAGGAAGAGGAACACATTTTCATTTGCATAATGGTTTTTTTTCAGCCTCAGATGTCCCACAAAGCTTCACTGCCAATGAATTACTTTTGAAGTATAGTTATAATTGTCATGCAGGCAAATGATTGAGCCAATATAAGTACACCCATGCACAGTGAAAAGCAAATGAGAAATAATTGCAGTTAATCTCTTTTGGTGGTGTTGGTTCAGGGATTAAAGATAGCCAGGACATGAGAGGCACTCTTCAGCTCTTCATCACACAACTGCCAAGGCCTTCTTCACTTCCTCTGTAGGCAGATAAACCCTTGTTCTGACACCTCATCCTTAGGACACCTCCTCCAACAATGAATACTCCTTCTGTACCCATGTCAGCCTAGATTCTGGTACAGACTCAATGGGCAAAATGGTTTCCTTCTGTGCTGATCGTTTGCTCAAATCCCGATGCGGAATTTCAACCTCTGACTCCATAACCGAGAGATGAGAGAGCTCCTGCTGAACTAGGCCAAAAAAGTTTTGCCATTTTTAGTAGCCTATTTAAATCAAATTCCCCCAAGAGCAATATTTAGAACTTCTCAAAAGTGTGTTAAGAACCCAACTAATGTTAAATGCTGGGGTATTCCAAATTCCAGAAAGGGAAACTTCCTGACTGCTTGTTTTTGCAATTTGGTATAATTAGAGGAAAGATGTGAAGACCAGTAGAATATTCCAGTCTTGTAATAATTCAACAAAATAAATGTTTATTAAGCAGTAAAACATGCAACAAGAAAGGCAACTAAAAACATACATCGAATTACATTAATGGCTATACACAGTACATTTAAATTGACCCAGTTCCAAATCCCTCTACTTTCCTAACCTCGGAGCTATACCGCACCATACAACATTCCCTTGGTTTTCAACTAAAAGCAAAATCCAGCAATAGTTATCATACCCAGCACCTGTATCACTTGTGGGGTTGCTTCTGGCTTAGAATGGAGAGAAAAAGCGCTGTTCAAACACGACTTCTTCAGGCACCTGCTGGTTTAGCGTAAACACATCTTCCTACTGTATGGGGCTTGGACCAGATCTACAGTATAGGATGAACTCTACCACTGATATCCTTCTTTTCCTTTTGATGTTTTCTTATCTGAACTACCGGCCTTACAGGCCGGCTTTAAAATATGCGGTGAAAGTTTCATGGAGACCTTTAAGTACATCATTTTGAGGATGATGCAAACTCTTTTGATTTGACTGAGGTAGGAAGAAAACAAAACATAAATATTATGTCGAACTTAACATCACAGAAGTAGGGCGCTCAGTCCCAAATAGTCTAAGCTGTAGCCTATGTCCCTCACAAGCCTCGACTACATGTGTAAAATCTTTGTGGAAAAAGTGATATTCAGGTAAACATACCAATAGTATTGTACTTTTCTCACATAACTGGAAGTTGAAACATAATGACTGGACGTGATAGATGTATTTCTAAGCTGGAAGGTTTGAAGAACCAGAAACATTTTGTGCCTTAATTGTGTGTTGCCAAACTGTATGTGGTTTGTTTTTGGACAAAACATTCAATTCCGGATCCAAGCTCTGATGAAAATATTGTGCACGTTGCAAATTTTAAAAACACCAGTGGTATATACATCTCATTGATTTAGAAAAATTGCCAGACCAGTCAGCAGGGTATTTGAATAAGATGTATAAAACAAGACCAAGCAGTCATTTTATTTTTAATTGAAACTACAATTGCATGTGGAAGTCTCTTGTTGCTTAATTCTGAATGTTAATTGACTTCCCTGCTGTTTGCTCTAACACCAAGATATGCTCCTCACCTTGCAAACATTATTAGCCAGCAAATTTCTGATTTATGGAACCCATTTGGAAAACTGCAGTCAGTGGAAAACAGTTTCACTCAGGTAGGTACATTACCTCATTACCCCAGCAGTAATGAATGTGGGAAGTAAACCTAATGTCAATCCTTGTATTACTCTCAACCATGAACTGCTGTTGATTAATGGGCAGCATTATGTACAGATCAACACTCAAGTCACCTTGCGTTAACCATTTGCAGTGAGTTGGAAAAACTTTGCACACAATTAAATCCCTGCTCATCTGTCACAGCGCAGCACTTTTGGTACATATGACAATCAATTGAAATATCTTTTGATTCTATGAACGAAAATACTCACAAACGCAACTTAGGCAGAATTATATAATTTAAGAATAAGGGGCAACATTACAAATGCTTGTTCACCAGTTAAGAAAAGTAGAAAGATTAAACCAGGAATTTTTCTTTTTGACTAGGGGCAGGCCCTCCCATCACTGGGATCATCCAGTTCTGCTGAAAGTCAATGGACGATGGCACAGTGATAGCACTGCTGCCTTACAGCGCCAGGGACCCAGGTTCAATTCCGACCTTGGGTGACTGTCGTTCTTCCAGTGTCCGCGTGGGTTTCCTCCGGGTGCTCCGGTTTCCTCCCACAGTCCAAAGATGTGCAGGTTAGGTGAATTGGCCATGCTAAATTGTCCCTTAGTGTCTGAAGGTTAGATGCGGTTATGGGTTTGCAGGGGATTGGGCCTAAGTAGGGTGTTCTTTCAGAGGGTCAGTGCACAGTCAATAGGCCGAATGCTGTCCTTCTGCACTACAGGTATTCTATGACTTCTGGTTGAGCCGCCGAATTTTCCTCGGCAGGTCCCACAAGACAGGGCCAGAATATCCGGGCATAAATTTTTTTTTCAAAAAATATTTACTCAGAAACAGATAGTTTCCCAGTTTTGATCTTCCTGGAACTATATTAATCAAATGTTAATACACTACATTTAAAAAAAAAAAAATCACACAAACCAACTGTGCCAAAACAGTCCTATTTAGCTTCAAATATCTATTTAGTAATCCACAATTTTGAGTGGCAATAATGTGGGAATTAAGAGGAAGAAAAATCGAGGAGCACTATTTCGTCTCTTCGTTCAGCAGTCTCCCATTCGACTTAGAAAAATAACACACATCATTTAATTTATTTTTTGTGGACACAATTTCTACTTCACCCCCACAACCTAAAGTACCATCTCCCTCATCTTGCCAACCCCACATGACCACCCCCGTACCCCACCTCCCCCACAGAAACTCTTGAATCTTGGTCTTCCTCAGCCCGAGGCCACTACAATGACATCACGTAGATAACGTTCCTGAGTGAACCTGGAATCATTCCACAGGGAAAAAAACTGCGGAGGCCGTGAGATTTGACAAATTGGTGATCTGCTCAGCATCAACAGAACCCGAGAGAATCCAGCCAGCAGCTCCGATTGCTTTGAGAAATCAAATTACAGAAAAAATATTTAACAGAGTTCTCCTAACCCTGTAGGTAGCACCCGTCCCAAGTGTAATAACAGCCGCATCCAATCAGTATTGCATCCAATACAGCAGCAGCACTGCCCGGGCCGTGACTAACAGCAGCCTCCTTTAATTATCATCAAGATAGAAATTTCCTCAAGGCCCAACCAAATAGCAGTGAGTTTACATAATGGAAGATGAGCATAACATTCCAAAATTACAGCAAGCAGCAATCAGATTTTCCCTTTTCTTTTGTTTTAAAGTCTGAGTCACGAATTCAAACTAACAGTTGCCAAGATATTTCACTCAAAACTGGACCACTCCATCTTCCAACAAATGGCATGCCTTGGCTCCAGAGCTAATCGATTCGCAAAATGACCAGTCAGAACATAAGAAATAGGAGTAGGCCATTCGGCCCCTAGAGCCTACTACACCAGTCACGAAGATCATGGCTGATCATACGTGGCCTTTACTCTGCTTTCCGAGACCATGATGCAAGCAGTAATCACGCTAATCCAGAAAAAGGGGAAGGACCCGGTGGATTGTGGGTTGTACAGGCCCATATCACTATTGAACACGGGTGTGAAAGAATTGGCTAAGCTGTTGGCGGGGAGGATGGACGACTGTGTCCCAGGGGTGGATGCAAAAGATCAAACAGGCTTCATGAAGGGCAGGCAGCTCGCGAGTAATATAAAACGGCTCTTGAACGTAGTGATGAATCAATCAGGGGGTCTTGTACCGGAGATGGTGGTATGCAGTGATGCAGAGTAGGCATTTGATCTGTGCAGTGCTGGTACTTGTTTGAGGTTTTGGGAAGGTTTGGGTTTGGGCTGAGATTTGTGTCATGGGTGCGGTTGCTGTGTGCGGCACCAAGGGCGAGTGTGACGACGAATGATATGAGTTCGTGGAGATTTGACTTACACAGGGGTACGAGGCAGGGGTGCCCGCTGTCGCCATTATTGTTTGCGCTGGCCATAAAGCCGATGGCGATGGCTCTCAGGGGGTCGCTGAAGTGGCAGGGGATTATGAGGGGACAGAGGGAGCATCGAGTGTCGCCCTATGCTGATGACCTGTTGCTGTATGTTTCGGATCCGCTAGAGAGCATGAGAAGGATTATGGGCCTACTGGGGAGATTTGGGAGGGTTCTAGGGGTATAAACTGAAGGTAGGGAAAAGCGAGGTTTCCCCGGTGAATGAGCTGGGACGGCGGGCAAATTTAGGGGGATGTAATTTATGGTAGCGAGGGATAGGTATAATTATTTGGGGATTCAGGTAACGAGGGAATGGACGGGGCTCCATGAGTGGAACTTAACAAAGCTGGTGGAGGAAGCCAGGAGGATCTTAAGAGGTGGGATACATTGCAGTGGACATTGGCGGGGAGGGTCCAAGTGGTGAAAATGAATATTCTGCCGAGGTTCTTGTTTATTTTTCAAGCTATCCCTATCTTTATAACAAAGGCCTTTTTTCGGAAAGTGGTCACAATCATTTCGGACTTTGTATGGGCGGAGAAGGTGCCGAGGGTGGGGAGGACCTTGCTACAGAGGCAGAAGCAGCAGGGGGGATTGGTGTTACCGAACCTGCTTCGTTATTTATGGGCAGCGAATGTAGATAAGGTGCGGCGATGGTGGGAAGGAGAAGGGGTACAATGGGTTAGGATGGAGGAGGAATCTTGTTCGGGGTCTAGTTTGGGGGCTATGGTGATGTGACAGCAGCGTTGCTAATGGCTCCGAGTAGGTATTCAAGGAGCCCGGTGGTCCAGTCCACGGTGAAGATAGGGAATCAGTTGAGGAGGCATTTTATGTGCAAGGAATGTTGTGTTAATGGCGCTGTGCAAGAATATTCGGTTTGAGCCGCGGGGAGGATGGATAGTGTATACGGGGGTGGAGTCAAGTGGGGCTGGCCAAGATGAGGGATCTGTATGTGGAGGAAAGGTTCGCGGGAGTGTTCGCGCTCTTAGCCAGGATAGTGGAGGGGGAGGTGGACCCGACCCTTTGGTGTCGATATTTGGGGTTTCAGAGAAGTTGGAGCTCATGGAGAGGAGGAAGGCCGATGTCGTGGCCATTGCTCACTGGGGGTGAGGAGGTGGAGAAAGATACCATACACTAATGACACTGCGAGGGGATAAATTCCCCCTCATCTCTGTCTTAAATGGCAGGTCCCTTATTCTGAAACTGCAGTGCCACCTAGATTCTCCCACAAGGGGAAACATCCTCTCACCATCCACCCTGTCAAGGCTCCCCTGAATCTCTTATGTTTTGTTAAGATCACCAGGTAACTGCCACAAAGAGTCATAAAGTTACAAATGGGCTAGCAACATGTCAGCTTGAATTGGGCTATGACCTCTCAAGGTTTTATTTGATAACACAAATTTTCATTTTCCTCTACATTAGTGGAACTGATAAAGTTCCCATTTGAAACTCATTATGAAATTCCTATTTGAAAAAATAAACCATTTGAAGTAGTTTTTTTGGAAGTGGGAGGAGTTGGTGTGACAACTCAGTCAAACACCACCTGAATAAAATCCTGCTAACGCTACTGAAAACACCTCAAGAGCTAACGAAGCAAAGGTTACTCTCTGAACATTCAACATGTAAGGCTTGGGAAGAAAAATACTGTCTGCTAATTATCGCACAGCCGAATTACAGGCTCACCCTTAAACCCAGCCTCCAATTTTCGGAGAACTCAATTTCTGAAAAATAACTACACTTGGGATCGCCAATAGAGAAAGTTCTCCAGTTTAAAAACTCAAATTCAACCACAGCAGAAACTTGTGTTGAAGTGTAATGAGAAAAAAAATCCAATAATTATTTTGTTACCATCACAAGATCACAACCTTGGGATTCAATTTATAGTTCCCTGAAAACAATTCGCATTTCTGTCATAAAATAGTTTCACATAACGCCAATGAAAAAGTAAATTTTACCAAAGTTAATTCACATCATTCTATCATCTCTGATTCTACAAAAACAACATAGTTTAAATCAGAACTTTATCTTTATAAAAGGATTTTGCCTATCTGGATGAAAATATTGTTTGGATACGGTTTCCGTCAGTTGCTTTATCGAGCTACCCAAGGGAAATGGCCTCCACAAAACATCCATGCCAAAAATGTACCAAAATGTCATGTTGAGCACACAGCGCAGCAAGAGTGATCCACCTCATCAAGGTGGCCCATTTGAACACATGACGCTATACTCAGGACTTATTAACACATGGGAACAAAATGTTGAAACAAAGAAATCTGTTCATTCAGATTTCCCCCTCAAGTAAAGAAGCTCGTCTTTGTCTGAAAGTCAATTTGAAAACCTCAGGCTTCCAAGTGGAAACAAGAGACAAGGACATTTCTCCAGGATCCTTCACAACTTCAGGATGGATTAAATCATATTACAGCCGATCAGGTATTTTCAAGTGTCATGTAGGAAATGTGAAAGCAAATTAGCACAGCCAGGATGAATAAACAGCACGGTGATACTGATCAGATTGTTTTCATACAGTGTTGATTGAGGGATAAATATTGACCAAGACAGACGGGCAGAGGGGTGGGGCTGGGGGTGGGATGGGGGAGGAGAGAGAGAGACTCGTCTTGCTCCCCTTTGAAATACTGCCACAGGGTCCTTTATGTCCAATTGAGAGGGCAGATGGGGCCTCAGTTTAATGTCTCATTGAAAAGATGGCATTCCAACAGTGCAGCACTCTCTCAATACTGCACTGGGTGGACCAGTCTGATTTTGTCCTCAAGTCTCTGGAGTGGTACTTGAGGCTGCTACCCACTGAACGCCAGCTGATGCCTCAAGCCGTGAAGCAAGAGCAACAGGGAAACGTGGGAGCAACATTGTGGCCACTCCACGGTGGAAACAGGGTGGCCCATGAAATTGTGGGGAATGGTCTGCCGCTCCTCTCCAGCTTCCAGCTGAATCATCACAGCAGCTGTCCGAATCTATTTCAAAATACAAATAGAGTTCCTGCGATGAGTATAGAACTCTATCAGGGTTTCAACCTGTGCTCCCAATCTTGCAGCACACCATTCAGGTGCTTGTTTCCCATCTAGAGAGTCCAATGCTAACTAAGCTTAGCCTCCCAAGATTGACTGCACTGTCTGTCAGAATTAGCAGGCAGCTAAGAAACAGTTCCGTGGCGTGGCTATAGCGTGGTAGAATCATGGAATAATGCATTGTGGCGGTATGGATGAACAGTGGTTAGCCCTGCTGTCTTACAGCACCAGAGACCAGGGTTCAATTCTGGCCTTGGGTGACTGACTGTGTGGAATTTGGGATATGTAGAGTTTACATGTTCTCCCAGTGTCTGCCTGGATTTTCTCCGGGTTCCTCCCACAGTCCAAAGATGTGCAGGTTAGGCGGATTGGCCATGCTAACTTGCCCCTTAGTGTCCAAACATGTGCAGGTTAGGTGGGGATACGGGGATAGGGCATGGGCCTGGGCCTAGATGGGGTATGCTTTTGAAGGGTCTGTGCGGACTCGATGGGCTGAATTGCCTCCTTGTGCACTGCAGGGATTCAAGGATTCTATGCAACACAGAGGGGGCTTTTACTGCCTCTTTGAAAAATCTCGCCAATTAGTCCTAATCTCTCTTGCTCTTTTCTCACAGCCCAGCAACATCACTCTCTCCAAGTATTTAGCAGTTAAAGAGGACAATTTAAACCATCATCCTTCCCTAACTAATTCATTTGGTAACAAAAGATGGAAAGCACCCTCAACGCGAGTGAGGTGAAACCATTTTTCTGGCTCTCAGCAATAATACTACATGAAAAAAGGCTTGCGTTTGTACAGCACCTATTACAACCTCAGGATGCCCCAAAGTACTTTACACCCAATGTAGTGTTTTTTGAAGTGTAGTCCCTGCTGGAAGACAGAAAAATAAAAATAAACAGCTCATTTCTCTGTTGTAACTGATATGTCGAGAGTCTCTAGAATTCTCTTCCTCAAAGACAGTGGTAAGCAGGTCATTTGAAGATTTTAAGGCGGCACTTGATAGACTCTTGATAAGCAATGGGGTATGAAAGGTAGATCCTTGATAAGTAAGTGGGGGGCGGGGGTGTGTGAAAGGTTATTGCCGGTAGATGGGAATGTGGAGTTGAGGTTACAATCAGATCGGCCATGATCTTATTAAATGGCAGAACAGGCTCGAGGGGCCGAGTGGCCTCGTCCTGCTTGTAATTCATGTGCTCGCATACAAAATGCAGCCCTTAAAGGCCTCCATCCACGGTGATCATTTAATGAAATCAGATAACTGATCAAGTGAAATATAATTGCACTTTCCCATCAGTTCATTGTGGTTGTATATTTTTTCACAAATTCCCAAGCTGCTTTGTCTGACTTGTACACGCTGATGCTATTAATCTACAAAAACAATATCCATAAGGTTTCAGGTGAATGGTTCATTGAAGTCCAACACTTCCCAGCCCCCACACATCGAGAACTTGACACGTCATTATAACAGAAGGAAGTGATTATATAAACTGTCATTCAAGCTGGAGACAAAAGATTTACTGCATCAAGTAAAACAAAGAAAGAAAAATCCATTAAGGAAAATGTAATAGGATCCCATCCAATCTTGGATGAATTTAAGCTGTTTCAGGGAAGGGAAGCAATTGGCATTAAGAAGTAACCGCGGCACCTGATGATTACTCTAGCAACAGGCAATATGTGGGAGAATCATCTGTGGTCAGAGGTGGTGGCAAGGTCTGATAGAAAAAAAGACTCGCATTTCTATAGCATGTGTCAGGCCCACAGGATGTCAAAGTGCTGGACAGCCAATGAAACCGCTTTGAATTTTAGTCTCTGTTGTAATGTGGAGAACACAGCAGCCAATTTGTGCACAGCAAGCTTCCACAAACAGCAATTTGATAATGACCCAGATAATCCGATTTTGTGACAGCGATTAAGGGATAAATATAACCTGCTCCTGCTCGATGTAGTGCCATGGGATCTTTCACATTCAGGCGCCTGCAGCCGTTCCTTCAGCATGGTACTGGGAGGGTCAGCTTTACGTTTATGTGCACATGCCCTGGCGTGGGACTCGAGCACATAACCTTGTGACTCAGAGGCAAAAAGCAGCCACAGCCGACACCATAATTTAATGTCAGCGAGGTAAAGTAGAATGAAGAGCAAAAGGATCAAAGGTGTGAGATGTGAAGAAACAATCTTCGAAGAATACCCCTGGAGTTGATTTTTCCTTCCATCCCCCAATCCGCCAATCATTTCCCATACCCTGATAATGTGTAAATTATGCATAAGTCTGCGGGAGAAAAAATTGGAAGTAATCAAGAGAAGGCAGGATATATTCTTCAGCTGGAGGACTGTGAAGAATGCTGGGTATACAAATTTTGGAAAGTTGTAAAGGCATTAGAGTACAGAGAAGGTTTACCAGTGATGAAGAACATCAATTATGTGGAGAAGTTGGAAAAGTTCATACTGTTCTCCTTGAAACAGAGATGTTTAAGAGGTGACCTCTTAAGATTGAGATTCCCAAGACGATGAGAGGTTGTGTTGGGTAGGCCACTGTTCCCTCTGGTGAGTGGGTCAATAACCAGAGGTCATAGATTAAAAATCATTGAAAATAAAATCTGGAGGGCTGATGAGAAGAATGTTTTTCACGGAAAGAGTTTTTTTTTATTAAACATTTTATTGACGTATTTTTGGTATAGTAACAACAACAAAATAAACAATATGCATGAAACTATAAACATAGTGCAAAAGCCATTTACCTCTCGTACAGGTCCCTTATTGACCCCCTACTCTAATCTAAACTGCTCCCCCCCCCCGCCCCGTCTGCTGACGATCCCCCCCCCCGCCCCCCGTCTGCTGACGATTAATTTCCCGCAAACAATTCGACGAACGGTTGCCACCTCCGGGTGAACCCTAACAGTGACCCTCTCAAGGCGAACTTGATTTTCTCCAAACAAAGAAAGCTAGCCATGTCCGATAGCCAGGTCTCCGACTTCGGGGGCTTTGAGTCCCTCCATGCTAATAGTATCCGTCTCCGGGCTACCAGTGAAGCAAAGGCCAGAACGTCTACCTCTTTCTCCTCCTGGATTCCCGGGTATTCTGACACCCCAAAAATCGCCACCTCTGGACTCACGCCACCCTTGTTTTTAACACCGTGGACATGACGTCCGCAACCCCCTGCCAAAATTCCCTAAGCTTTGGACATGTCCAAAACATGTGGACATGGTTCGCTGGTCCTCCCGCACATTTTGCGTGCCTGTCCTACACCCCAAAGAATCTGCCCATCCGGGCCACTGTCACGTGAGCCCGGTGAACAACCTTAAATTGTATCAGGCTGAGCCTGGCACATGTTGCGGACGCGTTGACTCTACTCAATGCGT
Organism: Scyliorhinus torazame; assembly: GCF_047496885.1. Taxonomy (NCBI): domain Eukaryota; kingdom Metazoa; phylum Chordata; class Chondrichthyes; order Carcharhiniformes; family Scyliorhinidae; genus Scyliorhinus; species Scyliorhinus torazame. The sequence continues at coordinate 279,285,465 of NC_092707.1, read as the reverse complement.
CCGCCAATAGACCATCCTCTATCTCACCTCCCAGCTCCTCCTCCCACGTGCGCTTTAGCTCCTCGGTCTGTGTCTCCTCCAACCCCATAAGCTCCCTATAAACGTCCAAGACGCTCCCTTCCCCTACCCACCCTCTGGAAACTACCCTGTCCTGAATTCCCCCTTCGCGGTTGGAGCGGGAAGGTTGACATCTGTTTATGAAGGAAGTCCCGCATCTGCAGATACCTGAATTTGTTTCCCCTCGCCAATCCAAACTTCTCCTCCAACGCCCTCATACTCGGAAAGCTCCCCTCTATGAACATATCCCCCATCCTCTCAATCCCCGCTCTCCGCCATAACCGGCACCCCCCGTCCATACTCCTCGGGGCACACCGGTGATTATCACAGATTGGGGCCCAGACCGATGCTCCCACTGCTCCCACATGCCGCCTCCACTGGCCCCAAACTCTCAGGGCCGCCACCACCACTGGACTGGTGGAGTACGGTTCCGGTGGGAACCCCAGAGACGCAATTACCAACGCCCCCAAACTGGTGCCCTTACATGAAGCCGCCTCCATACGCACCCATGCCAATCCCTCCCCCACCACCCACTTCCTGATCATGGCTATATTAGCCGCCCAGTAATAGTTGCTAAAATTTGGCAGCGCCAGCCCGCCCTCTCCCAGACTCCGCTCAAGCATTACCTTCCTTACTCGCGGGGTCTTGCTCGCCCAGACGAAACCCGTGATCACTCTGTTGACCCGCTTAAAAAAGGACCGTGGAATAAAGATGGGGAGACACTGAAATACAAATAGGAATCTCGGGAGGACCGTCATCTTCACCATTTGCACCCTCCAAGCCAGAGACAACGGAAGCGCGTCCCATCTCCGAAAATCGTCCTTCATTTGGTCCACCAGCCGGGCCAGATTCAATTTATGCAGTCGGTCCCATTCCCGTGCCACCTGAATGCCTAGGTACCTAAAGCTTCCCTCTACTAACCTAAACGGCAGCTCTCCCAGTCGCCTCTCTTGTCCCCTCGCCTGGACCACAAACATCTCACTCTTTCCCATATTAAGCTTATATCCCGAAAACCGGCCAAATTCCCCAAGAGTCCTCATGACTTCTTCCGTCCCCTCTATTGGGTCCAAAACGTACAGAAGCAGGCCATCTGCATAGAGTGAAACCCTGTGCTCCACCCCACCGGACCAGTCCTTTCCAGCCCCTCGAGGCTCTCAGAGCAATTGCCAAAGGCTCTATAGCCAGCAGGGAGAGCGGGCATTCCTGTTTCGTCCCCTGGTGCAGGCTAAAATAGTCCGATGTGGTCCTATTCGTCCGTACACTTGCCACAGGAGCCTGATACAGCAACCTGACCCAGTCAATAAAGCTCCACCCGAATCTGAACCGTCCCAGTATCTCCCAATGATAGTCTCATTCTACCCGATCAAAAGCCTTTTCTGCATCCACTGTGATCACTACCTCCACCTCCCTACCTTCCGGGGGCACATTTAACAGCCTTCTTACATTGGCCACCAACTGCCTGCCCTTAACAAACCCCGTCTGGTCCTCCCCAATAACGTCCGTAACACAATCCTCGATCCTGGAGGACAAGACTTTGGCCAGCAACTTGACATCTACATTCAACACGGAGATCGGCCTGTAGGACCCACACAGCTCCGGGTTCTTGTCCCGCTTAAGAATCAGTGAAATCGTTGCCTGAGACATCGTCGGGGGCAAAACCCCTCTTTCCTTGCCTCATTGAACATCCTCAACAACACCGGCCCCTATATCCCCGAGAACGTTGTATAAAACTCCACTGGGTACCCGTCCAGACGCGGGGCTTTACCCGCCTGCATGGCCTTCAAGCTCTCCACCATCTCTTCCAGCCCGATTGGGGCTCCCAGCCCTTCTACCCGCTCCCCGTCAACCTTTGGGAAATTCAGCCCCTCCAAGAAGTGCCTCATGTCCTCCAGCCCCGTAGGGGGTTCCGACCTGTACAGCCTGCTGTAGAAATCCCTAAACGCCTTATTCACCCCTACTGAATCACCAACCAGGTTCCCATCTCTGTCATTTACTTTCCATATCTCCCTGGCTGCCTCCCTCTTCCTAAGCTGCTGTGCAAGCATTCTGCTGGCCTTCTCTCCATGTTCATAGATCGCCCCCCTCGCCTTTCTCAGCTGCTCCACCGCCCTCCCTGTGGTCAGCAAACTAAACTCCGCCTGTAACCACCGCCGTTGCCTTAAAAGCCCTGCCTCTGGGGTCTCCGCCTATCAATCTGTAGTATCTCCTTTACCAGTCGGTCCGTCTCTGCCCTGTCCACCTTCGCCCTATGGGCCCGTATTGAGATCAGCTCTCCTCTAAGCACCTCCTTCAGTGCTTCCCACACCACCGCTGCTGAAATTTCCCCCGTGTCGTTGATCTGCAGGTAGTTCTGAATACATTTCCTCAGCCGCTCGCACACCCCTTCATCTGCCAAAAGTCCCACATCCAACCTCCAGTGCAGGCGCTGGTTACTGCCTTTACTAACCTGCAGGTCAACCCAGTGCGGGGCATGGTCTGAGATTGTAATCGCCGAGTACCCAGTGTCCACCACCCCTGCCAGTAAGGCTCTGCTCAAAATAAAGAAATCAATCCGGGAATACACTTTATGCACGTGTGAGTAGAAGGAGAACTTCTTCAGCCCGGCTTCCCAAATCTCCATGCCCCGCCCCCGCCCCCCCCCCCCATCAGCTCCCTGAACCCTCTTAGTTCCTTTGCCATTGCTGGCACCCTGCCCATTTTCGAACTTGACTGGTCCAAGCCCAGGTCCATAACTGTGTTGAAGTCCCCTCCCCTGACCAACCTGTGCGAGTCCAGGTCCGGTATCTTCCCCAGCATCCTCTTTCTAAACTCCACATCATCCCAATTTGGCGCATACACATTTACTAATACCACCTGCACCCCCTCTAGCTTCCCACTGACCATAATGTACAGACCTCCCACGTCCGAGACTGTTCTACCCGCCTCAAACACCACCAGCTTATTGATCAGGATCACGACCCCTCTAGTCTTTGAATCTAGTCCCGAGTGAAAGACCTGACTGACCCAGCCTTTCCTCAGTCTCACCTGGTCCGTTACTCGAAGGTGCGTCTCCTGCAACATTACCACATCCACCTTCAATCCCCTAAGATGCGCAAACACACGTGCCCTTTTGAACGGCCCATTTAACTCTTGAACATTCCAGGTGATCAGCCAAGTTGGGGGGCTCATTGCCCCCCCTCCGCCAATCAGCCATCCCCTTTTATAGGCCCACCTCCACCGGTCCATCCGCAGGAAGCCCCCGCCCCCAACCTCCTCTCTGTCCCTCAGCCCAAGTCCCTCCCTCGTCAGCAGTACATTCACCACTCCCCTCTAGTAACAACACCCTGTAACCCAACCCCTTTACTAAACAAAACATATGCATACCCCCCACTGCGCTTCTGAGAGCTAGCTCACCCAGCTAGCTTGGTGGCCCCCATCCCCGGCGCCAGATAGTCTCCCACCTATTGTTCCCTCCCTACCCTCGTCTCCCACCTCCTGTTCTCTCCCCACACTCCCCCTCCGCTCATACAAACAAACTCCAACATCAAACAATCCCCACACAATTGCCCAACAGAAAAACACCAAGATCAAAACAAGCACACCTCCATCCCCCAACAGTGCAAATGAAAACCTTAACTCACTCAGCTCTACCACTGGTTCCAAATCAATGCAAACAGCATCACAAACATCTTCCATGAAACACAAAACGAGAAACCTTTTACAAAAACAGAGAAACAAAAAGAAAAAACAAAAACATGAACGTTGCAGCCAAGTTCAAAAGTTCTCAATCCATTACTAGCCCTTTCTTTTTCGCAAAGTCCAACACGTCCTCAGGCGACTCGAAGTGGAAGTGCTGATCCTCAAGTGTGATCCAGAGACGGACTGGGTATAACAGTCCACACTTCACCTTTTTCTTAAAAAGGACCGACCTGATTTGGTTGAAGCCTGCTCTCCTCCTGGCCACCTCTACACTCACTAAACCTGGTAAACCCGCAGGATTCTTTTGTCCCATTTGCAGCTCTGTGTCTGCTTGGCCCACTGTAGAATGCGCTCCTTATCCGAGAACCTGTGGAATCTCACCACCATTGCTCTCGGGGGGTCTCCCATTCGCAGCTTCCTCGCGAGTGCTCTGTGAGCCCTATCCACTTCCAAGGGCCGGGAGACTGCCCCATCCCCCAGCAGCTTCACAAACATGTCTGCGATGTATGCCCCAGCGTCCGTTCCTTCGGACCACTCCGGGAGCCCGACGATTCTTAGGTTCTGCTGGTGGGACCTATTCTCTAGGTCCTCCACTTTCTCCAGGAGCTTCTTCTGCTGGTCCCTCAGCATCCCCACCTCCAGCTCCACCACAGTCTGATGCTCCTCTTGCTCAGCCAGTGCCTTTTCCACCTTCTGGATCGCCCGATCCTGGGCGTCAAATCTATGCTCCAACCGCTCAATCAACTCTTTTATCGGGTCCAAGAATTCCCGTTTCGGTGTAGCAAAGCCTTCCTGAATGACTTGCATCAGCTGCTCCATAGACTGCTGGGTTGACAAGCCAGAGGTCCGAACCTCCACCATGCTGTCTTCTGTTGCAGCTACAGCCCAAACCTTTTCTGTCTTTTTGTTTCTGCCCTTACGAACACTTCTAGTCCTTCTCTCCATGCACCAAAGTGGGAATTCAGTAAACAATTGCCACTAACATCCATTTTACAATTCAAGTCCGGTAGAAAAACGGGGGAAAGGTCCAAAAGTCCGACCAGAGCAGGAGCCACCAAATGTGCGACTTACTCCTTCATAGCCACCACCGGAAGTCCCCTTCACGGAAAGAGGTGACAGAAGCTGGATTGTTCGACTTGAAAAGGCAGTGGAAGCAGATTTCACAAATAGTTTTAAAAGGAAGTTGGACAGGTTTTTGAGGTTGAGGAACCTAAAGGGTTACAGAGAAAGAGCAGGGGGTGTGGGACTAAGATTGTTCATAGAGCCTGTACATGCATGCTGAGTCGAATGGCCTCCTTCTGTGCTGTAAGCTTCTTTGATTCTCCAGTCTATAGATGTCCCATTTCTCAACATCCATCTGCAGGACCGTCAGTTGTGAGGAAGCGTCTCAATACCCGAAACATGGACTGAATGGATTTTCTTTCCTCCACCGATGCTGCCAGTTGTTTCAAAAATAATTATGTAAATAAAACATCATTGCGGCTCGGTGGCGCAGTGGTTAGCACTGCTGCCTACAGTGTTGAGGACTTGGGTTCGATCCCGGCCCCAAGTCACTGTCTGTGTGGAGTTTGCACATTCTCCCCGTGTCTGCGTGGGTCTCACCCCCACAACCCAAAGATGTTCAGGGTAGGTGGAGTGGCCACGCTAAATTGCTCCTTAATTGGAAAAAAATAATTGGGTACTCTAAATTGATTTTAAAAACCATCAGACTTTATTAAGAGAACATTATATTTTTGTTTTTGATTGGGGCCTGGTTAAGATACATTAATGCCAAAAACATTAAACCAGCATGTAAAAATTTGTAGCATTTTAAGGTTGAATTGATTGGTCAGTTTTGCATTTCAATAAATGTACACGTGAGGTACAGAAGACAAAGACCACACAAGCAAAAGGGTGTCTGTAAAGTTATCACTGCCCGATGTGACAAGATCTTTCATATTCTGTATTGTTCATTTATTTGCACAAGACAGGTAAATCCCTTCAGAAAAAAGATACGTTACAGTTGGGGTCTTCCTCTCCTAGTTTTTTTTAAAAAAAATTTTTATTAAGGTTTTCATAAAATATCAATAACAAAATGAAAAAAAAGAACCCAACAGGGTTAAGTACAAAACACAGTCTAGAAAAGCAACCCTCCATACCCCCCTCCCCCCTGTACATAAATAATAAATTAACATTGACACCCCGACTTGGCACAACAGGTATATACACCCCCTCAGACCCTTCAGTGTAAATAACAATAACAAAAATAATTATAAAGTAACCCCCCCCCCCCCGAATTCTGCCAGGAAGTCTAAGAACGGTTGCCACTGCATAAAGAACCCTTGTACCGACCCTCTCAAGGCGAATTTCACCATCTCCAATTTAATGAACCCCGCCATATCACTGATCCAGGATTCCATGCTTGGGGGCCTCGCATCCTTCCACTGAAGAAGAATCCTTCGCCGGGCTACCAGGGACGCAAAGGCCAGAATACCGGCCTCTTTCGCGTCCTGCACTCCCGATTCCTCTGCCATCCCAAATATTGCGAGCCCCCAGCCCGGTTTGGCCCTGGATCCTACCACCCTCGACACCGTCCTCGCTACGCCCTTCCAAAATTCCTCCAGCGCTGGGCATGCCCAGAACATATGGGTGTGATTTGCTGGGCTCCCTGAGCACCTAACACACCTGTCCTCACCCCTAAAAAACCGGCTCATCCTTGTCCCGGTAATGTGTGCCCTGTGCAGCACCTTAAACTGTATGAGGCTGAGCCTCGCGCACGATGAGGAAGAGTTCACCCTCCCTAGGGCAAATGCTCACGTCCCTTCCTCAATCTCCTCTCCCAACTCCTCCTCTTCCTCTCCTAGTTATGTGTGAATGGGAAAACCGGTTGCAAACACAGAGGAGCTGAAATATCAGTGGGAAGAAATCCAAATCATATTAAATATTCTGTGCCAGAATGAGCAGTGCTGCACAAAAAATAGCAGACACATTAAATAATCTGCTGTGCTATTCTAGACTTGAGGGATCTTACTCCCCACACAAACCTGCAAATATTAAGGACAACTGTCCAGGGTGCTAGCTCCAAAGTTGACAGGTGTCAAGAGTACACTTTTTCACTTGACAAAGATGAGTGTCGGCACTGCCACTGCTACATCCAAGCCACCTGTCAAGTTAGAGACACCACAGGAGTCCAGTACAGGTCGTTGGGTTCAGGACGATGCTGGCTCTCTCTTTGACACCTTCACCTCAGCTTCACCTTTACCTTGCATGCTTTTCCAACATGGCTCCCTGGCGGGACAACCTTGACCTTTGGATGATCGGTATACACCATCAACATTCCATTGGGTTCTTCTGAGGTCCAGGAAAGCAGCCAGTTCCCAATTCTCGTGTCCCCGGCCCTACCCACCTCCAAGGCCAACTGCTTAGTTTGGGCCTGGTGGCTGACTTACCACCCACAAGTCTAATCGGGAATTCTTACTTTGGGGCAGGACCTCAAGTAATTGAGCCCTGATCTGACGTGCATCCGTGGGCTCTGGTCCAAGTTGTGGAGGGATACGTTGGAAGGCCGGTTGCCCTATTTTTGTTGATCTTTGACAGGGTATACTTGCTTCTTTCAGATTGGATCCTAAATTTCATCAGCCTAATTCTGACTAGGACAATAATCACTTATTTAATTAGGCTGCCAATTGTCATTAGATACTTGAATCAAAGTGATCACTTTAATTACAAATTAAAGAACCTGTATTTATATAGCACCTATAAAATAGTAAAATATCCCAAGGCTGGAATGTTATCAATCAAAATTAAAAACTGAGCCACTGAAGTACATATTAAAGCAGGTGACCAAAATCTTATTCAAGAGGTAGGTTTTACAGAACACCTTAAAAGGAGGAAAGTGCTGAATGGAAGCGGAGATGAATAGGGAAGGAATTCCAGAGCTCAGGACCCAAGCAATAAAAGCATGGTCACCAAAAGTGAAGCAATTAAAATCAAGGACGCACAAGAAAACAGAATTGGAGGCGTGCTGGGATCTCTGAAGCTTAGATTGATTGTCCTGTCATGACAATAATGTGTCAATGTATACACTCTTCATTTACCCTTCTGATTCTGAGGTCCACATTATTGTCGTTGAACTATGCGTCAGGGTAAGAATGACAAATATAACCGGTAAGCCACAGAAAACCTTTCCAATGAAGCATGTGCAGTTCATATAAATTCAGCTCTAGACCAATCAGGCTTGTTCATGTCAAGGACATGTTTCAGCACTGAAAGAATGCACACAAGTATAGGCTACGCGGGTGACCACTCTCTTGTCACAAGCTACTCGAATCAAAAATAATCACAATTCATTGCTGATAGAATCCTACAGTGCAGAAGGAGGCCATTCAGCCCATTGGGTCTGCACCATCCCTCTGAACGAGCACCCCACCCAGGTCCACTCCTCCCGCCCTATCCCTGTAACCCCAACTAACCTGCACATCTTTGGACTGTGGGAGGCATCCAGAGCACCCAGAGGAAACCCACGCAGACATGGAGAGAAAGTGCAAACTCCTCAGTCACCCAAGGCCAGAATCGAACCCTGGTCCATGGTGTTGTGAGGGTGCAGTGCTAACCACTGTGCTAGCATGCCACCCCTAATCTCATTCAATTATTTATAATAAAAGGTCATTCCCAAGAGAAGCTGACTTCAAATACGAACTTCATAAGAGTTTGCAAACAGATCCAATACAAAAGGCACGTTCACTGCTATTATACAAAAGGCACGTTCACTGATATTACACACAGCACGCCCTGAAGTTTCAAACGAAGAATGGAGAAGTAATCAGCTTAAAGAATGCGATCACTGCAAAATTGGAAGGTTGTTTTGAAACATAATTATATACTCGCCATTTGCCCAGGTCAAATACCGAACCAAAAGTATTCTCACTCTCAAGAGCTTATTTTATAACTAACAGGTATCACCGTTAATTATAGTATTAAGCTATTGGTACATGAAACAGACATCAAGATGGGAAATTGTGCATGTAATTTCAACACCAAAATAGCAAATCCAAAGTCTGATCCACTGCACAAAATCCCTCACATTTTAAACAGCTTCCTGATGAGGATAGAATTAATTGCTTGGAATGGGGTGTCAGCACTAAACTGAATGTTATAGACACATTTCCTTTCCTTCAGCTACAGAAGTACAATCGCACTGATGTCCACATGCACTGAAAACTTCCAGGCCGCTGGAGTGTAACCGATGCACTCAAGTCAATTAGTCAGTCTTCTGCGCACACTATGTGTGCATACAATATCATTGTGAATATACCTAATCTGTAGATCAAAGGGAACAACAGTTTCTCACCATAACCTTCGGCAGCAATACCAAAAATTAAAATGTGGACGCGCTCACCAATACCTCACCCAGGCTGCTCAAGATAAAATGGGAGTACTCACGTTTTGCAGGAAGATCATAGCCTGCTGTAATTTTGGCCTCTCCAGTGTTACATCCATTTAGTTGACGACATGCTGACAACAATTTAGGCCCGGCGGCTCTGTGGATACAGCCATCGACTGAAAGCAAAATAGAATGGTGGCAGTCAAAACTAAAACATCATATTGTTTGCCTCAATGAATTATATCACCACAAACAATGAAAGTAAGCAACAACACCAACTTGCATTCATATCGTGCCTTTGTCATAGTCCCAAGCTACTCCACAAGAGCATCATCAACCAAGGTTTTGCATCGAGTCACATAAGGGGATATTAGGAGAGGTGACCAAACATTTGGCAGGTCAGTTTTAAGGAGCATCAAAAGGAGGGCGGGGGGGAGGGGAAAGAAGAGTGAGAGAGGGAGAGAAAGAGAGAGGGGTAAGGGACAGGCAGGGAACTTTAGGGAGGGAATTCAAGAGCTTCGGGCCCAGGCAGCTGAAGGCATGGTCGCCAGTGATGGAGTGATTAAAAATCAGGGGAATAGAGGCTGGAATCCCAGGAGCGATTGAAACCAAACAAAATTTGCACCATGGAGTTAAAATAACCTTGTCTGCTCAGTTTGAAAACAGATCCAACATCACCACACAAGCTTCGCTTGGCGGTTTCACTCGAAAGATAAAGCAATAATAATTTTTTACAAAGTGAAATCATTACAAAAATGGATGGATTTTAAAAAACTATAACTTTGCCCTGCTCGGCTAAAGGCAAGAGCTAACCTAACGTCTAACAGATACCACCTTTAATCACGGCATTAAAATATCAGCATTGAATAGGTAACTTGAGAATTGTTCTTAACCAGTGAGTTGTGATCTGGAATGCATTGTTTGAAAGGGCAGAGTAAGCAAATTCAATAGTAGTTTTAAAAAGGGAATTGAAGGGGAAGAGCAGTGGAGAGGGACTAATTGGCTATCTTTTCCATAGAGCCTGCACAAGCACATTTTCTCACCTACTGTGCAGTGTTAGTCTACAATTTTATGAAGCATAGTATGTGGCTTGAGTGGCATGGTCAGTGGTATAATTTTGAGTCATGTGTCAAGTCAAGGTCTCCCGTAGTCTGGCAGCAGCAACGTCATCAAGCAGGGTAAGCAGCCAATCACATTAAAGTATCCTCATAGACAGCAACTTAGGAAGTACACACCACTGAACATTTCCATTTTTAATTAAAAATGTAGAGAGATAAAAACAAATAACTGTGACAGGCACAAAGCTTTAAAAAATGCATTTAGGCATAAAGGAGAAATTTGACACTCAAAACTACTTTTTTTGAGGTCAGGAAAGCTGTTCAGAAGGGCAGCACAGTGGCACAGTGGTTAGCACTGCTGCCTCACAGCACTGAGGACCCGGGTACGATCCCGGCCCCGGATCATTGGCCGTGTGGAGATTGCACATTCTCCATGCATGTCTGCACGGGTCTCACCCCCACAACCCAAAAAAAGGTGGATTGGCCAGGCTAAATTTCCCCTGAATTGGAAAGAAAAAGAGTATTCTAAATTTATTTTAAAAAGGAAAGCTGTTTAGCAGTAATTATGAAGTTAATGCGCTATTAAAACTTCATTCATCTGGGTGTAAATTTTTCAAAGATTTTTACAGCAAAAATACTTGTGCAAAAGAGAAAAGTTTCAATCGTTCCGTGAGGTTGTGAAACTTTTAACATTCACTATCATTGTTCCTCCAAAACTGTCAACAAAGTCTGGAGTCCACACATGTGCAGTTAAATGTAGAAATCTAGACGTTTGCTGACGGTTATTCTATGTTTTTTCCAAAGAGTGCGTTGTTGAATTCTCCAAGTCAATAGGAAATCACTGAACAGATGAGAAACTTCCATTCTTACGCTGTTAGTCTCACTGTAGAAAACCTTGACAAAGTTACGCCTTATGGACCGAGGTGTAACTGGGCTTTTAAACAGCGCACAAATTTCAAAAATACTACTAAACAGTTGCACTGACCTTGAAAGAGTAACTTATATTTGCTCAATGTCAAATTTCCCCAATTTATCAAATTGTTAAATTCTTCATTATAAAAGTTTCAAATATAAAAATGTAAGCTTGATGATATTTTAACTTATATTTAATTTCATGTGTGAGACATTTATTTCATCCTCTCTAGAGCATTAGATTAAAAAGTGAATGGGGCTTAGTGGTTTTAGCTTTTTTTTTTCCTGTCGATTAGAATACTTCAAAGAGATTGACTTACCCTACCTGATGACATCACTGCTGCTGGATGCCAGGGGAGCCTCTTAATTTGATGCCTGCCTAAAACGTAATCAGGAAAGGGAAAACCTACGTCACAGTGATTGTTAGATCTTTGCGAGCTTTCCTCGATGTCACTATGGAGCGCCGTCATTTGGTACTAACTGCAAAATCCTGCCCAATATGATTTAAAGTTTACATTGATGCAAAACAACTTCACATTGTATAGTATGCCTGATTTCCATGGGATGTCACTGATACAACACTTCACTTTTAAAAGCATTACTCATTCCTTTTAACAAAAATGGAGGAGGAGGGACGATTATATAAATGCAAAAAAAATTATATATAAAATATACATATAAAACCAAATTATTAATGCGCAACCAGTTTTGAGGATATGAAGCGTTCACTCGGGAGCTGCTGAAATTTAATGGATGGCATATTTTGTGTTCTTTCAAACGTCAGTCTAGATTAGGCAGATGATGAAAACTGGAAGAAAATTACAAACAGTATTCTTCTCTACCCACTCACATGAAACAGCAATTACATAACAAAGAACTGCCCATCAGCGTTTCCGTCAAAACTACAATTTCATTAAAAAGGACAACCTCCGCAGTATCTTAGTCCCCCAAAACATTCTTTATTTCTGATTTGTAAACCTTTTTTAGTTATATAATTATAACGTTAGAATGAAGTTAGTGTACAATTAACAGTTTGAAAACATGTTATCATTCTATCTCAACACTCCTTGGAAACACTTTGGAACATTTCACTATGTTAAAGGAAATGTATAAATACAAGTTGCTAGGGGTACCTTGCAACAATGTTATACTGTCTCAAGCAGAACTTCAATAATGAACACATTCATGAATATGATAGCGAAGGAGGAGGTCATCAGCATCACAATGCTTAAGTCTGAACAAGGTTCTATGATTAATCTAGGACAAAGGTTCGGCACAACATCGTGGGCCGAAGGGCCTGTTCTGTGCTGTATTTTCTATGTTCTATGTTCTATGTTCTAAGGTCAAGAATAATCAGGCGTATTGGACACTTTACTTTCCTTTACTTAGCAACCTAGCACACAAATTCTTGGTTCCTGTGTTAGATTGTATAAATAAAAGAAGATATTCAAACACAGCTGCATCAGAGAGGCAAGTCTATGTATTAATTTACCATTAAGGTAGAATGATGCAAAGACACCTCACTTCACTTATCTCTGATCATATCTCAGTTAATTGATTGCATGTTTATCTTGATAAAACTCAGATGGTTTTATGTAAGTATTTAATCCATAAATAGATTGTCCTTATAAACAGGCAATAATAAAGAACCTTGCTGTAAAGTGCTCCTCAGACTAATTTATACCAAAGGGTAATATTTTAGCATGAACAAGGCCATGTGCCAGAATTCGCTGGGGCAAAGTAGCTCGCAGTATGCCCAGTTGAGACATTTTCTGTGTGTTTTGCTTCAAGTGTTTTTGCTTTGTAAGTTACGGGAAGTATAAGTTGACATGAATGCAGTGAGGGCAGTCGGGCACCTGGGTCCTTCATGAGCACCTGGGTCCTTCATGAACAACAGGACCAACAGGGACCAACGATATTAAAGGATTGAGATATAAATGGAGGAAGAACTGAGTGGTTGGATGAATTCAATGTCAAATCAAGCAGAGAAAGAGGAACAGAGAGAGGGAAAGAAGGATTGCATTGAGAGAGGGGAAAAAAGAGACAGAAAGAAAAAGAAAGAAAAAAGTACAAAGAATATAAGATGTGGCATTTTTAAAATCTCCAGCAACAAATAATTACCTGAAGGAATGAGATTCCACTGTTTAAATTGCTCTTGCCTAAGCCCAATGGTGTTTTGTGCAGTTACTAACAACTAATAGATTGTGAAAAGGGTATTTTATGCTATTAATTATTAGACTCAACTTTCTTCAGCAAATTTAATGAGCAATTTAGATGCAACAAATTCCTGAAACTCAGAGGGGGTGGGGGTGAGAGCGAGATACTGTTTTTGCAAGTGCAACTTGTGGTGATCAGCAATTCACAGACTATGTTCTCCTTATTACCAGCTGCTGGGTGATTTATGCATTAATAACAACTCACATTATCCAAACCATGTTACATTTTCAGCAAATTCCAGCATGGTGTAAAAAGACATAGGTGACTTAAAAAAGTGAGCAGTGAGCATGTGGTTTGAAAATAAATTTGGAGCAAAACACTCTGGCGATTAGATGTGGGACTGATGGCGGATGAGGGAGTGTGTGCAAGAGTGCGGGGGTGTATTGAGAGATACCTGGAGGTCAATGACGACGGCGAGGTCCCTGTGGGAGTGGTATGGGAAGCACTAAAAGCGGTGGTCAGAGGAGAGCTGATCTCCATTGGGGCCCACAAAAGGAAAACAGAGGCCAAGGAAAGGGAAAGATTACTGGGGGAGATTTTAAGGGTGGATAGGGAATTTGCAGAGACCCCGGAGGAGGAATTGTACAGGGAGAGGAGATGACTCCAGACGGAATTTGACCTTCTGACCACCAGAAAGGCGGAGGTACTGTGGAGGAAGGCACAGGGGAGGAGGTATGAATATGGGGAAAAGGCTAGTCGCCTGTTGGCTCATCAATTGCGAAAGAGGGCAGCAGCGAGGGAGATAGGAGGAATTAGAGACGAAAGGGGAGACACGGTGCGAAGGGCAGGAAAGATAAATGAGGTGTTCAAGACCTTCTATGAGGAACTGTATAGGTCGCAACCCCCAAAGGGAGAGGAGGGGATGCGGCAGTTCCTGGACCAATTGAGGTTCCCGAAAGTGGAGGAGCGGGGGGTGGTAGGCCTGGGGGCACCGATTGGGGTGGACGAGGTTATTAAGGGACTGGGAAGCATGCAAGCAGGGAAGGCCCCAGGACCAGACGGGTTCCCGGTGGAGTATTACAGAAAATATGTGGACTTGTTGGCCCCGTTGATGGTGAGGACGTTCAATGAGGCCAGGAAAGGGGGGACTCTACCCCCGACGATGTCGGAGGCGACGATATCGTTAATTTTGAAGAGGGATAAAGATCCGTTGCAGTGCGGGTCCTATAGACCCATTTCACTATTGAACGTGGACGCCAAATTGTTGGCAAAGGTGCTGGCATCGAGGATAGAGGACTGTGTCCCGGGGGTGGTGCACGAAGACCAGACAGGGTTCGTAAAAGGGAGACAACTGAATGTTAACGTGCGACGACTATTAGGGGTGATAATGATGCCCCCAGTGGAGGGGGAGGCAGAGATAGCGGCGGCAATGGACGCAGAGAAGGCATTTGATAGGGTGGAGTGGGAGTATTTATGGGAAGTGTTAAGGAGGTTTGGGTTTGGGAACGGGTTTATTAGCTGGGTTAGACTTCTTTATGGGGCTCCAACGGCAAGCGTAGTTACAGGTCGACATAGATCGGAGTATTTCCGACTATATAGGGGAACAAGACAGGGATGCCCGCTGTCTCCATTGTTGCTCGCGTTGGCAATTGAACCTCTGGCCATGGCGTTGAGAGACTCCAGGAAATGGAGAGGGGTGATTAGAGGGGGAGAAGAACACCAAGTCTCGTTATACGCGGATGACCTATCGTTATACGTGTCGGACCCAGCGGGGGGATGATAGAGGTTATGCGAATTTTGAGGGGGTTCGGGGATTTCTCGGGGTATAGGCTAAACATGGGGAAGAGTGAATTATTTGTGATACATCCAGGGGACCAGAGTAGAGAGATAGAAGGCTTGCCTCTAAGGAAAGTGGAAAGAAACTTCCGATACCTGGGGATTCAGATCGCTAGGAGCTGGGGAACCTTGCACAGACTTAATCTGACACGGTTGGTAGAACAAATGGAGGAGGACTTCAAGAGGTGGGACATGCAGCCTCTATCGCTGGCGGGCAGGGTGCAAGCAATTAAGATGATGGTCCTCCCGAGGTTCTTATTTGTATTTCAATGTCTCCCTATACTAATCACCAAGACCTTTTTTAATAAAATAGACAGGAGCATCACGAGCTTCGTGTGGGCAGGGAAAGTTCCGAGAGTAAGGAGGGGGTTCCTTCAGCGTATTAGGGACAGAGGAGGATTGGCACTACCGAACTTGGGCGATTACTATTGGGCCGCCAATGTGGCAATGATACGTAAATGGATGATGGAGGGTGAGGGAGCGGCGTGGAAAAGACTGGAGAGAAAGTCCTGTAAAGGGTCAGTTTAGAGGCGCTGGTGACGGCGCCGCTACCGATCTCACCTAAAAAGTTTACCACGAACCCGGTGGTGGCGGCAACATTGAATATCTGGGGACAGTGGAGGCGACAGAGAGGGGTGCGGGGAGCCCTGGTGGGGTCCCCAATCAGGAACAACCATAGGTTCTCCCCAGGAAGAATGGATGGAGGATTTCAGAGCTGGTACCAGTTGGGAATTAGGAGGGTGGGAGATTTATTTATAGATGGGACTTTTGCGAGCTTGGGAGCATTGGAGGAAAAGTATAAGTTGCCCCGGGGAAATTTCTTGAGATATATGCAGGTGAGGGCGTTTACTAGACAACAGGTGAGGGAATTTCCGTTGCTCCCGACACAGGGGATACAGGACAGGGTGCTTTCAGGGGTGTGGGTCGGAGAGGGCAAGGTGTCAGAGATTTACCGAGAGATGAGGGGGAGGAGTCGGTGGGCGAACTAAAAGGAAAGTGGGAAGAAGAACTAGAGGAGGAGATAGAGGAGGGTATGTGGGCTGATGCCCTAAGCAGGGTAAATTCCTCTTCCTCATGCGCCAGGCTTAGCCTGATTCAATTTAAGGTGCTACATAGAGCACACATAACGGGAGCAAGATTGAGCAGGTTCTTTGGAGTGGAGGACAAATGTGGGAGGTGTGGCGGGAGCCTGGCAAACCACGCACATATGTTTTGGGCGCGCCCGGCACTGGAAGGGTATTGGAAGGGAGTGACGGGAGTGATTTCGCAGGTGGTGAAGGCCCGGGTCAAACCAGGCTGGGGGTTAGCTCTATTTGGAGTTGCGGAAGAGCCGGGAGTGCAGGAGGCGAAAGAGGCCGACGTTGTGGCCTTTGCGTCCCTAGTAGCCCGGCGCAGGATCCTACTTATGTGGTAGGAGGCGAAACCCCCCGGACTGGAGGCCTGGGTAAATGATATGGCGGGGTTCATTAAACTGGAGCAGTTAAAGTTTGCCCTGAGAGGATCGGCTCAAGGGTTCACCAGGCGGTGGCAGCCATTTCTCGACTACCTAGGGGAACGTTAGAGGGAAGACAGATGACCAGCAGCAGCAACCCAGGGGGAGGGGGGGGGGGGGGGTTTAGTTTAGTTTAGGTCAAAGATAAAGGGGTTTTGTTACTTGTGTATTGTTAAAAATTTCTGTATTGTTATTGTTGCGTTTGCTTTGTAAGAGGGGAAAAATTGTTGTTTGGGAAAAAAATTTCAATAAAACATATTTTAAAAAAATAATAATAATAAATTTGGAGCAAGAACGCACTTCACCCATCCCAACAAAACACAATATTATTTGTAAATACTTTATAACAAGAACAGTCTGCTTGCATACTGAGAAAGACCATTAGAAAGATTCCAGGGTAATATGGTAAAGGCAGAGACATGGGCAGAATTTTCAGCCCCGTCATGGTGGGGCAGTGCCAAAAAACGCGACAATCCATTCAAATGTCCATCGACTTTGGCAGGGCCTTCAGATTCCGCTGATGGGAGGGGCCATAAAATTCCACCTCATTCGCAAAAGAGTATTATCCCAATTGCATATTCGCTTGCCTAGACGGTATTCTGTTTTTCTGCCACACAATGTGCTGCTGGGGCAGCAGTCTGACAAAGACAATGGGATTGTACGGAGTTCAAGGCTAAGTTCGGAGCCTTCTATTTAGGTTACCAGTTTTGCTGAGTGAATCTAGTTTAGATGATTGAGTTTAAAATATGCTAGAAAGAAAATGCTGCTGTAAAAATTCGACACGTGAACATTTCATCTCGTTTAAAATGTGACACTCCATACATTTACCCCCCCCACTCTCGTCAAAAGTAACACGTGCAAGCGAGATTGACATATTAATTGGTCACCACGGTCTAAGTTCTTAGTCTTCAATCAGAATGAACATGTAATTAATTTCTCATGCATTACACTTCACGGGCATAATTCAAGAGCCGTAGAGGCACAGAAGCAGGCTATTTGGCCCATTGAATCCACGCTGACTCCCTCCAGAACATTTAGTCAGTCCCATTCTTCTGCTCGGTCCTCGTGGCCCTGCAAATTTATTTCTCCCAAATGCCCATCCAGGAAATCATTAATCGTCTCCACTTCCACCATCGTTGGAGGCAGTACGTTCCAGGTCATCATCACATACTGCTATATTACAGGGCTGGTTTAGCACAGGGCTAAATCGCTGGCTTTGAAAGCAGACCAAGGCAGGCCAGCAGCACGGTTCAATTCCCGTACCAGCCTCCCGAACAGGCGCCGGAATGTGGCGACTAGGGGATTTTCACAGTAACTTCATTTGAAGCCTACTTGTGACAATATGCGATTTTCATTTTTCATTTCATTTCATAAATGTTCTTCCTTGCATTTTCCCACATCTTTGGCCCAAAATCTTAAATATGTCCTTCTAGCAATAGTTAATGGGAACAGCTTTTTTCTTTGTCTACGTTATTGGAACCTGCCATAATTCTGTACACCTCGATCAAATATCCCCCCTTGATCAAAGGAGAACAACCCCAACTTCCCCAAATAACCTTGCAACTAAAATCCCTCAGTTTAACATGCCATAACTTCACAGAAAATCTATTTATACACATCTGGTGAGGCAGTTGAAAAAGCACTGACGAAATATGCCCTCCACCCATCATGTTGATGTTGTGGTGAGACAGTTGATCATCAGCCGCCAGTTCTGAAGGCAGTGGTGGATTTAAACCATACTCATGCTCAAGCCAACACAAATGATGCAGAGACATTTGGATGGGCAGTGATGGGTTTCTTCTGACACCAGGAGCTGCAATTACCCTCTGTTCCTCTCATGCCATCCCTCCTGCTGGAATGGAACCAGATCAGCGAAAGATCCTGGATCTGTACAGGGGAGTGGAATGGTTATATGTGCAGAAGAGCAACCTCATAATTCTGCAAGACAATGAAATGATGCCAAGGATAGACAGCATCAAGAGAAACACAGGTTTGAATAAACTGAAGGTCACAGGATGAAAGGGTGGGAGCACTGAGGCATTTGAAGGCGGGCATGAGAATCGTGAGGTTGATTCTCGGGTCATTAACTCATGATTACTTGCTATCATTTTGTATGAGATTGCTGCGCTAACAGAAAATTAATGTTATAGCTGTTTCAAATCAAAATACAATATAATCAATCCATTACAAACTTTGCATAATCTATATCACCATATGCTAATAGTTAATAGGGGGCAGCACGGTAGCATTGTGGATAGCACAATTGCTTCACAGCTCCAGGGTCCCAGGTTCGATTCCGGCTTGGGTCACTGTCTGTGCAGAGTCTGCACATCCTCCCCGTGTGTGCGTGGGTTTCCTCCGGGTGCTCCGGTTTCCTCCCACAGTCCAAAGATGTGCAGGTTAGGTGGATTGGCCATGATAAATTGACCTTAGTGTCCAAAATTGCCCATAGTGTTGGGTGGGGTTTCTGGGTTATGGGGATAGGGTGGAAGTGTGGACCTTGGGTAGGGTGCTCTTTCCAAGAGCCGGTGCAGACTCGATGGGCCGAATGGCCTCCTTCTGCACTGTAAATTCTATGAAATTAATCACAGACGACTTTCAAGTGTTCCACAAGAACTTACATTTCTTTGCTATTTGCTACATACGGAAACACTTTATAGAGAGCAGCAAGAGGGAGGGGCATGTCATGCATGATGTGGTTGCTTCATGGTCACAGATAATACAATGGAGTGAGATGAAGACAGCAGGGACAGTGTTGCAGGACAGGACTGTGTGCACAGTGACACACGTCTGAAGAAGATCACAGAAAGAAGGAAGGGAAGGAGCACTGAGGCATTTGAAGGTGGGCATGAGAATCATCAGGTTGATTCTCAGGTCACTAACACGTTACTGCTGGTGGGAGCTTGAAATATGCAAACTGACTGCCACATTTCCCCACATTACATTGGGAACTACACTTCAAAAACATACTTTGCTAGCTGTAACGCACTTGGGAAAGTCCTGCAAGCCCTTTCCTTTGTAAATGTGTGGATTTGGGATTTGACAATGGAAGAGGAAGATATGGAGATGGGGTATTCGATATCTCAGAGGCGAAACAAAGTAGCTTTGGTAATGAATTGATGTCCAAGAGGAAGCTGAGATCTTTGGAGATCTCTCGGTGGCCGAGCTTGCCGGCGTGTTTAGGCCCCACCCCTCCCAGTGCCGGTGAAAGTCATGCCTCCCTCTAAAAAAAATGACTAAACTGCAGGAAGTTCCGGCGCAATTCGCACCAGTTTTCTCACCCGGAA
Organism: Scyliorhinus torazame; assembly: GCF_047496885.1. Taxonomy (NCBI): domain Eukaryota; kingdom Metazoa; phylum Chordata; class Chondrichthyes; order Carcharhiniformes; family Scyliorhinidae; genus Scyliorhinus; species Scyliorhinus torazame. Next base: position 279,265,626 of record NC_092707.1, on the reverse strand, counting down.
TGACACTCAGTCATATTCTGGAAAATTCCGCCCATGGTTTAGAAAATGATCTCGGGATAGCCACTTGGCCAATCAAGCCAACTCTTTGCACAAACTATGGGTCATGACTTCCAATTTCACCTCTGCCAAATTTCACACTTAACCTAAAAGATTAATCGACATGAACTCCATCCCCACATGTCTATTATTTGATGCAATAATTAATTTGAGCATATGATGGTGCCCTTTCTTATAAAAAAAAATATATTTTATTCAACTTTTTCGGCCATACAAAACAGTACAAAGGTTTTCCCCTTTTTACAACAGCAAAACAATATAAATAACCGTGACCGTATTTTAACAAATAAATAAATAATATATAAACTAAATGGCAACTGCCATAACAAAAATAATAGCTCTCCTAAATAATAAAATCAGCAATTCAATATACATAACCAAGTACCAATATCTTTACAAAAACACCCCCGAGGACCCACCTGAGCCCTCCCCGCCCCCCCCCCCCCCTCCCCCCTGGGTTGCTGCTGTTACCTTCCCATTTCCTTTATCGTTCTGCGAGGTAGTTAATGAACGGTTGCCACCGCCTGGTGAACCCCTGAGCCGAACCCCTTAGTGCAAACTTTATCCGTTCCAGTTTTATAAACCCTGCCATGTCGTTTATCCAGGTCTCCACGCCCGGAGGCTTGGCTTCCTTCCACATCAGCAGTATCCTTTGCCGGGCTACTAGGGACGCAAAGGCCAAAACATCAGCCTCTCTCGCCTCCTGCACTCCCGGCTCTTCTGCAACCCCGAATATAGCCAGCCCCCAGCCTGGCTCGACCTGGACCCCCACCACCTTTGAAAGCACATTCGCCACCCCACCCAGAACCCCTGCAGTGCCGGGCATGACCAAAACATGTGGGTGTGGTTTGCTGGGCTTCTCGAGCATCTCCCACACCTATCCTCTACCCCAAAAAATTTACTGAGCCTTGCTCCGGTCATATGTGCCCTGTGCAAAACCTTAAATTGCATCAGGCTAAGCCTGGCGCACGAGGGCGAAGAGTTTACCCTACGTAGGGCATCTGCCCACAGCCCCTCTTCAATCTCTTCCCCCAGCTCTTCCTCCCATTTTCCCTTCAGCTCATCCACCATGTTCTCCCCCTCGTCTCTCATTTCCCTGTATATATCTGACACCCTACCATCCCCCACCCATGTCCCTGAGATCACTCTATCCTGAATCTCCTGCGTCGGGAGCTGTGGGAATTCCCTCACCTGTTGCCTCGCAAAAGCCCTCAGTTGCATGTATCGAAATTCATTCCGTTGGGGCAACCCATATTTTTCCGTCAGCGCTCCCAGACTCGCAAACGTCCCGTCCAAGAACAGATCCCTCAGTTGCACAATCCCAGCTCTCTGCCATGCTCCAAATCCCCCATCCATTCTCCCCGGGACAAACCTATAATTATTTCTTATCGGGGACCGCACCGAGGCTCCCGTCATTCCCCTATGCCGTCTCCACTGCCCCCAAATTTTCAGTGTTGCCACCACCACTGGACTTGTGGTGTATTTCTTCGCGGTGAACGGCAGCGGTGCCGTCACCAGTGCTTGTAGGCTGGGTCCTTTGCAGGACACCATCTCCAATCTCTTCCACGCCGCTCCCTCCCCTTCTCCCATTCACTTACACACCATTGAGATATTGGCGGCCCAATAGTACTCACTTAAGCTCGGTAGTGCCAGTCCCCCCCTCTCACTGCTACGCTGCAAGAACCCCCTCCTCACTCTCGGGGTCTTCCCAGCCCACACAAAACTCATAACGCTTTTCTCGATCTTCTTGAAAAAAGCCTTCGTGACCATCACCGGGAGGCACTGAAACACAAAAAGGAATCTCAGGAGGACTACCATTTTGACCGCCTGCACCCTCCCCACCAGTGACAGGGGCACCATGTCCCATCTCTTAAAATCCTCCTCCATCTGTTCCACCAATCGTGTTAAATGAAGGCTATGTCAGGTTCCCCAACTCCTGGCTATCTGGATCCCCAAGTACCGGAAATCCCTTGTTACCCTCCTCAGCGGTAAATCCTCTATTCCTCTGCTCTGCTCCCCCGGATGTACCACAAACAACTCACTCTTCCCCATGTTCAATTTGTACCCCGAGAATTCCCCAAACTCCCCGAGCGTCTGCATTATCTCAGGCATCCCCTCTACCGGGTCCGCAACATACAGCAGTAAATCATCTGCATACAATGATACCCGATGTTCTTCTCCTCCCCTGAGTACTCCCCTCCACATCCTGGAGCCCCTCAGTGCTATGGCCAGGGGCTCAATTACCAATGCAAACAATAACGGAGACAGGGGACACCCCTGCCTCGTCCCTCTATAAAGACGGAAGTAGTCAGACCTCTGCCTGTTCGTGATCACACTTGCCACCGGGGCCCGATATAGCAGCTGTACCCATCCAATGAACCCTTCACCAAAACCAAATTTCCTCAACACTTCCCACAGGTAGTCCCACTCGACCCTGTCAAATGCTTTCTCGGCGTCCACCATCACCACTATCTCCGCCTGCCCCTCTGGTGGGGGCATCATCATCACCCCTAGCAGCCTCCGTATGTTCGTGTTCAGCTGTCTCCCCTTAACGAACCCAGTTTGATCCTCATGGACCACCCCCGGGACACAATCCTCTATCCTCGTTGCCATTACCTTGGCCAGGAGCTTAGCATCTACATTCAAAAGGGAAATGGGCCTGTAGGACCCACACTGCAGCGGGTCTTTATCCTTCTTCAAAAGTAACGATATTGTCGCCTCCGACATAGTCGGGGGCAACTTCCCCCTTTCCCTGGCCTCATTAAAGGTTCTCATCAAAAGCGGGGCCAGTAGGTCTATATATTTCCTATAAAATTCCACCGGGAACCCATCCGGTCCCGGGGCCTTCCCCGCCTGCATGCTCCCAATCCCCTTTACCACCTCCTCCACATCAATCTGTGCTCCCAGTCCCGCCCTCTCCTGCTCCTCCACCTTCGGGAATTCCAGCTGATCCAGGAAATGCATCATTCCCTCCTTCCCTTCCGGGGGCTGAGCCTTATACAACCTCTCATAGAATGTCTTAAACACCCCATTCACTCTCTCCGCTCCCCGTTCCATCTCTCCCTCCTCATCCCTCACCCCACCTATCTCCCTCGCCGCTCCCCTCTTCCTCAATTGTTGGGCCAGTAACCGACTCGCCTTCTCTCCATACTCATACTGCACTCCCTGTGCCCTCCTCCACTGTGCCTCTGCCTTACCCGTGGTCAGCAGGTCAAATTCCACATGTAACCTTTGTCTTTCCCTGTACAGTCCCTCCTCCGGTGCCTCTGCATATTGCCTGTCCACTCTCAGAAGTTCTCTCAGCAATCGCTCCCTTTCTTTACTCTCTTGCTTCCCTTTATGTGCCCTTATGGATATCAGTTCCCCTCTGACCACCGCCTTCAACGCCTCCCAGACCACTCCCACCTGAACCTCTCCATTGTCATTAAGCTCCAAGTACCTTTCGATACACCCCCTCACCCTTAGACATATCCTCTCATCTGCCAACAGGCCCATATCCATTCTCCAGAGTGGGTGCTGTTCCTTTTCCTCTCCTACCTCCAGATCTACCCAGTGTGGAGCGTGGTCCGAGATGGCTATGGCCGTGTACTCCGTCCCTGTCACCTTCGGAATCAGTGCTCTTCCCAGGACAAAAAAGTCTATCCGTGAATATACCTTGTGAACATGGGAGAAGAATGAGAACTCCTTAGTCCTAGGTCTGATAAATCTCCAAGGGTCTACTCCTCCCATCTGCTCCATGAAGTCCTTAAGCACCTTGGCCGCTACCGGCCTCCTCCCGGTCCTGGACCTTGACCGGTCTAGCCCTGGATCAAGCACTGTATTGAAATCTCCCCCCATTACCAACTTTCCCGCCTCCAGGTCCGGGATACGCCCCAACATACGCCTCCTGAAGTTTGCATCATCCCAGTTTGGGGCGTACACGTTCACCAGAACCACCGCCTCCCCTTGCAGTCTGCCACTCACCATCACGTATCTACCCCCACTGTCCGCCACTATGGTCTTTGCCTCAAACAGTACCCGTTTCCCCACTAAAATAGCCACCCCCCTATTCTTCGCATCCAAACCCGAATGAAACACCTGTCCCACCCATCCTTTACGTAGTCTGACCTGATCTGTCAATTTCAGGTGCTTCTCCTGCAACATAACCACATCTGCCTTTAATTTCTTTAGGTGTGCGAGTACCCGCGCCCTTTTAATCGGCCCATTCAGCCCTCTCACGTGCCACGTGATCAACCGGGTTGGGGGGCTCTTTACCCCCCCCCCCCTTTGTCGACTAGCCATCCCCTTTTTTACCCCAGCTCCTCACCCGGTTCCCACGTACCCGTATATCCCACCGACGGTGCCCTCCCGCCTCGCCCACCCCACCCCATAACAGCTCCCCCTTTCCCTTAGCAGCAGCAGCCCAGTTAGCTCCCCCCCCTCCGCTAGATCCCCCTCTAGCGTAATTACTGCTACAAAATGTTGCTCCCAGAAGTCAGCAAACTCTGGCTGACCTCGGCTTCCCCGTTTGCCCTCGGCCCCTCACTGTGCGAGGCCCCCACCTTCCTGCGTCCCTGTTCCCGCCATAATTACCATAGCGCGGGAACGAGGTTTCCCACTCAGCCCCGCTTTCCTACCCACCGGCGCCCACAGTTCCTCATACTCCTCCCCTCCCCCACCTCCCCCTCCAAACGAGGGGAAGAGAGACAATTTACAGGATTAAAGAGTTAACAATTGAAAAATCATCCCCCCCCCCCTTCCTCGTCCCACATAGTCACCCCACCACTTTGTCCCAGAAGCTCTTTCTCTCCCCAGACTATTCCAGCTTCTCGTCCACTATGAATGTCCACGCCTCTTCTGCCATCTCAAAGTAGTGGTGCTTCCCTTGGTATGTGACCCACAGTCTCGCCGGTTGCAGCATTCCAAATTTCACCTTCTTTTTGTGAAGCACCGCCTTAGCCCGATTGAAACTTGCCCTCCTTCTCGCCACCTCCGCACTCCAATCCTGGTATACGCGGATCACCACGTTCTCCCACCTGCAGCTCCGAGTTTTCTTCGCCCATCTTAGGACCATCTCTCTGTCATTATAGCGGTGAAATCTCACCACTATGACTCGAGGTATTTCTCCTGCCCTTGGTCTTCGCGCCATAACTCGATAAGTTCCCTCCACCTCCAAAGGGCCCGTCGGGGCCTCCGATCTATTTGCAAGTGAAGCATCGTGCTCACATATGCCCCGACGTCCGCCCCCTCTGCGCCCTCGGGAAGACCCAAGACTCTTAGATTCTTCCTCCTCAAATTATTCTCCAGGGCTTCCAACCTCTCCACACACCTCTTGTGCTGCGCCTCGTGCATCTCTGTCTTCACCACCAGGCCCTGGATTTCATCTTCATTTTCAGCAGCCTTTGCCTTCACGACCCGAAGCTCCAGCTCCTGGGTCCTCTGCGCCTCCTTTAGTCCTTCAATCGCCTATGGCATCGGGGCCAACACCTCCTTCTTCAGCTCTTCCACACAGCGCCGCAGGAACTCTTGTTGCTCCGGGCCCCATATCGAATGGCCACCTTCCGACGCCATCTTGCTTCGAGCTTCCCTTCCTTGCCGCTGCTCTGAAGGATCCACTGCAATCCTGCCGCTATCCTCTCCTTTTTCCATCAATATCCGGGGGGGATTCCCTTCTATTTCACCGCACAGTGATTTTGGCCGTTTAAAATTGCCGTTGGGGCTCTTATCAAGAGCCCAAAAGTCCGTTCCAACGGGAGCTGCCGAAACGTGCGACTTAGCTGGTCATCGCCGCACCCGGAACCGATGGTGCCCTTTCTAAGCAGTTAGTGATGCAAACTGTGATTAAGTGCATTCCTGAAGGTTTTAATCACATGACTTTCCACCACACTTCAACTGTCAGTCAACACATCCATCCTTGTGACGCTCAGCCTTCCTACGCCAATTGGAAGGCAAAAAGACTTATTACCCAATTTAATGATGCTCGACTGTCAGTCACACATCCTTCCTCCGCCCCCCACCCCTACCCCACCCCCATTTTCAATATTTTTGTGACTGGTAAGGGGAAATGTTCAAAGAAAATAATGAAAAATTGTGATGGTTTTTCTCCCAGGTTACACACAGCAGTGTCCCAGGGCGGCACGTTAGCACAGTGGTTAGCACGATTGCTTCACAGCTCCAGGGTTCGATTCCCGGCTTGGGCCACTGTCTGTGTGGAATCTGCACGTTCTCCCCCTGTCGGCGTGGGTTTCCTCCGGTTGCTCCGGTTTCCTCCCACAGTCCAAAGATGTGCAGGTTAGGCGGATTAGTCATGACAAATTGCCCCGTAATGTCCAAAGCCTAGGTAGATTGCTAGGTTATGGGGATAGGGTGGAGGTGTGGGCTTAGGTAGGGTGCTCTTTCAGGGGCCAGTGTAGTCTCGATGGGCTGAATGGCCTCCTTCTGCACTGTAAATTCTATGATTCTATGATCTTCACTTCCTGGAGACTCCGATCCAATCCTGGCGGGTTGGCAGCCTTATAACAACACAATCTTATGTCTCCACGTATTCCTGTAGCCTTCAATCAAATTTTCATTCCATATATTGGTAACTAAAAATTAAGCAAAATGTAAGGTGGGAAGAGGAGAAAGAGAGGCAGGGATGAAAGTGTAGCAGAAGCATTTAAGCAATGATCAGATCCTTGCTTTGCAGCATCACTAAGCACAAGCCTTCAGCTAATCACATCTGTTGTATGCGTTTAACACCCTTACCACTTAGAACTGCAAGAAGATTTATATTATTTTTTAAATGATAAGGAATTAAAATTTCCTGATATTCAAGAGTAGAACTAAGTTCCAGCAGTCTGAGTGGCGGTGCCACAGAATTACTCTTTCACTGCGAACACCACACATCAACTGAATCGACCAAAGCAGCAGTTTATGTCCATCAGTGAATCTGTCACAGAACAAAACATGAGAAAAGGGTGAAAACAAAATAAATTGCCTGCACAAAGTCAACTCTTATTCCAGAGAAATGCAACAGAAGTAAGCAATTAGTCCAATCCGGGGATTAAAATGATGATTCAAAACTCTGCTCTGACAGTTCATATTACCTGAGTCTCCACCTCCAAACAGCAAACATGCAATTATTTCTTTGTAATCACTTCTGCTATTTATTATTATCCAAAGGGGTATTAATTTGCAGAGATTAAGTATAATATCACTGCCTTCAAAATAATGTTCCCTTTTTCTCCCCAACTTTAATTTAAAAATAACTTTATATGTCACAGTAATCACAGGCTGTGCTACAACTGTGGTCTTGTTAATACAGAATGTGGCAAGCGATGCATGGGAGGCTCTATGGAAGGGACAAGAAAAGCTGCTGCTTTTGAACTTCAAAATGTAGATTATTAACTGGACAGAATACAACACTGTAGTTTAAGAGCAAAGTGAAGCAGGAGAGTTTGCTCCAAGCCCATCAAGCAAATCTCTTCATGGACCTCACGATCAGCCAATAACTCCTTCATCCCATTTCCCCTCATCTCCAGCATTTCCACGATCTTTTTACCCCAATCTTCCTCCAACGTTTAAAATCTTACCCATCAATGCACCCCCCCCACCCCCACCCCTTCCCACACAATCACCCTTGCCCCCATGAACTCCTTCCCGTTTTCCTTGGCTGCTGCCTTATGCCACAGACTTTCCCACGTGGCAGGCAGCCCGCCTGTCAGTCAAGCAGGAGGGCTTGCTGATAAATTGTAAGAGGTGTCCTGTTGTGAATTTCAGCAGGGTATCTGGGAAACACATACTGCTGGGGTTCCCATCCAGAGCTTTACCCCACTCGATGCCCAAGTAAGTATCGGAGCAAATCTGTCGACTTGTGACAGTTTGCCCCAGTTGTGTTGATTTTGAGATTTAATGTACAATCTAAATATTGCCATGTAAGTGGATCTTTCCCATTCTGCAAAGCTGGGAATGAAAAAATAAATTGCATGCGATACCAGCAGTTAGACATATAGCCTCTGATTAACTGGACATTAGCTCACTGCACTTTGTGGGACTTCACTGTACACGACACAGCTTACCCACACAACAATAGTGCCTGTAGTTTCAAATAATTCATTCGACGTGAACACATGAAGCTCACCTGGATCACCAAGCTTTAGGATGGATACTCCTACAAGGCCTCTGGAGCATCCCTAGAGTTAATCCCGCTATTATTGCTGATTGTGCGTCCAAGGCTGTGAAATTTCCTCGAATCCCTCCACTGCCCCCCCCCCGCCCTTACATCTTTTAAGATGCGCCTAGAAAACTACCTCTCTGGCTGAACTTCTGGCTATCCAAAATGTGATATGTCCAAATATGGCTTTTGTGTCAAATGTTGTTGACGATGCTTCTGTGAAGCTTTGAGATGTTTCGCTGCATAAATGCGCTTTAAAAATTTGACTTGTTTTTGAATATGAGCTATAATCATCATTATAAACAGGTCACTGGAACAAAGGAATTGTAGAAAAGTGAAAACTAGCTACTCGACCATTCTGAGCAAGTACTTTTTGACATTGTCGATCAAATCAGTTTATTTTTAAAAAACAGACGAGAACTCCCATTGTTCACAATTCTGCAGCTTTGGAAATTACCATAACATTTAAAGCCAGTCATGCAATTTCTTCCCCAAATGCATTTTCCTAGCTGCTTTTTTCCCTCAATTCATCGTCTATATTGTAACTGCAGCAGAAGGAATATCTGGAATATCAGCATTTCCCAACTTAATTCCAAATGCTATCAAGCAGCATCAATCTTCTGATCACCATTAGTACACACAGTTTTACAATCACCCAGCATTTCATGCCTTGTATGTTCCATGTAAAATGATTGCTGAAACATACTCAGTTCAGCTCCTTCAAGACATGGTTTTGCAAAAGCAGAGTCCCACTGAGGAAGCAAATGTGAGTAAAATAACATAGAACTTCAATGACTTACTTACAAATCAATTGGTACTAGCAGACTGGTGCCAACTGAGACCCATTCAAATTCTTGGCAGAAGCTTTCACACACTAGATGTTAGTTAAACATAAAAACATAGAAATACATAGAAAAAATAGGAGCTGCCGGAGGCCATTCGGCCCTTCAAGCCCGCTCCGCCATTCATTTTGATCATGGTTGATCATCCAACTCAATAGTCTAATCCCACTTTCCCCCATATCATCTGATCCTCTTCGTGCTAAGTGCTATATCTAACTGATTCTGAAACCATTCAATATTTTGGACTCAACTACTTCCTGTGATAACGAATCCACAGGCTCATCACTCTCTGGACAAAGAAATTTCTCTTCATCTCTGTCCTAAGTGGTCTACCTCGTATCCTCAAACTATGGCCTCGTGGTTCTGGACACATCCATCATCGGGAACATCCTTCTTGTATCTACTCTGTCGAGTCCTGTTAGAATTTTATAGGTTTCTATGACAGTGTTCTTCAAAGTCGGGGGCGCGGCCCATGGGTGGGTCGCGGGCTGGTGACGGGAGGCTCGCGGACCCGTTGTCCGCGGCGCTCCCGATCGCGCAAATTCCCCCGCAGCAGCCGGCTTTTCATAATGCCGGCTGCAAGCAGCCCCGAACATGTAAAAAAAAAAAAATCGGCCGCATTGCGCATGCGCGCACGATGATCAGGCATGCATGCGCAGTGCGGCCGCTATTTTTTTAAACGGTTGCAGCTTTTTGTTTTACAAGTTCTGTAGTGGTTTTTATTCATTTATTTTATTCATTTAATTTTTATTTTTTTCATTTATTTCATGGTATAATCAAAGATAGTAAAATGTTAATCAATGCAACCCAAAGTTAAATATTATAGTAATTATTCAAGAAGGAGGATAAATACTGTCATCATATTTAGCATCATCAGATATAATTAACAGCTTTTCACTTCTCATGAAACAGCAACTTTCCTTCATAATAATAATCATCATTTATTGTCACAAGTAGGCTTCAATGAAGTTACTGTGAAAAGCCCCTAGTCGCAACATTATGGCGCCTGTTCGGGGAGGCTGGAACGGGAATTGAACCCACGCTGCTGGCATTGTTCTAAATTACAAGCCAGCTATTTAGCCCATGTTACAGCCCCAATCCACACTACAGCAGCAGCCCAAGTGAATGACACATCAATCAAGTGATGTTGGGAAGTGCTTTCTTTCTCTTTATTTTTCATGGGGTGTGAGCGTCGCCGGCAAGGCCAGTATTTGTTGCTCATTGCTAATTGCCATTGAACAGAGTGGTTTGCTCGGACAATTTAAAGGATAGTTTAAGAGTCACCCACATTGTTGTGGATCTGGAGTAACATGTAGACCAGACCAGGTAAGGACGACTTCTGGTGGCGGCCATGGTATGAGCAGTCACACACAGGGCAGCTCCTGCTTGAAGGCGTAGAAGAGTTATATTTATGCGAAATTGGATGCAACTTTGACAGAAATGTATAGTTGAAGGTTGGAAGCGGAGTACCCCCCCCCCACCCCCACCCCTACCCCCCACCCCACCAGAGTGGGATATCTGCTGGTTACCAAACCCGGAAGAAGGTGAAAGACCTGGTCAAGGGGTTGGAAGAGACCTGTGGCACAGCAATTATTGGAAGGATTTTTACATTTTTTCAATGGATTTTATTGCGAACATGTATGAAAACAGGTTACAGCGAATAAACACCCCGAGAAACATACTTCCCAACAATCAACTATCCAGTCTGTACAGATTTTTCCCTTTTTCCACGTGCCGCCCCCCCCTCCCCCAAGCACAGTCACAAACAACCCCCACCTTTCCTCAAACCCCCCTGAAGAGCCCCTTAACTCATACCTTATTTTCTCTAATCACAGGAAGTCTTACAGGCCACCCAGCCAAGCCATTACCCCCAGTGGTGATGCCGACCGCCAATCCAGCAAAATTCACTGCCGTGCAATCAGAGAGGCGAAGGCCAAGACATCAGCCTTCTTCCTCTCCATAACCTGAATCCATTAATATCGCCACTGAAGGGTCCGGGTCCACCTCCTCCTCCACTATCCAGGGAAAGACCCCAAACACTTCCACCAAGGATCTTCCCAATTATTCGCAACCCCAAAACATGTGCGCATGATTCACTGGCCCCAGCCCACACCTCTGACATTCATCTGTCACCCCCTGAAAGAACCACTCATTCTCGCCCGAGTCATATGCACCCTGTGCACCACCTTAAACTGTTATCAGGCTCAGCCTTGCACAAGAGGAGGTTCCCTTTACCCTACGCAGTGCCTCACTCCATACTCCCCAATTGATCTCCCCTCCCAACTCCGCTTCCCATTTCTCCATGATCTTCACCACCCGCTCGCCTCCCTGCTCCCCCAGCCACTTGTATATATCCCCAATTCTTCCCTCCCCTGCCACATCTAGAAGCAGCAGTTGCTCCAACAGGGTGTATCCTGGCAACCTAGGGAACCCCCTCCAGACCTTCCGCGCAAAGTCCCTAACCTGTAGATATCTGAACTCCCTTCCCTTCGGCAGCTCTACCCTCTCCCTTAGCTCCTCCAGACTGGCGAACCCTTCCTCCAAATACAGATCCCTCACCTTGACCAGCCCCACTTCGCTCCACCTCCTGTATACACTGTGCACCCCCCCGGCTCAAACCCATGATTCTCGCACAGCGGCGTTAGCACCGACATCCCTTCCACCCTAAAATGCCTTCTCAACTGATTCCATATCTTCACCGTGGACTGCACCACCGGGCTCCCTGAATACCAACTCGGAGCCATTGGCAACGCTGCCGTCACCATAGCTCTCAAACTAGACCCCTTACAAGATTCCTCCCCCATCCTAACCCACTCTACTCCTTCTCCTTCTCGCCACCGTCGCATTTTATCCACATGCGCCACCCATGAAGTTCAGCACCGCCTACCCCCCCCCTGCTGCCTCTGCCTCTGTAGCAGGGTCCTTCCCACCCTTGGCGCCTTCCCCACCCATACAAAGTCATAAATGATCGTGTCCACTTTCCGAAAAAAGGCCTTGGGTATAAAGATCGGGAGAGCTTGAAAGATAAACAAGAACCCCGGCAGAATATTCATTTTCACCACTTGGACCCTTCCTGCCAACGTTAAGTGCAGTGTATCGCACCTCTTAAGATCCTCCCTGGCCTCATCCACCAGCTTTGTTAAGTTCCACTTATGGAGCCTCGTTCATTCCCTCTCTACCTGAATCCCCAAATATCTAAATCTATCCCTCGCTGCCGTAAATGCCCCCCCCCCAAATTAGCCCGCTGTGCCAGCTCATTCACCGAGAATACCTCGCTTTTCTCTACGTTCAGCTTGTACCCCGAGAACGCTCCAAACCTCCCCAGCAGGCCCATAATCCTTCCCATACTCTCCAACGTATCCGAAACATACAGAAAGGGGTCATCAGCATAAAGAGACACTCGATGCTCCCTCTGTCCCTTCATAATCCCCCAACTCTCTGCTGACCCCCTGAGAGCCATCGCCAATGGCTCTATGGCCAGCGTAAACAGCACCCCTGCATTGTACCCCTGTGTAAGTCAAAGCTTTGTGAGCTGCAGCCAGTGGAAGGATGGCCAAGGGGGAAGGGCTAGTGCAAGTTGGAAAGCCCCAGATGGAACAGTTGATGGCCTTCATCAAGGAAGAGTTCCGCCAGCAGAGGAAGGAAATGCAAGATGATCACGCGAAGGCCATCGAAGGGGCTGTGGCACCCCTGAAGGGCTCAATGGATAGGGTGGAGAAATGTTCAGAGGCGCAGGGGCCGCAGATCCGAGAGATTGAGAGGGTGATGTCGGACCACAGCGAGCGGGTGGTGGCAGAGGTGGGGCTCTCAGAAGACCTTTGCAAGACGATGAGAACAAAGGTGGAGGAACAGGAGAACAGGTCGAGAAGGCAGAATCTGCGGATAGTGGGCCTGCCTGAAGGCGTGAAAGGTGCGAGTGCCACTAGGTATATTTCGAGGATGCTGGCCGGGCTGGTAGTGGAGGGGTGTTGGATAAGGCCCCTGAAGTGGACAGAGCGCACAGGTCTCTGAGGCAGAAGCCTAGAGCGGGGGAGCCGCCGCGGGCGGTGATCGTGAGGTGCCATAAGTTTGTGGAGAAAGAGAAGATTCTGCACTGGACCAGAGAGAAGCGCAACTGTGAACGGGAGGGGAACAGGGTCCGAATATGCCAGGACATTGGAGCTGAGCTGGCAAAACGGCGTGCAGAGTTCAACAAAGCCAAGGCAGTGCTATATCGACTGCAGATCAGGTTTGGGTGCTCTACCCGGCGAGGCTTTGGGTGACGTATGAAGGCCGGGAATACTATTTTGAGACCCTAGAAGCAGCCAATGACTTTATCAAGGAGCATGAAATGGGGGAGAGCTCAACTGAACAATTCTGGGAGACTGAGATACTGACACTTTGAAGTAATTGGAAATGTGGGTTGAGTGGGGTTTGGAGGGATTGGGGGGGGGTTTCTTTTTCTCTGATGTGGAGGGTTTTTCCCTTTTTTTTTTTAAACTGTTGGATTGACAAAGGGAGGCACGGGTGAAAGGTTTGTAAATGGACAGCTGTCCCCATTCCCCCTCCTCTCCTGCTGCCTGGGGCTGTGTTTTTTTTTGTTGGTTCTTGGGGAAGGTGACCAGTGGTTCGAGTCTTTGTTTTTTTTTTGGGGGGGGGGGGGGGTCAGCAGGAAGCCTTCTTCACAGAGCAGAGAAGTGAGGGCAACGGAGGGGTGGGGGGTCAGTGGGAGAAGCATTTGGGCAGCAGTTGCCACGCTGGCAGGTAATGCTGGTGAATGGAAGTGAGGCGGGGTAGATTGCCGAGAGAGGTGGCCGTAGGGGGGAGGGGGAGGGGAGGGGAGGGGAAGGGAGGGTGACACGACGAGCTGAGGTTGGAGAAGAAATTAAGTCAGGGGCGGAGAAAGGGGCTATCTTGGGTGGGCCAGGTATAGGGTGAAATTAAAAGGGGTACAGCCAAAAGGGGAAGATGGCGGGCGGTAGAGGGGAATAGAAGTGTAAGCCCCCGGTAAAGCTGATAACGTGGAACGTGCAAGGGCCCAATGGACCAGTGAAAAGATCTCGGGTCTTTGCGCACCGTAGGAGCTTGAAAGCGGAGGTGATCTTTCTGCAGGAGACGCATCACCACTGGAAGGACCAGGTTAGGCAAAGCAATGGAGTGGGTGGGTCAAGTTGTCCACTCAGGGTTTGATTCAAAGTTACAGTGAGTGGCTATTTTGATGAGTAAGAAAACGGGGTTTGTGAGCGCGAAGGAATTGAGGGATCCAGGTGGAATATATGTGATTGTGAGTGAGGTATTAGAAGGGAACGCCGGTGCTTTTGCTGAATATATATGCACCAAATTGGGATGTTGTACGTTTTATGAGGGGGTTGCTGGTAGCAAGCCCGGACTTGGCCACGCACCAGTTGATTATGTCCAGAGCTGAGGGTAGATAGGTCAAGCCCCAGGTCAATGGGTAGGCTACAAATGGCAAAGGAGCTGGGTCGGTTTATGGAAAAGATGGGTATGGTGGACCCGTGGCGCTTCAAGAACTCAGGGGGAAGGAAGTATTCCTTTTTCTCACATGTGTGAAGGTATATTCCAAAATTTTTGTGGTGAGCCAGAGGATTTTGGTCAGGGCGGAGGGGGCAGAGTACGTGGGGATAGTAATCTCGGATCATGCGTCCCACTGGCTGGAGATTCGGCTTAGATCGCGACAGGAGCAAGAGGCCGAGGTGGAGGCTCGATTCGGGGTTGTTGGCAGATAGAGGGTTTTGTGATAAAGTGCGGGCTGTGATTAAAGATTATGTAGAATTCAACCAAAACAGGGAGGTGTCGGTGGTCACCTTTTGGGACGCGCTAAAAACGGTGGTCCGAGGGGAGGTTATCTCTTTCAAAGCTCATGCGGATAGGGAAAGGAGGGAGGAATATGAACAGCTAATGAACGAGATAGTGAAGGTAGATAGGGAGTACTCGAGGGTGCCCACCATGGAGGGATTGGTGAGGAGGAAAAAATTACAGGGGCAACTTGATAGGCTGACAACAGGGAAAGCTGTGGAACAGCTACGTAGGGCAAGAGGGGTGCAATGTGAATACGGAGAGAAGGCGTATCGAATGTTAGCGCATCAGCTGTGGAGGCAGGCCGCATCCAGGGAAATATGGCACCGAGGGCGAGTGTGCGGACCAATGACATGGGGTCACGGAACTTTGAACTACACAGGGGAACAAGGCAGGAGTGTCTGCTGTCGCCGCTGCTGTTTGTGCTGCTATAGAGCCTCTGGCAATGGCTCTTCGGGGGTCGGCAGAGTGGCGAGGGATTACGGGGGATGAAGGAAGCATCGGGTATCGCTCTATGCTGATGACCTACTATTATATGTTTCAGACCCGCTGGAGAGCATGGAGAAGATTATGGGCCTGTTGGGAAAGTTTGGGGCATTCTTGGGATACAAGTTAAATGTAGGGAAAATCGAAGTGTTCCCGGTGAACGAGTTGGGTCAATGAGTCAATTTGGGGGGATGCCATTTAAGGTGGCTTGGGACAGGTTTAGATACCGGGGGATTCAGGTCGCGAGGGAATGAGCTATGCTTCACAAATGGAATTTAACAAAACTGGTGGAGGTGGTTAGGAAGGATCTGAAGAGGTGGGAGATGCTGCACTTGACTTTGGCAAAGAGGGTCCAAGTGGTGAAGATGAACATTCTGCTGGGGTTCCTGTTCATATTCCAGACACTCCCGATCTTTACACCGAAGGCCTTCTTTTGAACACAATTATTTCGGACTTTGTATGGGCAGGGAAGGTGCCAAGGATTAAGAGGACCCTGTTACAGAGGCAGAAGCAGGCGGGAGGGTTGGCGTTGCAGAATCTGCTACATTATTATTGGGTGGCGAACGTGGAGAAGGTGAGGCGATGGTGGGAAGGAGAGGGGGTAGAATGGAGAAATCCTGTAAGGGATCCAGCTTAAGAGCTATGGTGGCGGCAGCGTTGCCAATAGCGCCGAGCAGATACTCAGGAAAACCAGCGGTGCAGTCCACGGTGAAGATCTGGAACCAGCTGAGGAGGCATTTTAAGATAGAGGGGATGGCAGTGTTCATGCAGTTGTGTGAAAACCACGGTTTTGTGCTGGGGGGATAGATGGCACGTACTGGAAATGGAGAGAAGTGGGGCTGGTTAAGGTGAGGGATTTGTATCTGGAAGAAAGGTTTGCCAGTAAGCTGAATTGAAGGAGAGGGTAGAGCTCCCAAGAGGAAGTGAGTTTAGGTACCTGCAGGTAAGGGACTTCGCGCGGAAGGTTTGGAAAGAATTCCCCAGGTTGCCAAGGTACGCCCTGCTGGAGCGACTGTTGCTTCCGGATGAGGACGGGGACGGCAGGATTGGAGTCATATACAGGTGGCTGGGAGAACAGGGAGGTGAGCGGGTGGTGAATATTAAGGAGAAGTGGGAAAGGGAGCTGGGAGGGGAGATTCACTTTGGAGTATGGAGTGAAGCACTCTGAAGGGGAAATGTGATTTCCTCGTCCGCGAGGATGAGCCTGATACAGTTCAAGGTGGTACACAGGGTATATATGACACGGGCAAGAATGAGTGGGTTCTTTCAGGGGGTGGCAGATGAGTGTGAGAGGGGCCCAGCGAATCACGCAGACATGTTCTGAGGCTACGAAAGGGAGATACTGGGCGGGAGTGTTCGCGGCACTAGCAAGGATAGTGGAGGAGGTTCAGCCGGAACCTTTGGTGGCGATATTTGGGGTTTCAGAGAAGTCGGAGCTGATGGAAGGGGAGGAAGGCCGATGTTGTGACCTTCACCTCTCTGATTGCCCGGCGACTAATTTTATTGGAGTGGTGGTCAGCAACACCACTGGGGGTAGCGGCCTGGCTGGGTGACTTATATGGCTTTCTTCAGTTGGAAAAGATCAAATACAAGTTCAGGCGTTCAGCAGAGGGTTTCGAGGCAAGGTGGGGGATGTTCGTGACCGTGTTTAAGAGTTGCTTGTGCGGAATGGTGAGGGGGTGGGGAGGGAGGAGGGTGAAAAAGGGGAAATATTTGTACAAACTGTGTATGTGTGTGTTGGGAAGTTTGTTTCCCGAATTATTTATGTGGGGTAACTTTTCACATATGTTTGGAATTAAAAAGAAGACCAGGTAAGGACGGCAGATTTCTTTCCCTAAAGGTCTTTCGAGAACCAGATGGGTCTTCACAACTATTGATGATAGTTTCACAGCCACCATTTCTGAGACTAGCTTTATATTTCAGAATTATTAATTGAATTTTAATTCCACCATCTGCTGCATTAGGATTTGAACCCATGTCCCCAGAGTATTAACCTGGGCCTCGGGATTACTAGTCCAGTAACATTACCACCATGACACGGCCAACCCCCTCCCCCTTCCTAAGCTCTATTGGCAGCTCATTGCCCTACATTAGCATAGTCATAGATGTTTACAGCATGGAAACAGGCTCTTCGGCCCAGTTTGCCCATGCCACCCAGTTTCTATCACTAAGCTAGTCCCACTTGCCTGCACTTGGCCCATATCCCTCTATACCCACCCTGCCCATATAACTTGCTAACTGCTTTTTAAAGGACAAAATTGTACCCGCCTGTATCACTGCCTCTGGCAGCCGGTTCCAGATGCTCACCACCCTGTGCTCTTTTGTATCTCTCTCCTCTCAGCGTAAACCTATGCCCTCTCGTTCTAGACTCCTCTACCTTTGGGAAAGATGTTGACTATCTAACTTGTCGATGCTCCTCATTATTTTATAGACCTCTACAAGTTCACCCCTAAGCCTCCTACACTCTAGGGAAAAAAGTCCCAGCCTATCCAGCCTCTCCTTAGAACTCAGACCATCAAGTCCTGGTAGCAGAACCAGTACCACATTTAACATGGTGCTGTTGGAAATGTCAATTTTAAATTCTCATTCTTGTTTTCAGGTCTCTCCGCAGCCTCATCTTTCCCTTACCTCTGTAACCTTTATCAGCCAGACAACCCTTCAGATATCTGCTCTCCTCTAATTCTGGCCTCTTCAGCGCCCAATTTTGATCACTCCACCACTGGTGGCCTTGTTTTCAGCTGCCTGGCCATAAAGCTCTGGAATTTCTTCCCTAAACCCCTCCAACCCCTCTTTTCTCCTTTAAGACACATTAAAAGTTGCCTCTCTGAATAAGCTTTTGGTCATCTAACCCAATATCCCCTTATGCAGCTCGGTGTCGAATTTTGCTTCATAATGCTGATGTGACCATTGGTATGTCTTACTAATTCAAACAACGCTATATAATATAAGTTGTTATTGACTGCAATTAGACGGAGTGCCCATGGAACCCAGTAATGTGCTCTCACAATGACAAAAATAAAGTCACAATTGCAGTTTTTGGACGAACAAGCACCATAAGTATGTTCGTGCATGTGTGAATTTGTTTGCCTTGGAAACCATCTGTAATGCAGTTTCCACTGTACAGTCTGCCAAGGCAAGCAGGGCCATTTTTGAATCAATGCCATGCAATACAAAACTGGCATGCATATTATATGCTGTCCATTTGTACTCCTCTTGTGCAAGCTGAAAAATAAACCTATTCTTTCTTCTTTCACGGGGTGTTGGCACCATTGGCTGGGCAGCATCTGTCACCCATCCCTAATGGTCCATGAGAAGGTGATAGTGGTCAGCTATCTTCTTGAAGTGCAGCAGTCCATGTGATGCAGTTACAGTGTTCTTAGGGAATTCCAGGATTTTCACACAGTCAAGATGGTGTGTGGCTTGGAGGGGAACTTGTAAGCAGATGATGATGCTTCCATGCATCTGATGCACTTGTCCTTTGAGGGTCTGCAATTCAATTAGATCATGGTTGATCTGCATCTTAACTCTATCTACTCGCATAGGCTTCATAACCCTACAGACTGCATACGTGAGTCAGCAATTGGCATCATTCCTTTCTCTTTGGCAAATGTAAAACATCATTACATTGTTATGGCCAGGGTTTAGAGAACCCCAAAGTGTATCATGGAGTTCACCTGACCCACAACTTTTAATTGGTTGTGGTATGGGGAGCACACGGCGCACTCTACAGGTGTGGTACAGCAGAAATGGAAAAGTATTTTTTAAAAGCAAAACAATGTTTATCCTATGAACTCAAGTAAACCTTTTTAAAACATACAGTAAACATCTTAGCAACCATTAATTCAAATACAACCTCCAAAGAATACAATACTAAGTAATCCTTTAAGCTTTCCTGTTAACATCCATAAGACTTAAAACACCTTTGACGAGAAGCACGTCAGGTTAAAGTCACTACTGTTATTAGTTTTAAATCACCAGGGTCGATTTACAGTCTTTAGATTACAGAGAGAAACTCTAATACACCTTCTGGATGTGACTGCAGCTATCCAGCTCTGAAAACAAAACTAAAACACACCCTGCAGCAAATGGCCTAAAACAAAAGGAAAAAGCTGACAGACAGCACAGCTCCACCCACACACTGACATCACTGCAGTAATATGAGCAGCCAAATATTTCTTAAAGCGACATTCTCATGACAACATCGTCTGATCAACCACAGAGCCATATTCACTAACCGTGATAACCAAGCAATACAAATGTTACTGCCACTTAACCAAATATGTCACAGCTAGTTTGTAAACTTATCAAAATATTACACAATATTTGGGGACTTCCGGTGGTGGCTATGAGGGAGTGAGTCGCACATTCAGTAGCTCTCACTCCGGCAGGCTTTTTGTTTTGTTTTTTAAAATATATTTATTAAAGTTTTTTATCAACACAATTTTTTTCCCCTTACAAACAATAAACCCCCCCCCCCCCCCCGTAACAAAATAACACGAAATCGCACTGAGCAAGATATATACATGGCAAAATGGTATATTTACATAGCTTTATACACTGGCTCTCTCCCGCACGTGCCAGTTTCCCCCACCCTTCATGTTATCTCTTGCTCATCCATCCCCCCAAGCAATCCCCCATTTCCCCCCCCCCCCACAGTTGCTGCTGCTGCTGACCGACCTTCCTCTAATGCTCCGCGAGATAGTCTAGGAACAGTTGCCACCGCCTGTAGAACCCCTGCGCAGACCCTCTCAAGGCAAACTTAATCCTCTCCAGCTTTATGAACCCAGCCATGTTGTTTATCCAGGCCTCCACGCTGGGGGGCTTTGCCTCCTTCCACATGAGCAAGATCCTTCGCCTGGCTACTAGGGACGCAAAGGTCAGAATGCTGGCCGCTTTCACCTCCTGCACTCCCGGTTCGTCCACTACTCCAAATATTGCTAGCCCCCAGCTTGGCTTAACCCGGACTTTCACCACCTGAGACATTGCTCCTGCCACTCCTCTCCAGAACCCCTCCAGTGCCGGGCATGACCAAAACATATGGACATGGTTCGCCGGACTCCCTGAACACCTTTCACATCTATCCTCTACCCCAAAGAACCTACTCAACCTCGCCCCCGTCAAGTGCGCTCTGTGAACCACCTTAAATTGTATCAGGCTGAGCCTGGCACATGAGGAGGAGGAATTAACCCTACCCAGGGCATTAGCCCACAAACCTTGCTCGATCTCCTCCCCAAGCTCCTCCTCCCATTTACCCTTCAACTCTTCTGCTAGCGCTTCCCCCTCTTCTTTCATCTCTTGATGTATTGCCAAAACCTTGCCCTCCCCGACCCATACACCCAAGATCACCCTGTCTTGAATTTCTTGTGCGGGGAGCAACGGGAATTCCCTGACCTGTCGCCTCACAAAAGCCCTCACCTGCATATATCTAAATGCATTTCCCAGGGGTAACTCAAACTTCTCCTCCAGTGCTCCTAGGCTCGCAAATGTCCCGTCAATGAACAGGTCCCCCATTCTTCTAATCCCCGCCCGATTCCAGCCCTGGAACCCCCCGTCCATCTTCCCCGGGACAAACCGGTGGTTACTCCTGATCGGGGACCACACAGAGGCTCTTACCGCACCCCTGTGCCGTCTCCACTGGCCCCAGATCCTTAACGTTCTCCGGCTGGCTTTTTGGACCTGGTTTCCCGACGTTTCGGAACTTTTGAGCACTAGAAAAGACGGCCACATAGTTGCTGATTGAAGTGTGCGGAGCTGTATGGAAACAAAGAAGAGCAGAAAGCAGCGAAAGGAGGGGCAGAGACAAAGTGGTGTGGGAGCTGACCCGGGACCAAAGATGGCTGACCGGACCGCGGACCAGACGATCCAAGCAGCGCTGGACAATATGCTGCAGGTCATAAAAGGGAGTTTTGAAGACATGAAGTGGGATAACTTAGAACCGCTGCAGAAAGCGATGGAGCAAGTGAACCACAGGCTGGAGGCTATGGACAAAAAGGTCACGGAGCTGGAGCAAGCGGCGGAGGAAGAGGCGGATACACAAACGATCGCTGCACTAGAAATAGATGGGTTGAAGGAGCGACAGAGAAAGCTGCTTGACAGAATTGAAGACCTGGAAAACAGAGCCCACAGACACAATTTGAGAATTATTGACCTCCCAGGGGGGCCGAAGGTGCGGACGCCACGACGTTTGTGGCAGACCTGTTGTGGCAGACCTCCTTTCCGCGACCGCTGGAGCTGGACGGGGTACACAGGGTGTAGGTGCGGCAGCCGTGACCGGCAGGCTCCCCCCGACCAGTGGTGGTCAGGTTCCACAGGTTCACAGACAAGGAGCGGGTCCTTCAGTGGGCAAAGAGTATGAAGAGCTGTACATGGAACAACAATGTCCTGCGCTTTACCAAGACATAAGTCAGGAGGTGGCCAGGCGGCAAGCAGCCTTTAAAAGAATTAAATAAATTTTGTTCAAAAAGCACGGGGTGTTCGGTCTGCTGTTCCCGGCGCGGTTTTGGGTCATGTCGTGTTGGGTGCTCTGCTACAGACGAACCAACGCGGTTGCGGAAGGTACAACTCAGTTTTATTACTAACAATTATTAACATTTGTAAACTGGTTGCTGTGGTTCGTTCATTACCCTCCAACCTGTGGACCCAGCCCTAACACTATCTTGGAGAGGCACTTAGCACATGGTGAATGTCTGAGTGGCTTGCTGTGATGAGCTCTGTGCCCGGAGCTGTCTCCTGCTGGAATGAATCGGAAGTATCGTGTTCCCCCATTCTATAGTGTGTCTGCTCTTGCTTGTGATTGGCTGTGATGTTGCGTGTGTATTGATTGGTCCGTTGATCTGTCCATCAGTGTGTTTGCACCATGATGTTTATCTGAATATCATGACAGGTCACGCACCAGAGCCAGCATTACTACTTTATGGACCCCGATGAGGCGATGGGAGTTCGCAAAGGATCAGGGACTGGTGCCGAACTGAGGGCCCACGGACCAAAGTCAGAGTCTGAGTATTATTGTTTGTGGGACTTCTAGCTTTCTTGGACTGACTTTATATTTTTTGTTGCTTCACAGGTCATGCTCCAGAATGGGTAGGCTCCCTTACGACGGCAAGGGAACTGAGGGGGTTCATGGAGCAGATGGGGGGGGCAGGGGGGGGGGGGGGGGGGGAGGAGGGGTGGGGGCGTAGACCCATGGAGAGCCAGACGGCCGACGGGAAGGGAATATTCATTCTACTCGTATGTTCACAAAGTATACTCTACAATCAATTTTTTCATCATGAGCAGGGACTGTGTCGGCGTGGTGTAAAATACGGAGTACTCGGCGATCACCATCTCGGACCATGCCCCACACTGGGTTGATCTGCAGGTCTGCAAAGGGAGCTACCAGCGCCCACAATGGAGGTTGGACGTAGGATTGCTAGCGGAGGGGGGTGCGAGAGACTGCGGAAGTGCATGCAGGACTACCTGCAGGTTAATGACACAGAGGAAGTCTCAGCAGCGGCCCTGTGGGAGGCGCTGAAGGTGGTGGTAAGGGGGGAGCTGATTTTAATTCGGGCCCACAGAGATAGACCGGACAGAGCGGAGATAGACAGACTGGTCAAGGAGATCCACCGGGCAGATAGGGAATACACAGAGGCCCCAAGGGAGGACCTACTTAAGAGATAGACGGAGACTGCAGGCCGAGCTGGGAGTGTTGTCCACGAGCAAGGCAGTGGAACAACTCAGGAATGCAAAGGGTGTGGTCTATGAGCATGGGGAGGAAGCTAGTGGAATGCTTGCGCAGCAACTCAGGAGGAAAGAGGCGGCCAGAGAAATAAGCAGGGTAGTGGACGGTATGGGGAACAGAGTGGATGACCAGTCAGGACTGAACAGGGTGTTTCGGGAGTTTTACAGCAAGCTCTATACCTCGGAATCCCCTGGGGAGCCGGGGGGGATGAAGCGTTTCTTAGACGGACTGACCTTCCCAAAAGTGGGTAGGGGGTTGGTAGATGGACTGGGGGCCCCGATCAGAGCTGAGGAAGTACTGGGGGGCTTGAAGGCCATGCAGTCGGCTAAATCCCCTGGGCCGGATGGATATCCAGTGGAATTCTACAAAAAGTTCTCGGAGATAGTGGGTGTGGTATTATTGATATTATGGTACCTGAGAGGCTAAAGCACCATTGGTAGAACCTGTATGCTTGCTATTGGCTAGAGTGTATAATAGCTCCGCCTTGATAGGTGGGGTATAAGAACCCGTGCCGCCCCCTGAGCTGCTGGGGGAACATCTAGCTTATTAAAGCCTTCAGTTGGACTACAACCTCGCTTTAGTGGTCATTGATCGTGCATCAATTCAATAAGCTAGATTTTCACGAAGAAAGGATGGAGCTCCGAATCAAGCCAGAGTGTCTGCAACTTAGCCCCCACGCGGCGAACTCAGCGGCAATCTTTAAGTACTGACTGCCGTGCTTTCAAGGGTATCTCAAGATGGCCGAAAACGCACCCACGGGAGAGCAGAAACTGCACGTCCTGCACTCAAGGGTCAGCCCGGAGATTTACACCCTCATCGAGGAAGCAGAAGACTTTGATGCAGCAATTAAGCTGCTAAAAGGACACTATATTCGCCCGGTAAACCAGGTCTACGCCCGGCACCTGCTTGCAACAAGGCGACAAACCCCTGGGGAATAGCTGGAGGAATTCTACCGCGCACTCCTGGTGCTGGGAAGAAGCGGCGGCTGCCCGCAAGGTTCGGCGAGCGAACACACGGAACTCTTAGTCCGGGACGCTTTCGTGGCAGGTATGCTTTCGTCACAAATCTGCCAGCGCCTGTTAGAGAAGGACACCCTGGGGTCTCAGGGAGGCACGGGCCCTGGCAGGCTCCCTGGACGTGGCCTCCAGGAACACCCGCGCCTACATTCCCGACCGCGCGGCAGCCCCCTGGGCATCGTGGAACCCCGCAGTGGCTGACCCAGAGACTTCCCCCGTTACCCCACAGGCCTGCGCTGCAAGGCAGCCTGGCAACCCCAAGGGGCCCCGCTGCTACTTTTGCGGGCAGGCCAAGCACCCCCAGTGCTGCCCGGCCCGCACATCCACCTGCAAGGGAGGCGGCAAAAAGGGCCATTTCGTGGGGGTATGTCAGGCCCGAGCGGTCTCCAGCGGCGAATCCGGACCGCCACCACAAACGTCTCCACGGGCCCCATGCAGCTAGCAGTCGCCGCCACCCCCATATCCCAGGGCCATGTGCGGACCCCGGGTGCCGCCATCTTGTTCCGCGGACACCACGCTTGAGGGATGGGTGCCGCCATTTTGTGCACCCCCGGCCATGTGCGACCAATGGGAGACGCCATCTTGGATGAACCCCAGCTCGGCCGACAACACACTGCCTGAACAGAATTCCCAACTACTGCGATTGGCCTCAGTGACTCTGGATCAGTCTCAACCTCGAACACTCTCAACCACTACGACGACCGTTTTCATCAACGGGCACGAGACGTCCTGCCTAATTGACTCTGGGAGCACGGAGAGCTTCATACACCCCGACATGGTAAGGCGCTGTTCCCTCCTCATCCACCCTGTTAATCAAAAAATCTCACTGTCCTCCGGTTCCCACTAAGTGGAGATAAAGGGGTTTTGTGTAGCAAACCTCAGTCCAGGGAAGGGAGTTCAAAAATTTGCATCTCTACGTCCTTCCCCACCTCTGCGCGGCTAAACTCCTGGGTTTAGACTTCCAGTGTAACCTTCAAAGTCTGACCTTCCAATTCGGCGGCCCCCCCTTACTGTCTGCGGCCTCGCGACCCTTAAGGACGACCCGCCTTCCCTGCTTGCGAACCTCACCCCGGATTGCAAACCCGTCGCCACCAGGACCGCATCTTTATTAGGTTGGAGGTCCAAAGGCTACTGAGGGACGGGGTCATTGAAGCCAGTAACAGCCCCTGGCAAGCTCAAGTAGTGGTGGTAAAGACCGGAGAGAGGCATAGGATGGTCATCGACTAGTCAGACCATCAACAGGTTTACGCAACTGGACGCGTACCCTCTTCCCCCGCATATCCGACCTGGTAAACAGGATCGCGCATTATAAGGTCTTCTCCACGGTGGATCTTATGTCCGCCTACCACCAGCTCCCCATCCGCACTAGTGACCGCAAGTACACTGCCTTCGAGGCAGATGGGCGGCTCTACCACTTCTTAAGGGTTCCCTTCGGTGTCACTAACGGGGTCTTGGTCTTCCAGCGTGAGATGGACCGAATGGTTGACCGGTACAGTTTACGGGCAACATTCCCGTATCTCGATAACGTCACCATCTGCGGCCACGACCAGCAGGACCACGACACCAACCTCCGAAAATTTCTCCAGACCGCTAAAATTATTAACCTAACATAGAATAAGGATAAATGAGTGTTTAGCACCGACCGTCTAGCCATTCTCGGCTACGTAGTGCGAAATGGAGTTATAGGCCCCAACCCTGAACGCGTGCGGAGTTCCCCCTCCCTCACTGCTCGAAGGCCCTGAAACGCTGCCTAGGGTTTTTTAGCTACTACGCCCAGTGCGTCCCCAACTATGCGGACAAGGCCCGTCCCCTGATCCAATCCACAACTTTTCCCCTGTCAATAGAGGCCTGCCAGGCCTTCAGCCGCTTCAAAGCAGACATTGCAAAGGCCACGATGCACGCCATCGACGAGTACCTCACCTTCGAGGTCGAGAACGATGCGTCAGACGTAGCTCTGGCGGCCACCCTCAACCAAGCGGGCAGACCCGTGGCCTTCTTCTCCCGTACCCTCCATGCTTCCGAAATCCGCCATTCCTCAGTCGAAAAGGAGGCCCAGGCCATAGTAGAAGCTGTGCGACATTGGAGACATTACCTGGCCGGCAGGAGATTCACTCTCCTCACTGACCAACGGTCGGTTGCTTTCATGTTCGATAATGCGCAGTGGGGCAAGATAAAAAACGACAAGATCTTGCAGTGGAGGATCGAACTCTCCATCTACAACTACAAGATCTTGTACCATCCCAGGAAGCTAAACGAGCCTCCTGACGCCATGTCCCGCAGCACATGTGCCACCGCACAAGTGGACCGCCTTCGAGCCCTCCACGAGGACCTCTGCCACCCGGGGGTCACTCGCTTTTTCCATTTCGTCAAGACCCGCAACCTGCCCTACTCCATCGAGGAGGTCAGGACGGCCACCAGGGACTGCCAAATCTGCACTTCTACCGGCCAGAGAGAGCGCACCTGATAAAGGCTTCCCATCCCTTTGATCACCTCTGCATGGACTTCAAAGGCCCCCTCCCCTCCACCGACCGCAACACGTACTTCCCGAACGTGATTGACGAGTACTCCCGGTTCCCATTCGTCATCCCATGCCCTAACATGACCGCCACCACCGTCATCAAGGCCCTCCATGGCATCTTTGCACTGTTCGGGTTCCCCACTTACATACACAGTGATAGGGGGTCCTCCTTTATGAACGATGAACTGCGTCAATTCCTGCTCAGCAAGGGCATCGCCTCAAGCAGGACGACCAGTTACAACCCCCAGGGTAACGGACAGGTAGAGAGGGAGAACGGAACGGTTTGGAAGACCTTCCTACTTGCCCTATGGTCCAGGAACCTCCCAGTCTTCCGCTGGCAAGAAGTCCTCCTGGATGCCCTCCACTCTATCTGGACACTACTTTGTACAACCACCAATCAGATACCTCATGAACGTCTCGTCTTCCCTAGGAAGTCCTCCTTTGGGACCTCGCTCCCGACCTGGCTGGCAGCACCCGGACCCATCCTGCTCCGCACAAGTCGGACCCGTTGATCGAGAGGGCCCATCTGCTCCATGCTAACTCCCAGTACGCCTACGTAGCGTACACCGACCGCTGACAAGATACGGTCTCCCTACGAGATCTGGCGCCCGCCGGAACTCACGCACATCCCAGCCACCAGTCCCACCCTCCCCTTCACCGCAGCACCTTACAGGAGGATCGGTCCTTCCGCCACCTCCATCTAGGCCCCCCCACCCACCGACGCCCCCCGCAGGTGCTCCCTTCCTAGGTCAGCCATTTTCCCCACCAGCGCCGACTAGGGGTGACGAAGCTGCCATGGAGATCGAAGCCACGCTCCCGGAGTCACAGACGCCCGAGCCTCCACCGGAGTCACCACCGAGGCTCCGACGATCACAGAGGACGACCAGGGCCCCCGATCGACTGATTGCTTCATTTTAACTGTAATCTGTAAATATAAACCACCAAATGTACATTGCTACCAGACTTGTAAATAGTTACTAAACACTGTACGGAGGTATTAAGGTACCTCCATAACTAATTATACCATGTTGTTATGTTTTTTAGTTTCTGGCCACCACGCACGCCGGACTTTTTTCTAACACGGGGTGAATGTGGTATTATAGGTATTACGGTACCTGAGAGGCTAAAGCACCATACAGGTAGAACCTGTATGCTTGCTATAGGCTAGAGTGTATAATAGCTCTGCCCTGATAGGCAGGGTATAAGAACTCGTGCCGCCCCAGCAGCCCTCATTCTGTACCTGAACTGCTGGGGGAAACATCTAGCTTATTAAAACCTTCAGTTGGACTACAACCTCGCTTTAGTGGTCATTGATCGTGATCAATGCTGACTAGGATATTTAACGAGGCGAGGGACAGAGGGACATTACCCCCGACGATGTCACAGGCTACCATTTCGCTGATATTAAAACGGGATAAAGACCCAGAAGCGTGTGGGTCATACAGACCTATCTCCCTGATCAACGTCAACGCCAAGCTCCTGGCTAAGGTCTTGGCGCTTAGAATTGAGGACTGTATCCCGGAGGTGATCGGGGAAGACCAAACAGGGTTTGTGAAAGGCAGACAGCTGGTACCCAACTTGAGAAGACTACTCAATGTGATCATGATGCCCCCCGGAGGGTAGAGAGGTAGAGGCAGTGGTGGCAATGGATGCCGAGAAGGCCTTTGACCTTTTGGTGGAGTGGGACTGTTTGTGGGAGGTACTCGGACGGTTTGGGTTCAGGGAGGGTTTTGTTGACTGGGTTAGACTATTGTACCAGGCCCCAAAAGCCAGCGTGAGGACGAATAGCACAACATCAGAGTACTTTAGACTACACCGGGGGACCAGACAGGGATGCCCACTCTCCCCGTTGCTGTTTGCATTTGTCATAGAACCGCTGGCGATTGCCCTGAGAGCTGCGAGGGGGTGGAAGGGAATGATTAGGGGAGGGGTGGAACACAGGGTATCGCTGTACGCGGCCGACCTGCTCCTGTACGTATCAGACCCGCTGGCTGGGATGGACAGTATACCAGGAATATTGAGAGAATTTGGCAGGTTTTCAAGGTACAAACTGAACATGGCTAAAAGTGAGATGTTTGTAGTGCAGGCAAGGGGCCAGGAGAACAGGTTGAAGGGGCTGCCATTTAGGATGGTCGGAGAAAGTTTCCGATACTTAGGGATTCAGGTGGCACGAGACTGGGGCAGGCTGCATAAGCTAAATTTGACTAGAGTGGTGGAACAAATGAAGAGCGAGTTCAGGAGATGGGATCCACTCCCGCTATCACTTGCGGGAAGAGTGCAGACGGTAAAGATGACAATCCTCCCAAGATTCCGGTTTATTTTTCAGTGCCTCCTGATTTTCATCCCGCGGTCCTTCTTCAAAAGGGTCAACAAGATTATTATGGGCTTTGGCTGGGCGGGGAAGTCCCCGCGGGTGAAGAAAGCGATGCTTGAGAGGAACCGTAGCGAGGGGGGGCTGGCGCTGCCGAACCTCAGCAACTACTACTGGGTGGCCAACATTGCCATGGTAAGGAGTTGGATGGTGGGTACGGGGTCTATCTGGGGGCGAGTGGAGGCGGCTTCGTGCAGGGGCACGAGTTTGGCAGCCCTGGTCACGGACCCCCGACCGCTCCCGCCGGCCAGGTACTCCACCAGCCCGGTAGTGGTGGCAGTCCTGCAGATCTGGGGCCACTGGAGGAAGCAGGTAGGGGAGGTGGGAGCATTGGTCTGGTCTCCAATATGCGACAACCACCGATTTGCCCCTGGGAGTATGGACGGTGGATTCCGAGCGTGGCGGCGGGCGGGTGTGGGAAGGATGGGCGATATGTTCTTCGGGAGGAGCTTCTCGAGCATGAGGGCCTTGGAGGAGAAAGTCGGACTAGTAAGAGGGAATAACTTTCAGTACTTGCAAGTGCGTGACTTCATATAGACAGGAGAGAGGAAAGTCTCGGATATTTACCGTGAACTTATGAAAGGGGAGGAGTCCCAGACAGAGGACCTGAAGCTCAAGTGGGAGGAGGAACTCGGCGAGGAGATGGAGGAGGGGGTATGGGCGGATGCCCTGAGTAGGGTAAATTCAACTACAACATGTGCTAGGTTCAGTCTGATTCAGTTCAAGGTCGTCCACCGGGCCCACATGAACGTGGCCCGGATGAGTAAATTTCTTGGGGTGGAGGACAAATGCGCTAGGTGTGCGGGAGGGCCAGCGAATCACGTCCACATGTTCTGGGCATGCCCAAAACTTAGGAGATACTGGGAGGGATTTGCAGACGTCATGTCCCAGGTACTGAAAACTAGGGTGGTGATGAGTACAGTGGTGGCAATTTTTGGGGTCTCGGAAGAACCGGGGGGTCCAGGAGGAGAGGGAGGCCGATGTCTTGACCTTTGCTTCCCTGGTACCCCGGCGACGTATACTGCTGGCATGGAGGGACTCAAAGCCCCCAAAGACCGAAGCATGGCTCTCGGACATGTCGAGCTTTTTAGGGCTGGAAAAAATTAAGTTTGCCTTAAGAGGATCTGTATTAGGGTTCGCCCGAAGATGGCAACCATTCATCAACTTCTTCGCGGGGAATTAAATGTCAGCAGGGGGGGGGTAGATTAAAGTAGAATAGGAGGGATAAATAGGCGGGTACTGGTTATGAGAGAGGAGTCATCTTTTGCACTATGTTTCTGCTTTGTGTTGATATTTGCACATTACGGTACACCGTAACTGTTTACAATGCCAAAAATGCCTCAATAAAATTGTTTATTAAAAAAAAATATTACACAATATTCAACTGAAGCATGGGTCTCATTTCTTGTAAGATGGGAAAGTATTTTCACAGATAAGGTGACAAGGATAAAGGAAGCTATCAAAATCCAATTAAAAAAAACATGCCAACTGGTTATGGAAAAGAGTACTAGCTGTAGATATTTTAATTGGAGTGTTTATGAATCTCAGTTGCTTTCTCATTAGTAGCACCATTTATCTGCTCATTATCTTGAACTTTTGCAATGTTTTATTGAACCATTTGGAACAATGGCATCACACTAGCAAATTCACAGTGATTCCGAAATTCATTATTATAGAATTTACAGTGCAGAAGGAGGATATTTGGCCCATCAAGTCTGCACCGGCCATTGGAAAGAGCACCCTACCCAAGCCCACGCCTCCACCCTATCCCCATAACCCAGTAATCCTACCCAACACTAAGGGCAATTTTGGACACTAAGGGCAATTGATCACGGCCAATCCACCTAACCTGCACATCTTTGGACTGTGGGAGAAAACCGGAGCACCTGGAGAAAACCCATGCACAGACGGGGAGAACGTGCAGACTCCGCACAGACAGTGATCCAAGCTGGGAATCGAACCTGGGACCCTAGAGTTGTGAAGCAATTGTGCTAACCACTATGCTACCGTGCTGCCCATTATGCTTATCATATATGCGCAAGATACTTAAAGAACCCGACCAACAGCCTGGAATAAAAAAAAAATGAACACCATTCAGTATAATCTTGAATCTCAGATATTTCATGCTGCAAGTATCATACTATCGGCAATGCCCCCTACAGGCTTCAAGCAACCAACTCAAAACAATGCAGGTTAAAGCTGTCATTTTAAACCCTGTTCGTCACATGCGGGAGAACGTCTTCCCTTACCCAGAACCGCAAATCCTAAAAAAAGACTGGCTTTTATAGAGTGCATTTTACAATGGCAGATGTCTCAAAGCTGTTTGCAGCCAATGAATTACTTTTGAAATGTAGTCATTGTTGCAATGTGGGAAATGCAGCAACCAATTTGCCCACAGCAAGCTCCCGCACACAGCAACGTGATAATCACCAGATAATCTTCTTTTCATGATACTGGTTGAGGGATAAATAATACAAGGCCAGGACACTGGAGTAACATCTCTTCTTTCCACTGAAGTAGTGCCACAAAATCATTTGCATCCAACGCTTCAGGCAGATGGGGGTCATGATGAATGTGTTGCCCGAAACACGGCGCCTCCAAAAATGCAACACTCCCTCAGCTTCAGTTTGGATTTGTTTTTAATTCTAATAGTGGGATTTTATCGCAGAACCTTGTAACTGGAGGCGAGAGTGCCCACTGAGTCACAGCTGGCACCATTACAACTAAGAACAGAAGTAGGCTATTTTGCCCATCAGGTCTGCTCTGCCATTCAATGAGAGCATCATTGGTCTGAGATGCTAATCTCAACCCCACTTTCCTGCCTATTCCCCATAACCCTTCATTCTCTTACTGATTAAAAATCTGTCTATCTCAGCCTTGAACAGAGGTAACCATCCAGCCTCCACAGCCCTCTGCAGTAGAGAATTCCAAAGGTTCACTATCCTCTGAGAAAATAAACTCCTCATTTCTATTTTAAATGGGCAAACCCTTACTCTGAGATTATGCCCTCTGGTCCTAGACTCTCCCACAAGGGGTATCAACCTCTCAGCATCTACCCTGCCAAGCCTCCTTAGAATCCTATACGTCTCAATAAGGTTGCCTCTCATTCTTCTAAACTCCAATGAATGCAGGCCCAACCTACTTAACCACTCCTCATAAGAAAATTCCT
Organism: Scyliorhinus torazame; assembly: GCF_047496885.1. Classification (NCBI taxonomy): domain Eukaryota; kingdom Metazoa; phylum Chordata; class Chondrichthyes; order Carcharhiniformes; family Scyliorhinidae; genus Scyliorhinus; species Scyliorhinus torazame. Next base: position 279,233,520 of record NC_092707.1, on the reverse strand, counting down.
CGATACCCAGGATCAACCCATTGCCTCCAATAACGCTCCTTGTACTGCAGTTAAACTAGTTCTCCCCTTCCACGTGGAAAATTGCAAGTGCATCATCTTCCACTGCTACCAGTCCCGGACATCCTCATCACTGCACAAGTGGTTCCCATCTGATACACGAGGAAAGCACCCGCACCCGCCCACCCCCCCCCCCCCCACCCCCCACCCCCCACCCCATCAGCAAAGATTAAATTCTACAATTATCAGCAGACTTTCCCGCTTATTTTTTTTAGAATTTCTTTTTTAAATTTAGAGTACCCAATTAATTTTTTTACAATTAAGGGGCAATTTAGTGTGGCCAATCCACCTTCCCTGCACATCTTTGGGTTGTAGGGGCAAAACCCATGCAAACACGGGGATAATGTGTGTGGTAGTATGTATTAGGGGTCATGTGGGACTGTGAAGCCGTGATGCTATAGGCTGACAGATACCGGATCCTGGTTGGCTGTTGACTCCTGGCTCCGCCCTGAAGGCGGAGTATAAGAACCCGAGCTTCTACCCGCCGCTCCATTCTGTTGCTGAACTGCTGGGGACAAGTCTCGCTCAATAAAGCCTCATCGACTTCATCTCTACTCGTCTCTCTCGTAAGTCATTGTGCGCTACAATTTATTGAGCGAGCTTAAAGGACTATGGAGCTCCGGATCACCCCGGAATGCCTGCGGATCAGCCCCCACGCAGCGAACTCGGCAGCAGTTTTTAAACACTGGCAAGCTTGTTTCGAAGGATACCTCCGAACGGCCCCCGGCCGGATCACAGAAGACCAGAAAATGCAGGTCCTGCATTCGAGGGTAAGCCCGGAAATTTACCCTCTCATAGAAGATGCAGAGGATTTCCCGACGGCGCTCGCAGCACTGAATAGCATTTACGTTCGCCCCGTGAACCAGGTCGACGCACGCTACCAACTCGCAACGAGACGGCAAAGTCCCGGAGAATCGTGAGAGGAATTCTACGCCGCGCTGCTAATTTTGGGACGGGGCTGCAGCTGCCCGCCGGTGAACGCGATTGAACACACGGACATGCTAATTCGAGATGCGTTTGTGGCAGGTATGAACTCTCCCCAAATCCGCCAAAGACTTTTATAAAAAGAGTCGCTAGGACTCTCAGAGGCACGGGCAATTGCAGCTTCCCTAGATGTGGCCTCGCAAAACGCCCGCGCCTACGGCCCCGACCGCGTGGCAGCCCCTGGGGCTCCGTGGACCCCCGTCGTGACAAACCCCCCCCCCCCCCCCCACAGGCTTGCGCGGTTAAAGCGCCAGATCATCCCGGAGGGGCCCGCTGCTATTTCTGCAGGCAAGCGAAAAACCCCCAGCAGCACTGCCTGGCCCGCGCAGCTATTTGCAAAAGCTGCGGCAAGAAGGGCCATTACGCGGCTGTGTGCCGGTCCCGGGGGGTCGCCGCAATCCCCGGAGAAGAACGAGCCCAGCGCATCCCAAACGCTCCCCAAACCCCCCAGCGCCCCATGTGCGACCCGCGGGCGCCGCCATTTTGGGTCCCGGCCACCACGAGGGGGTGATGGGCGGCGCCATCTTGTGACTCCCCAGCCACGTGCGATTCATGGGGGTGGCCATTTTCTCCACCCCCGACCACGTGCGATCCATGGGGGCGGCAATTTTGTCCACCCCCGGCCGCGTGCGATTCATGGACGCCGCCATCTTGGATGACAACAAAGGACCCCAGCATCGACGGCTCCACGGGGTCCGAAGAAGACGTCGAGACACTACGACCACGACTGGCTTCGGTGACGCTGGATCAATCACGGCCCCGGATGCTCCAGACGACGACAACAACGGTGCTGATCAACGGACACGAGACATCATGCCTGATCGACTCCTGGAGCACCGAAAGTTTCATTCACCCCGACACGGTAAGACGCTGTTTTCTGACCATCCATCCAAGTACGCAAAAGATTTCCCTAGCTGCAGGATCCCACTCCATAGAGATCAAAGGGTTCTGCATCGCGAACCTAACGGTGCAAGGGAGGGAGTTTAAAAACTACAGGCTCTACATCCTTCCCCAACTCTGCGCGCCCACATTACTGGGATTAGATTTCCAGTGTAACCTGCAGAGCCTAACATTTCAATTCGGCGGCCCAATACCCCCACTCACTATCTGCGGCCTCGCAACCCTCAAGGTTGAACCGCCGTCCTTGTTTGCAAACCTCACCCCGGATTGCAAACCCGTCGCCACTAGGAGCAGACGGTACAGCACCCAGGACCGGATATTTATTCGGTCTGAAGTCCAGCGGTTGCTGAAGGAAGGCATAATCCAGGACAGCAATAGTCCCTGGAGAGCCCAGGTGGTAGTAGTAAAGACCGGGGAGAAGCAAAGGATGGTCATAGACTATAGCCAGACCATCAACAGGTACACACAGCGAGATGCGTACCCTCTCCCCCGCATATCCGACATGGTAAATCGGATTGCCCAGTATAAGGTTTTCTCCACCGTGGACCTCAAGTCCGCCTACCACCAGCTCCCCATCCGCCCAGGTGACCGCAAGTACACAGCCTTCGAGGAAGACGGGCGTCTATACAACTTCCTAAGGGTCCCATTTGGTGTCACGAACGGGGTCTCGGTCTTCCAACGGGAGATGGATCGAATGGTTGACCAGCACGGGTTGCAGGCCACGTTCCCGTATCTCGATAACGTAACCATCTGCGGCCACGATCAGCAGGACCACGACGCCAACCTCCAAAAATTCCTCCAGACCGCTAACGCCTTGAACCACACATACAACGAGGAAAAGTGCGTCTTTAGCACAAACTGGTTGGCCATCCTGGGATACGTAGTGCGCAATGGGATAATAGGCCCCGACCCCGAACGCATGCGCCCCCTCATGGAATTTCCCCTCCCCCACTGCTCCAAAGCCCTGAAACGTTGCCTGGGGTTCTTTTCATATTACGCCCAGTGGGTCCCCCAGTATGCAGACAAGACCCGCCCGCTAATACAGACCACTACCTTCCCCCTGTCGACAGAGGCTCGCCAGGCCTTCAGCCGCATCAAAGCGGATATCGCAAAGACCACGATGCGCGCCATCGACGAGTCCCTCCCCTTCCATGTCGAGAGCGACGCATCCGACGTAGCTCTGGCGGCCACCCTTAACCAAGCGGGCAGACCCGTGGCCTTTTTCTCCCGAACCCTCCACGCCTCAGAAATCCGCCACTCCTCAGTGGAAAAGGAAGCCCAAGCCATAGTGGAAGCTGTGCGACATTGGAGGCATTACATGGCCGGCAGGAGATTCACTCTCCTCATCGACCAACAGTCGGTAGCCTTCATGTTCGATAATGCACAGCGGGGCAAAATTAAAAATGACAAGATCTTAAGGTGGAGGATCGAGCTCTCCACCTTCAACTACGAGATCTTGTACCGTCCCGGAAAGCTGAACGAGCCGTCCGATGCTCCATCCCGCGGCACATGTGCCAACGCACAAATAGACCGTCTCCAAACCCTCCACGAGGACCTCTGCCACCCGGGGTCACTCGGTTCTACCATTTTATAAAGTCCCGCAACCTCCCCTACTCTGTGGAGGAGGTCCGTACAGTCACCAGGAACTGCCACATCTGCGCGGAGTGCAAACCGCACTTTTTCAGGCCGGATAGAGCGCACCTGATCAAGGCTTCCCGCCCCTTTGAACACCTCAGTCTGGATTTCAAAGGGCCCCTCCCCTCCACCGACCGCAACACATACTTCCTGAACGTGGTGGACGAGTACTCCAGTTTCCCCTTCGCCATCCCCTGCCCCGACATGACAGCGGCCACAGTCATTAAAGCCCTTGGCACCATATTCACACTGTTCGGTTGCCCCGCATATATCCATAGCGACAGGGGGTCCTCCTTCATGAGTGACGAGCTGCGCCAGTTCCTGCTCAGCAAGGGCATAGCCTCGAGCAGGATGACCAGCTACAACCCCCGGGCGAACGGGCAAGTAGAGAGGGAGAACGGCACGGTCTGGAAGACCGTCCTACTGGCCCTACGGTCCAGGGATCTCCCAGTTTCCCGGTGGCAGGAGGTCCTCCCGGACGCTCTCCACTCCATCCGATCGCTGCTGTGTACCACCACTAACCAAACGCCCCATGAGCGCCTCCTTGTCTTGCCCAGGAAGTCCTCCTCCGGAACGTCGCTGCCGACCTGGCTGGCGGCCCCAGGACCCATCTTGCTCCGGAAACATGTGCGGGCGCACAAGTCGGACCCGTTGGTCGAGAGGGTTCACCTCCTCCACGCGAACCCGCAGTACGCCTGTGGCGTACCCCGACGGCCGACAGGACACGGTCTCCCTGCGAGACCTGGCGCCCGCCGGCAACACCCCCCCCCCCCCCAACACCGATCATCCCCTCCCTGCCACCGGCGCACCCCGCGACCACCCCCTTCCCGGGAGGATCGGTCCTCCTCCCGTGTCCGCCCAGGAGTGAAACAGGAACAAACACCGAAACGCTCCCGGAGACGACAACACCGGAACAAGCACCTGCACCACCACCGGGGCTGAGGCGATCGACGAGGAAGACCAGACCGCCCGCTCGACTCGTGGCATCGGCGTGACACCAAGAATGTTGTCGGACTGTAACAAAAATTTTTTCTCTTACTAATATTGTAAATAGTTTCACAAACGTTGTACATAGCCCAGTGTAGGGCGAAAACTGTAATGACACGCCCGAAATTTTCCTCCCAGGACCAGCCTTGTAAACCCCTACCACCATGCGAACCATCACCATGCCGGGTTCATTTTTAACAAGGGGTGAATGTGGTAGTGTGTAATAGGGGTCATGTGGGACTGTGAAGCCGTGATGCTATTGGCTGACAGATCCCGGGTCCTGGTTGGCTGTTGACTCCTGGCTCCGCCCTGAAGGCGGAGTATAAGAACCCGAGCTTCTCCCCGCCGCTCCATTCTGTTGCTGAACTGCTGGGGAACAAGTCTCGCTCAATAAAGCATCATCGACTTCATCTCTACTCATCTCTCTCGTAAGTCATTGTGCGCTACAATGTGCAAACTCCACACGGACAGTGTCCCAAAGCCGGGATTGAACCTGGGACCTCGGCTAACCACTGCGCCACCGTGCTGCCTGACTTTCCCACTTTAATTTCATTGAATTTACAGTGAAGGAGGCCAATCGGCCCATCGAGTCTGCACTGGCTCTTGGAAAGAGCATCCTACCCAACCACATACCTCCACCCTATCCCCATAACCCAGTAACCCCACTCAACACGAAGGGCAATTTTGGACACTAAGGGCAATTTAGCATGGCCAATCCACCTAACCTGCACATCTTTGGACTGTGGGAGGAAACCGGAGCACCCGAAGGAAACCCACGCACACACAGGGAGAACGTGCAGACTCCACACAGACAGTGACCCAAGCCGGGAATCGAACCTGGGACCCTGGAGCTGTGAAGCAATTGTGCTAATCACTATGCTACCGTGCTGCCCAAAGGATCAGTCCATTTGATCCTGTGACTATTCCATTTGGAACATAGAACAGTGCAGCACAGTACAGGCCCTTCGGCCCACAATGTTGTGCGGACCATTTATCCTAATCTAAGATCAACCTAACCTACACCCCTTCAATTTACTGCTGTCCATGTGCCTGTCCAAGAGATGCTTAAATGTCCCTAATGACTCTTGACTCCACCACCTCTGCTGGCAGTGCATTCCACGCACCCACCACTCTCTGTGTAAAGAACCTACCGCTGACCTATCCCCTATACCTTCTTCCAATTACCTTAAAATTATGTCCCCTCGTGACAGCCATTTCCGCCCTGGGGAAAAGTCTCTGGTTATCCACTCTATCTATGCCTCTTATCACCTTGTACACCTCTATCAAGTCACCTCTCTTCCTTCTTCACTTCAGTGAGAAAGGGATAGATCAATACAGGAATGCATTCTTTCTATGATGGTGGATACCCGAAAGTTCCATTTACAATTAAGGCAAGTCCCAGACATTGCGCCAAAATATTCAAAACACGGTTAATTTTAGCATTAATTAAAATCCAGTTCTATTAGAGAATTCCTGAGTTGCTATTTCAGCTTTTCACAAACCTTTACGAGCTCATTAGTTGGTGTCAAGTTTCGCAAAGGCAATCCAGAAAATATATTCGCTTAGACTTTCATTGGCCCGGATTTTGTGGTGTCAATGACAGTGAAACTGTCTTTGTTAGCAGTCTTTACTCCACTAAAACTGCACGTAACTGAAAATGCATATGTGGGGAGTTAGATGTGGAAATCCGGACGGTGCGGAATGTGGTTCTATATTTACCCAGAGGACATGCTGTTTTGGGTCCTCCATACTGGAATCATCGACAAGTCTTGGCACTGACAAAGAGGAGTACAGACACGATGGACCGAAGGCCCATCTTCCGTGTCACAAATTATATGATTCTATGAACTTCCATTCTTGCACTGTTGGTCTTCCGGAAGAAGCCCTTGAAAAGAGTACACTTTGGTGCATTAGGCATAAATGGGTTTTTAATTATGTAATAACTTAATAATTACTGCTAAACACTGGTCTAAAGAAACATATCCATTTTGGGCACGTTTAGTGGGGTATTTCTCAGCGCTAACGACCCAGCTATTAAACAGGACTCTTTTTTTCCCGGTCCAGCTGAGAAATGCCCCACTGAGGCCGTACTTAGCTTAATTTCCTGCACTGACGAGCTTAAATATAGTCCCCGATCTCTTGGCGCCCCTCCCACCATGCCCTCCGGATTCCCCCCCCCCCCCCCAATGCCCCAACTTACAGATTAAGGGGTCCTTGAGCACCCCCTCACCCCACTTCATAAGGGAAAGGCACCCCCGGGCCCGATCGTTGACATGTACAAACTAGCATCTGGGCACCCTGGCAGTGCCACCTGGGCACCCTTGCAGTGCTACCAAGGTGTCTAGGTGGCAGGGCCAAGTTGCCCGGGTAGCAGGGTGTTAGGACCAAGTTACTCGAGTATCAAGGCCAAGGTGCCCAGTGGCAGGGCCAAGGTGCCTGGGTGGCAGGACCAAGGTGGCCTGTAAGGGCAAGATCCAGATCACGACGTCTTACGAGATATTTTTAGATCTCCTGAGGTGTCCCGAGCCTCGTCACCGAGTGGGGTGCAACGAGGCAGTACGGTCACGCCCCTTATATTTATGGAATACTTATATTTTAAATTTTTTTTTAAAGCACCCAATTATTTTTTCCAATCACGGGGCAATTTAGCATGGCCAATCCACCTACCCTGCACGTCTTTGGGTTGTGGGGGTGAGACCCACGCAGATATGGGGAGAATGTGCAAACTCCACACAGACAGTGACCCGGGGCCGGGATTGAACCCCGGTCCTCGGTGCCGTGAAGCAGCAGTGCTAACCACTGCATCACCGTGCCGTCCCCATGGAATATTTATATCTGATTAGATTTGAAGTATATTCTTAGAAGTAGTATCTCACTCGTAGCATTAGCTTCAGAGTCTGTGAGTTGCATGTCATAATTTTAGGTTAATTTGATTTACTCATTCCGAAGTGATGGTTCTCAAAACTCACCCTAAACTCCATCGCAGAATGGCTTTTTCCCTCATTCAGTTAAAGCAGATGAAGTAGGAACTAATCTCCGCCTCACAAATTAAAATCCCTTCACTGGCTCCGATTTCCTGCTGACCAGGAAGAGTTTGCCAATTTCTGTCTACCCTACCAAATCATTTTGCAAATCATGACAGTAATTTGCTTCTTGAACAACATGAGTAAGCCATTAAGTAAACAATGCGCGGCTAAGTAGATGGTGGAATGTATTTCCAACTGTTAATGTTGAGCAGATACTGAACTCAACAGGACAAGCTAAATCTCATTTTATCCATTCCTCAGTCTTGTCTGAGGCATCCCTTACTTGCCAATTGAACATACGTGTAAGCTTGCAATGTGGGGGGGTGTCACTTCACCTTTCAAATTGGATTGGACAGCTTCACAAGATATAACCACCTGTGTCCCTTTTTAAAGTGTTCATCCTAGGGATATGGGCATCACTGGCAGTTACTGTCAATTTCAAATGACCTTACAACTGCATGGCTTGCTGGAGTTAACCATATTAGTATGGGATTTTTAAAAGTCATTCTTGGGATATGAATGGTGCTGCCCAGGCCAGCATTTATTGTCCATCTCTAATTGTCCATGAGATGGTGGTGGTGAGCTGCCTTCTTGAACCACTGCAGTCCAATTTGCTGCAAGTACACCCACAGTGCTATTCGGGTTGGGTTGGGGGGGGGGGGGGGCGAGAGTTCCAGGATTTTGACCCAGCCCCAATGAAAGAACAGCAATATCATTCCAGGTCAGGATGGTGATTGGCTTGGCGAGGAACTGACGGTGGTGTTCCCTTGTATCTGCTGCTGTGGTTCTTCTCGGTGGTGCTGGAGGTCATGGATTTGGAGTCATAGATAGGCCAGATCGGGCGAGGACTCTAGGTTTGTCTGCTTAAGGCTATTGGTAGAGCTTTTCCAACAATCTGGCAGCTTCATCTAAGCGGGAATCAGACGAGCAGAAACTTGGGCGAGGAACAGAGGGCTGTAGAGCACAGGGTTGGAAAGGGATGAATTTAATTGAAATAATTAAAATTTAAAATTTGAGATGTTGCAGCACCAGGAATCAAATTAGGTTAGTGAGGTCAAGGAGCAGGATTTTGTACAGAGGATCAGAGCAGCAGGGATTTGGCAATTTAAGGTGGGATTTTTTTTCCCCCCCCACAGGATGTGGATCTTGTTGGCTAGGCCCTGCACTTTTGCCCATCTCTAATTACCCTTGAGAAGGTGATGGTGAGCCACCTTTAAGAATCACTGCAGTCCATGTGGTATAGGTAGACCCAGTTAGGGAAGAAGTTCTAGAAATGTGACCCAGTGACAGTGAAGGAACAGCCAATATAGTTCCCAGCCAGGGTAGTAGGTGGTTTGGAGGGGAACCTACAGGTGATGGTGTACCCAAGCATCTGCTGCCCATCTGCATGGAGCATGGGAGACTAATTGGAAAATAAGAGTCAGGAGGTGATCCAGGCATGGAAGAATTGTTTTAGTCCAAAAAGGCCTGAGAAAGGGCCGTGGCTGGGCAGTGTTACACTAGTGGAATTAGGTGTCAATTGACCTCCTAAAGTTTAATAGTCTGTTCAAAGAGCAGAGAATTAAGATGGATTTTTGATCCTGCAGCTCCTCTCTGTCATCCCTATAGACACTGATCAGGTTTACTGTGCTTAAGACAATGATGTATTGTCCAGCCAAATACTTTGAACAAATGAGTTGTCACTTAATTATAATAGTTATCTTTTACAGAACTCAGATAATTACATGTCTTCTTGTGCCATGGTCTTTGTGACTCCCCAGTGTCGGGGGGGGGGGGGGGGGGGGGGGGGGGGGAGGCTATTTTTAAAATGGATAATTCTCCACTTGAAGACTAAAGATACCACCAAGTTGGATAATCCATCTTGCCCGAACACAGTTGAGAGCGACCTAAAAAAATCAGAACAGAACAGGTTGCACAAATTTCTTTGGACTTGACTATTCCAATGCAATTCTGGCCAGCCACCCACATTCTTTCCTCCATCAACTTGAGGGCATCTAAACCTCTGCTGCCCGCAAGTCCCATTCCTGCCACTCTTCTGCTTGCTCACCATCTTTGGCTCCAGGTCAAGCAATGTCTCAAATGAAAAATTCTTATCCTTGCTTCCAAGTCCGTCCGTGGTCTTGCTCCTCCCTATCTCTATAATTCCTACAAGCCCATAGCACACCTCTCATACGGATACTTCTGCATTCCCAATCATAATTGCTTCACCATTGGTGCTGTGTCGTCAGTTGCGCCGGCTCCAAGTTCTGGAATTCCCTCTTTTAAGAAACTCCTTAAAACGTACCTCTTTGACCAGGCATTTGGTCATTGACACAATGTAATTTGTGGGACCATGTTACGGGCAAATTGTTTTCCACATTACAACAGTGACAGAAATTCAAAAGTATGTCATGTGCTGCAAAGTGCTTTGGCATGTCCTGAGGATGTGACAAGTGCTATTTTTTGTCTCAAGGCCTGATTATTTTCATTAAGTGGTTAACAATATTTTAACACAAGCTTTCCAAGTTATGAGTTTGTAGAGGTTAGGCCATGTCTTTAACATATAAGCAGAGCAAACTATATGAGCCTGCCATTTGTAGACCAATACAACCAATTCCCTGTCTCAGACAGAAATGAAAACTATTTGCACGAGTCCACCACACCCTAGAAACTGGAGGCTTTGTGATCAGAGAAACACTGGAGAACATGTCTACACAAACATGTAAGATATTCAGTTTCATCTCAGGAGTCTCAGTGCCTGCTGCTTGGGGTTTAAAAAATGCCTTTTGAAATGAGGCTGCAAGTTAGTTAAAAACACATGGGGATGGGGGTGGAATTAATAATCGCTTATTGTCACAAATAGGCTTCAATGAAGTTACTGTGAAAAGCCCCTAGTCGCCACATTCCGGCGCCTGTTCGGGGAGGCTGGTATGGGAATTGAACCCGCGCTGCTGGCATTGTTCTGCATTGCAAGCCAGTTATTTAGCCCACTGTGTGAATTTCTTGTGTATTTGCATCCAGAGACAGAGAATAGGGGTGCAATGCAACACGTGGTGTAGAAGATTGTCAAAGCTTTGGGCTGAGGCGAGTTATACATCCAAAGAGCAGTGTGTCCAAATCGCCTCGATCCTCTATGCTACTCATCATTCCTTCATCCTCTGCCCACAGTAACGACCTGCCCCCAAGTTACAGAGCCTCATAAGGGCAAGTTTCCTACAGTTGTGCTTTGCTCAGAAGCTCTCCTCAAATTGTTACCAGATTTTCAGACTCAACAGGAAACCAAGTAGTTTTTCTGGTGTTATATTGCAACGGTTTGAATATAATACAAAATTATCCTCGCTGTGACCCGCTCTGCATTTATGTTACTTCAAATGCATTTTCTGGCATGAGAATGTCACATTAAAAATTGAAAAGCCTCTCTGACTACAGGCTCTTAAATACACTGTGCCTAATGTGTGTGAATAAGGATGAATGAGTTGAAACTTTAATTTTTGTACTTGAAGGAGGAGTGGATGCTGCGATTTAGAGGCCATCTTTGGGCCCCGATTGTTTATGTTGATTCACACTGAATTGCACTTTCTGGCTTTGGCTAATGAAATTGGCAGGAAATTTGAGTGTGACTTGAGATGGACAGTAAATTTGGTGCCCCTTCCAGCTTGCAGGAAATTCCGAGCAGGCTTCCAATCAAACATGTGCCATTTTTTGAGTAACATCTTAGCATTAACTGCGGAGGATCTGTTGTCCAGGTGGGGTGAATAGCCAGAGCCTCTGCATCCCAGGGATGTACATTACTACTGTTAATTGCTGAAGAATTATTGTTGACTTAGAATGCTGAGGCATGAAGAATTGTTCACTTTGCAGCAACTATAGATATGTTTTCTCAACAATATTTACATTCCAGCTAATAATTCAGTATCCGCAAACCCATTAGAAATGGCTCCAGTGAACGTCCGGTGGCGGCCGTGGTGTGAGTGGCTGCACATTTCGTGGAGGTGTTTTTGGACCTGTTCCCCGGCTAACGGTGGATGTGTTGAGGAAAAAAGGTACAGGAGTGGTGGAAGGAGAGGGTGTCCCACCGGTGGATGGATTCGTGGACCAGGAGTGGTTTTAAAAGGAAGGAGCAGTTGCGAGAAGTTGTACCTGCGACACAGAGGAAGATCGCGGAGGGTAAGGGTCTGGCCCTAACGCCTCAGTGGTCGATGGAGCACCTGGTGGACTTCTTGAACGAGAGGCTCACCCAGCTGAGGAAGGAGACTTTGGAGGACCTGGCAAGGACGGTAGACCGATTAAGGCGGGGATGGAAATGCCTGGAAACGAGGCTGAAAGCTCAGAGCCAGGCAATATACCTGGGAGGGCAGGGAACGTTGTGTGTACCAGGACCTGAGTGCAGAGCTGGCCAAGAGGAGAGCGTGATTCAATCAGGTGAAGGCTGCCCTCTTTAAGAAGGGATGAAGTTTGGAATGCTGTACCTGGCTCGCCTCTGGGTGACTTAGAATGGCCGGGAGCTTTATTTTGGGACGCCGGAGGAAGCAATGGAGTTTGTGAGGGACATTGGACTGGCAGGAGATGGAGGAGGTGTTCGTTTTTGTTCCTTTTGGTTTGTTTTCTCTGGGGGCCATTGTCCAGGGTTCTTCTGTGGGGGATGGGTGGTTGCTCTTTTATTTTGGGGTTTTGAATGTGGGTGTTGTTGTTTGCACCGGGATAGTGTTTGAGCCGGGGCGGTAGGATGCTAGGCGCGGGGGCTGCCGGGCTAGCTGGGCAGGCTAGTTCACGAAAGCTTAGTGGGGGATGAGCAGATGGATAGAGTGTTGATGGGGGGTTGGGATTGTTGTTTTGAGAGGGAGGGAGGGGGGGACTGCTGACAGGGGAGGGGCTTTTGAAATGTGGTATGGGGAGGGCCGATGACGGTGGACATTCGAGGGCAGGCCTGAGGGGGTACGGCACGCGATCTGGAGGCTGGTCCAGGACGGGATATGGTTGATCGGCAGGGAGGGGGTGTCCCCCGATCAGGCTGATTGCGTGGAATGTGAGAGGGTTGAATGGGCCGGTCAAGAGGGCTCGCGTGTTCGCATATTTGTGGAGTTTAAAGGCGGATGTGGCATTTCTGCAAGAAACGCATTTGAAGACTGGGGATCAAACTAGGCTTAGGAAAGGGTGGGCAGGGCAGGTATTTCATTTTGGGTTGGACTTGAAGACGAGAGCGGTAGCGGTATGGATAAATAAACGGGTAGTTTTTGAAGTGGGGAGCATAGTGGCAGACTCTGGGGGGAGGTATGTTATGGCGAGTGGGAAATTGGAAGGGATCCAATTGGTATTGGTGAATATTTATGCCCGAACTGGGATGATGTAGAGATCACGAAATGGGTGTTGGGGAAGTTCCCGGACCTGGACTCACACCGGTTGATGGTTGACAATGGGGGAAAACTATTATCTTCAAGTCAATGGAGAGCTTTCATCTCTTTCCTCCTAAGGTTAAGCAGAGCCATTAATCATCAGTTAATTACCAAACATGCTGACTGTCAGATGATTAACCAAAATAAAGGCCACCGATACAATAACTTGGAAAAGAAAAATTAATGATTATTAAATTATCACTTCTGGAAACACGATGAGATCCGAAAAGTTAAGAGTTGAGCGATCATCCTTGCCATTGTTTAGATGAAAAAACACAACAAAAGACACTGTTCTGATGTCAGCTGGAACTCTTACACCTCGACTGAATGAGCAGGACTGTTATTTACCGGCAATTGCCTTGTTCCGCGCAGTCACAAAGGCCCAATATGCCTAGGCGGATCAATACATCCATTTCAATGTGGGGCAAGCCCACCGGGATGCCCGAGCAGCAGGATTCGCCGCTATCGCCGGGGTGCCCGGGCCCAGGGGCGATCGATGGGTTCCATGTGACCCTATGGGCACCTGCGGATAACAGACCGCTCTACACCAACTGAAAGGGGTACCACGTTCAGCTGGTTTGCGACCATCAGCTCCGTATCATACACCTCTGTGCCCAATACCCGGGCAGTGTGCATGATGCCTTCATCCTGGCACACTCGAAGATTCCTGACATGTTCGAGAGCCCCTCCTCCAGGCTGACAGGGGTTATCCGCTGCGACCGTGGCTGATGACACTTATCCAGAGGCCATAGACCGACGCAGAGACCCGCCACAACGATGCCCATGCAGCGACCAGGAGTGTGATCGGGCGGTGCTTCAGCCTCCTGAAGATGGGGTTCAGTTGCCTGGACCACTCTGGAGGGGCCCTCCAGTATGATGCTGAGAGTGTCGTCCGCATCGTGGCGGCCTGCTGCATCCTCCACAACATCGTGCAGCAGAGGTGCGATGTGCTGGTGGGGGATGATGAAGGACAGGCCTCTTCTGACAAGGAGGATGCGTGGGAGGGGGAAGAGGGCAGGACATGGGGTCCAGGCAGGCACAGGAGGCCACACAACATGTACGCCAGGCTAATGCGCTCGGGCACTCGGATTGCCACTAGGTTCACCAACTAGAAGACGGGGGGAGGGGGGGGACTGGCCAGGGATACGGACACGGCATCCCAATGCTATGACTCCTGCCCTGCGACCTTGGTCCCACTGCAATGTCCAAGTGGCTCTGGCGCATGGCTGCCTGTCAAGCGGCAGCCCTATCCTGGGCCTCAGCCAGCCTCTGCACAGAATGCCCCAGGCCTTGGACAAGCTGATCCATGGCCGAAACCCTCGCTCCCAATGCCTCCACCGTGGAGGCCACCCGTGCGGTGTTGGCCTGTGGCACGCATTACTGGCATCATCCACTGCTCCTGCACGTGGATGGACTCCTCCAACTGTGCCTACAGGTTCTGGATTCTTGCCGAAAACCCCTCATGCAGTTCCTGGCTCTGCATGTTCCAGAAGCCCAGGACCCATCTGGACGGCAGCTAGTCGATGGGTTCGGCCTGCCCTCTGACCGTCCACCCCCTTGGGTGCTCCTGCCTGCACCTGCTGTACCAGGTCAACTGTGTGGTGCGCACCAGAGAGTGACCCAGGAGCCTATTCACTAAAGTGTCTAACCGAGATGGTGGACGGTGTTGGAGACAGCAGTGACGGAAAATCACTGTCAACCTCCGACCGGAGTTCCGTGGTCTCCTGAGTCTCAGGCAGAGAGCTGGTGTCCGAGTCGCTGCTCGGCTCACAGGGGGTGAGGGTGGTGTGGGGGTGAGGGTGGTGTGGGGGTGAGGGTGGTGTGGGGGTGAGGGTGGTGTGGGGGTGAGGGTGGTGTGGCGGTGAGGGTGGTGTGGCGGTGAGGGTGGTGTGGCGGTGAGGGTGGGGTGTCGACACATTTCATGTGGAACCGCAACTCAGCGGGGTCTCACTTCCTCGCTCATGGCCGCACTCCCCCTCTGCGACCTCCCAATCCTCTGGGCTGCCGGCCACGTCCAGGGCCCTCTGATCTGCCATGGTGAGGGGCCGCAGGTCTGGTGGTCCCCCTGCTGCCTTCTCCCGCCAGTTATGTGCGGCTGACTCGGCCACACACACACAAAACGACAGTGTTAGACAGTCTGATGCATGCAGCTCAGGGGGTGAGGTATGGGTTACGGGTGTGTGGGGTACGCAGGGTTAGTGTCAGTGCTACTCATCCTGGCAGCCCTGAGGAGGTTGTGATGTTTCTTCCGGCACTGCAGGCCGCTCTGGAGGACGTTGCCCGTGGCGTTGACCAACTCTGCCACCTGTGCCCAGGCACGATGAACGATGTCGGCTGGCAGCTTCCTGCCTGAGCCGGGGTATGGGGTCATCCTCCTCTCCTCCATGGTGTCCAGGTGGCTCTCCAGTTCCACGTCCGTGAAGCGTGGAGCTGCTCTCCTTACAACCATCTTGTAGGCTGGGATAAAAGAGAAAATGCTGGAAAATCTCATCAGGTCTGGCAGCATCTGTAGGGAGAGAAAAGAGCAAACGTTTCGAGTCCAGGTGACCCTTTGTCAAAGCTAAAGACAGAGAAAGTGGGAAATATTTATACTGTGGAGTGAGAATGAAAGATGAGTCATAGCCACAGAAACCCAGGGAAACGGGGCGCTAATAGCCACAGAAAGCAAGGGGAAATAGTGCTAATGGCAGTCCCCAGATAGAACCTAAGGTGTGAAAGGCCAAACTGCAGAGAAACTAACAAAGAAACTGGTTGGCTGGGATGGTGTGTGTGTGGAAGGCTGCAGCTCGTCAGCCTCCTGAGTGCCAATCACGGACCCGGCAAATCTGGCACTGTTTTTCATTAGAATCGATTGTGCTCCACGTGGCGCCGGTGCTAGTCCCTTAATAGTAGCAGAATCGGTGCAGGTGTGGTGATGATTTTTCTGTTGTGAAAGCCCATGGATTCTCTGTTGGCGTCAGCACTTAGTCTCAGAAACGGAGAATCCAGCCCAGTGTTTTTCACAACCACTGGACACCCCAAAGTGCTTTACAGTCAACGATGTATTTTTCTTTTGAAGTGTACTCACTGTTGCAATGTGGGAACAATACAGCATACCCCAAGGAGTGGGGCAAGAATCAGTTTAAGTAGTGATGTGATATTATCTGCTGAAACAGAAATTTTATTTGCACCTGCTATTTACCCCACTTTTGTTAGAAATTTCTAATGAGCTCAAAACCGACAGCACATTCCAGAAATAGTTTTGTCATTAAAATGATCTTTTGCCATTCTCGGAGCAATGGGATACAAATCAAAACAGGTTCTCCTACTTTGCCTGATGGCAAGACAATTTGTCAATGACCTAAATTCTTCCAGACAGACATTTATAACCAATTAAACAGCACAGCACCATTAGAAGGCTGCCTCTTAAAATGTTTTCATGATGTATGTTTTTGACTGTAACCAGTTTGCTGTACTAAATTTAAACAACAGTCATATTTTACCAAACTGATTCAAAATAGTTTAATGCCCAATATTAGATCTAGTTACGTCACTTGACTAAATTTTGGGGGAGGAGGAGGTGATGGAGGTGGGATAAATAAATCCATCAGGTGATTCAATTAGGAACCTTCACTCAATGGCTCTTTGGGAAATAAATATATAATATATGAAAATAGAAATGCTGCACAGCTCAGGATAGAATGGCCCATGAAAATAGAGCTGTACTGCAGCAGACTTATATAGGCACGGTGCACATCTCTGTTCCCTGTAAATATATATTTTATTATGATACTGAATTTGTAATCCTGAGGTCTAGCTGGATTACTGATCTGGAGACAGGAGCTCTCCACCACAGCAGAGGTTCTTCATGAAGGCCCCGCCTTCTCAACCTTGTCCCTCCTCTGCTGAGATGTGGTGACCCCAAGGTTAAATCACCACCAATCAGCTCTCCCCCTGAAAGGGTAAAGCAGCCTACGGTCCTTTGGAAGTATGACGACTTTACTTACTTTACTGTGGAATTTAAATCCAACTATCTAAAATAAATCAGGATTAAAAACGTGGGACACGATTCAGCAGACTTGAGATCGAGCCCACTGAACAGCAAGAAACATCTCCCTATTCAATGGCACTTTGCCATTTCTTTTGGCCTCGGGGAGATTTCTTGAATTACCTCTTTATAAGCACTGGTGTATTTTCCCCAACCCTTCAGAAAATCCGAGGGTCGGTTTATTTTACACACACAGAATACGGGAAGCGGTTTCCCGATACACGTCCGTTTTTGCATTCATACAATAAGGGGGAAGAGGGAAAAGAAAAAGATTAAGGGAAAAGTTTGCGATAAAAATACGAAGAGTCCACTAAGTCAATGTCCAATGAAGGTTCTTTCAGGCGACCTGGCCTGGGAAATTCCTGAACTTGGTCCGAGGAACTGGGTTGCAGGTTGAGTCTGTTCAAGATGCAGCAAAGTATTCTTGTATCCTGGAAGTTAGTACACTCCGTAAGGGAAATACATGGGGCCGGATTCTCCATTTTTATGACTAAATGTTGACGCCAACGGAGAATCTGTGGACTTCTACGACAGGAAAATCAGCGCCGCACCTGCATCGATTCTGCTACCGGTGAGGGGCTAGCACCAGCGCCGCGTGGAGCACCATCGAGTCCCATGAAAAATGGTGCGGGACTGGCCGGGTCCATGATGGACGCTAGCAGGGCTGATAAGCTGTAGCCGTGCATAAATAATACATGCCCCACACACACACTGCTCAAGGCCGGAAAGATGGGACAAGTTGTGCTGGAGCGCCCGTACAGCTGATTGGTCAGCTGGGGGGGCAGAGGGCACCCGGGGGTTGCCCTCAGGGGGTCACTTATACGACCCAGGGCACCAGGTTTAAAGCCGGGCTGTCAGCGGCATGCGCAGCTGCCTTTCTGGCTGCGGTAATGGTATTGCTTACCTGTCCACCCTGACCCCACAGCTCACCTTCTGGTCACACACCACTTCTTCCCCCAGTCCTGGCAGAAGCCCCCTGGCCAGCGGCACAACTGTCGCCGAAGTATGGTGGTGCTAGACACTCTCTCTCTCTCTCTGAGCAGCCACCATGCCAGTTCACGATGTTTGAGAGCACATGTGGACCGCGCTGTCGGGAACTCGGCCCATGGATGCGGAGAATCATGGATTGGCCTGCTAATGGTATGCAAACGGTGATTAAAGTACGTGCGGCTTGCGTCGCACTGACGCAGTTTTCGAGGTGATGGAGCATCGCAATTTGGCGTCAAACCCGCGCCTGCTGCAATTTTGGCATCGGAAGCTATTCTCCGCCCGATCGCATGCCCCGATTTCAGCGTCGGCTAACGGAGAATCCCGCCGATGGCTCTTTCTGGAAATCAAACTTTGAGAGAGATGGAGGTAAAAGGTAGGCTGCTAGCCTGGAGTCCAGTTGGCTCTCTGGAGGCAAAACGGCAATTGAATATAGAATTCAAAAGCTGTATGATTGTTGCAATTCAAACAGCTCAAGTTTCGAAAATGTGACATGTGATTTTGGGTCGACCTCTTCAACTAATGGGGCCCCTTGTAAAAACCCACTGTGATCTGAGCAGGTAAGTGAAGAACCATTAGCACAACGTTGAAGATGAGGAGTCACAAATTTGTGCTGACATTTCGTCCACTATCTTTTGTACTGGCTTGCCTGGACTGTTTATACAATGCAAGGAGTTTACACATTCCAGAGGATTGATGCGTTAGTCTTTTGTCCATTTATAAGCTACTCAGGAACTTCCATGATCATTGACGACCACTTTATCAGTCCAGCCATTTGTCCATTTTTTAAATTATAAAGTAACTAGGTTGAAGTAGATTTACATCTTTTCCTTAATGGCTTCTGATCATGACACGAGAGGTTGAATGACTTCCAAATATTAAAGATATCAAGAGATGTATATGGTTATTGTGCGGGAAAATGCCATTTAGGTCGAAGATCATCCAATGAATAGTGGAGCAGGCTCAAGAAGCTGGATTGCCTACTTCTCCAATGTAGTTAATTTCTGCCTTATTCAATCACTAACTTCTAATGAAGTTGGTAGTTATTAATTACTAACCGATGTCAAACAGCATAAGCAGCAAGTAATAGACAGAGCTAAGCGATTCCACAACGAACGCATCAGATTTAAACTCTGTAGTCCTGCCACATCCAGCCGTGAATGGTGGTGGACAATTAAACAACTCACTGGAGGAGAAGACTCCACAAGTATCTCCATCCTCAATGATGGAGGAGCCCAGCACATCCTGGAACTCCTACACCTCATGGACTGCAGAGGTTTGAGGAGGCAGCTCACCATCACCTTCTGAGAAGGGCAATAAATGCTGGTCGAAGCAGCGATGCCCACATCCCGTAAATGAATTTTTAAAAACTAGTTATCACTGCAATTTTTCAGAATCCATATCCCTTAAGCTTCCTGCTATCATGAATACAAGGTTGGTGTCTTGTCCGAATGCAGGTTGGTTGCAGGTAATTAGCCGTCCGTCTTGCTGCCCCTGAGTGACCAAAGAAAACATTTTGTCTGTTCCAATCTTATAAAATTGTCAAGGATAAAAATTGGAAGTTGGCCTCCTTTACTGGGGTTTACATTAGATGATAGTAAATGGACTAACTCATGAGAACCCAGCCCATTGATCAAGAAATTAGCCAGACCAGAATTTTGTTCCAGGTGGAAATTGAACTGGATATGCAGCTAAGTACGAGGTGGACAATTTGTGATAAATTGTTCATTGGCATTCCATGAATACATCATATTCAATGTAATCATGTTTCTGAACAGTACAAGAATTGGAATTCTGTTGTGATTCTTTAGTTCAGGTAAAAATCTTGAACTTGTGGCAGCCAGAAAGGCTGTCAATGAGAACTTCTGCTCATCAAACAACACATTTTTAAAAAATGGGTGTTAAACTTGTGGGTTGATCCAAATTAGCCTCTTTAAAATAACGTGCTGATTCAGCATGTTTATGTATGATTTGCGGGCGTTTTCACTCTATTATTCAATTAGCAAATCTATCTGGACATGTAGTTTTATCCTGCAAAAGTTAATCTGTCTCTGTATTTGAATTGAATTTGATTTATTGTCATGTGTACCGAGGTACAGTGAAAAATATCAGAAGAAATCAGGCAACTTGACAGGTATTACGTGTGTTCTTCAATGGGCAATATTCTAAAATTAGGGGCTGGCTCCTAAACTTGATCATGCTAAACAATACATGACAGAAGAGAGCATGTTTTAGTTCATCTCGGACCCTGTCTGGTTAGAAGTATCTTGAACAATTGAGTCAAAAGCATGAATTGTAACTCTCCGATCCTATTCCTGTAAAAACTGCGTTCAATAGGCACACATTTTTCTGATTCATTGGTGTAATTATATTGAAGCAAAGTACTACAATAATCTTTCATTCAACAACAAAGGAGGACAATTTAGTTAAAGACAGACTATACTCAGGGCAGTGCATTCAAATGTCGGACATGTAACTATCCATTTCGGGCAGCACGGTGGCGCAGTGGTAGCACTGCAGTCTCACGGCGCCGAGGTCTCAGGTTCGATCCCGGCTCTGGGTCACTGTCCGTGTGGAGTTTGCACATTCTCCCCGTGTTTGCCTGGGTTTCGCCCCCACATCCCAAAGATGTGCAAGGTAGGTGGATTGAACAAGCTAGATTGCCCCTTAATTGGAAAAAATGAATTGGGTACTCTAAAAAAATTTTAATTTAAAAAAAAATGTAACCATCCATTTCTGTGCAGGATTTGACTATGGATCATATGCCAATTTCATGCTGGTAAATACCATTATTAATCTCAACATGATGGGCCGTTCCCATCAAAAATGCATTCTGCATTGCATTTGTGTTTCTTGCACAATGGTGTGACAGAACATCAGTTTCTGGCACCTGTACCAGGTTGAGGAAGCTGAGTGTTAAAAATTACAGTCTGCTCATTGTCACAAACAGCTGAAAAGATTTACATTTATATCGTATCTTTTGAAGTGTACAGGTAGTCACTGTTGTAAAGTAGAAAACATGGCAACCAATTTTCACATAGCAACCTCCCACAATCAACAGTGCAAAAACAGACAAATAATTATTTTTGTAATCTTAATTTGAGGAATAAATTTGCCCAGAATACTGGGGATAACCGCCTTGCTTTTCTTCCAAATATCTTTTATGCACTCTTATGATATGGCCCAAATTCCAAAGGGAAACATGGAAAAGCTATCACAATGATTTGCAATTTGTACTTTATTACGAGAAAGTATCTGCACTGGAGTCAAGAGTAATAACACTCCAATGTGATGCAATGTGATGGAATGCTCTCCAATACCCCTCTTGGAGATTTAAAATATTAAATTACAACATTAAAAAAAGAAAAGAAAACTTAAACACCAAAGGAGTAGAATATAAAAGTAGGGAGGTGTTGCTGCAGCTGTACAAGGCAGTGGTGAGACCGCAGCTGGAGTAGTGTACAGTTTTAGACCCTTTATTTGAGGAGGGATGTGGTTGTATTAGAGGCAGTTCAGAGGAGGTTCACTAGATTGATTCCAGAGGTGAGGGGTTTGTCTTAAGAAGAAAGATTCAGCAGTTTAGGCCTATTCTCTCGAGTTTAGAAGAGTGCGAGGAGATCAAATTGAGGTATACAAGATGATAAAAGGTACTGACAAAGTGGACGTAGAGAGGATGTTGCCTCTTGCGGGCCATCTGGGACGAGGGGGGTCATAGTTTTAGGATAATGGGTAGCAGATTTAAAACAAAAATGAGGAGAAATCACTTATCTCAAAAGGTTACAAATCTGTGGAATTCACTCCCCCAGAATGCAGTGGTGCCAGGACATTAAGTAAATTTAAGGAGCAGATAGACAGATTTTTAATTAGTAATGGGTTGAAGGGTTATGGAGACCAGGCAGGAAAGTGAAGTTGATGCCAAGAGGAGATCAGCCATGATCGTACTGAATGGTGCAGCGGGCTCGAGGGGCTGAATTTTCTTTTTGAAAAACATTTTATTAAGGCATTTATAATTTTATAATAATAACAGTACAAATACAAATATAAACATAGTGCAAAGACCACCTCCCTTCCTCACAAGTCCCACCTCTTCTAAATAATAATCTAACACCCCCCCCCCCTCCCCTGACAGTTAGTTTTCTCCAAAGAAGTCGACAAATGGCTGCTACCTCCGGACGAACCCGAGCATTGACCCTCAAAGGGCGAACTTTATGCTCTCCAGTCTGAGAAACCAAGCCATGTCACTAAGCCAGATCTCTGAATTTGGGGGCTTCGAGTCCCTGCATGCTAACAATATCCGTCTCCGGACTACCAAGGAGGCAAAGGCCAAGACGTCAGCCTCTCTCACCCCCTGGACTCCCGGATCTTCCGACACTCCGAAAATCGCCACCTCCGTACTCGGCACCACCCTTGTTTTAACATTGTGGACATGACAGCTGTAAAACCCTGCCAAAATCCCCTGAGCTTCAGACATGCCCAAAACATATGGACATGGTTTGCTGGCCCTCCCGCACACCTCGCACACCTGTCCTCTATCCCCAAAAACTTGCTCATCAGGGCCACCGTCATATGTGCCCGGTGAACGACCTTAAACTGAATCAGGCTGAGCCTGGCATATGATGAGGGCGTGTTGAGTCTGCTTAATACATCCGCCTAAAGACCGGCCTCTATCTCCTCCCCAGCTTGTCTTCCCATTTGCGCTTTAGGTCCTCTACCTGCGTTTCCTGCGACGCCATGAGTTCTTTATAAATATCCAAAATCTTCCCCTCTCCCACTCCCGTTCTGGAAACGACCCTGTTCTGTATCCCCCATGGCGGTATGAGCGGAAAGGTCAAGACCTGCATTCGCAAAAAAATTCCGTACCTGCAGATACTTGAATCCATTTCCTACTGGCAGTTCAAATTTCTCCTCTAAATCCTTCAAACAAGGGAAGCTCCCACCTATAAACAGATCCCCCATCCTCTCAATCCCTGCTCTCTGCCATCTCCGAAACCCCCCATCCAGCCTTCCCGGTACAAACCGATGGTTATTGCCGATTGAAGCCCAGACCAATGCTCCCTCCACTCTCGTATGCTTCCGCCACTGCCCCCAAACTCTCATGGCCGCCACTACCACTACCGGGTGTGTGGCATACCGGGCCGGCAGAGGTGCCATTACCAATGCCTCCAAAACTTGTGTCCTTGCATGATGCCGTTTCTACTAGCTCCCACATCGACCCCCACCCGCTATCCACTTTCTAATCATGGCGATATTTGCCGCCCAGTATGAGTTGCTAAAGTTCGGCAGTGCCAACCCACCCACCCCCCAGCCATGCTCCATCAACACTTTCTTCACTGGCGGGGTTTTACCCGCCCACACAAAACCTGAAATCACCTTGTATACCCGTTTAAAAAAGGCCCTTGGATAAAGATGGGGAGGCACTGAAAAACAAACAGTAAGCTCGGGAGGACTATCATTTTCACGGTCTGTACTCTCCCTACCAGTGACAGCGGGCGCATGTCCCCACCTTCGAAAGTCCTCCTTCATCTGTTCTGCTAGCCGGGTCAAATTTAGTTTATGTAATAGCCCCCAGTTCCTTGCCACCTGGATTTCCAAATAATGAAAGCTCCCTCCCACCAATGGCAACTCTCCCAATCTCCTCTCCTGCCCCTTGCCTGGAGCGCAAACATCTTGCTTTTCCCCATATCAAATTTGTACCCTGGAAACCAGCCAAATTCCCCAAAAATTCTCATAATATCTCCCATCCCCCCTAACTGGGGCTGGTTTAGCCCAGTGGGCTAAACAGCTGGCTTGTAATGCAGAACAAGGCCAGCAGCACGGGTTCAATTCCCATACCGTCCTCCCCAAACAGGCACCGGAATGTGGCGACTAGGGGCTTTTCATTGATTTCATTGTAATTTCATTGAAGCCTACTTGTGACAATAAGCGATTATTATTATTATTATTATTATTATTATTAATGGATCACAAATATACAGGAGCAGGTCGTCGGCCTTGAGGGGCTGAATTTTCTACACCAGCTCCTCGTTCTTATTTTTTATGTTCTAAGACTACACTTACAGTTAAAATTAGTTCTACAACCATTTCCCAGAAGATTTTTGCTTCGTTAAATTCACAACCAAAAACCGCCCTCAGGGAACAGTCCCTAAAGATTGTTAATGAATAAAAGTTGCAGTAATATTACCACAAGATTTATACTGTTGCTGGAGGGGAGGTATTTTACAAGGCTCCTCGCTCTCTCACTTGATACAGGATATCCAAGGCCTAGAACAGGCAAACCCTTTTGTCGGGTTGGACAGAGCTCATTTTGCTTCTTTCACAGCTTTCTCCAAACACAGCCGACCCTTCAGGATATTCCATGGTCATTCTCGCTTCCCTACCCATTGAGCTTTTTAAACCCCATTGTTTCCAACTTTGTTTGGAAATGACCTTTCCCAGGAAATGAAAATATATCATGTTGTTTTATGGCTAGGACTTTTGAGGAAAAGTAAACTTAATACTTCACTTTATTCATTTATGATTTTTGCTACTTGTAAATTTTCCTTTTCAAATACAACAGTTAAACATCAACTCACCCCCTTATCTCCTCACAAAAAAATTATATTCATGTTGCTCCCTGGTCCTTCATCAATGACTTTGTTCAGCCCCACTTCAATTGCTTTCTTTTACACCTAACCCCTTTTGATGATTTAAACCTTGCAGTCTAACTGTCTTCAAGTTAATTACATTTGACACACAACCCCCACACACACACATATCCTCCATGCACACACATGACAACACACAGATGACACACACGTTCAGCATTGCACTGGCAGCGTCTACATTAACTCCTGTGCTTAGATCATGTAGTGGGACTTAAACCCAGAACTTTCTGACTCAGCTGAGAGTGAAGCCAACTGAGAGTCACCTGGCACTGCAACTGTGTCAACTGTTGTTCATTCAAAGGCCTAAATGATAGGAAAGGCAATTGAAAAAAATACATTCACTGCTGGCTGGGCAAGTATTTATTGCCCATCCCTAATGGTGGTGAGCTGTCTTCTTGAAGCACTGCTGCACATGTGGTGTAGGCACACTCGGTGCTGTTAGGGAAGGAGCTGTGAAGGAATCCATAGAATCCCTACAGTGCCTAAGGCAGTCATTCGGCCCATTGAGTCTGCACGACCCACTGAAAGAGCACTCTACCTAGGCCCACTCCCTCGCCCTATCAACAAAACCCCATAACCCCACCTAACCTGCACATCTTTTGGTCACTAAGGAGCAATTTAGTATGACCAATCCACTTCACCTGCATATCTTTGTGACAACATATTTCTAAGTCAGGATGTTGTGTGGTTTATAAAAGAACTTACAGGTGGTGGAGTTCCCATGCATCTGCTGCCCTTGTCCTTCTGGGTGGTAGAGGTGATGAATTTGGCTAAGGAGCTTTGGTGAGTTCCTGCAATGCACCTTGTAGATGGTACACACTGCTGCTACTGTGGGTCAGTGGTGCAGGGAGTGAATGTTTGTGGATGAGGTACCAATCAAGCTGGATGGTGTTCAACTTGAGTGCAGTTGGACCTTCACCCATCCAGGCAAGTGGAGAGCATTCCATCACATTGCTCACTGTGCCTTGTAGATGGTAGACAGGCTTAGGTGAGTTACAGGATTCCAAGCCTGAGTGCTTTTGTCGTCACAGTATTTATATAGCTAGTCCACTTCAGTTTCTGGTCAATGGCAACCCCCAGGATGTTGATAGTGGGGGACTCAACAACGGTAATACCATTGAATGTCAAATGGCAATGGTGAGAATTTCTCTTGTTGGAGATGGTCCTTGCTTGGCACTTGTATGGTGCAAATGTTATTTTCCACTTGTCAGCCCAAGACTGAATTGTGTCCAGGTCTTGCTGCAGTTGGACACGGACTGCTTCAGTACGAGGAGTCGCGGATGATGCTGAGCATAATAATAATCATCTTTAGTAGGCTTACATTAACACTGTTACACAGTGAAGTTACTGTGAAAAGACCCTAGTCGCAATATTCCGGCACCTGTTTGGGTACACAGGGGGAGGAGTCAGTATGTCCAAATTACCTAACAGGACATCTTTCGGGATTTGTGGGAGGAAACCGGAGCACCCGGAGGAAACCCACGCAGACACAGGGAGAACGTATAGACTCCACACAGACAGTGACCCAAACCGTGGGGTCCTGGAGCTCTGAAGCAACAGTGCTAACCACTGTGCTTGTCAGCGAACATCCCTACTTCTGACCATCTGATGGAAGGAAGGTCATTGATGAAGCAGCTAGTAGGGCTGAGGACGTTCCCTGAAAAACCCCTGCACTCATGTCCTGGAGGGGAGATGATGGACCTCCAAACTACAACCATCTTCCTCGTGCCAGGTACAACTCCAACCAGTGGAGAGCTTGCCACCCGATTCCCATTGACTCCAGTTTTGCCTGGACTACTTGATGCCATACATGATCAAATACTGCCTTGATGTCAAGGCCAGTCAGTCTCATCTCTGGAGTTCAGCTCTTTTGCAGAGCCCAGCTAGATGCACGCGAGGGACAAGCATATTTTGGATAAGCTTAAATAAAACTAAACGGCATCCACAAAGGTTCTCTGTTGCATCTTTGAGGATGGTGGGAAGTTGTACAATACAAGGCCAGCTGGCCTGCCATTAGGTGGTGGTGGTGTATTCTGATGTTGCATCCTCCCATCCTAGCCAGTTTCCTATCAATAAACAATGAGCAAGCTGTTAAAAACAAACAACTCTTCAAACATGAAAGAAACTGCATCTGGGATTATGGCTTCAGTACTTCAACCTGTCTTGGCCAGAAAAACTGCTTGGGCAATCTCACGATCTGTTGAACTACTTTGCAACCAGCAAAGGCAACTTTTGGCCCCTTGGCCAAACAATACAGATCTAATATTTTCAAAGGAACTCAGGGTGCTGGTGCACTCTTCAAGAACGCTATGTTTCCTCATTTAGACTTGGGCAAGGACCCCAGTTATCTGAAATAAAACTTTCCCAGTGAGATTTATTAGACGGGCAAATCATTGAAAGATATGTGAATAAAGTAAGACAGGATTTAAATTTTGAAACCTCAGGAGCGAAGTACTAAAGACATCATGGATGCTGAGTGCAATCAACATGGAAAATGGTCTGATTCTTGGAAATATACCTAAGGGCTTAATAATATTCTTTACATTTGAAGTGTTGGAATATAATCATAAGGTTCTATTCTGCCAAAGATTACTCAGGGTATCGCATGAAACAAATCAAATACCTCACATTAATTGCAACATATTGCTGACTATTTTAACTAGTATTGCAACATAAATTTCAATTTGTCCAGTGCTGATATCATTTATTCCTAACTCTAAGCGCAAAATCAAAGCCAGCTCGTTCTTTCCCATTGAAAATCTAAGTTAATCATTTTTTTAAAAAAGTACTTTAACTTGATATTTTTCAATTTACATGCAAGGCTCTTATAGGGAAAGAACACTATTCAAACTTATCTTAGGTTCCTTGAATGGTGCCACACAGAAAGAGGCCATTTGGCCCATCAGGTCTGGACAAGCCCTTTTGTAGGGCAATCGAGTTTGCCCCAATCCTCATGCTCTTTCCCCATATTCCTGCACGTGTTTTTCATCTTTATGTATTTATCCAATTTCCTTTTGAAACTATTATTGAATCTGCATTAACCACTCCATCGGGTTCTTTTGCCAACTGGATTAACAGAATCACAGAATGGTTACAGCACAGGGGGTGGCCATTCAGCCTGTCTTGCCTGCACCAGCTCTCCGTAGGAACAATTTACCCAGAGCCACTCTCCTACCTTTTCCCTGTAACCCTGCACCTTCCTCCTTTCCAGATAATAATTCAAACCGCTTTTGAAATTCTTCGATTAAAACTGCCTCCACCACACCTGCAGGCAGTGCATTCCAGATCCTAACCACTCGTTGCGTGGAAAAGATTTTTCTCTTGTCTCCAAGGTTTCTTGTGCCAATTATCTTCAATCTGAGCCTTTGGTTCTGGATTCTTCCAACAAAGGCAGCACGGTAGCACAAGTGGATCAGCACTGTGGTTTCACAGTGCCAGGGTCCCAGGTTCAATCCCCCGCTGGGTCACTGTCTGTGCGGAGTCTGCACATTCTCCCCGTGTCTATGTGGGTTTCCTCCGGGTGCTCCGGTTTCCTCCCACAGTCCAAAGACGTGCAGGTTAGGTGTATTGGCCATGATAAATTGCCTTTAGTGACCAAAAAGGTTTGGAGGGGTTATTGGGTTACAGAGATAGGGTGGAAGTGAGGGCTTAAGTGGGTCGGTGCAGACTCGATGGGCTGAATGGCCTCCTTCTGCACTGTATATTCCATGTTTTGTTCTTGAGGAGAACAGTTTCTCCCTATCTAGTCTGTCCAGACCCCTCATGATTCTGAATACCTCGATCAAATCTTCTTTCACTTCTCCAAGGAAACCGGTTCCAATGTTTCCTATCTATCTCCATAACTAAAGTTCCTCATCCCTGAGACTATTCTTGGGAACCTTTCCCGCACTCTCGCCAATGCCTTTACATCTTTGCTGAAGTGTGGCACCCAGAACTGGACACAATATTCCTGTTGATGCTGAACCAGTGTTCCATATACGTTTAACATTTCTTATTTGCTTTTGTACTCCATGTCCCTATTACTAAAACCTAGAATGCTGCATGCTTTAACTTCAAATCTGTGCCCTCAACCATTGAAACAGTTTCTCTTTACTTATCTCTGAACTTTTCATGGTTTTAAATACCTCTATCAAATCTTCTCTTCACCTTTTCCACTCCAAGGTGAACAAGTGCAGTCTATCCATGCAGCTAGAATCGTTCAACTTTGGAACCATTTTCGTATATCTCTTGTGAACTTTCTCCAGTGCCGTCACACCCTTTCTGAAGTGTGACGCTCAGAATTGGACAGTGTACCCAACTTACCAAGCATTAGATAAGTCACTTTGAAAGATGCTAAAGTATATTGCATGTAATGATTGCAGCCATTTTTATTGCCCTTGCAATAGCCTTTAAACTATTGCTGCCAACATTCATGGTTCCTGCTCATGATTCATGAAGGAATTTTAGCATGAAGAAGCCAAGTTAAATTTTGCATGCAAAATATAAACAATCAAAAAGGCTTCACAGTTTATAAGTCTTGGTGAATTAAGAATAATGGATGACCCTTTAAAGGGTGCATTACAGTGTTTCATATGATGCCAGATGCCACTTAAGCACGAGACTGAATCTTCCACTCCCTGGTCTCAGTGTTCAATTGAGTGTGAAAATAAAATTAGTGGGCAACAGCTTGCTCTCAAATTAATAGTAACGTTAATGATACTCTCAATTATTTATGCACAACCAGCACAACAATTCTAGGCGAATAGTCAGGTGCGTGATTCATAACTGATATCGAAAAGTTGCTTTACAAGGTCTGCCACTCCCTCAGCTGTGTAAAAAATGGTATCTCCCAACACTTCACCATTAAAATGCATTGAATGCAGTGAAGTTACTGTATTTGTACACTAAATGCAAATTAAAATACCTCAGAAAGTTAAGTCTCATAATTTCTTAGGTCTAAGAATACTTTAGCGATGTTATAACAGTCAAATACTGCCAACCAACCTCTGTTGCACTGAATATTGCAAGAGTGGTGTCTCATTCTTTCAGGTTTTAATTGTTGCTGGAGATTTTATAAATGTAAAGTTATATTTTCAAAACTTTTTTTTACTGTTATATCTTTTTTTAGTTCTTCATCTTTCTTTATTACACCTCTTTATTGTTCCTGGTTCGACATTCAATTCACCTACTATAATTTGAACTTCTTTCTCAATCCTTGCCTTCTTAATTTCATTAGATGTTTTGCCAGATGGCAAAATATAGCCCATAGTATCTTGTCCTCCCACCAGGAAGGTGCCTTCTATTTATTGCCTTCCCAACGCCGAGCAAGGTTGCTCTGACATTCCTTCCTTGGCCATGCTTGAATACTTCCCCTGGCTGAGATTACCTTGTTTATGTGGTAGTACACTCCCATGTCCCACTGTTCCTTGTAAAACAGTACGAGACTCCTGACATCCTGCTCCATTAGTCTGAGTGATCGTGTCTTTTTCATATTCATGTTGTAAAACTGTTTGATGCAACTCGTAAGCTGTAAAAGTATTCAGTGATGTCACTGTGAGAAGTTGCAAGACCTGTCAATTGCCATACGCAGACCATCACATTCAAGGAGAATTGCCTGGTGGAAAACAACTTCCACCTTCACTAGTCCAGCTGTGATGGTTCATATTTATAATGCAGCCGCTCAAGGGCTCGAGTAGTGAATGAAAATTGCAGCTGGAGCCAAAATTGGCTGTACGTTTCCCATCAGAGTAGTGAATAGTTTGTAATGGCTGTCAAATATATGACCAGCAATAAATGTAAAAGATTAAACTACTATTAAACACACCTCAGTGCCAACTCTAAGCGGGTGGGCAATGAAAATGCATCTTGCTCTGTGTATATGAATTCTACATATGCTTTCAGTCTCAACTGTTTCAACAGGATCAAAAGAAATATAAGCCACATTCAATTTTTTACACATGTAAGGGTTTTTCCTGTTTATCGCCTTATTTCCCCTTTCTTTTATTTTGCCGTTATCATTTTTGATTCAGGAATGATTAATGGGCATGCATCTTTAAGTCAAACAGCAGAGAGAATGAGGAATTCAGAAGTCACAGGAGAGACCACTCTGCTAGTTTGAACAGCATCTTCAGATTTTTTAGCACCAGAGATAGATGGGGTTGGGACTTGGTCGAATTGATTGGCTGGGGAACAATGAATTGGTTCAAAATGCATGCTCTGCCTGGTAACAGGTGGTGATTAGATCATGTCCCGGTGGAATGATTTTCAGAGTCCTAAGGAGCTAATTTTGACTTCTGGAAGCACAAGGCTGGCTGAAACGGAAAATTCCCGGGCGTTTTACAATGTTAAAATCAGCACCGAACCCTCACCAATTCCGGGACCAGTGACAGGCCTGCAGCGGCATGGGTAAAACTCCCAGCTCCCATGCCAAAAATGGCTGCAGAATGGTCCGGTCCGTGGCCACGCATGCGTGCGGCGACAACCTGCAGCTGTCGAGCCATAAGACATTGCGCAGCCATGCGCGGACCCGGCCTGCCAACTATGGCCCCACAGGTCACCCCCTGGCCACCCCACGACCAGTCCCCACAGCCCTCGCAGTATCTCTCCCGGCCAGCAGCATGGCTCCTGGCCAACAATGGATTCCCGAACTCTCAAGACCACTCATCAACTGCGCGGTCGGGAAGTCGGCCCATCGGGGGAGGGCCTTCCGATGATGCACCAATGCCATTCCAATGTCATGTGGCGTGATGACGCCATTTCAGGGCGGAGACTCAAAACCCAGCGTCAAACCGGCACCGCCCCCGATTTGGGCGCCAGAAGGGATTCTCCGCCCAATCGCCGATTATTATAATATGATTATGAGAATCCCGCCCTCTCTCTTTTACTCATCTTTTTTTTTTACCTCTTTCTTCCCCTCTGTATTTGTCTGTCCTGTGTGTGTCTAGGGGGGGGGGGAAGAAGAAGAGCAAGTAAAATCAGGGAAATAAGGATTAGAGAATAGTTAACCAGTTGTATTTCATTAATATTCTTTTTATTAATAAAACATGAATAATTAATGGTGAATAATTATTGGACAGCCAAGGGCCAGAGACTTTGAGTATTTTCTAAGAATTATTGGTTAATTCACTTGTGTTGTGACTCCGCATCAAATGTGGCTTGAATTGACTGCGCACTGGCCCAGAGCGTCAAAACACACATCAGACTTAAAGCCTTCTTAACTGCCTGCTTCTCCTGCCTAGCAGAGTACACCTCTCCCAGATGCTTGTAAGCCGATTAATCCACTCCCAGATTTCATAACCCCCCCCTACTATAATCAATACCACAAATCATCCATTTTCTTACAAAAGGATAAAATCTCTCTATGTACACATAGACACTTTGCAGCAGCATAATAATCACTGGCGCAGTTGAGCAACAAATCAGAACTAGATTTTTTCTGAGGATTTACTATAGTTCAAAAAATGTAGACGATTAAATAGGCATATTGTATGCATAAATCCATTCTTGCATTAAACCATTATTTCTAGTAGTAACCAGCACACTTCAGGTAATATTTGAATTTCACTAATCTTGCTCCTCTAATGACAATCTACCCCTTCTCTATCTCTGCTCGACTGTGCTTTTTGAATAGTAAACAGAAATGTAAGAATACCACTTGGCCCTCAGAATTTCGAGTTGGGGTGGCCAGGGAAAAAATACTTGCCCTCGAAATGTCAAACTTAATAACTGTTACGAAATTGGTACCCAACTTCAAGACGTTTAGAAGATAATGGTTTATATTTGTTCACACAGTCAATTTAACAGTAAAATTTCCAAACAACCTCAATTGTCCTTCCAAAAATGTACCTACTCGTTCCAAACATGTCAAGATTAAAGAGATAACACTCCACACTGTAACAATGAATCAATGAAACAGCAAAATGGATGAATGTGGTCATTTTCTAAAAGCGTGAAGAGCAAAACTATGCAAAGTTTCTCGCAATTGCTACTGCATTTCTTAGCAGTTAACTACTTCTGAGTCAACTACTGAGAAGCATATCTAATTTCAGTGCTTGTTAAATATGTAACTGAACAGTTAGTGAACCAGTTTAAATGACTGGTTGCACCTTCTGTTCTATTCCTATCTATACTACGTTCAAAATAGAGTCTACTCAGTCACAATAAACACATTTACTTTGCCAACTCGACTGACTGGTGAGAATTAAACATATGGGGTGTTAGGCAAACAAAGGTAGTATTAAGGGATTTATATTTGTATTAGTAAACAAAAGAAATAAGGACCAGGATTCTCCCCTACCCGGCGGGGGGTCCCGGCGTGATGGAGTGGCGGGAACCACTCCGGCGTCGGGCCACCCCAATCCGTACCTTTAGGGGCCAAGCCCTCACCGTGAGGGGCTAGGCGCACGCCGGAGTGGTTTCCGCTCCACCGATTCGCGTGGAAGGCCTTTGGCGCCACGCCAGCTGGGGCAGAAAGGATTTCGCCGGCCGTCGGAAGTCCGCGAATGCACAGGAGCGTCAGCGGCTGCTGACGTCATCCCCACGCATGCGCGGGGGGGGGGGGGGGGTCTCTTCCGCGTCGGCCATGGTGAAGGCTGTGGCCAAGGCGGAGGGAAAAGAGTGCCCCCACGGCACAGGCCCGCCCGTGGATCGGTGGGCCCTGATCGCGAGCCAGGCCACTGTGGGGGCACCCACCGGGGCCAGATCCCCCCACCCCCCCCGCCCTCGGACCCCGAAGCCCACGCGCGCCGCCTAGTCGCGTCGGTAAGAGAGGTGGTTTGATTCTCGCTGGTGGGACAGGCATTCCAGCAGCGGGACTTCAGCCCATCGCGGGCCGGATAATCACCGGGGGGGGGCCCGCCGACCGGCGCGATTTCCGCCCCCGCCGAATATCCGGTGCCGGAGAATTCGGCAACCGGCGGGGGCGGGATTCACGCCAGCCCCCGGCGATTCTCCCACCCGGCGGGGGGTCGGAGAATCCCGCCCATGGTATCGTTTTAAGTAGATTTAATTTAATGTTTCTGTGCCGAGAACAGTAAAACCTATAGGTGTTTGTACATGTGGGGGCTTGCTTAAGTTTCAATTGTGTTTCTATTGTGATACGAGAGGACTACAGCATGAAGAATAAGTGAATAGGCCAGCAAAGGTATGCAGTATTGCTTAATAACTGGAGCCTTGTAAGGTAGAGAAGGAAAGTGAAGTTGGTGACGAGAGGAAATCAGCCATGATCATATGGAATAGCACAGCGGGCTTGAGGGGCTGAATTGCCTGCTCCTGCTCCTAGTTCTTACGTTCTTATGCAATGTAGGAAACATGACAATGAATTTGTACACGCCAAGCTCCCACAAATAGAAATGTGATAATGACCAGATAATCTGCTTTTTGCAATGTTAACTGAGGGATAAATATTGGCCAGTGTACTGGGGTAACTGCACTGCTCTACTTTGAAATAGTGCCACAGGACCTTTATGCAGATAGTGGCTTCAATTAGCATCTCTTTTTAAAGGCTGCACCTCCAACAGTGCAGCACTCGCTCAGTACAGTGTCAGCCTACATCATGGCACTCGCATCCTGGAATGCGACTTGAATCCACAACCTGAATCCTGTCCCCATTGCCAAATCATCCTCTTGCCCACAAGCCCCCGATTCCCCAACCTTATTTCCTTCTGATTCTGCCATTCCATGGTCACCATTTATCAGTCTCCTTCTCTCACCCCATCCTGCCTCATCATCGAGCGAGACATGTCTCTGCAGTGGCATCTGGAGTTGTCACGGGGGATGGTGCGGGTGTGCATGCGTCACGAAAGGACAAAGTTTCCCCCTGGCTCTTAGCAACAATGCCCCAGCCCTATTGAAACATGTGAGCCTTGACTGCACTCTGGGGTATCCTTGCAAGTCACAGTTGTTCACCATCTTTCTCAGGGCATCCAGAGACGCCTCCACCCTGAGAATCAGGGCTCCTCATCTCTCGCCTGCTATTCATCGTCCACACATTCACCCTCATGGTGCTCCACAGCTAATCAAAGCAAGCAGGCTCTTTGCTGGTGAATTGGATGATTCCAGACTGTCAGTCAAACAGTTTTTCTCATCTCCAATTTTTTCTAAACTAAAAAAAAAAAGAAAAAAGTCTTTGAAGGAGAGGAGAAGCCACTTTTATAGTGGCTTTGTTCCGTGGCTTCTAGCAGCAGCATCCAGGGATGAATCTTTCATTGCTGGAGAATCTGGGACAATCCTGGAGAGCTGGCACCGAACTGAGGAAGAATTTTTTTTTAATGCCTGAGAAACCCTCCCAGGGGAATAGCATGATGAACAATATTTAATGCAAATTGTCATGATATTCAAACATACATCATAACACATACATAATGATAGACAGACCAACGGACCAATTAGCACACATAACATGACAGCCAATCACAGACAAGAGCAGACACAGTATAAGACAAGAAACACAACACTTCCTGGGCAGTCCATCTGGAGACAGCACAGGGCCAGGACCTCATAGCAAGACACTCACACAGTCACAACGTGCTGAGTACCAAGTCTGATGTATAAATAGTTGGATGGAATAAAACTGTGTTGTACCAATCGCAACCATGTTGGTTCATCTGTACCTCAGAACACCCAAAACCTCACAAATGTGGACCAGATGGTTCCATAGCACTAACCAAGCAGAACGATTAGCAACATTATGCATGGATATTAACAGCTATGAGGAAATGGAGATGGGGAGGAACTGACAAGAAATAAAGTGAAATAATAAAGTCTCTAGATACACTCTACCTTGAGGAAAACGCTCTAGTCTCAACATCAATTAGTTTATGTTTGACTTGTCATGATTAATTTAGAATCATATCTGAATTACAGGTTGCTAACAGCATGAATCAGCCAAACCGACATGTTGGCTAAATTCACACTGCATATAAACTGCACCTTAATCCTGCACCACATACAGGGACCATGATGAAAAGGTGCAAAGAGATCTCTATGATAAAGAATAAAAACTGGATGGTTTACAAGGTGATAAAATGGTTAACTGCCACCTGTGAAGTCATTCCAACAGATGTGGAAGGCAAGAGCTTTATTCCCAGATCAGGTTTCTCTATGCCTATTGACCTCAAGGGAAAAGCTCTCACACAGTGTGAAAGCCACAATTATACACCATGTTTAATAGCGAAGATGTCTATCTTCCTTTGTTCTCCTTTAATAAATGTTTTTTAAATTATTAAAAGAAAGAGAGGCAAGTGAACGTTACTTTACTGTAAGCCAAACTTTCTCACCAAACCTTGTGCTGGATTTTAGGAATGCAGCACTTCAGATCAATTTTTCATGCTTAGTGCAGAGGAAACTGCTTTCAAGTAGCTATTAGTGGCTCACAGACTAAAATGACATGGATGTGCAGATGTGTTGCAAGATGGCTCTGATGCAAAAAAGGACTTGCTTTCATTATCATAAAAGACCAATGAGTGCTCACGCCATCCCAATCTACTAGCACAAATTTAAGCAGAGATCCAGGCTTGCATGTGTATTCAGGAGATAGTTGTGTTTAAAGTGTAAATTAGAATATTTGAATTTGGATATTTATTGTCACGTGTACCGAGGTACAGTGAAAAGTATTTTTCTGCGAGCAGCTCAACAGATCATCAAGTACATGAAAAGAAAAGGAAATAAAAGAAAATACATAATAGGGCAACACAAGGTACACTTTGTAATTACGTAAGCACCGGCATCGGATGAAGCATACAGGGGTGTAGTGTTAATATAAGAGGTATTAGGTAAGCACAGCCTCGTTCCAGAAAGGCAAAATATGAACTTTTATGGAGGGAAACCATTGTCACGCAGATGAACCTTTCTTTAGAAATCCAACCATGAAGCAAACCATCACTGCATTTAAGTTCTTTTTAATGCTAAAAATATAACTTTATATGATGGGTTAACAGCTTCAAAAGAAAAAGCAACTGGCACCACTTTGTCAGTGGTTTAAATAAAGCAATTGACTTCATTTTTTCTGATATGAATCTTGCATGATGCAGGACACAAACCTGTCTCCTCATTATTTTCATTGCGTTTAATAGCAGCTTACAAATGGACAGGCCATAAAACAAGGATACTCTTCATTGCGCTCGCTTTCAATAGTGAAGGCCTTCCATGTGGAAACAAATGCCTTGCGATATTTCATAATCAATGAAGATACTCAGTAAAAGACAATTCGTGAAATTGAAAGGCATCCTGGAGGATTTTAATGTTTGGCAATTTTGGTGCTGCAGTTGGCTAATCAAGACAAAATGAAATCATCATCTCCAAGTTGATGAAAAGGAATGGAACATTTCAGCAATTCATACTACCCCAAATAATTTCTCAGCATCAGTTTCATTGCCTTTCGTCTTTCTCCCATTTTATTCTTTCAAGACCTCACTAAGCATCTAAACTAAAATGGGGAACTCACTGACTGGAGATTGGGAGGCATTGAGCTACAATTATGCTATTTGTGATACAAGTCCTCCAAGTACTTTTACAGCAGTGAGGTTTCTACTCTTACACTGTGCTTTGAAATGTTTTGATAATTACCAGCCTGAATCAAGCACGACTATTCTAAAACACAAAGAAAAGTAATAGTAATGATGCTTTAAATTAAATAAATGTTGGTGTGCTTTAATAGATACTAGATGACTACCATCAGTATTTCAGCTATAGTCATTTTCTGTTTGCTTCCCAGAGGTCTGTTTGGTCACCTGGGTATTAATTTGCCTAACAAGCCTCGAATTCCAACTTTGAATTGGAGGTCTCAAGATGGATTAGGGGGATTTTGGAACAAGCTTAAAACCAAGGTGACTCTAATCAGCAGCCTCCACAACTTTTAGTCATCAGCCAGTCACTTTAATTATCTTACTAGGCTTCTGTGCAATTATGCAGTCACACAAATCATGGAAGCATTCATTCATTCATAGATTATTCTAAGTAGGTCCCAAATTAACAGCATCAAGTTCCCTCGAGACAAAGCAGCAGATTTGCTTTTATCACCTGAATCTTGCCTCTCTCCTCTCCTACAACCGAATGGGTCATTTGCCCAGGCTGAAATCAATCACAAAAACTTCAGAAGGTACTTCAATAGTCTACCATAGTTAAAGCAACACAGTGCCAGGATTGCTATATTTTTACATAGAAGTACATAGAATCAATAGCAAAGAAACAGGCCATTCAGCCCCACTGGTCTATGCCAGTGTTTATATTCCACATTCCTTTGCAACCTACTTCATCTATCAGCATCACCTTTTCTTTCTTTCTCACTCATGAAATTATCGAGTTTCCCTTTAAATGCATCCATGCTATTTAACTCACATTTTAGGGTAGCAATATCTGTATCCCAACCACCATCCTGCTAAAGAAGTCGCTCTTGAGTTCCAATACTTAACAACTTCATGGCACAGGGTGATTTCTACTTGAAGTCTCTTTTACAGTCAGACTATATATGTAAAAATCAGAAAAAGTTTGAAAATTTGATTTTTCAAGGAATAAGCTTTAAAAAAATTATTTAATGGAATACAAGTGTCGTTAGGTAGGCCAGAATTTCATTGCCCATCCCTAATTGGCCTTGAGAAGGTGGTGGTGATCTGCCTTCCAGTCCATGAAACCCTGCAGAGGAAAATCCCAATCTTTTAATGGGTTATTGTAGCAGATTTCACATCAACGGTGTTTCTCAGCTGGGCTGAAGCAGAGTCTAACTCTTAATTTTAAAATTATAAAAGTGCCCAAGTGATGTGTTGAACTAGCAAGTTAGGATGTACCAGAATGTACTGCCTGTGGTGTTGGGTGCTCTGGTGCACAGATGAGCCAACACAGTTGTATGTGGTACAACTCTATTTTATTTTAACTCTTATAATACAGTTCGTTCTGGATACTCTGCACATGCTGTCCCCCTGAGTGTGTTTGGTAGCAGATCTGTCCTGGTCCTCCTCTGCAGCTAATACTGACCACCGGGGGTCGTGTCTGTGCTTTTATATCTTTCTGTCATTGGTTGTGGTGTTGTGTGTTCTGATTTGTCTGTTGGTGTGTCTATCATGATGTGTGTTTTTGAATATCATGACACTGCCTAAAAGATTCATGAAGCAGGTTCAACAGTAGCGTTAGAAAGAAAATTGGCTAAATTCAAGAAGGAAAAAAAGACCCAGTGGTACGGCAATAGAACAGGGATGTGGGACTAATTACATAGCTCTTTTCGAGAACTAGCAGTGACATGGGCCAAAGTGCCTCTCCTCCATGCCGTATCATTCATTTGGTGATTTCGATAAGAATGAAAATCTGTGATAACAAATGTTCGGTAATTAATACAGAAATTAAAAATTAAGTGAAAACAAACACATTAGGGGTTTCTCTGGTATCAGAGAAACTGAACTATAGGGAGTGTACAACTTGCTTTTATATAGCACCTTTAACATGGCGAACAGCTGCAGGTACTGCATGAACCCCAAAAAAACAAGGCATCAAGTGCAAGTTACTTCTGCATTCTAGTACTACATAACTTCTGCACTAATCTCTATTCAAAGCTGGTCAAAGTTTATTTTATCCTTCTCTTATAATATTTGTCCTTTTTTTGTTGGTGATAGATTGAATCAGTTCAAGGGACGGGTAACGTTGATGCGCTTGGTCCAGTTACAAGGGGAAATCATAATAGATGATGAAGGGAGTGTCTTACATTTCAAATAACGTCATAAGGTCTGGAGTGAGGGCAATATCATCTGTCGAATATGCAGAATGGTGAACAAATCTGTCCATGTGGAGTTTGCACATTCTCCCCATGTCTGAGTGCGTCTCACCGCCACAACCCAAAGATGTGCAGGTAGGTGAATCGGCCACGCTAAATTGCCCCTTAATTGGAAAAAAACCGAATTGGGTACTTTCAATGTAGAAAAAAAAGAATTATGAACAAATGAAAAACTTTATCAGCTCTTAGGAAAATACACTGTATTAACTCATCGAATTTCAAAGCAATGAAGGTATTCCAGCTCTTCAATAATAAAATAAATAAATGAAACTGGAGTTCACTTTGAAACAGAACACAAAGTGGCAAGTTTTAATGGAGAATTGTTGCAAATTGGGAGGCTCGGAGTTCTGCACCAATCTGTAACCAGGCCCCCTGTCGGGAGAGCAGCAGAGTTGAGCTGGTTTCCTGGTGACACATCAGGTGATGGGAGATTGGAGCCAAGTTGAAACTCTCCTGCAGGTCCAATAAACAGTTATATCCATCAGGGACGTCAACAATCGCAGGGCACTGGCCAAGCAACCAACTCATTGTTGGAACCAGGAGAAATGGACCTGCCGCCAGAGACTCCAATTCTTTCCAATTATCCCCAAGGCGCCCGGTAAGCCAAGGTCCAAATGGCAAATTTCCAATTGCAACTACGTGATCCGTTCTGGTAAGCTGCACCATTTTAATCAGGGGAACTCCAGCTGTACCCTAATGAATGTGTCGGGTATTAAGCCTGACGTCCGGTAAGGTCTAGGGGTGTCTTTGATTGGGAAAAGTATGTGCATTCCTCATTATGTATGCAGGAACTCTACCCATGTAGCAATTTAGTATTGTGTAATGTGACGATAATGTACAACAGTTTGTGGGTGCATTCATACAGCACCTTTAACTTAGTAAAATAACCCCAGATGTTTCATGGGTGCATTAGCGAATAAATTCTAACCCCAGCCACATAAGATGACATCAGGACAGGTGACCAAAAGCTTATACCAAGAAGTAGGTTTTAAGGAGCAACTTTAAGGGGAGGAGAGGTTGCTCCTTAAAACCTACTTCTTGGTATAAGCTTTTGGTCACCTGTTAAAGAGCTTTGGGCGTAGATAGCAGAAGGCACGGTTACAAATGATGGAGTAAGGACAATCACAGAGGTGCAAGAGATAAGAATTAAGCATAGTAATAAAATTTCATTGATATCAGACAAAAAAAACACTTCTGTCAATATCGATGTAGTA
The DNA here is from genome assembly GCF_047496885.1 of Scyliorhinus torazame. Lineage (NCBI taxonomy): Eukaryota > Metazoa > Chordata > Chondrichthyes > Carcharhiniformes > Scyliorhinidae > Scyliorhinus > Scyliorhinus torazame. The sequence goes on along the minus strand of NC_092707.1, from coordinate 279,192,950 downwards.
TACATTTTTAAATCTCCATCCTAAGTACAGTTTATTGGTGGAAAAGCAAATAAATGCCATTGTGTTAACAAAGAACAAAGACAAGTACATCACAGGAACAGGCCCTTCCAGTCCAGCTGACCATGATGTCCTAATTTAAAAAAAAGAGAATTATGGGCCAAAAGGGCATCCCCAATGTTGGAAGTACATAGAACACACAGTGCAGAAGGAGGCCATTCTGCCCATCGAGTCTGCACCAACCCACTTAACCCCTCACTTACACCCTATCCCCGTAACCCAATAACCCCATCTAACCTATTTGGTCACTAAGGGCAATTTAGCATGGCCAATCCACCTAACCTGCACATCTTTGGACAGTGGGAGGAAACCGGAGCACCCAGAGGAAACCCACGCAGACACGGGGAGAACGTGCAGACTCCGCACAGACAGTGACCCAGCGGGGAATCGAACCTGGGACCCTGGCGCTGTGAAGCCACAGTGCGATCCGCTTGTGCTACCGTGCTGCCCTATAAGTAAGGCAGCATAGTTAAGTTACAAACTTCCTTCATGCTAAAAGATCAAGATTCATCATCAGACATGCACAACTACTGTGACAAAAGTCCATCTTTACCCAACACAGCAACACACGTTACTGATGTTGCTATGGATGTCATGGACTGAAGACATCTCTATATTTTGCCACACAGTTATTAAACGCTTTACTAGGATTCCAAGCTTTACAATGCTTTCTATGTGCCGGATTATCCGGCCCTTCCCAACAGTGGGATCCTCTTGGTCTCACCGAAGACGACCGCACCTTCCAAGCGGGTTCCTTGTCGGCAAGACCGGGGTGCCACTCAAACCACCCTAGACATCGGCGGGAACGGCAGCCAACGATGTGCAGTCCCTGCCACCGGAAAACCCCACCCGATATTTCTATTGATCTTAAAATGGAGGGGATGTAGTCATATTCAGTTTGGAAAAAAACAAAGCACAACTGTTCATCAAATGATCACATTTAGAATCTTCGAAAGGCTGGATGTTTTTAAGTGTCTTCAGACCCTCATGTGGGGTGAAGAAATATTTTAAATTATAATTAATTGAAGATAGCAGACTAAAATGTGGCTACCCTAATGTGCAGTGTTAATGGAGTGGTCGGAAACTTGTGTTCTTTGAGAACATTGAGCAGGTTTCTCTGTCCTGCTGCACCAGATTTCTGGTGTGGCAGACCGTCGGCGGGATTCACCGTATCGCCGGCTGGTCAATGGGGTTTCCCATTGTGGGGCAGCCCCACGCCATTGGGAAACCCCCTGCCTGCAAAACGGAGTAATCCCGGCGGTGGAGAATTCAGCCCATTCACTAAATAAAAATAATTCACCCAAATATTGAGATTTGTCAACCTTCTCTTTTCTTTGAAAAAGGCAGCACGGTGGCACAGTGTTTAGCACTGCTGCCTCAGAGCCTCAGGGACCCGGGTTTAATTCTGGCCTTGGGTGAGAGTCTGTGTGGCGTTTTCACTTTCTCTCCATGTCTGTGCGGATTTCCTCCAGGTGCTCCGGTTTCCTCCCACAGCCCAAAGATGTGCAGGTTAGGTGGATTGGCCATGCTGAATTGTCGGATAGTGTTCAAAGAAGTGCAGGTTAGATGGGGTTATGGGGATAGTTTTGGGGAGGGTTAGGGGGGCCTAGGTAAGGTTCTCTTTCAGATGGTCGGTGCAGACTCGATGGGCCGGAGGGCCTCCTTCTGCACTGTAGGAATTCTATATGCTATGATACAGCTAATTCCGTCATGATAGAAATAAAATAATTTGCCAAACGAAAAACCAGTCTCTTTAGTAGTACGAAGAGTGCAAGGGTTTGGCAAAGTTACAGATGGGTCTTCCCCACACTTTATGCTTTTAGGAGTCAACTCATCCAGGTTCCTTAGGCAGCACCTTCCAAACCCATGACCACTACCATCGAGAAAGACAAGGGCAGAAGACACAAGGGAACAGCACCACCTGCAAGTTCCCCTCCAAACCACTCACCATCCTGACTTGGAAATAGATCACTGTTTCTGCACCACATGGACTGCAGCGGTTCAAGGCAGCAGCTCACCACCACCTTGTCCATGAAAATTGGGGATGGGCAATGAATGCTGTCCTAGCTAGCAACACCCACATTCCAGGAATTCATTTTTAAAAAGAACAGCTCGGTGATCGCCAGTATGGTCTACTGAGTTTGAAATTTCATTTTTCATTTATAATGTTCAGTAATATGATGTTTAGGTTTTTATCATTTGACTCTGGTGCAAAGAAGAGAAAAAGGATGATGTACCAAAATTAGATATAAAGTCAAGAAATATTCATTTATTCAATCACTACCCATTGCTGAAGGAAAATGGGCAGTAATTGGCGAGACAAAATCAATCCTGATTTATATTTAGTAAGTTAAGCCTGAGTAACTAAATCATGTATCTTTCTGAAGCGACGATCTAGAGATGGTATTTAAAGATTTTCATGACTTCAAATGTTGGATCAAGTGGATTACTCAGATCTCATTTGATGTATTATACCATGAAGGCTATGAAGAATACTCTCAGATAGCTGGAAATAATAACAGAAACTGGAGTCACATTGATGTAGTGCCATACTGAATTTAACTTCACAATCCAATTTATAATAACAGACCTTTTGGATTATATACAGTACTGCAAGCCAAATGCTTTTCCTTTACTCTGTTACAGTTCCTCATGCTGCTGCTGCATTACATAAGATAAACTACAGCCCTGCAACAGGCAGGCTTGCTGCAGGTCTGAAATCAAAAAAAGGACATTCAGAAAAGTCAGGGTTGGAAAAACGCCAATTCAGCCCCATGGAAGTTCATCCCTCCACAACAGTGGTGTGCCTTTAGAGACTGTTTAATTACACACCACTAAGTGGAAAACTTTGGGGTTGATTTTAAGCTGGAGCCATTTTGGGTTGGACAGGGAGCAGGACAGTGAGAAGGCCCCTGCTGCTTATTCAGCATGAGGCCCCATTTTAACTCCCAAGTCTCAATGCAATTTCTCTTCCTTTCCCACCCAAAGTTGCCAACTCAGGTTGGATGCATCCCTGGATGTTGCATCACATTATCTCTTGCCTCCAACTCAATGCATTTTATAATTTCCTCTGGGCCCAACAGGGATTCCAACTCCTCGCTCCTCTCCCCAACACAGCGCAGATGGATAGGCTGTCCAAAAGGTCAGTAATGACTGATCCCTTAAGGGCGGCACAATGGTTAGCACTGCTGCCTCACGGCACTGAGGACCTGGGTTCAATCCCGGCCCCGGGTCACTGTCCATGTGGAGTTTGCACATTCTCTCCGTGTCTGCGTGGGTCTTACCTCCACAACCCAAAGATGTGCAGGGTAGATAAATTGGGAAAAACAATTGGGCACTTTAAATTTATTTTTAAAAAATGACCGATTCCTTAACCGAAGGCTCCGATCTATATAGACCCAGATAGAACGATTCAAAAGCCGCAATAACCTGAGGAGGGGCGGAAACCAGGCTGCTGCTCAAGTTGCATACCTATATGATCTCCCAGGAAGCCGCCTGTCATTTCAGCTAGCGTGTCTGTTGACAATAGCTCGAAGTGTGTCAACAGCTTTTCCTACTTGCCAACAACTCCAGGGTAGGGGCACGCAAGTACTGGTGGTCCACCTCAAGAATGGAATCCACCAGCTTCTGCTGCTCTGCCCTCACTACCTTCATAATGTACGCTTTAAAGGAGATAATATCCTTCAAGGACCACCTAAAGGGCTTCCCACAGCGTGGAAGGGGAGACTGACTCTCTATTAGCAGTGTGGCTCACAACCAGAATTAAGAAAAAATGATTACAAACAACAAAATACTAAAACCCTCACAAATCATTGTGCTGCAACAGGGAGCTATAAATTTTCATAATAATCAGAACAGAACCCCACATAAAACTAAACCCCAAATCAAAGCCCAAACTGTAAAAATTCAACTCCAACAAGAACAGGAAAATGCAAACATAAATATGCAACTGCAACAATTCAACATGCCGGTCCCCAACACTGAGAAATCTCAATCACACCACACCCAACCCGTGCACCTCAACAAAGGAGACCGCCCCGCCCGGCACATCAAATAAATAGGCCTTTTCCGCTAAAGTCATTCTTAGCCGTGCGGGGTACACCACATCGAACTGCACTCCACTTTTGTTAGGGCAGCCTTGTTGAATGTAGCCCTCTTCTTTGCCAGCTCCACTACCGCATCTTTGTAAAACCTGATGGCCTGATCTGTTTAGCACACTGGGCTAAATCGCTGGCTTTTAAAGCAAACCAAGCAGGCCAGCAGCACGGTTCAATTCCCGTACCAGCCTCCCCGAACAGGCGCCGGAATGTGGCGACTAGGGGCTTTTCACAGTAACTTCATTGAAGCCTACTTGTGACAATAAGCGATTTTCATTTCATTTCATTTCCCATTTGAAGTCACAATGCTCTATCGCCCATCTGAGAACCCGCTCATTCTCTTTGAAGCTATGGAACTTCACTATTACTGCATGCAGTGGATCCTCAGGATGAGTCCTCTGTCGGACTGTAAGTTAGGCTTGCTCCAACTTAAGTGGGGATGTGAATTCACCCTCTCCCGCCATCATCCCGAAGATCTCTGCAAAGTATTCCGTGGGAAATGGGCCTTCCATCCTCTCTAGCAGCCCCACAATTCTCCTGGACCAATGGTCTAAATCATTTACCTTGGCCTTCAATGATTTATTCGCTTTAGCCACCAGAGACATCTCCGCTTCCAGTGAGGCAATCTGATCACTGTGTCTCGAAAGGGCCACATCCTTGTCTTTTATCGTGGCTCCATGGGCTTTCACGTTTTTGTAGGTCTTCTCGAATGGGGGCCAAGGCCTTCTCCATCAATTTTCGAAGGACCTCCAAAACAACCCGCAAGTGGTAATCAAATTCCTTCGCCCAAAGTACTCGAAAGCACCTCGGCCGTTAACGGAGTGGCCGGAGCCCCAGAGGTTGCCTCCCTCATTTTATCTGCCGATGAGCTCAGAGAGGCTTCTGATTCATTCAACGAACTTCTACTGTCCACCTTCTTTCCCCTAACTTTTCTTTTTACAAAAAATAAATTCAGAGTACGCAATCAATTTTTTTTCCCAATTAAGGGGCAATTTAGCGTGGTCAATCCACCTACCCTACACATCTCTGGGTTGTGGGGGCAAAACCCACGCAAACACAGGGAGAATGTGCAAACTCCACACGGACAGTGACCCAGAGCCTGGATCGAACCTGGGACCTGTGCCGTGAGGCAGCAGTGCTACCACTGCACCACCGTGCTGCACTTTTCCCCTGGCTTTTCTGGGCACTTCACTCAAATGGGATCCATTTTTGTTGTATAAATTTAGAGTGCCCAATTATTTTTTTCCAATTAAGGGGCAATTTAGCGTGGTCAATCCACCTACCCTACACATCTCTGGGTTGTGGGGGCAAAACCCACGCAAACACAGGGAGAATGTGCAAACTCCACACGGACAGTGACCCAGAGCCTGGATCGAACCTGGGACCTGTGCCGTGAGGCAGCAGTGCTATCACTGCACCACCGTGCTGCACTTTTCCCCTGGCTTTTCTGGGCACTTCACTCAAATGGGATCCATTTTTGTTGTATAAATTTAGAGTGCCCAATTATTTTCTTCAAATTAAGGGGCAATTTAGCATGGCCAATCCACCTACCCTGCACATCTTTGGGTTGTGGGGGTGAGATCCACGCAGACACAGGGAGAATGTTCAAACTCCACACGGACAGTGATCCGAGGCCGGGATCGAACCCGCGTCCTCAGCGTGTGAGGTAGCAGTGCTAACCACTGTGCCACTTATATAGCATCCTTATACCATTAATTATGTAGGTTTTCAAAAGAAAATACCCCCAGAAATTGACAGAAAAGAGCGAGAATGGTCAGTACACTAGCCACCTAGTGCACGTCTACCCCTACATTACGCCACCAGAGGTCGAGGCTGGCAGAACTGACTGCCACGGCCACCTCCTACCAGGCACTGTTCAGGAGGCCGGGCTGGAGTCTGCGGTCCACCCTGGGGAAGATGGTGTCCTTCCTCTCCTCATTGACAATGAGCACTTCGGACACCCGAACTCGAGGGGTGGGCAGATCGTCTCTGAGCCATCTTTGTGGCTGGAATGAGTGTGTGGTGAATGGTGCGCTTACAAGCAGCTCCAGCTTGTCAGGCTGTTCCATGAAAATTCCAGCCCCAGTGATTCCACCACCATTGAGGATGAGAATTGCTTTCAATTCACTCCACTGAGTGCTGGCCCATTTGCATGTCCAGAATCTCGAAACAAATAGCATCCCCGACGGGAATGCAAATTGCGCGCTATTCACTTCCCAAACAGAGAATCCAGCCCATCCTCTCTGACTCTGACGGTGCTGCTTTCTCTCTCCTCTTTATCACACCATCCACAATCTCAATGTTTCTTTGTTCAGCAGTAGTTATTATTCACATCAGTCATAACTGATTGACAAGGTGTAACTTTGTAAGGGGTCTCTATCAGCAATGTGGGGGTGGGCTGGTTTAGCTCAGTGGGCTACACAGCAGGTTTGGGATGCAGTATAAGGCCAGCAGCGCGGGTTCAATTCCCGTACCAGCTTTCCCAAACAGGCGCTGGAATGTGGCGGCTAGTGGCTTTTCATAATAACTTCATACTTGTGACAATAAAAGGTTGTTATTATCTACCTCAGAATTCAGATCTTTGGCCAATTATTTGATCGTCTCATGACTCCACTCCTTATTTATTTGTCTTGCTGTTATTTGCAAGATGCTTTGGCGGGGGGTGGGGGCTGTCTCTTGGCAATGAAGTTTTCTTGTTGAACTGCACCAAACCCTTAATTGCTCCTCTCTCGACTCGGAGGATTTAAGTTCAGTTACTTTGTTCGCAGATTTGTCTGAGCATGTATTCATGTCAACCATGAATACAAACACCTGCAGTATTGGGGGTCATTATTCCATTCTAGAAAATGGTCTGGAGCAAACTCACTACAGATCAGCCTCAAGCCCACTCAACTTTTAAAAATTCTTTCACAGCATGTGGGTGTTTTTATTTTTATTTCCCACCCTTAATTGCCCTTGAGAAGGTGATGGTGAGTCACCTTCTTGAACTGAGACAGTCCATGTGGTATATGTGCACCCACAGTGCTGCTAGGGAGGGAGCCCCAGGATTTTGACCCAGTGACAGTGAAGAAATGGTGATATATTTCCAAGTCAGGATTGTGTGTGGCTTGGAGGGGAACTTGCAGGTGGTGACACTCCCAGGCATCTGTTGCCTTTGTCCTTCTAGATGATAAGAGGATTGGAAGGTGCTGTCAAAAGACTATGCTAACTCTTCCTTAGGGGCGGAGGTATTATTGACTTGAATCACAGATGGTCTAATCCTTTAGTGTACATTACATTTGATAGCTCTACAGGAAAAGTCAAATGTACAATCTGATCAACTGTTGCTACACAGTTGCGCAGTTGGTAATTTGCTTTAGTCGACGAGGAACTATAAAGTAGTTATATGGATTGAGGGGCATCATTCCACACCAAGTATAGGACAAGGAAAGGAGGCAAGCCCTCCACAACCCAGCACAGCCTCTACGAGGATTGATCATCGCCATTGGCATCAATCTGCACCATACACTTGCCATCCAGCTAAATGACCCCTCATACAATTGCTTGTCAAGCCTAATTGCATGAAGTAAACTCACAACATATGTCTTAATAATATATAATTTGAAATAACATCTGACAGTTATTACACTTCACTTACTATGCATTCAGAAACATGAAGGGAGTAATGATTGAACTTAGCGGCCAAATTCCACCATGGTTACACTTAACATCCGTTTATATAAGCAGAAAACTCAGACGTCATCTTAACACATAAATAAGTAAAGCAATCGGACTTGCACTTTACAAAGACAAGCTCATTAGAATTCCCTACACTGCCTAGATATCTACAAGCCATTTTGTATTTATGAATGAAAGCATTAAATTGAATAAACAGTTGTTTTTTACCAAGTGCCTCGTGAGATATTGTGGAAGTGAAATGAAGAATCAGAAACAAATCCATTATTTGATCTCAGCATATTTATATAACAATTTCTCTCCTCTGCCTCCTCTCCCACCCACATCTACCCTCCCTTCCGTGCTGGATGCAGATTGTTTCCTGAGCAGGCACTTCTCAGGAAAACATTGTTGGTAAGATATTGACTCGAATAGCTGAGTTCCTATTATCTTCTACAGCGATAATTAAGTGGAAATGTCCCAAACCATCTATTTATTTTTTTGAATAGAAATCCTGCAAGTCAAGAAGCATATAAAATTACCAATCTCAATGCTTATAATGCATACAAACGTGACCAAAGATTAGATGGCACTGCATTAGATTTTACAATTTAAATGGAATGCACATTCTTTTTGTTACTTTTCCTCCAGACTCTGCCTCCTACAATATTAGCCTGCATACAGTTTTGGTTACCTTATTTAAGGGGGGATATATTTACCTCGGAGGATGCACAACAAAGGCGCACCAGACTGATTCCTGAGATGAAGGGATTGTCCTGTAAAGAAGGAATCGAGTAGGCAAGGCCAATATTCCCCGAGTATTAAATGTTTGCGAGATCATTGAAACATATGCAACTCTTAAAAAGTTTTGACAGGGTCTTTCTACTAGTGGGAGAAACCAAAATTAGGGGCCACAAATAAGCACTAATAAATGCAATAGGGTATTCAGGAGAAATTTCTTCACCCAGAGAGTAGCAAGAGTGTGGTCCTCGTTACCACAAGAAATGGTTGAGGAAAATAGCACAGATGCACTTGACGGAAAGCTAGATGAAAACCTGAGGAAGAATGGAACATATGCAGGGAGTATTGATGGAGTCAGAGGAAGGAGGATGGGAGGAGACTCACGTGGCGCATAAAAACCCGCATGGACTTGTTTGGTCAGATGGCTTGTTTCTGTTGTGTAACTACTTTGTACAAAAAGACACAAAAGTGAAAGTTATTCTGACTGATCCCATGATGGAGCAATGCTTCAATCATCACTTGCTAGTCATCAAGAGCAGGAATTCTGATCGAGTGGCATTCTCCCTTCCTAGTTCATGCTACTGATTGCCAATTTGGCAACCCGTCACTGTCTCAACTGAAATTTTCAAACTCTTACAGGTTAAGAACAAAACTGGCATCTGCTTGCTCTGCTTTAGACAGTATTGATACACTGCATGGAATTTTGACATTGCTAGGCCTTTCCCAACAACGGAACCAGAAGGGTGCAGTACATCCGTTCTCTTGCTTTCTCCCATTTCCCACCCAATTACAATTTGAAGTGCCAGCAGGGTGCTCAGGGGAACACGTACGAGTCTGATGCGGAGGAAGTATTTTAGTGGCAAAACCCGTCGGCAGCTGACAATGCTGCAACTGCAGGCGGGCAACAAAAGGGCCGCCTCGGCAAACAGGGAGGCTGCGCATCACAGCCAAAAACCTTTCTGCCCAACTCCATTGCCATTAATAGAAGAGTCACTGTGAGTACAAAGGGGCACGAGTGTTTTATAAATTTAAATTTCACAAAGAAATACTTCACATTACATTATTTTTGCTTTATTCATGTTTGAATCATCATTGTCATTTGTTGACAGTAGCTTAGTCAAAGAACTAGGTGTACTGGCATGCCTCATGGTTGGCACTGATGGTTGCAGGGGAGATAGGGACATTCCATTTATTGTGGAAGAAACAATGTGTTTTTTTTGTTCAATCTTTATTGAATGTTCATGTAAGCATCCAGTGTTCTACCTATCAATCTGCAGGACATGGCTGAACGTGAAGGCTTAACTGACCCTCCTTTCTATGCATCATAGAATCGTCAGTGCAGAAGGAGGCCATTCAGCCCATCGAGTTTGCACTGGCTCTTGGAAAGAGCACCCCACTTCAGCCTACACCTCCACCCTATCCCCATAACCCCACCCAACTTTTTTTTTGGATGCTAAAGGCAATTTAACATGGTCAATCCATCTAACCTGCACATGTTTGGACTGTGGGAGGAAACCGGAGCACCCGGAGAAAACCCACGCACACAGGAGGGGAATGGGCAGACTCCGCACAGTGACCCAAGCCAGGAATCGAACCTGGGACCCTGGAGCTGTGAAGCAACTGTGCTAACCACTGTGCTGCCCAAAGGACATCATCCGACACCACTCTCAGTGGGGATGATTGAAATGCTATCAGTAAACTAAAAGGCCTGTGACTCTGCCAGTCAACACCCGAGATGGACCCATATGTTGACAGACTGACACAACAAATCTTTAGGCCCCTCATTTTCTTAGCTTGACTGGCTGCACCCACCATTCTCCCCCCACCACCACCATCCCGTCCACCACATCTAAAATACCAGGCCCTTCCAACTTCACTCCTCCATGTCACCAACCTCACCCTCTGCCTTTCCTTGGATCCCTCTTCCGCAACACTGCTTCCACCCCACCACTGATTCACCCCTGCCATTCCAGAGTCTCTATGCAAGCTGCTCTCCCTTCTCCTGCTCCCCTCCCTGTGCTCTACAGTCAAACAAGGAAAATCATGGACCTTACCCACGACTGCACGATGTCGACAGGCGCACACTACCTTTAAACAAACGTGAAACTGGTACCATAAGATTCTCATGCGCCCCCCACTTTATCTTGAAGGTAGGACCCAATTTTTAAAAGTTTTACTCCAATCCGTATTCATGGCATGCAAATGTATTAAAAGTAAGAACCCGCCAGGGGCTAGTGTGAGACTCAACATGCTGCAAACATGTCGCTGACTTTATTTCTATGTCTCGACCCGCAATCGAGATTTCACATCCTGCCTCATTCAATCACCCCGCAGGCCATGTTTCTCATTCTTTTGGATTCCTTTAAACGGCTCCTATCATGTCGAAATCCATTGAGCTCACCTCATGGTGAGCAGCAAATTTGCCGCTTTAAACATTTTTTCACTAATAGTGGCATCAATAGTCATTGCAAATTATGCCAGGCAATGAGTGGAACTCACAGCACTCAGTCCATTTCACAGCAAAGTCCATTTACTCAGCCATCAGGGTCTACTTACCGTGGAATCATAGATGGGTACAGCATGGAAAGAGTCTATTCAGCCTGTCGTGTCTGTGTTGCTTCTCAAGAAGATAAAATCACCTAGTCCCACAGCCCCACAGCCCTGAAATTTTTTCTCTTAAACAGCGCATTACCCCAACTGTCTACAGAGTTTATTTAAAAACAAATCTGTGTGAAAAAAGGTAATAATAACTCACCATCTACCAATACAAACAGGGTGATAAGCCAGCAAAATGCAGTCAGTGGAGGCTGGTTACATTACACAATACAAGTAAATAAAATTAATCCCAGTCATTTGCTGTAGGGTGGTCTAAAAGTGTGGTCGATGGGGAATTATGCAATCATTCCCATTCTGGTTGGGGATTGTGGTGTCACTGTATGCAGTCAGTAATCTGTCATTGGCCATCTCTGTCCCAACCACATGTAATATCATGAGTAGACATTCACTGACTGCACGTCAACTATATTCCACCCCAGTTAAGTTGACACTAAAATATCCGATTCTTTCCTTGACACATGCATCAAAAAACAGGCTAAATGTTGGCTGATATAAAATACTGCCAGGTAACAGTCACTGAACTTCTAAAGTAATTCATTTGTCTTGTGACATTTGCAACATTATAAGACTCTATATAAAGGCACGTTTTACTACAATAGTGAGTTAAGGAGATATCACTGCCATGAAAGACACAAGTACACTTCTAATGTTCCAAAGAATGGAGAGCTACGTCCTGGAAGCTATCATGCGGCGTACCAGTGCTTGGCTAACGTTTAAACCATCTCCTCTCTGGAGACAAAAGGGAATAGGTTTTCATCATTACTTAGAAAGGTTCATGACAAAAAAAATCATTTGGTCGCCACTGGTATTAAAAGAGCATTATAAAGCCATGACCTTGATCTACGTACAAAATTCTGTGGCTTTTCAGTTTTGCCATTATAAAAGATAATGAGGAAAGCTTTTTAGAGCTACACTTATTGTGGTTAATTACTGTAAAATAATAATTCACCACTCACTGCAAATCAATGCAGGAGCTTATTCTTGAATATTTTGTCGTGTAACCATAAGTCAAGACAGTCTATAGAGCTTTCCAGTCAATGAACTGCTCTAAAACTTTATGACCCACTAGCTCTTTAAAAGCTGAACCTCATTTGGGGTGAAGAATTAGAACTTTGTAGAGGAATTCCTTCAACTTAAGGCAAGTTACGTTTTGAAAGCAGTAGAGAAGTGAACATACCAGCACAGGCAACTAAAACACATTTTTGGAGGCGGGGGGGGGGGGGAAATAAACAACATTTTATGAAATTATGGCCCCTCTGTATGCCTTTTACTGAGCCAAGAACCAGCAAACAAAAATTGTAGAGTTGCTATCATCGCAGAGATAAACACATGAAGATGGGGTTGGCATTGTTCATATTCACGGGAATAAAAGCCTATTGCCATGTCATGCGTTTCATCCCTAGCCTGTGGTAATGGTGGACCTTTCGCCTTTGAGGCTTTCATGAACAATTGGATTTTCCAAATTTCATTGTGCTGCACCAAAGTGACTAATCAGTCCCTGGTAATTAGGCTATTACTCAGGATTCTATATTTGAAGCTGACTCCAAGGTCATTGACCTTTGCTTGAAGGTGCACAAATCCACACTAAAGTCTATGGGCAATTTAAATCGTGAAGAGTTCTGTCAGACTTTAAACACTGCAACTATAAACAGCAAAATTCCCTCGTTAAGCTTCAGCCTAAAATTTTTGTTCAAAAACCTGCCAATGAAAGAGAACAAAATCGCATGCACATGGTCCAATTTTCATTTTGCTAGAGCACTGTATTTAATTTGGACTTTTCAATGTATCTGGTTACGAAAGCCAATATCGCCTCTAAAATCGGATGTAGTTAAGTAGCTCTTGTTAAAATCTGGATCTTTGTCTTGTGGAATTTCCATTCAAATTCATGAAAAAGACATATTAACAATTCAGTTCACCTGCTAGGACAGGGTAATCAGGAAACAACACAAATTAAAACCGATATCAATTGCCATTTAAAAGAAAATTGAACTGTAATAGTAGCTCCCAATTTGCAAGTAGCAATTTTCTTATCCACCCACTGAAGTTCTCTTGTGGCTCCATCTTCAACCCAGTCTTCTTTTCCGCTGACGCTCACAGTAAAGAAAAACAGAAGCAATGTAAATTGGGTGAATCTGTTCTAATGTTGCCAACCAATTTTACCCCCAAAATCTGCTAATACTGATCTCAGGCCTGTTTCTTCTCCATTCCCATCTATGGGAAAGCACCACAGCTTGCCTTCCAACAAGTCTGACCACCATGCTAAGTGTCTTCTGCTTGCGTAGCCAGCAACCAATCAAACCAATGGAATCCTGGACCAGAGGGGAAAAAAATAGCACAAACCATTAGGCCTTCATGAATTGCATCGTTGGGCCAAATATGGATATCTTCACATCCTCAATGTGATGGTGAGAATGGTTGGGAAAGTGAGGGGGTGGCGGGGTGAGGGGAGGAATGACTCTGCTGACACACTCATGGACAATGATCCTGCATCATCCACCTCACAAGAGCTGAAGGGGGAAATGGAGTTGGGTTTCTTCAGCGATGAGAAGTGGGGATCCCCTAGAGGAACCCTTCTCATCCCACATGTAACGCTGCCATTGCTTACAAAGCAAGCATCACGCTTCGGACATCTAACTGTATCAAGCAACAGAGTGTGTTTGTCAATGTTAGAAGTGCAAGATAGTTTCTTTCAAAATGCAAGCTTTGTTTTAAAATGGAAATTTTATCTGAAATTGAAAGCCTGCAAAAGCACTTTATTTCCATGAGGCCACTTGATTATTGTTTAATGAGGAGAGAAAACAGTACAGTAATCAAGAACGATCAACATAGATGGTATAAAGTGTTCAGTCAAACTGCTCCAAAAATGATTAATCAGCTCAGTGACCAAAGTCCTCCAACACAACATTGCTATCTTCATTATTTTCTACTACAGAACTGTAGCTCCTATAGTCATATATGTGTATGTGTGTATATATATGGGTGGACTCGCGCGCATGTATGTGTGTGTGTGTCTGTGTTCGTGTGTGGGTGAGAGGGAAATACAACACCCTGCTGCTAATTAAGCTATCAAAGATTTCTGATCCTGTTATTTTCATGCCAGTGACTCTCATTAGGGCAGAGAAGTGAAGCTAAAGCCAGCTTCATCTCTTTTGCTCCATGGGATTTACTCTGCGGTGAACGCAGATGCACCTGATCACTTGTCAGTGCAAAATTTAGACTGTTAGACACAAACCTGCAAAGATACCAATATTGGTTATTTTGACAACAAGCCTCTGTTGGTTCGCCAATCATTCTCCTCTCGGAATAGTGCACGCACCATTTCGACAGCATTCACTGAGTTATTCACACATTTTGGTGCAGTAAGGGGTTTGCAGTCTCACCCTCATCCCCGCCCAGCGCAGTAAAACATTCTGACCAATTTTTTTGCAAAGAGCTGCCAATTAACCAGTGCATTTTCCTCTCTTGACTTCTGTTATCTGGTGATACTGACAAATACAGCCAACATTCCTGCCCCAGTGAAAAACATTAACTAGTTTCAAAGTATCTGCCAAAGGGCCTGAGGGCAGCAATTGACAATTTTGTTAGTAAAAGCTCAGAAAACATGGCTGCGTCAAAGACACATCCTGAGCATCTTCAATACCAGCGATGAATCAAATTAATAAAAATAGCGAATAGGTTTGATTCAAAATTAATGTTAGTATTGCTCGTTTTAGTGACTCCAAGGTACTATTAAAGCAAAAAAAAAGGCTTGTATTTATTCAGCACCTATCATGATCTCAGGACTTTCAAAGCTCAAAAGTCAATTAAATTATTTTTTGAAGTATTGCAATGCAGCAAATGCACAACCAATTTGCGCAAAACAAACTCCCACAAACCAATGTGATCATGACCAGATAATCAGCTTCTGTGATGTTGACGGAGGGATAAATATTGGGTAGGAGGTGAAGGTAACTCACATGCCCTTCTTCAAAATAATTCCATAGGATCTTTTATATCCATCTGAGAAAATAGATGGAGCCTAGCTTTCATCTCTCAGCCAAAGATGGTACTGCGGATAGTGCAGGAACTCTCACAGTACTTCATCGGAGTGTCAACCTGGACTTTGTGCCTGGGCTTTGGGAGCAGGGTACAACACCAGCGCTTAGCTGCAAGACTGCTGCCCACTGACAAATATCAACATCCGCAACTTAATTTGAACAGCAAGGTGCCTAAAAATAAGATTCTCATGTCCTGCTGTACAATATTTGCATATCTCGGTACTTTGAATGCAAGTGGGCTGCACAGCCCTCCTGTATGCATCAGAAACATGGACAATGTACAGCAGATACCTCAAATCTTTGGAGATATATCACCAACGCTGCCTCCGCAAAATCCTGCAAATCCACTGTCAGGATCGGCAACCAATGTAAGCGTCCTCTCATGGGCCACAATCCCCAGTATCGAGGCACTGGTCACACTCAACCAGCTTTGGTGGGTGGGCCACATTGCCCGCATGCCCGACAACATTGTCCGTATGCCCAAAACACGTTCTTTACCCTGAGCTCCGCAATGGAAAGCGATCACGAGGAGAGCAGAGGAAACGCTGCAAGGACACTCTGAAAGCCTCCCTAAATAAATGCAACATCCCCACAAATTAAGTACTCATGAACACATTGGACAAGGAAATCTCAAAGAATTCCTGCAGCTAAAGTTCTTGTGCAAATTTACCTCCACGGAAGAAATGACAACAGCTCTTTACCTCCAATGTTTTGCAGCCTTTCATTAAAAATTTACTTTTGGGTTCCCAATATATGTGCAGGGATGACACTTGAGAATCAAAAATACATTTTTATGGAAATATTAGGCCATTTTCGGGCACCAAGACGCTCAAATCTTCTGATTTTCCTAGGGGAGCAAGTTCAAGCAAACCTCTTCATTCATTCATTTTTCAAAAGGGTGGGAGGTGGCACGGTGGCACAGTGGTTAGCACCGCTGCCTCATGGCACCGTAATCCGGGTTCGATCCCAGCCCCGGGTCACTGTCCAATTGTAGTTTGCACATTCTCTACATGTCTGCGTGGGTCTCACCCCCACAACCCAAAGATGTGCAGGGTGGGTGAATTGCTAAATTGCTTAATAAAAATAATAAATTTTAAGCTCACTCAGAAACTCAAGGATCAAATTTACAGTCTGATCAGAATGTTGAAGAAAGACACATAGGCAGCACATGCAATCCCAACAGGTTCTAAACACACAGCATTTAAATAATCATCATTTCATGCATTGAAAAGGGTCAAAAGAGCAAAGTCATTTTGCCTCATCTCCAGGGGCGCAATGCCATTTTTAGGACATGATTCACATCATCACAATGCAAATCAAGTCATCATGTCAACGATGGCCAAAGGCTTCAGTTGAATTGACGGCCTCTGTAACTCTTACTCCTTCTTATGCAAGTGACATTTCAGCTCAAACTTCATTCAGAATTATGTGCATTAGTCATATCAGTTGCTTTCATCATCCTTCCACTTCCATCCCCCTCAAAAAAAGTCTGCACTATTTAACAAAGAAAACCAAAATCTAGTCACAAGATTTTGCAGAAACTTGACTTTTGCAGTGTCTGTTGAAGTTTTAGGCCTTTGTAATCGAAGTAATTTTGAGACATTCAAAATGAGTTTCCTTCCTTCAGATTAAGTGTACTAACTTTACACCACACTGACCCACTGTAATTTCTGCTTGGAAGCAAACACTGCATTCAAAAGCACGAACTGTGAGATACAAACTGACTAAGGTCTGGTGCAGATTTTCATTTTATTTTTTAAAAATCCTAGCTAGTGACACTGGAACAAGAAAAAAAAAACGAAAATGCAATCCAACTTTTCAATGTCTGCCCTGCAGATTTGTCGAAGCCAGTCAAATGTAAATACTAGAACAAAGAAATACTTCTCAAAGCCAGACATATAATCTTAAAAATCACTTAGCTTTATTTTGTGGACAAGAACAACAGCTTGCATTTATATAGCACATTTAATATAATAAAATGTCCCATGGCTTCACAGGAGAACCATGGAGCAGGCTAACACAGAGACACACAAAGAGATGGTCGAGCAGATGACTGGATGCCTGGTCAAAAAGGTAGGGATGAAGGAGCATCTTAAAGGAGACTGGGGAGGTGGAGGGGTTTTGGAAGTGAATTCCAGAGCTTAGGGGTCAAGCAGCTTAAGGCACGGCTGCCAATGGTAGAGCGATTAAAATTGGAGGTGCTCAAGAGGTCACAATTAGAGGAGTGTAGGACTAGGTGAAACAGACAAGTGCACAAAACAGACAGGAATAGATAATGTTACAGCTCCATGGTACAAATGCAGGTCTGTCATTTGTCATAGGTCCATAGCAACCCCTTAAATTTGCTGTTGCTGCTTTATTTGGAGGTGATGAATGTGGGAATTTCAAATATATTGCATTGTATGTATTTGGTGCAGGAACGTGGCCAAACAGATTGATTACAAACTTGCAAATGTTTCAACACAGCAAGAGGAGCGGTTCATGGTCAGGCATGTGATGGAATTGAGAGCCTGACTATCCATAGCTCTAGAATGCAACATTCATGTAAACGTGCATGTTGCCACAGCAACTCCGATTCCTTGAGTGAATTGTAGTCATCTCAGTCAAGAGAAAGATTTATTAAAATATGAAATATGATTTTCAAAATGATGCACCAATTGCACCCATACTTCAGCATATAACTATTTTGAAATATTTTATAAATGGCCTTTCTGCACAAACAAGAAAATTTGTCAAAATATTTGATATACACTGAGGGGTGTGGGATACATCAAATGTTACAGTGAGGGGCATGAGATTTATTAGAGTGCTACAGTGATGATTGTGGGCTACATCACATGTTACAGTGAGATATGTGGGAAACATCAGAATGTTACAGTGAGGGGTGTGGGATATATCAGGGTGTTACAGTGAGGGGTGCGGGCTATATCACATGTTACAATGAGGGGTGTGGGATGTATCAAGTGTTACAGTAAGGGCTGTGGGATATATCAGAGTGTTACAGCAAGGGATATAGGATATATCAGAATGTTGCAGCGAGTGGTGTGGGATATATCAGGGTGTTACAGTGAGGGGTGTGTGCTATATCACATGTTATAATGAGGGGTGTGGGATGTATCTGAGTGCTACAATGAGGGGTGTAGGATATATCTGAATGTTACAGCGAGGGGTGTGGGAAATATCAGAGCATTACAGTGAGGGTTGCGGGATATATTAGAATGCTACAGTGCGGGGTGTAGCTGAGCTTCTGGAGTTAGGCAGCTCAGTAATTGATTAACTTCCTATCTTGTAATACGCAACAAAATGTTAACACAATTTTAATTGAAATTCCAAAATTAAAACTTTCAGTAGATTTTGAGCCCCACAATGGCACCAGAATTTATTGCTTCACTTCCCATATCCATCAACTTGACTATTTTTCCTGCAAAGAAAGATCTTTGTGCAACAAGCTCAGATTGAAATGTTGATGAGTATTTACAATTATATTCCCACCCACCAAGTTACAAGTATAGTACCCTCAATAACAACAATTATTGATCTGTAGTCCTTGCTTAAGTATTCAATTGTCCCATAGGTTTTAAATCAATAAAATGTCACCTCTGTCACAGTTGATGAATGAAAACCATGAAACTAATTATCTGTCTGAATGAAGACCAAATAGAAATGAAATATAGTTCATAAAACTCTCCAACAAGCAACATGATAGTAGAGAGAGTTGGGAAATTAATTTTTAAAACAGTCAAAATGTTCAGAATTTTCTTTTTGCAAATATATGCAAAGCGCACAGTTGCCAGCTGTAATGATCCCTTTGAAGACCAATGACATTTAGAAATAAATTAATTTCCCAGCAACCGACAAAAATTACCAAATTACAATAGCTGTAGTTTTAAGACTTTTACTGTAAAAAAAAAACCCTAACTACAGGCAATCTTCAACTTTATGACTTTCGAATTGCGCAGAATGGCATCTATGTCATTTATAAATTGACAACTCGATTCGACTTTACGACACCACGCCAGCACATGCACACATGCATATCAACATTCTGCACTGCCCATCTATATGACTATACAATGTCACTCCACCAACTGTCCAATCTTTATTAGGTTGGACCCATTTTGTGAGGATGGAAACAAGTGTTTTATTCTGCCAATTAACCTCTAAATGAATGTCAGGTTTTCTTTGGCACACCCGTCATGACAGCACTCAAGCATCACCTAATATGCACTCGAACTCAAGGCGAAACAGGCAACTGACCATAACCAACAGCTTTTTTATATCTCCCACATGAACTTGAAAACTTGTACGAAGACATGCAGGCATCAACAGTCGCCTCACTGACTTGATAGGGCAAGGGCTGAGAGCATTTAACACTGCCAGGTGACCCAAGTGTAATTTCTGACCTTGGTTCAGGAACAAATCCCCCATTTAAAACATTGTACCGGCGCGGAAATTAGTTCTGTCATATACCGTTTCGATATACACCATGGTTTTCAGGAACTTATTGCATCGCAAGTCTGAGAACTGCCTGTAAAGTTAGCATAGATCAAACATTACTGAACAGCCAAATAATACGCCAAACTGAAGAAAAGGATAAAAGCAAATTACTGTGGATGCTGGAATCTAAAACCAAAAGAGAAAATGCTGGAAAATCTCAGCAGTTCTGGCAGCATCTGTAGGGTGGGAAAAGAGCTAACGTTTCGAGTCCAGATGACCCTTTGTCAAAGCCCAGGATAGAAAAGGAAAGTATGGTGGCGTGGCCCCTTTCAGGGGGTGGGTTCTACAAACCACAAGACCGGCGCATGCAGGAGCACATGGTCCCCAACCAATGGGAGCAGTGTGGACCACCCCAAGCCACCAGGAAACCCACAGGCAGGGTGCACTGCCCGTGAGGCCAGAGAATCCTGCCACCAGCGAATGGCCAGAGAATTCCAGCCAGTCTCAATTTGAAAAGTTAACCTGGTTTCAAATCCTTCCATGGCCTTTCTTATTCCTATCCCCATAACCTCCTCAAGCCCAACAATCTCTGTACCCCAACAGTTCTGGCCTCTGGTTTGCACATCCCCCTATTTTAATCGCTCTACCACTGGCACTCATGCCTTCAGCTGCCTGGGCCCGAAGCTCTGCTCTAAACTCCCTAAACCTCGAGGCCTCTCTCTCCTAGAAACCTGCCTTTTTGACCAAACCTTGGTTCCTCTGTCCTGACGAGTGTTTTGGTGTCAAAAATATTCTCATTGATAACGCTATTGATAAAACGTTGAGACATTTTTCTACATCAAAGGCAACATCTAACCAGGTTGTGGTTGTGTGAGGAACTGGCTAGATCCTGGTCTGTTTTGTGTGTTTCTCTTTTTAATTTCTGTCCTGCACAAGATTGCAGATTTTGTTTTAAACTGTAGACTTTGGTCAAACTGAAACCACCCCCACCCCACTGCAAACTGCTATTTGGACTGACCAGGCAGACCGCTTGATTCGCTATGTTCTCTGGCATAGCCAGTGATGTTGTTTTAATGGACTTCGCTAGCAACCAATTAACTCCATTGCTATCCCGGGGCTAAGAAGATCCTCAACGCAGATTGGTGCTTTGTATTTTGGAATGCTCTGCTGGGTGATTTTGTGTTTGGTTTCAGTTTTGTTTGGAGCTGCAGAGCTGAGTTTTGAAGGGTGAGAAAGGGTGGAATTTTCCCTCAAATCTCAGCTTGAACTCCCTTCAGGTAAACAGAGCAGTTAGTGAACATTCAGAGCCTGAAGATAGAGCCGGGGAGGGCAAACGTTCCGGATTCCTCTCCCATTAAAGTTACCAGGTCACTCAACGGTCTCGCGAAAACTGCTGCTCTGGTATTCTGTTTAACTGAGACAAGCGGTTGCTGAGACTGCTGAAGCTGACCATAACATGGGCACCACGGTAACTTAGTGGTTAGCACTGTTGCTTCACAGCACCAAGGACCCGGGTTCGATTCCCGGCTTGGATCACTGTCTGTGCAGAGTCTGCACATTCTCGCTGTGTCGGCATGGGTTTCCTCCGGGTGCTCCGGTTTCCTTCCACAAGTCCCGAAAGACGTTCTTGTTAGGTGAATTGGACATTCTAAATTCTCACTCAAGTGTACCCGAACAGGCGCCGGAGTGCAGCTACTAGGGGATTTTCACAATAACTTCATTGCAGTATTAATGCAAGTGTTTATTGTGACACTAATAAAGATTTTATGATTATATTATTATATCAGAAACTGAGCAGATCTGAAGTGCATCTTCTGTGGGTAAGGCTCAGCTCAACACAAGTTGAAGCATGTCCTTGGAGGAATGCCACAGCCTGAGAATCTGGCCTGAGTGGCCCAGCTTGCAGATCCAAATGAAGCAATGGTTTTCAACACCTCGCATTGTGAAGAGATAACCACCTGCAAAGATCTCAACCTCATCAGCGAAGATCCTCAAATCTCTCATACCTTTTAATTCCTGTTATTTTTTAACCTTTTCCACTCCCACTGTGTGTCTTTCTTGTATGTGTCTGGGTGGAGGGTGGGGCAGGGTTTTGGCGATAATTAGATGACCATTGTTCCATTCTGGACATTATATGTTCACCTTTTACCCTTGTTATAAATATCCAGTTTTGTTAATATTTTACTGATAAATCTGGTGCCTGTAACTCATTGGAGCAGTAAAGCGTCAAGTATTTCAGGAAAATACACACAAATTATTGGTTAATTCACTTATGTTGGGATTCTGGGTTGTTGCTAACTTTTGGTTGGTTCAATTGGCTCTGTTTTATAACCTTTGCTCTAGAGTCGCCAGGCATCTTTATGATACCACCACGAGGTTCAAGTTTGAGTAATGATCAATAACTCAATACACCAATTAGTAAGATTCAAAACAAAGCACATTTATTATACACAGTAAATCGCTACTCATGCATAAACTCTACTTTCTAAACGATTTCTATCACTAACAGGCCAATACTTAGCTTCGGAATTGGCCCACCAGGTCAGGGGAACAAATGGCCTTTCGTTCGGGTTCTGAGTCTGCGGGATTCAAAAGCTGGTATGGACTGGTAGCTAGGTTATCTTGTAGCGAGCGTTGACTTGAAACTTACGTTCTTTGGAGGCAGCTGGACAGGTCACTGTCAAGGGTTGCTTCGTGTTGCTGAGTGACCCTGTCAGGAAGGATGATTTGAACTTGGGGGCTTTACTTTATAGTCCCCAGGGGCTTCCAGCCTTTCGGGGCGGACCCCGTACCTGGTTTCAAGTGATTGGACTTCGTTCCAATCGCTTGGTTCGATTTCTCCAATACTGGAGTGGTTCCCTGATCGATGGGCGGTCTTTAAGTGTCCGTTAACCTGTGTTGGCTCCTGCGGGCGCCGAGGAGTCTGGCTTGGCCTTGTTTACCTCAAATGTTTTGATTGTTCCCGGGGATCGCTCATTACTATGTAGATGGCTGCTACATTATTATGCAGATGGCTGCTTGTATCGATGCTGTCTGGGTTTTTGCAGAGTCTAATGCACAGTAAACTTGCACCTGCTAGTTTTTGCCTGTGTTGGCTGAATTTCCCTTCAGCCTTTACTGTTCTCCATTTTAAGTCGGGAAGTGGCCAACTCAGGTGGCTACAGGGTCTTTGGGGCTAGAGTTAACGGAGCGCATACCAAGGGTGTCGTAGCAGATGTCATTGTTATTACAGGGCTTGGGGATGCACATTAAGTAGTGCCTGACCTGGCTAATGATCCCAACAAAGAAGCCTCTAATTTGCCCCTGCTCAGGACTAAAGTTATAATAACAAAGCCAAGCATGTCATCAGAGAATATTTATTGTGGCTGGCCCTTGTTGCCAAAGGATAAACAACACAGAAACGGAAATATATTTTGCAAATGACTTAGTTTTTAAAAACTTATTACTGAGCAAGTCTCCTCACGTGTTGAGCATGGGTGAGTCAGAGGTTTCCAAAGAATATGGATGGCAAGCGAAATGTTATACCACAAGAGAGATCTTTAAGTGATGGGACAGCCATTAGATCCATGTGGTGTGGAAATGGGGCTAAGGACATGGAAGACTGCAGATTGGTTTCAGGGACCTTTCTTTTACTCGTTCACTGATTTTGGATAAAGCCGCCATTTATTGCCCACCCTAGTTTGCAACACTATTCTTGAAAACAACTGAGTGACTTAACTAGGCCAGAGGACAGTTAAGAGCCAACCACATTGTTGTGGATCTGGAGTCGCAAATCAGCCAGACAGGATTAATGGGTTTCTGCCCCCTAAAAGCATTAGCGAACCAGTTGGATTTTTATGACAATCTGGTGGTCTCATGGTCACCATTACTGATAATAAATTTTTAATTCAGAACTGATTAAATTAATTGAATTGAAGTGTCCCCACCTGCCTTGGTGGGATTCAAATTGTACCTCTGGATCAATATTCCAGGCCTCTGGATTACTTGTCCAGCAACTATGTTGGTCATATTTTCAAAGGGGAGGCTTCCCAGGAATATTGGGCAGTTCTTGAGATAGTAGAACATTTGGGAGGGGAAAAGCCATGGGTCAGGAAGCATAAAATATTTCAGTTTCATCCACAGCATTGGGAATGTCATCTAGCAATCTGTGAGGGAGTTTAGAATCTGAGAATAAAATAGATATCTGGACAAGAAGCTTTAGGTCCAGGGAAGCAAGGCCTAATAGAACCCAGACTGCCCTCCCCATCTTTAGACTTCAACATCCCCACCATATTCCTGCCATACTAACCTCCTCTCTGAAATATCAACAGTTCCTTTTCTGTTTCGAGGTGTTCACTTGGTAACACATTCCAGTTATTTTCTCCCTGTAACAAATCATTTGTGCATAATTTTCCAGTTGGTGGATGGAAAATGATAAGATGCAACTGGATTTTGTAGTGTGCACTCACAACATGCGTGAGGAGCAAAATCGAACATTTAGCATATAATCAGGAGATTTAGGTGCAATGCCTTTACTCAGGAGTGTGTTTGGAATGTGGAACTCACAACTGCACGAATAAGTTGAGGTGAATAACATGGGGACATTTAAGGGGGAACTTGATAACCACGAGCGAGAAAGAAAATAGTGGGATGTTGATAGGGAGGTTACTGTGGAATATAAACACCAGCATGGACCTATTGGGCCAAATGGCCTGCTTTTGTGCTGTGAATACTTGGCAAGATTATGTGATGAGTTTGTTGACTTGTTAGTCCATAACAAACATACATTTCCAAGTTATATGAATTCCTTAAACCACAAAACTGAGCAGAAGTGAGATTTTCGCTGTAATAAATCCACAGAGAGCAATCTGTTTTCTTTTCTAAGTCAACACAGAAACCACATTCACAGATAATTATGTTTCCGCTAATACTGGGCGCATTTGAGTAACTAAGCAAATGAAAGTTTTGTTTGAAATAAAAGCTTTGACAGTTTAAACTTCAAGTTCTTTGGCAGTTTTTTAGCACGCACAAAGAAAATCAGAGCTCTGCAGACAATGAGGAGAATAAAACTTAAACACTTCAAATCATGTTAATACATGGTTTGAATTTAGAGTGATGCTCAAAATCTGAATACACAGCAACAATTGAAAGCTCTCGCTAACAGTTGTGCAAGATACAAATATCAAATCAAGGCCAGTGTATTGACCCACGCTGACATTGTGAAGCAATAACTACGGTGCAAGTATGCAAAGACAATTTAGTGAGTAATTTGAGAAATATGTACCTTCCAGGATTGACACGTCATTATAGTCCAAGTGGATTGGAAGGCAGCAAATGTAACATCCGCTGTCAGAAAGGAGGGAGAGAAAAAAAACAAAGAGCTATGGGACAGTTAGCCTGACACTTATGTTATGGGTCCGGGTTTACAGAACCTCAAAGTATCATGGAGTTCAACCGACCCACAACTTTTAATAGATTGTGGTGCGGGAAGCACACGGTGTACGCTCCAGGTACAGCAGAAATGGACAAGTGATTTTTAAAACAAAACAATGTTTATTCTATGAACTCAAGTTAACCCTTTTGAAACAAACATTGAATATCTTAACACCCATTACTAAAAAGATAACCCCAAAAGACTACAACACTAAATAATCCTTCAAACTGTTCCTTTAAACATCCAAAAGACTTCAAACCTTCAAAAATAGGAGCACATTAGGTTACATTCAATATATTTATAGTCTTTGGATTGTAGAAATCAACAGACCAGCTCTGTGTTTCTTCCTGCAGCTCACAGCAAACACACAGACACTCTCAGCTGCGTTCTCAAACTGAAACTCAAAAAGCAGAAGTGAGCTCAGCTCCCCCCACCCTCTGACATCACTTCAGTAATATGATCAGATCCATTTCTTAAAGGTACATTGCTTAAACATCCATTTCTTAAAGGTACTCTCACATGACACCTCCCCCCAAGAAAAAAAAATAAACCAAGATGGTTTCATTTTTCAACTTTGCACCATCAATTAAGAAATGCACACAGTAACAACACTTTACCGGTTCAAAAAAAACAACACACGCAAACAGGTATCATAATATAGTCCATTTTTTTTTTGTTCTTCTTCTTCCAACCGAAATCCTTCTCGATTGACAGTCTCTTTGAACAAGAAAGTCTCTGCACGATCCATCCATTCCTTTACGCCTCGGCATTTCTCTTTAAAGTTAGATACTTCAGGTCAATTTGATCACAGAGTCCCTTGCAATTCTCCAATACAGGAACATCGGTTACCACAGTTTTCAGGCAGTCAAATGCATTTTGAAACTCCGCAGTCCATTGAAATTTTTTTACGTTTCTTCAGCAAGTCCATCAGTGGAGAAACAAAACGCTTGCACAAATGTTCGATCAAACCCACTCATGCCAAGAAATCGAATTATTTCCCGGCGTGTCGAGGGTATCGGAAACTCCCCAATAACTTTTGTTTTCACATCCCGTGGGACCAATCGACCCTGTCTGATTGAATGGCCAAGGAAAGTGACTTGGGCTTTTCCAAATTCACTTTTGGCTAGGTTTAATCACCAAACCCGCCTCCTAAAGTCGATCGAATAACTCTACAAGATGTTTTAAATGTTCTTTCCATGTCTGGCTGAAAACTACCAGATCGTCGATACATACCGCACAATTGGGTAATCCTGAAAGGACTGTATTAGTTAACCGTTGAAATGTGACTGGGGCGTTTTTCATGCCAAATGGCATAACTTTGAATTGGTATATACCATCTGGAGTCACAAAAGCTGAAGTCTCCTTCGCCCTTTCGGATAAAGGTACCTGCCAGTAACCTTTAAGTAAATCCAATTTGGAAATAAAAGCAGATTGTCCCACTTTCTCAATGCAATCCTCCAAACGTGGGATAGGATAAGAGTCCGTTCTTGTAACTGCATTCACCTTTCGATAGTCCACACACAACAGTTGGGTACCATCAGGTTTAGGTACCATCACAATGGATGAGCTCCATTGGCTGCAACCCACTTCAATTATGCCATTTTTAAGCATACTCTCAATCTCTTTGTTAACCTGTGCCAATTTTAAAGGATTAAGTCTATATCGATGTTGTATGATAGGAACAGCATTTCCCACATCTACATCATGTATAGCCATTTTAGTACTTCCCAATTTATCTCTACAAACTTGCCCATGTGATATCAATAACTCTTTCAGGTCAGTTCGTTTTTCCTCTGGAAGGTAACTTAACAATTCATCCCAATTTTTAAGAACATCCTCATTTTCCAATTTAATTTGAGGTATGTCAAATTCACAGTCATCTGGATTTAGTTCGTCACTTTGAGTTAGAATCATTAAAACCTCTTTTTTCTCTCCTCCCTTTCCAAGTACCTTTTAAGCATATTCACATGACACACTCGGTGAGTCTTCCTTCTATCTGGTGTTTTTACCACATAATTCACCTCACTTAATTTCCTATCAATCTGATAGGGTCCACAAAACCTAGCTTTTAAATGCTTATCTACCACTGGTAACAACACTAAAACCTTATCTCCAATGGCAAAACTATGAACTTTGGATTTCTTGCCCGCTACCCGTTTCATCACATTTTGTGCAACTTTTAAATGTTGTCTAGCCAATTCACCTGCTCTATTTAATCGTTCCCTAAAATTTGACATGTAATCCAATAGTGTAATTTCTGATTTCTCACCTACCAATTTTTCTTTAATCAATTTAAGTGGTCCTCTTACCTCACGACCAAAGATTAGTTCAAAAGGACTAAATTTGGTTGCCTCATTAGGTGCATCCCTAATTGCAAACAGTACGAATGGAATTCCTTTACCCCAATCCTCTGGATAATCTTGACAATAAGCCCTCAACATTGTCTTTAATGTCTGATGCCACCTTTCTAATGCTTCCTGTGATTCTGGATGGTACGCAGTTGATTTAAATTGTTTTATTCCCAAGCTATCCATAACTTCTTTGAATAACCTAGAGGTAAAATTTGATCCTTGATCCGATTGAATTTCTGTGGGTAGTCCATATCAAGTAAAGAATTTAAGTAACTCCTCCACAATCTTTTTAGCTGTAATATTACGTACTAGAATGGCCTCTGGAAACCTAGTAGACACATCCATTATAGTCAAAAGATATTGATTCCCATTTTTTGTTTTAGGAAGCGGTCCTCCCCAATCAATTAGGACCCTTGTAAAAGGTTCCTCAAATGCTGGAATGGGTATTAAGGGCGCTGGTTTTATCACTGCTTGAGGTTTCCCTATCACTTGACATGTGTGACATGATTGACAAGATTTAACTACATCTTTATGTAGTCCAGGCCAATAAAAATGTTTCTGGATTTTAGCTGCGTTTTCCTTATCCCCAAATGACCTCCCACTGGTACCTCATGTGCCACTCGCAACACCTCCTTTCTATACCCTACCAGCAATACTACTTGATGAACTTCTGCCCACTTTTCATTCGCCTGCATATGTACAGGTCTCCAATTTTTCATCAAGAAATAACTTTTATGGTAATAACACTCTGATATACTCTCAGATTCCTCTTCCGTACATGTTTTCTGATATATCAGTTTTATTTCTACATCGTTCTGTTGTAACTCCGCCAATTTTCCAGAACTAAAAATATCCGCCTCATCTTCACCTGTTCTTGTTCTTTTTCAACCATCTGATCAAAAATCGTTTCTGATAATTGCACTTCACTTCACTCTTTGATTTCTCCTCTTGTCTTAACCTGTGACTTTGCGACCTTGTTACTACACAATCCGGAAAAACCCCAGGATATTCGTCCTTCAACACTTCAGTTGTCTGATTTTCCACTGGCTTATCAACCACAGTAGGCATCACTCCCACCTGCGATCCAGCTATATCATTACCCAAGATAAACTGTATTCCTGGACAAGATAGTTTCTCTATTACTCCTACTACCACTTCACCACTCTTCACTGAACTTTCCAACCTTATCTTATATAATGGAACGCTACTCCTCTCACCCTAAATTCCACATATTACCACCTTTTCTGGCAACATTCCTCCCAAACTACATAATTCCTCATATTTTACCATTAAAGATTGACTAGCTCCTGTATCTCTTAAAATTGTGACTTCTTTACATGCTCCTCCTGATATACATGAGTAAACTTTATCCACACAAGTAAATTCTTTAAAGACATCT
Organism: Scyliorhinus torazame; assembly: GCF_047496885.1. Lineage (NCBI taxonomy): Eukaryota > Metazoa > Chordata > Chondrichthyes > Carcharhiniformes > Scyliorhinidae > Scyliorhinus > Scyliorhinus torazame. Next base: position 279,164,148 of record NC_092707.1, on the reverse strand, counting down.
GGCACCTTCTTATCAATTACTTCTTGAACAGGCTGTACAATCGTTTGCATCCCCGTCGCTTCCCTTGGGCTTTCCTTTACCACTCCAACAAACCCCACTGTCTTATCCTGTTTTACCACATCAGCCTTCCCAGTGCTTTTCTTCAATCACCAACACTGTGACTTTACATGGCCTAGTTCATTACAGTGAAAACATTTGAAACTTTTCATTTCTCTTCCACCCTCCTGGATTTCTTTTTTAATCTGAGGTACACTCTCTTTATTATCTCCCATCAGATCACCTTTACCTTTACCACTTGAGTATTTCTCATGTCCCCAGTTTCTATCCCTCACCGGCTGAAACTGATGTCGGAAACCAAGCCTTGATTTATGAACTAATTCATAATCATCTGCCATTCTGCTGCTAATCTCACAGTTTTAACCCTCTGCTCTTCCACATGAGTTCTCACTACATCAGGAATTTAATTTTTAAACTCCTCCAAAAGTTTAATGTCTCTGAGAGCTTCATACGTTTGGTCTATTTTCAAAGCCCTTATCCACCTATCAAAATTACTCTGTTTGAGCCTTTCAAACTGCATGTATGTTTGACCAAATTCTTTCCTTAAATTTCCAAACCTTTGTCTGTAAGCTTCAGACACTAGCTCATATGCACCCAAGATGGATTTTTTCACCTCCTCATACGTTCCAGATAACTCCTCCGGTAGTGATGCAAACACTTCACTAGCTCTACCTACCAGCTTTGTTTGAATCAGAACTACCCACATGTCATGTGGCCATTTCATTTGTTTAGCTACCTTCTCAAATGAAATGAAAAAGGCTTCTACCTCCTTCTCGTCAAACCTTGGCAATGCATGGACATATTTAAATAGATCCCCACCACGTCTTCGACTATGACGCTCTGTCTCACTATCCTCATCAATCTCATCCAACTGTATGTTTCCCTTTGCGTCTGCCAATTTTAACTGATTTCATGTTCCAGAGCCATTTTATGAAGTTCAAACTCTCCCTCTTTTGGGCCTTCCTCTCTATGGGGGCGATTCTCCGATATTGAGGCCAAGTGTTCGCGCCGTCGTGAACACCGTCGCGTTTCACGACGGTGCAAACAGGGCCCGGACACGACCTATTCTGGCCCCCACAGGGGGCCAGCACAGTGCTGGAGCAGTTCACGTCGCTCAAGCGTCCTTACGCGGCACCAAATGGGCGCCGTGCCAACCCGCGCATGCGCAGTTGGGGCAGTCCAATCCTGCGCATGTGACCCACAGTCCTGTGACCTCCACCACGGGTAGGGCAAGGAGACAGGTCCCAAATTCACCCAGGAGAGAACAGGGATCTGTTGGCACTTGTCCGATCTATGTCGGCCGCCCAACCAAATTAGCCAACTGGCCCTTCTTAAGGAGTCAGAGCTGCTCTAGTAACATACACTGACATGCATGTTGTAATCCAGAGCTAGGAACAGTGACGGTAGAGACTTCATTTTCTTTCCACAATTGACCAGGAATCTCCCCCGCTCTTATTGCCTGCCATTCGTGTTGGAAGGATTTGCAAGCTCAATTCTTTCACCCACTTTATGAATGCACCTTCATGGCATTGGAGTGAGACTTGAACAAGTAGGTGGCACTTGCCATCCATTGCTCCACAAGATCTCCAACAAGGGTTTTGATGATTTTATTAAAGGGAAATAGTGTTCCACAAATCTATTTGGATTTTTTGTGGTGATCCAAATACCAAACCTGTCTTAGTGTTGAGCTCGATGGTTGGGGGCTCCCAATGGACCTTGGTCTTTCTGCGCATGTAAAGGTTGAGAATGGGCTGGAAAAGTGCAGTTCTGCACCTTTAAGTTCTTTGGATCCAGGAGAGGCCCAGCATGCCGTTGCATCTCAGAAAAAAACATGGCACAGAAATCGGGGTCAGGTGATTGGGTGCAGAGTGCCATAACCAGTATGTGCCCCAGCAGGGGACAAGGGAGTGGGGACAGACAGAAGTCCAGAGAGTGGCGAGGGAGAGATCCAGACAGTGGAGAGGGGACAAGGAGATGTCCAGACAGTGGAGAGGGGACAGGGAGATGCCCAGACAGTGGAGAGGCGATAGGGAGATGTCCAGACAGTGGAGAGGGGACAGGGAGATGTCCAGACAGTGGAGAGGGGACAGGGAGATGTTCAGACAGTGGAGGGAGGATGGGGAGATGTCCAGACAGTGGAGGGGCGATAGGGAGATGTCCAGACAGTGGCGAGGGGACAGGGAGATGCCCAGACAGTGGAGGGGGGACAGGAGTTGTCCAGACAGTGGAGGAGGGGGGGGCAGGGAGATGTCCGGACAGTGGAGAGGGGACAGGGAGATGTCCAGACAGTGGGGGGGGGGGGGCAGGGAGATGTCCAGACAGTGGAGGGGGGGCAGGGGGATGTCCAGACAGTGGAAAGGGGACAGGGAGATGTCCAGAAAGTGGAGGGGGGACAGGGAGATGTCCAGACAGTGGAGGGGGGACAGGGAGATATCCAGACAGTGGAGGGGGGGGGTGGGGGGCAGGGACATGTCCAGACAGTGGAGGGGGGACAGGGAGATATCCAGACAGTGGAGGGGAGGGGGGGGGGGAGATGTCCAGACAGTGGCGAGGGGACAGGGAGATGTCCAGAAAGTGGAGGGGGGACAGGGAGATGTCCAGACAGTGGAGGGGGGGCAGGGGGATGTCCAGACAGTGGAAAGGGGACAGGGAGATGTCCAGAAAGTGGAGGGGGGACAGGGAGATGTCCAGACAGTGGAGGGGGGACAGGGAGATATCCAGACAGTGGAGGGGGGGGGGGGGTGGGGGGCAGGGACATGTCCAGACAGTGGAGGGGGGACAGGGAGATATCCAGACAGTGGAGGGGAGGGGGGGGGGGAGATGTCCAGACAGTGGCGAGGGGACAGGGAGATGTCCAGACAGTGGAGGGGGGGGGGGGCAGGGACATGTCCAGACAGTGGAGGGGCGGACAGGGAGATGTCCAGACAGTGGAGGGGGGACAGGGAGATGTCCAGACAGTGGAGGGGGGACAGGGAGATGTCCAGACAGTGGCGAGGGGACAGGGAGATGTCCAGACAGTGGAGGGGGGACAGGGAGATGTCCAGACAGTGGCGAGGGGACAGGGAGATGTCCAGACAGTGGAGGGGGACAGGGAGATGTCCAGAAAGTGGAGAGGGGACAGGGAGATGTCCAGACAGTGGAGGGGGGCAGGGAGATGTCCAGACAGTGGAGGGGGGCAGGGAGATGTCCAGACAGTGGAGGGGGGGGGGGCAGGGACATGTCCAGACAGTGGAGGGGGAACAGGGAGATGTCCAGACAGTGGAGGGGGGACAGGGAGATGTCCAGACAGTGGAGGGGGGACAGGGAGATGTCCAGACAGTGGCGAGGGGACAGGGAGATGTCCAGACAGTGGAGGGGGGGCAGGGAGATGTCCAGACAGTGGCGAGGGGACAGGGAGATGTCCAGACAGTGGAGGGGGACAGGGAGATGTCCAGAAAGTGGAGAGGGGACAGGGAGATGTCCAGACAGTGGAGGGGGGCAGGGAGATGTCCAGACAGTGGAGGGGGGGACAGGGAGATGTCCAGACAGTGGAGGGGGGACAGGGAGATGTCCAGACAGTGGAGGGGGGGGGGGGGCGCAGGGAGATGTCCAGACAGTGGCGAGGGGACAGGGAGATGTCCAGACAGTGGAGGGGGGCAGGGAGATGTCCAGACAGTGGAGAGGGGGCAGGGAGATGTCCAGGCAGTGGAGAGGGGACAGGGAGATGTCCAGACAGTGGAGAGGGGACAGGGAGATGTCCAGACAGTGGCGAGGGGACAGGGAGATGTCCAGACAGTGGAGGGGGGGCAGGGAGATGTCCAGACAGTGGCGAGGGGACAGGGAGATGTCCAGACAGTGGAGGGGGACAGGGAGATGTCCAGAAAGTGGAGAGGGGACAGGGAGATGTCCAGACAGTGGAGGGGGGCAGGGAGATGTCCAGACAGTGGAGGGGGGGACAGGGAGATGTCCAGACAGTGGAGGGGGGACAGGGAGATGTCCAGACAGTGGAGGGGGGGGGGGGGCGCAGGGAGATGTCCAGACAGTGGCGAGGGGACAGGGAGATGTCCAGACAGTGGAGGGGGGCAGGGAGATGTCCAGACAGTGGAGAGGGGGCAGGGAGATGTCCAGGCAGTGGAGAGGGGACAGGGAGATGTCCAGACAGTGGAGAGGGGACAGGGAGATGTCCAGACAGTGGGGAGGGGACAGGGAGATGTCCAGACAGTGGGGAGGGGACAGGGAGATGTCCAGACAGTGGAGAGGGGACAGGGAGATGTCCAGACAGCGGAGAGGGGACAGGGAGATGTCCAGACAGTGGAGGGGGGACAGGGAGATGTCCAGACAGTGGAGGGGGACAGGGAGTTGTCCAGACAGTGGAGAGGGGGGGCAGGGACGTGTCCAGACAGTGGAGAGGGGGCAGGGCGAAGTCCAGACAGTGGAGAGGGGACAGAGAGTTGTCCAGACATTGGAGAGGGGGCAGGGAGATGTCCAGACAGTGGAGGGGCACCAGGGAGATGTCCAGACAGTGGAGAGGGGGCAGGGAGATGTCCAGACAGTGGTGCCTACACAGTGTCCCCTCCAACTTAAAATGCAGCACTGGGCTCTCCCCGGAGACGTCACCATGGTCCTCAGACTGGATCCCCTATAGCACCCCTCTTGCAGTCTGACCCACTTCATTCATCTTTACCACCTGCACCCTCCCTGCAGCGTCAAATGTCTCACCTCTTAAAATCCCCCTTAAATTCCTCCACTAATGCCGTCAAATTACATTTGTGCAATCGTGGCCCCTTTCATGTCACCTGAATCCCTGAATACCCGAACCTCTCTCTCTAGCTACCTGAATTGGCAATGCCCCAAATTTGCCTCCCGCCCCACCACATTCACCGGAAACACCTTACTCATGCCAACATTTATCTTCTACCCGGAGAAGGCCCAAACCTCTCCAACAGTCCCATGATCTTGTCCATACTCTCCAGTGGGTCCAATAAAAAAAAAGCAACAGGCCATCTGTGCACATCGACAGCCGATGCTCCTTGCCCCCTCTCACAATCCCTCATCACATAGCAGACCCCCGAAGGGCCATCGGCAAAGGAAATAACAGCAGTGACAGCGGACACCCCTGCCTCGTTTCCCTGTGCAATTCAAAACCTGGTTAACCAATCTCGTTCGTGCGCACACTTGCCAACAGGAACACATACAACAGACACACCCACGCCACAAACTTAGGCCCAAACCCAAATCTTCCCAGAATTTCAAACAAGTACCTCCACTCCACCCGATCAAAGGCTTTCTCCGCATCCATAGAAACAATCACATCTGGCACCCGCCCCCCTGACAATGTCAAACCACATTTAACAGCCTCCTGATATTACTAGAGAGCTGCCTACCCTTCATAAAACCCGTTTGTGTTCAGAAATCACCCCAGCATACACCCCTCCATCCTCCCCAACACCTTAGCCAATACTTTCATGTTCGTACTCAATAACGAGATGGGACTGTACGACCCACACCATTCAGCGGGTCCTTCCCAGTCTTCAGAATCAGTGTAATCAATGTCTCTGGCAACTCCCGCCTCTCCACTAAATATTCCCAGCAAGTGACGGCAGGGCAGTTGGTGTTGTCTACCTGGACGTAAGCAAGGCCTTTGATAAGGTACCACATGGTAGGTTGTTTCATAAGGTTAAATCTCACGGGTGATATAACCAATTGGATGGGCAGCACGGTAGCACAGTGGTTAGCACAATTGCTTCACAGCTCCAGGGTCCCAGGTTCGATTCCCGGCTTGGGTCACTGTCTGTGCGGAGTCTGCACGTTCTCACCGTTTTCTCCGGTGACGTGCAGATTAGGTGGATTGGCCATGCTAAATTGCTCTTAGTGGCCAAAAAGGTTAGGAGGGATTATTGGGTTACGGGGATAGGATGGAAGTGAGGGCTTAATTGGGTTGGTGCAGACTCGATGGGCCTCGATGTATGTTCTATGTAACAATGCAAGACTGTTTCGATGGAGTTTGTTGTTACAGCCATTTAATTAAAAATAATACATGTGGCAGGATGAGAAAACGTGATAGCCGATGCTTTGTCACGAATGTAATGAAAAGAAGCAGGTTCGGTGGAGGAAGAAGAACTAAAATGGTCTATGTTATTATACCTGTTTGCGTGTTTTGTTTTGTGAAACAAAAAAGTATTTTACTGTCATATTTCTTAACGGAAGTGAACAGGTGAAAAATTAAACCATCTTGAAGTTGATGGTTTATCTTTTTTTATTGGGGGAGGTGTCAGGTGGATGTATGTTTAAGAAATGGGTGTTTATCAAATAGCTGCTGTGATGTCAGTGTGTGGTTGGAGCTGGGCTGTGTCTTTCACTTTCGTTTTGAGCTGGGAGCTGCAGTGTGTTTTTTGGTTTTGTTTTCAGAGTTGGAGTGCTGTATTAAAAGCCAGCAGATATGCAAAATGATCGTTCTCTCTACAAGCTAAAGAATGTCTTCAGCTCATTGATGATTTCAAAGTAATACCTGTTTCTGTAGAGAATTTAAACCTGCTGTCTTAAGGTATCAAGGCATACCTATAGAGTATTGCATCTGTGGGGTTACGCGTGTTGGTATTTGATAAGGTGTTTACTGTGTGTTTATAAACTGTTAACTGGGTTCATAGAATAAACATTGTTTTGTTTTAAAACTACTTTTTAGATCTCTGTTGCATCATACCTGTAAAGTGGGCCCTTGTGCTCCCCATGACCAAAATCTAAAAGTTGTGGGTCAGGTGAACTCCATGATATACTTTGGGGTTCTCTAAACCCTGGCCTGTAATAATAGTAAGGCCACACTAGGAATACTGTGTACAGTTCTGGTCACCCTATCACAGAAAGGATATTATTAAGCTAGAAAGAGTGCAGAAAAGATTTACTAGGATGGTACCTAGACTTGATGGCTTGAGGTATAAGGAGAGGCTGGATAGACTGGTACTTTTTTCCATGGAGGGTAGGAGGCTTAGGGGTGATCTTATAGAGTTCTATAAAATAATGAGGGGCATAGATAATGTAGATAGTCAACATCTTTTCCCAAGGAAGGGGAGTCTAAAACAAGAGGGCGTAGGTTTAAGGTGAGAGGGGAGAGATACACAAGGGTCCAGAGAGGCAACTTTTTCCACACAGAGGGTGGCGAGTGTCGGAATGAGCTGCCAGAGGCAGTAATAGAGGCGGGGACATTTTTGTCTTCTAAAAACCATTTTGTCAGTTATATGGATAAGATGGATATACAGGGATATGGGCCAAATGCAGGCAATTGGGACTAGCTTAGTGGTAAAAACTGGGCATCATGGACAAGTTCGGCCAGAGGATCTATTTCCATATAGGAAACCTCTATGGCCATGCCACCTGTGTCCTAATCAACAGGTAATGCCCACTTTCTCTGACACCCCAGCAGTTGGTGGATGCCACATTGCCAACGTCTACAAGCCACCAAACACCAGTTGGGAGCTTGGTCTTCCCCACTCCCTCCCGTTCAGTCATCCATGTGGGGGGATTTAACAGCCACCATTCAGATTGGAGTTACTCAGTACTGGACAGTATAGAGAGGGCATCCAGAAACAATCTAACACTTACACGACCCCAAACAGCGAGGAAACTTTCATTCAGCCGAATGGTGCAGAGCAGTGTTTTGCAAACATTTTTTCCCAGGACTCACTTTTACCAATATGCCAACCTTCTTGACCCATGCTGGCCAACCTTCGCGACCCACCATTTTTTCTTACCTTTAATGCTACAGGTGAGCCTGCTTCGTCCTCATGATCTCACTTTATTTTTAATTTAGAGTACCCAATAATACTTTTTTCAAGTAAGGGGCAATTTAGTGACGCCAATCCACATAACGTGGACATCTTTGGGCTATGGGGGTGAAACCAACGCAGGCGTGGGGAGAATGTGCAAACTCAACGCAGACAATGACCCGGGGCCGGGTCGATCCCGGGTCCTCAGTGCCGTAGGCAGCAGTGCTAACTGCGCCACCATGCCGCCCATCATGATCTCACTTGCTTTGTCATTCAATGTTACATTTCTTCTCAGAACTTCAGCTGACAATTTAAGCTTTTGCTTCAGCCTTTGAAAAAAAAAATCAGGTTTGTTCTCAAACTCGTCATGCTTTTGAAGTTTTGAGGGTTTTGAACTTCATTTACCAGTACTTCCCTGCATAGAACACACTTGTGCTTTGCATCCTGATTTGCATTAGCACAATTAACAAAGCCAGAGTTCAAGAAATCATTTTTATGCTGCTTGTTCCCAATTTCAATTTTTTATTTGTTGGCTGGTCACCAGAGCTCTGCATACAACTCACACCAGCACTGCTTTGTCCTGCTGAGGACTCTCCTGTGAAGCTCTCTCCAGCAGATTCCGTTTTGAGATCTTGGCCTGTTTGGGTCTCTGGCCCTCTCTTCTGTATTACAAAGTGACGCATCTTCAGTTCTTCACACAGCACTGTTCCTTGCTTGCTGGCAGCTACAAAATGGAGGAATCTCTCCTCCATGATTTCGGCCAAAGCACGGATGTACAGGGCACGCAATGTCAGTAAGTGCCGAGCATGTGTCTTGCTCTCTGCTGCCACTTTTGGCTGGCTGACTCCATCGTTTGTATTTAAAGGCCGGTCGCTGCCAGCATTCTCAAAAGCCGGTAGTGGCAGTTGGATGCTTCGCCCCCGATCGGGAACGCTGCGACCGATTTCTCCGCAACCCTCCTGCGGGTCGTGAGCCTGAGTTTGAAAAGCCCTGGTGGAGGGATTACTCTCCCAAGCTTTGCTGAGTCAGTTCTCTTAATGGGACTCCCCACCCTGCACAGAGCCTAGTCTTCGATGACTTCCCGCACAGCCAACACCACCCTCTACTTGTTCATATAGGCCTTCTTGTTCCAGTAGTCGACAGCCCCAAGAAGATGCAATGGAATTTCCAGAAAGTCAATTGGACAAGATACAGTGAAATCTTGGAAAGTAGCATCTCAACAACCTCACGACAAAACATCACTGTTGACGAAGCATATAACTATCTCTGTGGTGCCATTGTCAAAGCAGCCAGCATGGCAATTCCCTGAGCCTACCAACCCATCTATACCCCTGTGAAGAGAGTGCTGCCCTCCTAAAGACATATGAAGCATCAGGGACCCCAGAGGGAGGAGATTATCTGATCGAGCCCCTCAATGCTGCGTGCTGCACCAAGTTGGCTCACGGGCTTTTCTCCTGGGCAACTAAAACAGAGCTAAACTTCACACACTCCAGCAGGAAGTGCTGGAGCCTAATACGTCTTCCTGGAGCAGCCCAAAAGCCACACACACAAAACTCACCCTCGGTTACTCTCAACCATGATTCCAGCCACCTGCTTGTCATGGCAAAGCCACCCCTGGGCAAATACACCAACTGAAACATCCAGGGTGAACTAAGACAACACCATCAGCAACACAGAGACAACATCAGCCCCACCCTCTCCGAGGTTGCAGACCTGAAGAAGATCCTACTCGGTTTGAAGTGTGGCAAGACAGCAAGATAGGAGAATACTGCGCCAGAATGTATGAAACCCCTGGGGCCCCGGGCTCTTGCCTGGCTGACCCTGTTTTACACGATGGTCATGAATTCCAACACTATGGAAAAGGTGCTGGAGGAGCAAGAGGATCACCAAACGGTGGTGGAGGCGGAGGTGGAGAGGCTGAAGGACCAGCAAAAAAGACTCCTGGAAAAGGTGGAGGACCTGGAAAATAGGTCTCGTCGGCAGAATTTGAGAAACGTTGGTCTCCCGGAGGGGGCTGAGGGAGAGGATGCTGCGACGTATGTGGCGGGCATGTTCCAGCAGCTGTTGGGAGATGATGTCTTCCTCGCGTCCGGTGGAGGTGGACAGGGCACACAGAGCCCTGGCGAGGCAGCCGCGAGCAGGGCCCCCCCCCCCGAGCGATGGTGGTCCGGTTTCACAGGTTCCTGGACAAGGAGCGGGTGCTACAGTGGGCCAAGTGCACGCGGAGCTGCCATTGGAATAACAGTGTCTTGCGCATCTACCAGGACCTGAGCGTGGAGGTGGCCAGAAGAAGGGCAGGCTACAGGCAAGTCAAAGAGATTCTATTTAGGAAGCAGGTGAAGTTCGGGCTGCTGTATCCGGCGCGCCTGTGGGTCACACACGAGGGACGGCACCATTACTTTGAGGAGCCCGAGGACGCGATAGACTTCGCCAAGAGAGAAGGGCTGGTGCCGAACTGAGGACTTTTTGGACTTGGGTTAATAAGACACTGAGCGATGTTTACACATTTTTCTGGTGCTGTGCGTTTTTCTTTTTCTTTTTTCCTGTTTTTTCTGTTTCCCTCCTGTATTTGAGTTTTTGTTGGGATAAAAGAGGGAGGTTAAGGAAGTGGTGCTGGGGGCTTTTTGTGTTCGAACCAGGGGGGAAGTGCCTATTACTTATTCTGTTTTATTTGATTTGCACTAGCGTTAGGGTTTTCTTTGTTTCTCGTTTTGCTTGTTTCTTTTCAGAGCAATTGCTCAAGGACGGCTGGTTTGGGGAAATGGTGTTGATGGGCAGTGGGATGGGTCAGAGGGAACAATAGGTGGGAGACTTGTTTGGCGGCGGAGTCGAGAGTCACCAGGCTAGCTGGGTGAGCTGGTCTACGGAAGCCAGGTGGAGGGTGTGTATTTAGTTAGTTTATGGCAGGGGTTAGGTTACAGGGTGTTGTTGCTGGGGGGGGGGGGGGGGGGGGGGGGGTAGTTGTTCTGCTGACGAGGGAGGGACTTAGGTGTGGGAGCATGGAGGTGGGAGCTGGTAGGAGGCGGGCCAGGGGAAGCGCGACACAGGGGCTGGGGGCGGCCCCAAGAAAGGGGATGGCTGATCGGCAGGGGGGTGGGGGCACGGTGCCCCTCAACCAGGCTAATCACCTGGAACTTTAGAGGGTTAAACAGGCCGGTAAAGAGGGCACGGGTGTTCGCGCATCTGAGGGCGCTTAAAGCAGACGTGATAATGCTTCAGGAGATGCATCTGAAAGTAGCTGACCAGGTCAGATTGAGGAAGGCCTTAATTAGCCAGGTCTTCCACTCGTGCTGGACGCTAAAACCAGGGGGGTCGCGCTTTTGGTCAACAAACGTGCGCAATTCAAGATGGGTAGCACAATCTCGGATGGGGGAGGCAGATTTGTCATGGTGATGGCAAGCTCGAGGGGATGAGGGTGGTCTTGGTCAATGTATCTGCCCCAAATTGGTACGATGTGGATTTTGTTAAGAGACTGCTGGGGAAGATACCTGACCTGGACTCGCACAGGCTGATTACGGGAAGTGATTTCAACACAGTCCTTGACCCCAGCCTAGACCGGTCGTGTTCAAGAACGGGTAAGATGCAGGCTATGGCGAAAGAACTGAGGGGGTTCATGGAGCAAATGGAGGGGGGGCTGATCCATGGAGGGCTAGTCGGCCGACGGGGAAGGAGTTTTCTTTCTGTTCACATGTTCATAAGGTGTATTCCCAAATTGATTTTTTCATCATGAGCAGGGATTTGTTAGCGGGGGTGACGGATGTAGAATGTTTGGCGATCGCTATTTAGAACCATGCCCCGCACTGGGTTGATCTGCAGGTCTGCAAGGAAAGTTTTCAGCGCCCTTAATGGAGGCTGGAGGTTGGTTTGTTGGCGGACGAGGCGGTGTGTGAGAGGGTGAGGAAATGTATGCAAAACTACCTGCAGGTCAATGACACAGGGAAAGTCTCAGCTGCGGTGCTCTGGGAGGCGCTGAAGACAGTGGTGAGAGGGGAGCTGATTTCGATCAGAGCACACAGGGACAGGACGGATAGGGCAGAAATGGACCGACTGGTAAGGGAGATCATACAGATAGACAGGAGATACGCAGAGACACCGAGGGCAGAGCTATTAAGGGAACGACAAAGGCTACAAACTGGGCTTGGGGTGTTGTAAGGCTATGGAGCAGCTTAGAAGGCGAGGGGTGCGATTTACGAGCACGGGGAGAAAGCCAGTAGAATGCTGGCACAGCAACTGGGAAATAGGGAAGGTCGTCGACGGGAGGGGGGAACTTGGTAGGGGATTCGGCAGGGCTGAACAAGGTGTTTAGGGACTTCTATAGCAGGCTTTACTCCTCGGAACAACCCCCCCCCCTCCCCCCCGGGGCAGGAAGGGATGAGACGCTTTCTTAATGAACTGACCTTCCCCCAAAAGTAGGCATGTGATTGATAGATGGGTTGGGGGCCCCGATCAGGACTGAAGAAATATTGGTGGGCTTGAGGGCCATGCAATCGGGTAAAGCCTGGGGCCAGATGGGTATCCGGTGGAGTTTTACAAAAAGTTCTCTGAGATAGTGGGGCCGGTGCTGGTTAGGGTTTTTAATGAGGCACGAGACAGAGGGGTGTTACCCCCGACGATGTCACAGGCCACCATCTCCCTGATATTGAAACGGGACAAAGACCCGGAGGCATGTGGGTCCTATAGGCCGATCTCTCTGCTTATCGTAGATGCTAAAATTCTGGCCAAGCTCTTGGCGGCTAGGATTGAGGACTGTGTGCCAGATGTCATTATGGAAGATCAAACCGGGTTCGTCAAGGGCAGGCAGCTGGTGGCCAACCTAAGAAGGCTGCTGAATGTGATTATGAAGCCCTCGTAGAGTAAGGAGGTAGAGGTAGTTGTGCCAATGGATGCTGAGAAGGCTTTCGACCGGGTTGAGTGGGACTATCTATGGGAGGTGCTGGGACGTTTTGGGTTCGGGGAGGGCTTATCGACTGGGTCAGACTGTTGTACCAGGCTCCGGAGGAGAGTGAGAGGACGAACAGGACGACATTTGACTATTTCAGACTGTACCGTGGGACAAGGCAGAGGTGTCCCCTCTCCCCACTGCTGCTTGCATTAGCGACAGAGCCGCTGGCAATTGCCCTAAGAGCTCTAGGGGGGGGGGGGGGGCTGGTGCGAGGGGGGTGGAACACAGAGTTTCATTGTAGGCCGACGCCCTGCTCTTATACATCACTGATCCAGTGGCTGGGATGGTTGAAATCATGGGAATCCTGAAGGAGTTCTGCCGGTTCTTGGGGTACAAACTGAACATGGCAAAGAGTGAGTTGTTTGTAGTCCAGGCGAGGGGCCAGGAGGGTAGGTTGAGGGGGCTGCCGTTCAGGTTACTGGGGGACAGTTTTAGATACTTAGGGATACAGGTGGGGTGGGACTGGGGCCGTCGGCACACGTTGAACTTGTCTCGGTTGGTGGAGCAAATGAGGGCTGAGTTCCGGAGTGGGATGTGCTCCCACTGACACTAGCGGAGAGAGTGCAGATGGTTAAAATGATGATTCTCCCGAGATTCCTGTTCGTTTTCCAGTGTCTCTCCATTTTCATTCCGCAGTCCTTTTTCAAGAAGGTTAATAAAATGATTATGGGATTTGTGTGGGCGGGCAAGTCCCCGCGGGTTAGGAGGGTGATGCTCAAGAGGAATCGAGAGGAAGGGGGGCTTGTAGCCATCTGGGATGGCCACTTCCAGAATACAAAATGGATGCTCGCAATGAATGTAGGGAACTATGGACAATGTTAGGAAAGCAAGCAGGCACAGAGCCTGTATGCGTATTGAGAAGGCAGCTCCCAGATGAGACTGAAACTGTAGGTCAATTAACATATTGATGGCCCATCTCCGGGAACAAAGGAAAGACACTCAAGCAACCGATCCAGCTCCAGACATCCCGGCGCCAGTTCCCCAAACCGAAAGTGCAAACAAAGCAAGGCCAACGGCCACCAAAGACATGGCCAGCCATCAGGGCACCCATCCCTTTATTGGTCAAGATCAATACGAGTGATCAAGATGCGGCCCAATTAATTGGGGCCAAGTTTAAGGCCCGCCCAAAAGCGCGCGAAGCTCCTCCAGGTATAAGAAGAAACCCCCGAGAGAGAATCGCTCTCTTCGATTTGGCTCATCCACCAGCTGCACCAGAAGCAAGTAAGTCCAAGGTCAACGCTCGCTACCAGACGGACGACCTTAGCTGTTCTCCTGTACCTCTTCGAATCCAACAACCTCAGATCCGAACAACGGCCATTGTTCCTCTGACTGAGTGGGACCCGATGCCAAGTATAGGCGCTAGCGTTAGAGATAGTTTAATTTGTAGTACTTTGTGCATGAGTAGATATTACTGTGTGTGTAAATAAATAGTATTGACTTTGAACTAACTAACTGGTGTATTTGCTCTTTGATCAGTCTTCGGGTTTGAACCTTGTGGCGGGTCTCGAAAGGTACCTGGCGACGCTAAGGCATTAACACAATTAGGATTAAGGAAGGTGACCATATTGACCGCCATATTCATAACCAGAGAAACAGAGCAACAGGCTAGCGCTGCCAAACTTCAGTAATTACTACTGGGAGGCCAACATAGCTATGGTAAGGAAGTGTATGGTGGGAGCGGGGTCGGTTTGGGGGCGGATGGAGGCAACTTCATGCAAAGGGACTAGTTTGGCAGCCCTGGTTACGGCGCCTCTGCCGCTCCCGTCTGCACGGTACTCCACCAGCCCTATAGTGGTGGCGACTTTGCGGATCTGGGGTCAATGGACAAGGCAGATGGGGGGAATGGGAGCATCGGTTTGGTCCCCAATTTGCGACAATCACTGGTTTGCCCTGGGGAATATGGACGGTGGGTTTTGAGCATGGCGGAGGGCTGGGATTGAGAGGATGGGGGATTTGTTCTTGGAAGGGAGCTTCCCGAGCATGAGGGCGTTAGGGGAGAAATATGGGCTGGCGAGAGGAAATGAGTTCAGGTACCTGCAGGTGCGGGACTTTCTACGCAGACAGATTCCATCCTTCCCACGCCTGCCACTCAGGGGGAGGGGGTTAGGGTAACGTAGGTTTGGGGGGTAGTTAGGCTGGTCCTTGCGGGAGGAGAGTTGGGTTTCTTGCACTATAACGATTGTTTTTGCACACTGTTTTATATTATTGTTGTTTATTGTGCCAAAATGTCTGAATGAAATTGTTTATCAAAAAAAACAAATAAATAAATTCCAACACTATTCCAAAGAAATGGTGGACAGCGAAAGTGATCGCCATACCAAAACCCAGAAAAGACCCCATATTTGTGGCTAGCTACAGCCAATCTCTCTCATGTTAACTCTTGAAATTTTTGAACGTCCTTCAGCACATATCACCAAATGTTGAAGAAGTCCTTAGTGTCGACCAAGCTGGTTTCAACAAGGACCACAACACAGGGGAGCAGGTAATGGCCATCACCACCTACACTGAAAACAGCTCTCAGAAAAACCTGAAGACAGGTGCTGTTTGCCTCGATCCCACAGCTGCCTACAACACCGCTTGGCTCACGGGCCTTTGTCCTGGGCAACTAAAAGCATCAGGACACTGTTGAACAATCAAAGGCTCAGCACCTTGGGCAGGCAAAAGGTAGATGGAAAAGACAAACCAAGGCTCAGTCCTGGCTCCAACCCTGTTCAAATTGTACACAAATGATCTTCCAAAAATTACCTCCCAAAAATTCATATATGTCGACGGCATCTGCTTTGCAACTCAAGCCCGACTTTGACCGGGCCCGAAACGAGGACTTGTCATAACTTGAACAATACTGCAACACATGGCGACTCAAGCCAAACCCTGTAAAATCAGTACCCAGCTTATTCCATCTTTACAATGCAAAAGCCAATATAAGGTTGAACATTCCAATGAACGGCTATAAGTTAAAGCATCAACCAACTCCAACATACCTCAGAGTGACCTTAGATGGGACAGTGATCTTGCAGCCAAGGTCAAGTCCAGAAACAGAGTTGACACCCAGTTGAATGCTACCATGTGTATCATTACTGGAATACTAGGCTCAACACCATTCCCTTGACTCCCTGTCCTGGCAAACATTACTCCTCCATATATTCGCTGACTTACAACAACCCACAAAATAACATAGAAAGTCTGCAATGCCCTCCACCTGCCACTTCAGGCTGATCTATTCGACCCAACCAAGGTACAACTCCCATCAAGAAGGAAAATCTGGAAAAATCCACCCACACAGATCTTCAATGCAAATTCCACCTGGACAAATGAATGGGAATCATTGGACATGACAAACAAGTACCTGGTCTGAGACCCAACCAACAACTGCCTGGTTTCAACCTTCCAAGAAAAGAGTGGTCCACCCTTAACAGATTCAGGACTGGCCACGGCCCCTGCTTGGCCAACGTCCGTAGATGGGCATTAGTGCCAGACCCCCATGGACATGCGGGAGAGACCAAACTGCACCACATCACAGAAAAATGTCCAATACACATGAACGAGGCCTATCCACACTCAACACAGCAGGACAGGAAGAAGCTGCTTGGTTTCGGGGCCTCACTTTCGCAAAATAAATAAAACTACCGGTGTGCCACAGAAATCAGTGCTGGAGCTTCTACATACAATCTGTATTAATGACTAGATGAAGGGACTGAGCAAAATGTATCAATGTTTGCTGACCAAAAAGAACTAAGTGAGAAAATAAGCTGTGAGGCGGACACAACAAAAACTGCAAAGGGATATAGACAAATTAAATTAATGGACAAGAATGTGGCAAATGGAATATATTGTGGGTAATTATTCATCTGATAGGAAGAAAAGAAAAACAATGGGCTGGATTCTCCACCGTCGGGATGTCCGCTTTGCTGGCAGCCCGGGGGTTCCCGACGACGTGGGGCTGCCCCACAATGGGACACCCCATTGACCAGCCGGCAAAACGGAACATCCGGCCGGTGGGGTGAACCTGAAATCTGGCGCAGCGGGATACAGAATCCAGTCCAGCCTTTTTTTTAAATGCTGAGAAACTTTCATGTAGATGTTCAACGGGATTTTCCAAAACCACCAGTTAACTTGCAGGGACAGTAAGCAATTAAGCATGCAAATGGAACTTCATCTTAAGGGGATTGATTTGATTTGATTTATTGTCACATGTACCGGAGTACAGCGAAAAGTATTTTTCTGGGGCCGAGGAACATACACAGAACGTACATAGTACACACAAGATTAATCAACGGGAACATTGACAAATGGTACATCGACAAACAGTGATTGGTTACAGTGTGGAACAAGGGGCCGAACAAAACAAACAAATCAAATACATGAGCAAGAGCAGCATCGGGCGTCGTGAATAGTGTTCTTACAGGGGACAGATCAGTCCGAGGGGGAGTCGTTGAGGATTCTTGTAGCTGTGGAGAAGCTGCTCTTCCTATGTTTGGATGTGCGAGTCTTCAGACTTCTGTACCTTCTGCCTGATGGAAGGGTCTGGAAGAAGGCAATGCCTGGGTGGGAGGGGTCTCTGATAATGCTGTCTGCCTTCCTGAGGCAGCGAGAGGTGTATACAGAATCAATGTGGGGGTGGCAAGTTTGTGTGATGCGTTGGGCTGAGTTCACCAGTCTGCAGTTTCTTGCGATCTTGGACCGAGCAGTTGCCATATCAGGCTGTGATGTAGCTGGATAGAATGCTCTCTATCGCACATCCATAGAAGTTTGTGAGAGTCGATGCAGACATGCCAAATTTCTTTAGCTTCCGTAGGAAGTCGAGACGTTGTTGGGCTTTCTTGACTGTTACATCAATGTGAGTGGACCAGGACAGACTGTTGGTGATGGTGACCCCCAGGAACTTAAAGCTATCGACCATCTACACTTCGAAGCCATTGATGAAGACGAGAGTGTGTGCCGTGCTGCGCTTCCTGAAGTCGATGATCAGTTCCTTGGTCTTTCCAACATTTAGAGAGAGATTGGTTTCGGTACACCATGCAACCAAGTGATTTATCTCCCTCCTGTAGGCTGATTCGTCCTTGTTTGAGATGCGGCTCACCACAGTCGTATCATTGAGTTGGAGTTAAATCTTGCCACACAGTCATGTGTGTATAGGAAGTAGAGGACTGAGTATACATCCTTGCGGGGCTCCGGTGTTGAGGACTATTGTGGAGGAGGTGCTGTTGCCTATCCTGACAGATTGTGGTCTGTTGGTGATGAAGTCGATTGGAGTACAAGTATGAGGAACAAAGAGTCTCAAGGAAACGGGACAATCATTTAAGACTGAGATGATGAGAAATTTCTTCACTCAGAGGATGGTGAATTTTGGAATGCTATACCCCAACATGCTGTGCATACTCAGTCATTGAGTACATTCAAGACTGAAATAGATAGATTTTGGACACTAAAAGATTTGAGGGATATAGGGATCGAGCATGATAGTGGAGTTGAGATCAAAAGTCAGTCATGGTCCTACTGAATGGCAAAACAGGCAATCTTCCGAACATACAAATCAGGAGCATGAGCAGCCCACTCGGCCCCTCGAGCCCCTTCTGCCATTCAATAAGATCATGGCTGATATGTTTGTAACCTCAACCCCACATTCCTGCCTACCCCCGATAATCCTTCACTTCCCTTGCTTATCAAGAAGCAATCTACCTCTGCCTTAAAAGATATTCCAAGACTCTGCCTCAACCAGGTTTTGAGGAAGAGAGATGCAATAGACGTATTTTAGGAAACATTTATTTCTTGCCTGAATTCTTTCCAAGCTCTTCCTCTGACTTACTAACCTATCTTGTTAAGTCTAAGTCAAGATTCCTTAAAATTCAATAATGCTGAAGGATTCTTCCTTTGGCACTTTACAAACAAAAGTCTACTATAAAATTAACTGAAATCGGCCTTAAAAAGATTTCAATCAGTGATTGTAATGTATATTTATATGTCATGTTTTCTAGTAACACTAATGGGTTAATCTCATGACTGCTCAATCTCAGGTCAATGCAAACTATATTATTTTATTGTTTTGCTCCCATAAAGCACTCAAAATACTTCCTGGGGGAAAAACATTTCCCATTCAACATTTTTGTTCCTATGTAACTGAAAGTTAAACAAGAATTTATAAAAATTAGGTTTGATTTTTAAATTACATATCTCATAGTAACATGATTACATTTACCTCGGCCTCTCTTAATAATTACAGTCAACTTTTATTTTCAAAGGAGATTTTTAATTCATGCCCATTAACTAGAAATGGGATTTTTTGTTGCCAAAAATTTGAATGTGTAAGGTTTACAAGTTTCAGCAATGAACACATAATCAACTGCTCACAGTACAAACACAGAAACTTCTTAGCTTAATTTGCAAGATAAACTGATGAATCTAATGATCACAAAGCGATAAACTGAGGTAGGCAGATCCATTATGCTTGCCAATTTGTTGGCATTTGAATAGATGGGTATTCAAAAAAGAAAGACTTACATTTGCTTTGCACAAGCACCAGTGGTCTCATAGCACTTTACAGCCAGTGAAGTCCCTTTGAACTGTAGCCACTATTGTAATGTAGGAAACACAGGTTGCTCCCACAAGTAGAAATGTGATAATGACAAATCAAGAGTGCATCAAAAACTAACAGATTTAAAATAATTACCAAAAGGGGTAAAAACGATGTAAGGATGGTTGGAGTCTGGAAAAATCTTCCTGAGAGGAGGGTGGGAGCAGATTTGGTTGAGGTATTCAAAAGGGAAGTAGATTGCTTTCTGAGAAGGAAGAATGTGCAGGGTTCCGGGGATAGGACAGGGCAGTGGGACTCAGTAGAATGCTCTTTCAGAGAGCCAGTGCAGACTCGACGGGCTGATTGGGCAGGATACTGGAGTAAATACACTGCTCTGCTTCGATAGTGCACCATGGTTTCTTTTACGTCCACCCAAACAGGCAGATGGGCCTCTATAGGAGAGTAGAAATAGACTGGATGTTGGACATTGCTTCTTTTCTCAAAGTAGGGAGCCTCAGCTGGTGTGGTGGATGCTGACTCTCTGCATCACCTGTAAGAGAAAAGCATGGTTCCCAATTAGGGCAGTGCATCACCTATAGGCTAAGTGGGATAACTGAGAACACACAGTCAATGTGGTCTCCTGAACTGGGTGCAATCACTTGAGGGGGTCAGAGAATAATTTCCCAGAGTACGTTCTTCCTTTACTGGCCATGGGTCTTTTTTAGGCCTCTCACGGGAGATTATATGGGGGAGGAACTACTCATGTTACTCCAGCTGTCATGTGTGTGATGTACCAAGCTGGTCGTTTGCTATTTGTCAATTTTGTATGTTCATACCCATTAAGCTTACTCGACTGCCTATGTAATTCTTTCAGACATTCCAATATAGCACACCTTCTGCTAAAAAATGGGTGTTTCAACTGTAAACAACAATATATACGGCATCAAAAATATATTATTGTAAACTACAGTGCAGTAAAAGACTTCCCAATTCATGTTAAAATATGGTGGCTTACTATTCACAGCTTTAGTTGTGACCATGTAAATGCTTCCTAATGCAATCATTCATGTATTTGCGTTTACCTCAATCCATTATTTAAAAAAAATTTCGAGTACCCAATTCATTTTTTCCCATTAAGGGGCAATTTAGCATGTTCAATCCACCCACCTTGCACATCTTTGGGTTGTGGGGGCGAAACCCACGCAAACACAGGGAGAATGTGCAAACTCCACACGGACAGTGACCCAGAGCCAGGATTGAACCTGGGACCTCGGCGCCGTGAGACTGCAGTGCTACCAGCCTCAATCCATTTTTAGATAGTTTGCAATACCAAATTTTAGGAAAAATTGTTTTGTCCGTGCGTGTCACCGGAGGATTCAACATTTAAACTATGCAGTAGGAGCCCGACCAGTTCTAATGGATAATTGCATTGTCTTTTGACATTGATTGCTTCATGGGTGACCATGCCTCTCACATAATTAGGCACATGAATCATCAATCAGAGTGTGATGAAAACAATTCTTTCATTTGTCATTTTAGTGATTTCATTAAGTTAATCATGTAACAAAAACAAAAGAAGCGGCTGGAGGATGTTTTTTTTCTGGCCTCCCAGGAGAAAAGAGCTACCTCCCACAACAGTTCTTAGTGGGCAGGTTGCTGTAATGTTCTCCATGATGTAGACTTCATGACAACATGAATCACACTTTGGTTTGTCCTTCATCTTCCACTTGGGTAGCAAGTAACCATGTCATTCACATCCTGTGCAGATTCAGTTGAGCGCTGCCCACTGTCTTCAAGGAAGGTTGAAGCCAGGGTATTCAGCTGTTGGGTCAGTAATATGGTGCCAGTTCTTTCTGCTATATGCCCTCCATGCTTTCATCCACCTTAGTAGCAAGTTCAGAGCAGCTGCATGAATGTTAGCTGCTATTTCTGAGAATGTCTGACACAATTTTCAGCACTTTCTAAATGGGTTTTCTCTGAGTGGGAAGGTCATCATTGCTCGATGTTTTTTTCTGCTGTTTGTATTGATCTAGGAATCCCAACTGGTGTAACCTGACATGGTTACTTTGGAATTGTAGAGAAACTCTCTCAGTTGAATAAGCTGTCTCATTGGTTCGGATGTTGTGTGATTTTGACTACCTGTCCAACACTGACTTCCATCACCTGCTTAACTCGCCTTTTGTAAAGCCTATTTTTCACCCTCAGCTGATAAAGCAATGTCACTAAAAAGATATCAACAGCTTAGATGTGTGGCTTCCTTTTATTATCATACACACACATACAAACACAAACCACACACACACAAAACACACAAAACAAAACACCACACACACAAAACACACAGCAAAAGACATCAACTGATTAGTTTTCCTTGTAAATAATCAGATAACCACATTCTGGGAAAAATATCTATTGCAGAATATATTAAGATTCAATTTAAAACACAAGACTAGATACTTGGTGCTTTCACTATCCAAAGTCAATTGTTATTACTTCTCAGCATTTGAGAAGCTAGGGATAGGGAGGATGGGCAGAATGTTAATGCAGGCTGGTCATCGATTTCCATCACATATCTCAGTACACTTTCCATCTCTGCATCTTTTCAATTACAAGGGTCTCATGAGGTGGTGCATGGTAACGGCTAGTGTGACAATCACAGCACTGTGTAAACGGCACCACGCACAATAATTCCACTATTTCCTCAAGATGGTAGTACAGAATCATGAACATGAACACAGAACGATTGAATTATGCATTATATTAGCACGGTTCTGTCATCCACTTTTTGCAATTCCTTTTTCTAATTTAAAACTTAATGGAGGACATGCAGAAATTCAGCAAACTGAAATCATTTTGAGATCAATAATGTGAAATGATTGCACCTCATTTAGTGTAATGACTTCAGCTACAATCGAGTAATTTGCCAAAATACTAAACTGAAGCAATTACACGCAAATGTATGTGGCAACTGGCAATTTCCTGCATTAAAGAAACACAATTAATTTTTGTCAGAATGTCTAGTTTCTTTCAGTATTCTACTTTTACATATAATGAGTGATTGACTAACTATGCACTGGAGAACCTAGGAATGAGTTGTTAAATTATCCTATTTACAGTAATCCTTCAACAGGTAACACTGAAAAAAAGAGCTGAAATCTTCTGGCCACCTCTGCCAGCAGGATCTTCTAGTCCAGCCGATGGCAACGCTCCGTCACGAGCCGGCGGTGGAGGGTGTGAACAATGGGAAACCCATTGACAGGAGCGAGGCAGCAAGATCCCAACACCGCAAAGCACGCCATGGTGATTTGGGGGGTGGCAAAACATTTTTACAGCCCCTCCTGCTGATGAGATTTTCAGGTCCCGCTGAAGTTGATGGACTTTTGAACGGCTCGCCCCATTTTCCTGCTCTGCCCTGCCACAACAGGACTGTAAATTTCCACCCAATAAAAAAAATGACCACTAATACTATCACTATATTACTTAAGCTGTTCATTATTAAATAGATCAAATCAGTTAATTGAAGCAATAACTTCTCAGAATTACTATGAGACAAGTATAATCAAAAATCCACGATTGCCTTTCATGGCAGTGTCTGAAGAATGCTCCCTTTGACCCAAATTCAACTGACAAATTAATTTCATATCATCCATTTTCCATTATCCATCCATTTTCTCACATGAAACAGACAAAAACTTGTTTCACCTTTGCTCAACTTTGGTGGAAATCACCTGCAGTTGAGAATTCAATTTGATGTGCACAATGGTCCATTGATAGCCATTCTAACCACCAGGCACTTCAGGATGATAACAGGTTAATTTCAATCAGGAAGAGGTCCTTCCGAACACTCTGCTTAGGAAGTTTAAAGATTTTACAGATGTGGCAAAATGGCAAGCAGCCTACAAAGCTAGGCCAGATACAGAATTGGGCAATCTATTTTCTTTTAATATAAATTTAGAGTACCCAATTATATTTTTCCCAAATTAAGGGGCAATTTAGCATGGCCAATTCACCTGGCCTGCAAATCTTTGAGTTGTAGGGGTGAGACCCACGCAGACACGGGGAGAATGTGCAAATTCCACACGGACAGTGAGCCAGGGCTGGGATCGAACTGGGTCATCAGCGCTGTGAGGCAGCAATGCTAACCACTGCGCCACCGTGCTGCCCTTGCGTCGGCACGGCTTTGAGCACTTGTCGTTTCCCATGTTCTGAGTGGTCAGAGCAAGCCTCAACTCAAAAGTGCTTTGCAATAATTTCATTTGGTTTTCATGTGACCCCTATTCACTGAATTAAGTGGCTCCAATTTTTTCCATAAAACGAGCAAGTCCTGAAATCTGATATGGACTGGGTCCCGAAGTTGCCAACTTTGAGACACTCTACCTGCAAATTATAAATCAACCTTATCTGAAAAAGTCACAACAGCGTGATACTGAGCCTTGTTATGATGCCCATAGAGACCACTGACATTTAAAAATGAAATTTTAGTGAATGACCGAAGGATCGCAGGACAAGATTTCACATTACAAGACTTTCACTGTAACAACCAAACTAAAAAAATGTTCAAACAATACTGCAGTAGGTAACTTATACTCCGAAACACAGGGAAGCTTCCCATAAATGTCCAAAATGACAAAACAATTTCCCAGCCATGATTATGCTTTACTCTGTCCCTTAATTAGACACGTCATCTCCAGGAACCAGTTCAAGGTCAATCTTAGCTTCTGCGGGTTTGCTTCTTTCCTTTCACAGCCGGGTAACTCCTAACCCCAGAACAAACTTTCACAATTAGGGACAATTTGGAGATCATTCCTCTGGTCAAAGCTTGGAAAGTCTTATGGACTCATTTAAATCCTCACAAACTCAAGTCTGAGTTCAATCAATCCCTCTCCAACTGAGCACGAGCTTCCACCTGTGCTTCGCCTGGTGACCGACAGGGCCAGCGTTTTTTCTGCTTAAGGTGCACCATCTGCCTCTATCTTTCTCTGCTCAATCTCTCCCTCAGATTCTTGTAGACTGACCCTGTCTATGAGGTTCAGTGATATTTTAGGAAAACCTGTAACCCGACTCTACAATAGCTTCCTTTGTGCTCTTGCCCACTCAATGCCATCTACATGTCAGCGTGAATCACATGGACCTTCCATCTCTGTAGAAATTCTAATTAGTTATTGTCTGGACCCTCGGGTCTATTCGAATTTGAAATTAAATAGACAGTTTAAGGTCCCATTTACAAAACCTGACATTCCTAACACCTCCCTGGGACTTGGAGATGAAGTTGAATAAACAAATGACAGAGAATGGAATAGTAGGTTATGTTGAAGGGTTCAGCTGAAGACCGGTGAGTGGAGGCTCATGGAGAGTACAGACACTGGCATGGAGCTGAATGGCCTGATTCTGTGCTGCACATCCTATAAGACCGTAAGTAGTAAACAATATGAACAGCAATAGGTCATTTGCCCCTTTGAGCCTCTACAACCTCTCAACATGACCATGGCTGTACATCTACATTAATTCCACGTTACCCCACCCTATCCCTATATCCCTTAATTCCCTTGTGTTCAAGAATCTATTGATCTCAGTGTTAAATATGCTCAACCATTGAGTATCCATAGCTTTCAAAATCCAAAGACTGGCAACCCTTTCAGTGAAGAAATTGCTCCTCACTGCAGTCTGAAATGGCTGAGCCCTTCTCCTGAGATTGGAACCAGCTAGTTCAAGTCTCTCTCACCAAGGGAAACAGACTTTCAACATCCACCCGGTCAAGCACTCCCAAGAATGTTCTGCAATTGAGTTTTGCAAGTGCGTTTTTACCAAATTTGCATTTTCTGCAGCTTCAAATACTGGAATAAAGATTCCAATTTTCCACAAATATTATTTTTAATTACTTTCTCACACACAGTTATCTGCAATTCGATAGATCAGATATGGGCTTACAAGCTAGCATACAACTACAAAATGATCATCAGTTTTCTAAGGGATGATGGTGGCCCAGTGATAAATCATTGGACTGGTAATCCAGAGGCCCAGGCTAATGTCCCGGGGACATGGGTCCAAATCCCATAATGGCAGCAGGTGGAACGGAAATATAATGATACCCGAACAGACGGCAGATGTGGCGACTTGAGGATTTTCACAGTAACTTCATTGCAGTGTTCATGTAAGCCTACTTGCGACAATAATAAAGATTATTATTGTTAAATCTGTGGAATTCAGTAATGATGGCTACAAAACTATCATCAATTGTAAAAATCCATCCAGTCCACTGATTTACTTCAGGGAAGGAAATCTGCCACCCTTACCTGGTCTAGCCTACATGTGACTTGTGCTTGGTTCTTAATTGTCTGCTGAAATGGCCTCGCAAGCCACTCAGTTATATCAAAAGCTGCTCCAGAAAAGCTGAAACACGTGGACTGCAGCTGTTCTAGAAGGCAGTGACATTACCACCGTCTCAAGTGAAATTAGGGATGGACAACAAATGTCAGTGCTGCCCATATCCCATGAAATAATAAAAACATAGATATAACATAAAACTGTCGTAAAATAATATTTCACACTGTTTTATAAATAAAAAATCATATTATCTAAAGACATAAGGTTTGAAGGTATACAGTTCAGCAAACTAAATAGTCAATGTACAATCACATATTCATTTTGGAATAAAGTACTTTGCAATTGTAAGGAAGCAGTGAACGCATCAGATATATTTAACATGAGGATTAATGAGTTAGTTAACTACTGCCTATTGTGGTTGAAGGACCTGAAAATGCAGAAGTGTGACAATTATATCATATGTTATAGTCGAAACAGGGTAAAGTGTTTAAAAACTAAGCAAATTCAAGTGAGAGGAATATTTATGCAGAATTTATTGTGTTACAATCAAAGAAGGCAGATCTAAATAGCATCGACAGAAACTATGATAAAGACAAGAGTAAAATTAACATAAACTTACCGCCACCTCCTCCGAGCAGACTTTTGTTTGCTGCAAGAGATGAACAAAAATGACGTCAACACCCAAGGCTTAAACATAGAACATAGAAAATACAGCACAGAACAGGCCCTTCGGCCCATGATGTTGTGCCGAACCTTTGTCCTAGATTAATCATAGATTATCATTGAATTTACAGTGCAGAAGGAGGCCATTCGGCCCTTTGAGTCTGCACCGGCTCTTGGAAAGAGCACCCTACCCAAACTCAACACCTCCACCCAACACCAAGGGCAATTTTGGACACTAAGGGCAATTTATCATGGCCAATCCACCTAACCTGCACATCTTTGGACTGTGGGAGGAAACCGGAGCACCCGGAGGAAACCCACGCAGACACGGGGAGGACGTGCAGACTCCGCACAGACAGTGACCCAAGCCGGAATCGAACCTGGGACCCTGGAGCTGTGAAGCAATTGTGCTATCCACAATGCTTCTGTGCTGCCCTTAAGAACAAATAAATCTACACTATATCATTTTACCGTAATCCATGTACCTATCCAACAGCTGCTTGAAGGTCCCTAATGTTTCCGACTCAACTACTTCCACAGGCAGTGCATTCCATGCCCCCACTACTCTCTGGGTAAAGAACCTACCTCTGATATCCCTCCTATATCTTCCACCTTTCACCTTAAATTTATGTCCCCTTGTAATGGTTTGTTCCACCCGGGGAAAACATCATCGAACAATTGAGAGAAATAAGTCTAACACGCCACTGCAGTCTGCCACTATTACCATTCTGCAGGCAGTGACTGTGCTCACTGATGCACCCATCAACTTCAAATCAGCTTCTTTAAACTTGAAATCAATCAGAGGCGTCATTCTCCGCCGGCGGGAGTCTCCGTTTTGCCGGCGCCCGGGGGTTTCCCGACGGCGTGGGGCTGCCCCACAATGGGAAACCCCATTGACCGGCCGGTGTAATGGAGCATCCCGCCGGCGGGTCGGGGCAGAAATGTGACGGGGCGGGATGGAGAATTTCGCTCCAGATTTTGAACATCATCCACATGTGTTGTGAAAGTAAAATGTGGCAGCTTGACGATTCTTGGTTTTGGGGACCTAGGAAATGTAGAGGGCCATTCAGCGCCTCAATCCTGATCAGCGGAGGTCGTGGCTGATGCGCATCTTAACTCCATCCACCTTTCCTGGCTCCATAATCTTGGGCTAACAAAAAGTCTATCAATCTCTGATTTTCAATGATTAATTGAGCTAGTGTGTACTGCTTCCTGTGGGACTGAGTTCCATGTTTTTGCCACTATTTGCATGAAAAAGTGTCAGCCTTCCCGAGTGGTCTGGCTCTGCCCCCTTGTCCTAGGCTCCCCGCAAAAAGGTTTCTATCTACCCTGTCAATTCCTTTTACTATCCCAAAAACATGCGTGTGGGGTCACAAATCTCTAGGAAAGCACATTGGGTCAGTCAGCACCAAAAAAGGAAGCTGGCAACATGACAGGTCCTGTGCTTTCCAGCAACAACAATTTTCATTTCAGCTTTCTAGCAGTTGCAACGTTTTTTTTTTCTCTTTATATTTTTACCACATCATTTCTGAAAAACAGTTCCAGCACAGCAAGGTGTTCCTGCAAGGATCTGATATTTTGCATTGGGTATTCAATCTGGTACATGTCTCGTTCATGCGTCGTCTGCTCTGTTATGTTTCTTTAATTTGATGTGTGCCAGCATCCTTTTCATTCCTGGATGCTGATGGGCAGCCTTCCAACATCGAGTAAAAGCAACTGGGAAATGACACAACAGCTCACAGTGCCAAAGAATATTATATGGGGCTTTGGTGTTACTGAACCTGTGGTTTTGTGCACAGTTTATGGCTCCTTGCCCAAGAGGGGGAGTAACTGCCTTAGGAGGGGGTGCATCAAAGGTTCAGTAGACTGATTTCAGGGGAGAGGTGAGAGGGATGCCTGATGAGGGGGAGAGTTTTGAAGTTTAGAAGGATGCAGATGTTATTTTAGCACAAGATTCTGAGCCCGAGGGGCGGGATAGACACAGGGTGGTATCTTCCACTCTGAAGTGGCGGATGTGTAAGTCCAAATGACGCTCACCTTTTGGGGCTGGGGGCTCTGAACGTGCACATTTTTGCTCTGTTCAGTTTACTACTTAGAATCCCTACAGTCAGAAGGAGGCCATTCGGCCCATCAAGTCAGCACCAACCCTTTGAACGCCACATGACCTAGGCCCAATCCCCAGTCCTATTCCTGCAACCCCACCCTAAGGGAGAATTTAGCATAGCCAATCCACTTAACCTGCACATCTTTGGACAGTGGGAGGAAACCGGAGCACCTGGAGAAAAATCACACAGACACAGGAAGAACGTGCAAACTCCACAGTCACCCAAGGCCGGAATAGAACCCGGGTCCTGGCGCTGTGATGCAGCAGTACTAACCACTGTGCCGCCATGGTCAGTCAACAAGGCCTGAGATGAGGAGAAAATTCTTCATTAGAATTGAGAATCTTGGAATTCGCTACTCTGCGGATGCTTATCAATTGAATACATTCAAGACAGAGATAAATAGATTTGTTTTGGGTGCAGAGGTATTTGACAATGATTTGCACATTTAGTGGCTAACTGAATTCTTAATGATCAGACAGATAAAGGCTCCGAAGTCAGAAGAGGCAAAACTGAGGCTGAATGCTTCCATAAATGGATAGTAATAGGAAAGGTTCTGTCACTTATAATTAAATATAACAGGAATGCTTTTCTGCTTTTAACAGATTGCTTTTATAATGCATAAGTGTACTTCCTGGTGGAAAAAAAATCATGTGTGTCCTGGTTTAGAAACATGGGGTAGCATTCAATAAACCTTTCTTCCTTTGGTTGCATTCATAAAAGATAGCAATGCTAACCACATTGACACAAATCGATCGTGCCACTTCTGAGCACTAGCAGCTTTTTGGAAACAACATCTGTCTTCACGTTCTCGAAGACAAAAAGTTTGGAAAAACTTGACAAGAAATGTGACTTTTTAAAAAAAAACATTCGTCATTCAAAAGAGTCAGAAATTTCACACAAAGCGTAGGAATAGTCCCTTCCTTCCATGAGAAAACAAAATGCCATTACAGGTTAAAACACTACCACCCGTGTCAAGTTCAAATCAAATATCCTTTCCTATTTGCACACTTTCAATGTCAATGAACAGAACAACAATGGTTGGTTGTTTTTATGGTACTTTGAATGTTTCATCAGTTTTAGAAAGAACATATTTATATGGAGCTGTGGTGGGGATGGAGCAAATTCTCATATCAATTCACAAGACTATTAGTGCCTCAAAAAAAGATCTAAAATAACAACTGATGTCCGAGTCTGAAGGGTGTCCCAATTCTGCTAAGTGTTCCAATGGCTGTCTTTTCCTCTTTTCAAATTGAACACTTACCTTGCCAAGTGACATGCGACTCCACTCAATTCCCAACCTTGATTTACTCACGCAAAAGTGTAATTTTCCCTGGCCAAATGTATGTCAAGAGGTCTGAGGCAAAGACAGAGAAATCGCCTTCAGGTCAGGAAGAAGGAAATGGAATGGAATATTTCGAGGGTTCACTGCAATGAGTATCCCATTTTAATTAATTCTGCTGAAAGCCGTTACCCATGTGAGGGCACATTGCCACATCTGAGTGTCCAATTAAACCGTCTTCATCCACTGCCAGGGCTCCATTCTAATAGCGGCAATAATTTAAATGTCATGCTGCACCCAGCTTCCAAAATGGATATGGCGCATCTTTTCAAACAAACGCTTAAAAATTAACTTTGATGCTGCCAAAATGCAGAATGTTGCTTGGACCTTGGCCGACAAGACATTTCCATTTTTGATGACAAAACATTTAATATACGCAATATCATCTTTTCCCTATAAATGATTACATAACCTCCTTCAAATACGACTAAACCCAAATTAGCAAACGTGAATTTCTAAGTAAAAGAAATTAGTTGAGAAGAATGCTGCAATATCTTAAAAGACATACCATAGGATGGGATGAATTCATCCACACAAGTTCTTAATTACAGCCCGTCAGGATACATCTTTTATATTGATTAAATGATATTAAATCTAATTTTCAGAAGACAATTCCACAGATACCATAGGAGCAATTTTTCTGATCTAATCTTTCAAATGTGTGCTCAATCTCTTCCATTATGGGAATAGGAGGAGGCCGTTCAGCGCCTCTAGCCTGAGCTAATTAGATCATCGTTCATCTGCATCTTAACACCCTCCACCTACTTTGGTTCCATAGCCCGTATGTCTGTTTGAACAAAGAACAAAGAAATGTACAGCACAGGAACAGGCCCTTCGGCCTTCCAAGCCCGTGCCGACCATGCTGTCCGACTAAACTACAATCTTCTACACTTCCTGGGTCCGTATCCCTCTATTCCCATCCTATTCATGTATTTGTCAAGATGCCCCTTAAATGTCACTATCGTCCCTGCTTCCACCACCTCCTCCTGTAGCGAGTTCCAGGCACCCACTACCCTCTGCGTAAAAAACTTGCCTCGTACATCTACTCTAAACCTTGCCCCTCTCACCTTAAACCTATGCCCCCTAGTAATTGACCCCTCTACCCTGGGGAAAAGCCTCTGACTATCCACTCTGTCTATGCCCCTCATAATTTTGTAGACCTCTATCAAGTTGCCCCTCAACCTCCTTCGTTCCAGTGAGAACAAACCGAGTTTATTCAACCGCTCCTCATAGCTAATGCCCTCCATACCAGGCAACATTCTGGTAAATCTCTTCTGCACCCTCTCTAAAGCCTCCACATCCTTCTGGTAGTGTGGCAACCAGAATTGAACACTATACTCCAGGTGTGGCCTAACTAAGGTTCTATACAGCTGCAACATGACTTGCCAATTCTTATACTCAATGCCCCGGCCAATGAAGGCAAGCATGCCGTATGCCTTCTTGACTACCTTCTCCACCTGTGTTGCCCCTTTCAGTGACCTGTGGACCTGTACTCCTAGATCTCTTTGACTTTCAATACTCTTGAGGGTTCTACCATTCACTGTATATTCCCTACCTGCATTAGACCTTCCAAAATGCATTACCTCACATTTGTCCGGATTAAACTCCATCTGCCATCTCTCCGCCCAAGTCTCCAAACAATCTAAATCCTGCTGTATCCTCTGACAGTCCTCATCGCTATCTGCAATTCCACCAACCTTCGTGTCGTCTGCAAACTTACTAATCAGACCAGTTACATTTTCCTCCAAATCATTTATATATACTACAAAGAGCAAAGGTCCCAGCACTGATCCCTGTGGAACACCACTGGTCACAATTAGAAAAGCATCCTTCCATTGCTACTCTCTGCCTTCTATGGCCTAGCCAGTTCTGTATCCACCTTGCCAGCTCACACCTGATCCCGTGTGACTTCACCTTTTGTACTAGTCTACCATGAGGGACCTTGTCAAAGGCCTTACTGAAGTCCATATAGACAACATCCACTGCCCTACCTGCATCAATCATCTTAGTGACCTCCTCGAAAAACTCTATCAAGTTAGTGAGACACGACCTCCCCTTCACAAAACCATGCTGCCTCTCACTAATACGTCCATTTGCTTCCAAATGGAAGTAGATCCTGTCTCAAAGAATTCTCTCCAGTAATTTCCCTACCACTGAAGTAAGGCTCACCGGCCTGTAGTTCCCTAGATTATCCTTGCTACCCTTCTTAAACAGAGGAACAACATTGGCTATTCTCCAGTCCTCCGGGACATCCCCTGAAGACAGTGAGGATCCAAAGATTTCTGTCAAGGCCTCAGCAATTTCCTCTCCAGCCTCCTTCAGTATTCTGGGGTAGATCCCATCAGGCCCTGGGGACTTATCTACCTTAATATTTTTTAAGACACCCAACACCTCGTCTTTTTGGATCTCAATGCGACCCAGGCTATCTACACACCCTTCTCCAGACTCAACATCTACCAATTTCTTCTCTTTGGTGAATACTGATGCAAAGTATTCATTTAGTACCTCGCCCATTTCCTCTGGCTCCACACATAGATTCCCTTGCCTATCCTTCAGTGGGCCAACCCTTTCCCTGGCTACCCTCTTGCTTTTTATGTACGTGTAAAAAGCCTTGGGATTTTCCTTAACCCTATTTGCCAATGACTTTTCGTGACCCCTTCTAGCCCTCCTGACTCCTTGCTTAAGTTCCTTCCTACTTTCCTTATATTCCACACAGGCTTTGTCTGTTCCCAGCCTTTTAGCCCTGACAAATGCCTCCTTTTTCTTTTTGACGAGGCCTACAATATCTCTCGTTATCCAAGGTTCCCGAAAATTGCCGTATTCATCCTTCTTCCTCACAGGAACATGCCGGTCCTGAATTCCTTTCAACTGACACTTGAAAGCCTCCCACATGTCAGATGTTGATTTGCCCTCAAACATCCGCCCCCAATCTATGTTCTTCAGTTCCCGCCTAATATTGTTATAATTAGCCTTCCCCCAATTTAGCACATTCATCCTAGGACCACTCTTATCCTTGTCCACCAGCACTTTAAAACTTAATGAATTGTGGTCACTGTTCCCGAAATGCTGCCCTACTGAAACATCTACCACCTGGCCGGGCTGATTCCCCAATACCAGGTCCAGTACCGCCCCTTCCCTAGTTGGACTGTCCACATATTGTTTTAAGAAGCCCTCCTGGATGCTCCTTACAAACTCCACCCCGTCTAAGCCCCTGGCACTAAGTGAGTCCCAGTCAATATTGGGGAAGTTGAAGTCTCCCATCACCACAACCCTGTTGTTTTTACTCTTTTCCAAAATCTGTCTACCTATCTGCTCGTCTATCTCCCGCTGGCTGTTGGGAGGCCTGTAGTAAACCCCCAACATTGTGACTGCACCCTTCTTATTTCTGATCTCTACCCATATAGCCTCACTGCCCTCTGAGGTGTCCTCCCGCAGTACAGCTGTGATATTCTCCCTAACCAGTAGCGCAACTCCGCCACCCCTTTTACATCCCCCTCTATCCCGCCTGAAACATCTAAATCCTGGTTTGAAAAAACAAATCTATCCATCTCAGCGTAGGAATTTTAAACTGACCTCCAGCTTCAAAGGTTTTCTGGGAAAGAGTGGGGCAAAAGGCCACAAGGGGTTAGAGGAATGTGGGCTCATTGCACATTGAGCTGATTTCACTCCGGGCGAAAGACGACACAAAGAACCAGTAAATTTTATTTTGACCGTTGTGAGCAAATGTGGAGTGTTACAATCTCAGTAGAGATCAGTGATCTTTTTCTCAAACACAAAGAAATCCAAAATTTCAGCAATTTACTAAAAGAAAAGCACAAGATTCCACACTTTAAACATTAAGAGATTTTACTGCACAAGGGTCAAACAAGGCAAACACTAATTACACATTCAATGGCAGCCACAACTAAGACAACTAAACATCAGCAGTCCAAACTTTCTCCAGGAAAGTCCAGAGTGATTCAAGCCCGTTTTCTCGCGGGCGTGGGAACATAGCCCCATTATCAGAGAATTCCGCCCCATAATCGTCTGGCTCTACCCCGACAAAAAGTCAACACACCTTCCCTTTTCCTAACTCGAGCGGGCCCTGAAGTGTGCATGTGCACGGACAGCAGGTGAAGACAGCATCTGGATTTGGCTTCTAAAAATTCATTGTCCAGACTGAGCTGATGAATAGTGACGTGAGCAATGGCAGCCATTGCATGTGGAACTGTGGAAATGAAGGCAGAAGGAAAGTAACCTTATAAGAAAAGATTTGAGTTTCAAAGAAAGATATTCAACACTGAGTTGAATACAATATCCAATACCTGTTAAACAGAAATTAGGCTGTCAATTTACTTTAAGGCACGAGTTAAGTTCTTTGTTGTTCTAACTAATATGGAATTTAACTCAAAGGTAAAGGATAAAATGTCAACTCTTCATTCCTCAGTTAGTTTAAAATTACAGGAAAATGAGCCCATTATGAAAACCGCCAACAAAATGTCTACCAAACCTAAATAATATGCAGAAAGCGAACACATTAGAGCATTAAAAAAAACTGCAAATGAAGAAATGAATGCAGCTTATTAGAACCTGCGACTTTTGTGGGTGTTAACATTTCTAGGAACAAACTGGTTCACCAAATCCACACATTAAACAAATTAATGTCATCTGTTTAATGACACTAAATACAATTCAAGCAAAGCCCGGGCCATAAACTCTGCAATTTCTGCCCCCTGCAACTCTCTTTGCCTCTCAACCTCTCTTTCGTTTCTCCATCGGAGATGATGCTTAAAAACTGCTTCTTTCAGCAAGTGGTTGAACACCTATTCTGACGTCTCACTGACTGAGCTCAAGAATGACAGACACTCTGCCAACCCCCACACAAAGAAATTATTAGACTAAGGCCAGTCAGATATAATTTAAACAAGCATTGCAATCTATCGCAATGGTAAATGAGGGATGCTACAAGGGAAAGATTGTACAAGAGGTGAAAAGACACGAGGAAGTCAAAGGTTGGATGGGACAACACCATGGCGAGATTTATAACTGGACTACTAGATTATGTACTCAAGTATGTAAAGTAAGGATGGAGCCCCCAAAAGCTCTGACAGAGGTACAAGTGCAACTAAAATAGCAACAGCAGATAATAATGAGGCTTAGTGCCAGTGCACAGCTGATTTAGCGACAGTGGGATGAATAATAACAATTTAAACATACCAGACATAAAAGGTGTCCGGTACTGAACCGGGTGCAGATCAGCTGAAAAACGGGCTGTCCGGATAGACTGGACAATTGGCCACCCGAAATTAAACGCCCAAATTATTATGAATTGCTAATATTTATAGAATTTCATTCAGCCTGGTGTGTCCTTGTCTGTTCTCTGTACGAGCTACTCAAAAGAAAAGCAATGTAAAAAGGTTGAAAAGTTTGTCCTGTTTGAACTGCAAATTGCAGTTTAAAAAGGAACATTAATTTAACCAAGAAAATAGATTCTGCTTCTAAGCGTGCACACTTCACCCATATGAAGAATATATGAAATCACAGCTAAATGAGGATTAGCACAGAGTGTCAAAATCCAAATCTCAAGAACTCGGCTTTAACATTTGAACGGTCAGGTAGATCTTCACCCAGGCATTTTAAGGATCATTTTGTAAGCCAATTTCCTCTTCACCTCCACAGAAAATGCTGGTTCTTTTGGGAGCATGATTTTCACAAGCATTGATTATCATCTGGCATTGCCTACATGTCCATTGTTCACCTGGAAAAGTAGATTATTTCATGGGATGTGTGCGTCATTGGTAAGGGCAGACATTGTTGCCAATTCCTCGTTGTCCTTGACTAGGTTGTGAACTGCCTTCATAAAACGCTGGAAGCCATCTGTTGTAGTCACCCACAGTGCTGTTACAAAGGGAGTTCCAGGATTTTGACTTCACAAAAGTGAGGAACAACAATTTAGCTCCAAGTTAGAATGATGTGTGACTTGGAGAGGGATTTCAGGTGGTGGTGTTCCCAGACGTCTGCTGCTCTTGTCCTTCGAGGTAGTAAAGGTCACGGGTTTGGAAGGTGGTGTCGAAGGAGTCCTGCCAAGTTGCTGCAGTGCATCTTTTAGATGGTGGTGGTGGAGGTTCAAGGTGGTGGACAGGGTGCCAATCAAGTGGGCTTTGCCTTGGATGTCGTTTGAGTATTGTTGGAGCTGCACAAATCCAGGCAAGTGGAGAGTATCCCACCACACTCCTGATTTGTGCCTTGTATATGGTGGCGAGGCTTTGGGAAATCAGGAGGTGAGTTACTCACTGCAGAATTCCCAGCCTCTGACGCATCTTGACTGGCGATTAGGCCATGCGGATCATTACAGTATGAGCTCAGCTTCTGTCGTTGAACGGCAAACTTGCATCAAATGATCAGTGTCCCTAAAGGATGAAGCTGGGCATTTAACTTTCCTTAATTAAGGATGCTCTTGCAATCCAGTCATCACCACAGTAATACATAATTACCCTAATCATGTGAAAGATTCTCTCAGCTAACTTATTTTAGTTTGCATTGACTCAAGAACAGCATGTGCATAAATGCTTGCACACATCTGGTAAGCTTTGAAATTCATTTTCTTTTCATAATTGATAAGCTAGGCATTTACTCATCAGAATGGGAGTCAAACAAAGCTCTTTGTAGTTGGAGTTTTGCAATCATTTGTGCAAAAATTTAACCTCTAGAATTCCATCCCCTCTCCACTTACAAAGTCAGTAATAATTTCCACATTGTGAACCCGTGACATAATCATCATGCTGCCTCACTTTTTTTAAGCTATGGGAACGTTAGGGAATGTCATTCAACATCACAGGAGGAGTTGCACAAAAGAAACAAAAGCAGACAAACTGGAGTTCCAACATTTTAAAATTTGGTAGCTTGCCGGATTCGACTAGCCTGCAGCAAAACACACTGAGAGTTTTGACCTCTGCCAAGATTATGTTGATAATGAGTGGGTTTAGAAGTCCAGGGTCAGTTTTGCTCCCCTACTATAGAAAGCCATCAGCTTTCACTTCTATTTATCCATCCTCGATTGCTTCCATGTCTTGTTTAGTCAATCATTAACGACAGAACATTTTTGAAAAAAGAACTCCACAACAGCATTTGATCACCGGTATTTCAGAATTGGTTTCCCCCCTCTACTCAGCGGCTCAATATAAAAGCGTATCCAGACAGATTACGCAAGCCAAATCTTGCATTAATGCTTTTGCTTGTGTCAAGTTAAAAGGGGAAGCTAGGAGCAAACAGGTACTAAACTGCTCAAGACCACTACAGGCAACTGAAGGCACAGACCCTAATGTTGGGCAGAATGGGGAGAGGAGGATTCAAAATAGATTACAATAGTAAAGAGGAGCAGAGTTTGCTGGGGGATTGAAGAGGGAGAACAGCGTAAGATGGAAATAGAATGTTAGTACTGGTGGAGCTGAATATAGAGAGAGAAAGAGGCCCCAGAGAAGCTGAAACACAGGAATGAGACCTTTCAATACAATGGACTGAGGAACCAGAAGCCATTGTAGCTGAATGATAGCAAAGGTGATGGGCATGGGGAGATATATGCTGGACAGGAAATGGGGCTGGATTCACCACTCCCCGACGCCAAAATCTCATTCGGCGACGGGGCGGAGAATCCGTTTTGACGCCAATATCGGGAGCGGCGCCGGTTTCTGAATTCTCCCCCCCTTGAAAAGCGGTGTACTCTTAGGAGTACGGCACGCCGATCATCCATGGCTCCAGGCCATTGCCTGAGGCCTTCCCCCGCGATGCTCCATCCCCGACTGGCCGAGTTCCCGATGGCGTGGGTTACGTGTGCATACACTGTTCGGGAACCCAGCGTGGCGGCTGTGCACTCAGTCTGGGGCCGCCACAGTTGGGGGAGGGCCGATCCGCAGCGGGGCTGCCCTGGATATGAGCAGCCGAAGGTGAGCATTACCTTTGCGGTCCGGGTCCGTGGGCTGAGTCCACCATGGAGCACGGCGCGGCCGCTGCAGGCCGCCGCCGTGCGCATGCGCGGCCTCAGAACCAGAAGTGCTGAGGGCCATATCAGCAGCTGCGAGCTTTGAGCTGCCTCCCTGCTAGCCCACAGCAAAAAGGGGAATCGGTGGCCGTTGTACGCCTGGTTTCCTGGTGTAAAAGTCCACCGTTTTCATGCCAGCGTGGGGACTTGGTCTCCAAAACGGAGAATCCAGCCCGTGGCCTATGGAATTTTGGATGTATTGAGCGCCAAGAGTGCTGAGTAAATGGAGAAAGCATTTTACTCGGGAGGTCACGAAAGAGGGTTGCAGCAGTGATGGGCTGAGGCGGGCAATAAGATGGAAGTAGGCAGTCCCTAGGAGGGACAGGAAAGTTTGGTCCAGTGGGCAAGGAACTAGGAGGGGACGCAAACAAAGCAGCTAAACAGTTGGGCGCGATTTAACAGAGGAAAAAAAGACAGTCCTGTTTTGGGTGCATTTAGCGGGGTGTTGCGCCAAGAACAACCCCGCTATCAAGCGGGACATTTCGTTTGGCCTTGGTGAGAAAAGCCCCACCGAGGTCACACTTAGCTTCATTTCCTGCACTGCCGAGCTCAGTGTGGCACTACCAGGGTGCCCAGGTGGCAACAGGAGCGCCAGTGTACCACCCTGTCCAGATCCTGACCTCCGATGGCCTGAGAACACCCCCAGGTGGCATTACACCTAGTCCACATTTGCATGTGCTAGTTTAGCACCAATGCTAAATGGGACCTTGGTGAGATTTCCCATGTGAGGTTGTTCAATCCCAGGCTTTTGGAGAATCCGACGCACACATATTGAAGTGAGCCAAACACGCAAATCTGGATCCCACGCAGTGATGGAGAGATCTAGATTGCAACTTCTTGCGAGATTTGGTTAGATCTGCGAGGCGTCCCAAGCATCGCAAATCCTTTGGCGGTCTCGTCGTGTCCCAAGTTGGATGCAACGAGGCTGTTCGATCAGACCCATGGGGCGGTATTCTCCCCCCTCCTACCCCGGGTGGGAGGATCGCCGGGGCACCGCGCGAGTCACGCCACACCGTGCCGACACCCGCACGTGACCCCCCCCCAAAAACAGCGGCGCGAGAATCGCGCTGGGCCGCTTGGGGAATCGCCGCAAACGGCGATTCTCCGGCCCGGATGGGCCAACGAAAAAAATGACAGTCCCGCCGGCGCCGTGCACCCCTGGTCACTGCCAGCGGGAACTCTGCGGGAACGCTGGGGAAGCGGCCTGTGGGGGGGGAGGCAGGGGGAGCTCCTTCACCGGGGTGGCCTCCGATGGGGTCTGGCCCGCGATCGGGGCCCACCGATCGGCGGGACGGCCTCTCCCCACGCGGGCCTATTTCCTGGCGCGGCCGGCCCCTGAACACTGACCCAATGTTGGGTCGGGGCCGGCACGCGTAAGAAGTTCCCCACGCATTCGCAGATGGCGCGGCCCAACTGCGCATGCGCAGGATTGAGCTGCCCCAACTGCGCATGTGCGGGTTGGCGCAGCGCCCATTTGGCACCACGTAAGGAGGCTGGAGTGGCGTGAGCCGCTCCAGCGCCATCCAGCGGTCCCCCCACAGGGGGCCAGAATAGGTCGTGCCCGGGCCCTGTTCGCGCCGTCAGGAAACGCAATGCCGTTCACGACGACGCGAACACTTGGCCTCAATATCGGAGAATCTCGCCAACGTCTTTACTTCAGTGCTAAAGGAAACCTCTCAGCCTTGTTGAGAGAGGTGAGGGTTAAGGAAGGGGTGATTAATAGCTGCAAGTAAAAGAGGTAATGAACAAGACGGTTTCCTGTTCTAATAAAATGAAAAATGATTAGAATCAAATAAGATTTACTCTTATTCTAATAAAGGTCACTAAATTTCCATAATCTTGTCAAGCTTATCACTCGATCGACAGTTCCAACGCGCCACAGCAACAAACCGCACCGACCTCCTCAGAAGATAAACACGGGACACAATCGACAGAGTGCTCTTTGAAGTCCAGTACTTCCCCGGAGCAGAGAAACTACGACATCTTCTTCGCAGCCTTCAACACATCATCAATGAAGACAATCATCTTGCCAAAGCCATCCCCACACCCCCATTACTTGCCTTCAAACAATCGCGCAACCTCAAACAGACCATTGTTTGTAGCAAACCACTCAGCCTTCAGGAGAACAGCGACCACAACAGCACACAACCCTGCCATGGCAACCTCTGCAGGACGTGGCAAAAAAAGATTCACCTGATGAAGGAGCTGCGCTCCGAAAGCTAGTGATTCCAAACAAACCTGTTGGAATTTTACGTGGTGTTGTAAGACTTCTTACTGTGCCCACCCCAGTCCAACGGCGGCATTTCCACATCATTGTAAAGTTAATGCTTAAGCAATTATACTTTCAGTTGGCAATATCGTTAAAATTCTTCTGTTTCACCTCCTAAGATAATAATTACTAGCCACGTCAATGGAATTAAGATACTTTTTTTTATATAAACGGCCACTGTCTTTCTATTGTTCTTCAGTTTTGTTGGATCCCGAAGGCTTTTCAGACAAAAGAGCACCATGAACATTTGTCTTGAATGTGAAACTCCTAATCAGAGGAATATGGCTCAAGGTAACGTTCTCTTCCTAAGGGGGCATGCGAAGACTAGACTTTTTTTTGCATTCACCATGCTGCGACTGAGGGTTTGGTTTTCGTCCAGGAAATTATCCCAACTACTGAAACAAGGGCTGGCAAGAGTTCCAGTGAGCTATCTGTTACATATCATCACTGCTTTGTACTCTGAGGTTATTCTAATTCTCTGCATTTTACAACTATACCTGAAACCATGAACACATTTCACTTGTTAATTTAATCTG
The DNA here is from genome assembly GCF_047496885.1 of Scyliorhinus torazame. NCBI lineage: Eukaryota > Metazoa > Chordata > Chondrichthyes > Carcharhiniformes > Scyliorhinidae > Scyliorhinus > Scyliorhinus torazame. Next base: position 279,123,646 of record NC_092707.1, on the reverse strand, counting down.
TTGAGTACCCGATCTACATGCATATGCCTGCCCATCTGAAATGAGTTAAGAGCATGTGTCTACACTTTTCTACTAGCTGTACCACATGTGGAAGAACTGTTAATCCTCAGATCCTTGTACTCTGTTGCAAAGTATTTGTAGAATAGCAACGGACCATTTAGCCCAAGTGGCTCATGCCAGTGTTTATGCTCCACACGAGTCTACTTATCCCACCTTGTCAGCATAATCCTGTATTCCTTTATCCCTCGTGTTTATCTAGCTTTTCCTTAAATGCATCCATGCTATTCGTCTCAATTATTCCTTGTGGTATCAAGTTGCGCATTCTAACTACTTTCTAGGCAAAGAAATTTCTCCTGAATTCCCAGTTGGATTTATTAGTGATGGCCTTATCTTTCTGGCCTTTTGTTTCGGTGGTCTCCTCAAATGAAAACATCTTCTCTACGGCCATGCAATCAAACCCCTTCGTAATCCTAAAGACCTCTATCAGATTACTCCCCTCAGCCTTCTCTTCTCCAGAATCAATCTTTCCTGTTCGGGCAGAAAATGAGAGAGAGGACTTCAGGTCACAGGGGGTTTGCAAATGCCCAGGAAATGGTTGAATGAAGAAGATGGAATTTAAAAAGTCAAGGAGAACTGGGGCAGGTGGTGATTGAGAGAATTTTAACTGCTCATCTTGAAGTCAAGAAAAGCCTAATGCATAAAAACCATTTCAATTCCAAATTGCACCCATTTTAAATTGCAAAATTAAAGAAATGATTTAGGTACTTCAGGGCAGAAGCTTAGATTAATATATTTTAATGCATCACTGAACGGGTGAATTAGAGATTGTGGGCGGGATTCTCTGTATCCCGATGCAGAAATCGGAAACGGCGATTGGGCGGAGAATGGCTTCCAACGCCGGAATCGGGGCAGGTGGCGGCGGTTCGCGATGCTCTGCCCCCTCCAAATCAGCGTCATCGGGATGCGCACCACGCACAGCCACAATGCCGTTGGCGTGTCATCAGCCGACCCACCCGCGATGCTCTGCATCTGATGGGCTGAGTTCTCAACGGCACGGACCACTTGTGGTCCCGGCGGACGTGAACCTGGCGTGCCGGCTGCGGAGAGTGTCCAGTGCCGCCACACTCGGCCGGGATCCATGCCGCTGCCCGAGGGGAGGGGGGGGGGGGTGCTTCTGCTAGGATTGAGGGAAGTGATAGGGGGTGTCCAGCGGGGTCGGGGTGGGCGAGCTTGCGGTCGAGCACGGCCAGCAGCATGCTTCCCAGTGTGACCGGTGGGGCTACAGGCGGCGTGGCTGCAGCTGGTCAGCCTTGCAAATGTGCGGCCCGGGACACGGCGATTGTTCGCCAATTCTCTACACGATCCGCGGGTGTTCCACGTGGCACCGGTGCCACCCCTCACCAGTACCGGAATCGGTGAGGGATTCTCGACGATTTTCCCATCGTGGAGAACCATGAATTTTCTGTTAGGCACCGGCACATAGCCTCTGAAATGGAGAATATAGCCCGAGATAATTAGTTATGATTCCTTATGGTAGATGACAAGTTACACAAATATCTGCAGTATGTTGTGCTACTCCAAAGCTTTGGAGTTGGAGTGACAAAATCGTAGCGATTCCTAATACAGTCAAGCAATGGTGTTCTGAGCAGGACTGTACAAAGTACTCAAGTCTAAACATAGAGTCCTCTTCCATTACAAACACAACACAAATGGTTAGTGAATTAGAATAATCAATAGGCCATTCAGCCCCTCGAGCCTACTGTGCCATTAAACATGATCATGACTGACCTTCCACTTTCCCGTCCGTTCTCATCTTGTCACACATATTTCAGATTGTGGTCATATGTTTCAGGCTGTGGTCACACATGTTACAGATTGCTGTCCACAAATCGATGAAGAAACAAATCCCAAGTGATTATGCAGCATCTGAACAGTTTATTGAGGCAATGAAACATGTTTATAAGAAATGGAACCATTTCTTCCTGTCCCCTTTAGAGTGGAAAGAAATCAGATCACTCAGTGCAGAAAAAAAAAATCACAGAATTCAAGATTTAATAGAGGAAAAAGGACCTCGGGAGTTGTGAAAATATGATTCCCTCAGAGTTTTGTAGAGAAGCAAACAGTTCATTTTCCTGCATATTTCATACCCATAAATCAACCAAATATTGAATCATTCAGGGAGTGTTTTAAAAGCCACAGTGATCTTTATTTTGTGACAGTGACGTTACTGCGACCAGCTTATGAAGCAGTGGAGCTGATAAACAATTTGAATAAACTAAGGAAATTAAAAAATGTTTTATTTTCATGTGCGCTTGCATGTGAGGGAGAGAACATTTTTTTAAAAACTTAATATTCATGAAAGTCATCTGTGCAGCAGAGTACAGTATATCATTTCAGACACATATTACACTGAGTCTGATCTAAGCATGAAGAAAAAGTGAATGAACATTTGTGGGTGAAAGGTAAGGAAAACAAATGAGGAAATTTTCCTCAACTTAAACATGAAGCACACAAAGGCTAGACCAATAAAACCAACATGTTGGGTTTTATGTTAACAATTTTTAAACAAAGTTGTATGTTTTTTCCCAAACGTTAAAAAAAGATGTCAGCAGATCCCCAAAAAAACATTCACTAGTCGCATGCTGGATTTATAATTCATGAGAGTTGGGAAGATATTTTATGTCGCTTGGTAGGATAGAATATGAATATTGCTGAAAAGAGAGACGTGTTGCCCATGTTTTTTATCTTGCGCTCCTCAGGACAAATGCAAGAATACCAAAGTTCAAACAAACACAACAATTTATACTGCAAGGTACCAGCTGCCAACCGATCAAGCATGGCGGGTGGTGGAATTTAAATTCAGTTGATAAAACTAGAATTAAAAACTAGTGTTGGTAACAGTAGCCATGAATCATTGTCGATTATTGCAAAGACCCATCTGGTTCATTGACATCCTTTGGGAAGGAAATCTGCCATTCTTACCCGGTCTGGCCTACATGTGACTCCAGATCCACAGCAACGTGGGTGACTCTAAACTGCCCTACGAAATGGCCTCGCAAGCCACTCAGTACAATGGCAATTAGGGATGGGAAAAAAATGCCAGCCTTGCCAGTGAAGCCTGCATCCGATGAAATAAAATTCATTTACCAGTGAAAATTCCACTTGGGGTGGTGAATAATTATATACAAGCTTACAGATCATGAGTGGTAGGACAGCATGGTGGTGCAGTGGCGCCACGGCCGCGGGTTCGATCCCGGCCCCGGGTCACTGTCTGTGCGCATTTTGCACATTCTCCCCGTGTCTGTGTGGGTCTCACCCCACAACCCAAAAAGATGTGCAGGGTAGGGCAATTCGCCACACTTAAATTGCCCCTTAATTGGGAAAAAAAAGATTTGGGTAGTCTAAATTTATTTATTTTGTAAATTTAAAATTACAGATCATGAGTGGTATCTGGATTGGAGATTCAGGTGAGCATTAAAACAGCATTAAGCAAATAAAAACTGACTTGCACCTGAAAATAACAATTAGCTCCATCAAGTTGTCATCTTAAGTTGCTATCTTGCCTTGTATAAATAAATGCACCTTTACTGAAATCATTACGATGCTAATATATTAACACAATTTTAATGTTAACACTGAGGTGATTTTTAAATTCTTTCCGAGGATGTGGGTGTTGCTGGCAAGGCCAGCATTCATTGCCCATCCCTAAATACCTTTAAGAGTCAACCACATTGCTGTGGGTCTGGAGTCACATGTAGTGCAAATTAGGTGTGGTCCGGACCGAGGTAAGGATGTCAGGTTTCTTTCCCCAAAGAAATTCCGTGAACAAGATGGGGTTTTACAACAAGCAATGGCTGTTTTATGTTCACCTGAGGCTAGCTTTCAATTCCTTATCTTTAAAAATTCAATCAAATATAAATTCAATCAGCTGCCGTGATGGAATTTGAACCCATGCCCCTAGAGCATTAAGTCTGGGGCTCTGGATTACTATGCCACCATCTCCCTATACCTTGCTTTCATTCCTCCTTCCCCCAGTCTCATTGACAAAATAAGTGGAAAGGTATAGTTGATTAGGATTTGGGGAATGTCATCAAATACCTTTCTACCACTGCATCTTCATAGGAATGATTTCACCTTTAAACTCAAGATTCTATTTTTAACTGAAATAAGCACATGCATAATTTGGTCACTGCAGCATACGGAAAGCGAAAATGTTATAACAAAGATACAAGTTATCTATGAAACTGATCAGACCAAGCCTGTACTTTATCCTTTCCAGGAGACCAGAAAACCTCAATATTTATTCTCCATCTATTTTCAGTATAAACACAGTTATAGTAAGAAACCCAAGGTTAAATAATGAAGTAAAATCACTTTAGCTTCAAACACATAACAAAGATTTTGCAAGATAAATAGGTTAACACTACATTTAAACATTAATAGCGATGTGCAATGGCCAGCAAATAAAAATTGCCTACATACTTGTCCAAACGCTATTTTTGTGAGTATATTTTGGGGAGGATGTAAAGGATCATTGTTGTCCAATATATAAATTGGTTTACCTCATTGTACTCTACTTTTTATCAATGTTTGGATACAGTGGCACAATGAACAGAAGGGGCAGCACGGTGGTACAGTGGTTAGCACTGCTGTTTCACAGCACCAGGGACCCGGGTTCAATTCTGGCCTTGGGTGACTGTCTATGTGGAGTTTACACTTTCTCCCCATGTCTGCATGGGTTTCCTCCAGGTGCTCAGGTTTCCTCCCACAGTCCAAAGATTTGCAGGTTAGGTGGGGCTCTGGGGTTGTGAGGATTTGGAGGGGGGGGGGGGGTGGAGTGGAGGAGTGAGCCTAGGTAGGGTGCTCTTTCAGAGGGTCAGTGCAGACTCAATACGTCGAATGGCCTCCTTCTGCACTGCAAGAATTCTATGACAACCAAAACGATCAGAAAAGTGAGGGAGAAGAGAGATACTCGCACAAAATTAAAGGTCTTCCCACTTGAACACAAATTTGCTTTTGCCACAGCAAATCGAAGAAGGTTTGGCTGATGGTCACCACACAGGCTTTCCTCCCTTGCTGTTGTGCATTCCAATGTGACAGCGCAAGTCTCCAATCGAAAAAATGGCTCCAAAGATCTGCCTATTTGCAACAATCAAAAACCTTTTGTCACAACTAATGTGCTCAGCTGCTCGATGCACAATAAAATGGTGTTGAAAAGGTTCAAAGATGTGTCTGACATCATTAATCCATTTGCCCTCTGACCCAGGGATCTAAGCTGCAGCTACGGCAACCACAGTTTGACCTGACAATGCTGAGAAACTTTTTAAGCTACACCATTATTTGAGTGTCATGCTGGTCATACGCAAAATGAAGGCACAAGGCAGGAAAGTACAATCGTGCCTACTGAAGATCAAAAGCTGTAATCCAAACAGACATGCAGCATTCCTAGCAGCTTCAAGCATTGCCAGACAATCAGAGGTACAAACCTCAGTGGGTCAACTACCATCATTTAAAAAGCACCAGCTTTCTGACGACCCACACATTTATCCAAGTGATATTTCTCACATGAACAGAGCAAGGATAGCTGACCAACAGCAGCGTCAAAAAAAGGAAATCTTAAAACAACTGAATGTGAAGCATTTTGATAACTTGGCACTTTCATTACATAGTTAACTTTTTGAAAAAAACAGTCACAGCTTTTAATAACTGCAAAGAAAAAGATGCCTTTTGTTAGTGAACAAAATCAACTCAAACTCCCACACACCAATAAAAATAAAGCTGAAATTCGTTCGGATGAACTTTGGAATCTACAGGATTAAGTCAAGAAAGTGAAGATTTTATTTAAACCTAAAAAGAATCTTTCACAGGCAACTTACAAACCGGAATGGAACGCAAACTCCATTTTACTTATCCATTTAGAATGCCCCAACAGAGGATTTTTTTTTTTTTTTTTAAATCGCAAATTCTGGAAATTAGAAATAGAAGCATAAAATGCTGGAAATATACATCAGGTCAGAACTGAAGGATATTAAAGCATTAAGTTACCTTTTCTCTTCACAGATGTTAACTAACCTGATTTGTATGAGCAGCATTTTCTGTGAAGAATAATGGTTTCACATAAACATTTCTTTAACAGCAAGTGGTCAAATGTTTAATAAGCACAAACTGACTGTTAATAGGTTGGTCAGGTAAGGGTGGGGTAGGGCAGCACGGTGGCGCAGTGGGTTAGCCCTGTTGCCTCACGACGCTGAGATCCCAGGTTCGATCCCGGCTCTGGGTCACTGTCCGTGTGGAGTTTGCACATTCTCCACTTGTTTGCGTGGGTTTCGCCCCCACAACCCAAAGATGTGCAGGCTAGATGGATTGGCCATGCTAAATTGCCCCTTAATTGGAAAAAATGAATTGGGTCCTCTAAATTTATTTTTAAAAAGGTAAGGTAAAAAAAGAATGCTCAGTATACTACTGTGGGACAGGTAGAGCATTCCTGCTCTACAAGGAACCTTTCAAATTCAAAACCCAATCTGTCATCCAGGTACTCTGCAGCCAGGGATCCTACTGGCCACTGTCATACCTACAGTTAAAAAATGGCTTTGTCATTAAAAGCAAGCCCCAGCTTCTCTGGTCGGTTTTCCCCTGCCTAAACTCAGGCAAGTTAGGATTGTGATGGGGGGAATGAAAATCATAAATAAGTCTTCAGCTCCTGCCATCTTAAGACCCTTAGAGGTTGGTGGGTTTAAAACTAGGCCTTGAATTTAGCAAAAAGTACTACATTTCTGCAATGCGGCAAGATCTCTGTTTGATGAAGGGTCATCGACCTGAAATGTCTGTTTCTCTCCACAGATGCAGTCTGACCTGCTGAGATTTTCCAGTATTTTTTGTTTTCGGGCAGTAAAATCTAAAGTTGCCTTGAAGTTGAAAAGGATACTGACTAAGTACACATGTTTTAATTAGCCATGTACTTTTCCTCACATTTACAGCAAGAATAATCAAACTCTTGAAAACAGTTACACATTAACGGAGAAACAAAACCAATCCAACTGCAGTTTCCAGGGCACTTCAAGTCTTTATTCACTAATTAAAATTTCCTTTCACTTAAATGTGTGTGGTTCACAAAATCAACTCCCACAACTCATAACTCTCGATGTAGGAAGCCCATCCAGGTGCTAAGTTTAGTAATTAAATTCGTGTTCTGGCAAGTTGCTGAATCAACCCAGTGGTGGGGTTGCATGCATTATTGATGTATATACAATATTGCTGTAACTCTCAGGCAGAAATTTCCAATTCTCACTCGGAAAGTCCTCAGTCTTTAATTTCCTCTCACGGCTCTGTCATGGCAGTCCACAGCAATCTGCTGCTGAGACCCAGGATGACCTTGTTCCTAATTTGCTGAAGGAAAGCTGAAACGGGCGTGGAGATACAGGCACATGGTGTTAAGCAGTCCATGTCCTGAAAGTGGAATCGCTTGCAACAGACATTGCTCCTTTGAAAGCGTCCTGTCAGCTGAACTGATGAATCCAAAGATGTCAATTATAATTCTGTTACTGACACAACATCCACATTCTTTCAGAGCTAATCTCATCCAGGGCAATTTGTTTGGCTTTTCGGAAAGGAATTCAGGTGAGACTGTGAAGTAGAGACATTCAAAGCTCTTTGAGCAAAAATCATCATTATAAGTGAACAAGTGTCAATCATGAGACAGTGTTGGGCACGGCCATCTAAATTGATCAAGAACTGCACACTGAGGTTTTAACATTTAAACATCTAATTCCATCAGAAAACATTCACCTGGAAACAGGTTTGCTCAATATAGCGTGATCTCATAATGTAACTTCTGAACACCATTTCCTATGAAACACACCTCATTTTAAGTCATCTGTTTTATGTAAAGGCAATTCAGGTTTACAATTTGGTCCAGACTTTGGTATGTCTCAGTTACTCATACAGAACCAAGAGGTGATAATTATGAGGAAAGGCTGATCAGGCTGGAGCTCTTCCGTGGAAAAATGACAGTTGAGGGGGTGACTGATACAGGTCTCTAAAATAATGAAGGGGTTTGAAAGGTGTGGTAGTCTGTGTTAGGAGGATTACGGTACCTAGAAATGCCGGAGTACTTGTTCCCATTGGTTAAGCTTGTATGTTAGCTCCGCCCTGCAAGGCGGGGTATAAGAGCCCGTGCCGCCACAGCAGCTTTCTTCTGTACCTGTGCTGCTGGGGGAAACATCTAGCGTATTAAAGCCTTCAATTGTCTCCAATCTCGTTTCTGAGGTTATTGATCGTGCAAATACATTAGATTTAAAAGAATGGAGCTCCAAATCAAGCCGGAGTGTCTGCAACTCAGCCCCCACGCGGCAAACTCAGCGGCAACCTTCAAGCACTGGCTGGCGTGTTTCAGCAGATATCTCGGGAAGGCCGAAAACATACCCACGGGAGAACAGAAAGTACAAGTCCTACACTCGAGGGTGAGCCCAGAAATCTACACCCTCATCAAGGACGCGGACGATTTCGATGCAGCAATGGAGCTGCTGAAAGGACATTATATTCACCCTGTAAACCAGGTCTACGACCGACATCTGCTAGCGACAAGGCGGCAAATCCCTGGGGAATCACTGGAAGAATTCTACCGTGTGCTCCTGGTGTTGGGGAGAAACTGCAGCTGCCCACAAGTTTCGGTGAGCAACTACACAGAACTTTTGATCTGGGATGCTTTCGTTGCCGGTATGCTGTCCTCCTAAATCTGCCAGCAATTGCTGGAGAAAGAGACACTAGGCCTCAAGGAGGCACGGGCCCTTGCCGGCTCCCTGGATGTGGCCTCCCGAAACGCCCGCGCTTACGTCCCCGACTGCGCAGCAGCCCTCTGGGCAGCGCGGAACGCCCCCACGGCCGGCCCCGAGGCATCTCCCAACCCCCCACAAGCTTGTGCTGCAAGACGGCCTGGTAACCCTGGGGGGCCCCTCTGCTATTTTTGGGGGCAAGCCAAGCATCCCCGACAGCGCTGTCTGGCCCGTTCATCCACCTGCAAGGGATGCGGTAAAAGGGGCCACTTCGTGGCTGTATTCCAGGCCCGGGCGGTCGCTGCGGTCTCCGGCGGCGAATACAGACCGCCACCACAACCCTCTCCACGGTCCCCGTGTGACCAGCGGGCGCCGCCATCTTCCTCCTCCAGGGCCACGTATGGCCTCCAGGCAGCGCCATCTTGTCCTGCGGACGCCACGTGCGATGGATGGGCGCTGCCATTTTGTGCAACCCCAGCCATTTGCAACTAATGGGCACCGCCATCTTGGATGGACTCCCAGGACCCCAGCTCGGCTGACCACACACCGCCCGAAGAGAACATTCAACTGCTGCCACGAGTGGCCCCGGACCAGTCTCAGCCCTGAACACCATCGACTGCTACGACGACGGTGCTTATCAATGGGCATGAAACGTCCAGCCTAATCGACTCTGGGAGCACGGAGAGCTTCATACACCCCGACACGGTAAGACGTGTCCTCTCCTCGTCCACCCCGTTAATCAAAAAATCTCCCTGGCCTCCGGATCTCACTCAGTAGAGATCAAGGGGTTTTGTGTAGCTAACCCCTCAGTCCAAGGGAGTTCAAAAACTACCGACTCTACGTCCTTCCCAACCTCTGCGCGGCCACACTCCTAGGGTTGGATTTTCAGTGCAACCTCCAAAGCCTAACTTTCAAATTTGGCGATCCTATACCCCCCCTCACTGTATGCAGCCTCGCGACCCTCAAGGTCGATCCGCCTTCCCGGTTTGCGAACCTCACCCCGGATTGCAAACCCGTTGTCACCAGGAGCAGACGGTTTAGTGCCCAGGACCGGTTATTTATTAGGTCAGAGGTCCAACGGTTACTGAAGGAAGGTGACATTGAGGCTAGCAACAGCCCCTGGAGAGCTCAAGTAGTGGTTGTAAAGACCAGGGAGAAGCATAGGATGGTCATCGACTACAGTTAGACCATCAACAGGTTTACGCAGCTCGATGCGTACCCTCTCCCCCGCATATCTGACCTGGTCAACAGAATCGCGCATTACAAGGTCTTCTCCACGGTGGATCTTAAGTCCGCCTACCACCAGCTCCCCATCCGCACTAGTGACCGCAAATACACTGCCTTCGAAGCAGATGGGCGGCTCTACCACTTCTTAAGGGTTCCTTTCGGTGTCACTAACGGGGTCTCGGTCTTCCAACGAGAGATGGACCGAATGGTTGACCGGTACGGTTTACGGGCCACATTCCCGTACCTCGATAATGTCACCATCTGCAGCCACAACCAGCAGGACCACGACACCAACCTCCGAAAATTCCTCCATACCGCAAAAATCCTTAACCTCACGTATAACAAGGACCTCTGGGACCTCGCTGCCGACCTGGCTGGCAGCTCCTTGACCCGTCCTGCTCCAAAAACATGTGCGGGCACACAAATCGGACCCATTGGTCGAGAGGGTCCATCTCCTCCAGGCTAACCCTCAGTACGCCTACGTGGCATACCCCGACAGCCGACAGGATACGGTCTCCCTATGGGACCTGGCGCCCGCTGGATCCCCCCACACACCCCCGCCACCAGTCCCACCCTCCCTCCCACCGGCGCACCCGACAGCCGCCCCCTTCCCAGGTGGATCGGTTCTTCCACCGGCCCCGTCTAGGCCCTGCCCACCGGCGCACCCCACAGCCGCCCCCTTCCCAGGTCAGTCGGCCCTTCCACCGGCCACGTCCAGGGGTGATGAAGCAGCCACGGAAGCCGAAACCACGCTCCCGGAGTCACAGACGCCCGAACCTCCATCGGCATCACCACCAAAGCTACGACGATGGCAGAGGACGACCAGGGCCCCCGATCGACTAATTGCTTCATTTTGAAATGTACATTACTGTTGTAAATAGTTAAGATGTAATGAGGCAAAAACGCTGTACGGAGGCGTTGTACCTTCATAACTGTAACTTCTACCACTTTTACCACATTGTAATACGAAGCCACCACCCCCGCCGGACTCTTTTTTAACATGGGGTGAATGTGGTAGTCTGTGTTAGGAGGATTACGGTACCTAGTAATGCCGGAATACCATTGGTGGAGATGGTACTTGTTCCCATTGGTTAAGCTTGTATGTTAGCTCCGCCCTGCAAGGCGGGGTACAAGAGCCCGTGCCGCCCCAGCAGTTTTCTTCTGTACCTGCGCTGCTGGGGGAAACATCTAGCGTATTAAAGCTGTCAATTGCTCCAATCTCATTTCTGAGGTTATTGATCGTGCATCCAAAGGTTAGATGTAAATATGCTTCCAGCTGTGGAAACCGATGTCGTGTTATTCACCCTGAAGTAACACGGACTGCAACTGGATGCAGTTGTACTGTAAAGTAGACACCAAACTTAGACGTTAGTTCAATAAGTTTTATTGAACTTCTGGAGCAGTGCATACAGCTTGCTGTGGGTTGACACTCTACTAATCTAAGTGTGCTAACTATAACTAACTAGACCAGACTAGCTCTGAACCACGTGTAAAAGGTGCTAACTGATATATACACCCTGGCTGTCACTACAGTTGTCACCAGTGGAAAGAGGCAGAGTGCTGATGCCTCGTGTGTTTTATAGTGGGAAACCCCCTGCTAATGTTCTGCATGGTGATTGGTTGTGTTCTGTCCTGTGTGTTGATTGGCTGTACTGGGTGTCTGTCACTGCCTGTCTGTATCTCATTATGTGCATGAGTGCATATCATGACACCAAAACCTACCATCCAGCCTCACCGGCTCAAACACATGATTCTCTCGGGCAGGCATCAACTTCAACCCCGTCCCTAATTTAAAATGCTGCCGAAATTGCCTCCATATCTTCAGTGTGGCAAGAACCACGGGACTACCCGAGTATTTCCCTGGGAAAAACGAGAGTGGCGCAGTTGCCAGTGCCTGCCACCCCGACCCCCTAGAGCCTGCCTCCACACTCACCCACATTGCCTCCGACTCTCTTCCCCAGCCCCGCACTCTCTTGGCATTTGCCGCCAATAGTAATACAAATTATTTGATAAAGCCAAACCCCCTGACTGTGGCCTCTCTGAAGCACCGTCTTCCGAATCCGCCAGGTATACCTGCCCGGACAATTACAAAATCAACCGTTCCATCCCCATAAAAAACACCTTTGGCAAAAAGACCGGTAAGCACTGGAATAAAAATAAAAACCGCGGCAAGATATTCATCATTACCGCCTGCACCCAGCCTACCAATGATAGGGGGAGGCTGTTGCATCTCAACCCCTGCCTCATTCCCCTGTACAGCTGAAAATATACTGAGTTCACCTCATTCGTACGAAAACTCGCCTTCAGTTCCTTATATAACAACTTGACCCACGCCACAAACGTAGGCTCAATCCCAAACCGCTCCAACACCGCATGCAAATAACTCTAGTCTACTCGATCAAACACGTTCTCTGCATGCAGCACCACTACCATCTCCAGCTCCCCTCATTCTGATGGGGAGAACACCACATTTAACAAGCTCTGCACATTCGAGGACTCTAGCTCTGCTTAAGTGAAAAGGCAAGAAAGGTTTTATTGGTTAACTCTGCTTCTTGGCACTTTTTAATGATTATTTTCATTAATTACTCTTTTTTAAACTATCAATTTAATGTCCTGACATTGATTATTATTGAAATTCATGTTTAATATGTGCCAAAACCATGGGCGGGATTCTCTGATCCTGAGGCTAAGTGTTGACGGCGTCGTAAACACAGTTGCGTTTTACGACGGCATTAACAGGACCCTAGGAGCAGCGATCCTGCACCGCACAGGGGGCCAGCACTGAACTAGAGCGACTCACGCAGCTCCAGCTGCCGATACCGGCGTCAGAACGGGCGTCAACGGGTCCGCGCATGGGTTTCCTGCTCCGCGCCGGGCCCTGTAGCTCTCCGCCATGTTGCGGAGGAACATAGGCCCCCACCAGAACAAGCCAGCCCGCCGATCCGTAGGCTCTGAATGCGTGCCAGGCCACCGTGGTGTACCCCCCAGTGTCGGATCCCCCCTCCTCCCACCAGGCTGCCCCCTGCAGGATGAACGCCGAGGTCCCACCAGGTAGCACCACATGTGAACGGCGCCGGCAGGACGTGGCCTATCTCGGCGGCCACTCGGCCCATCCCAATCGCCGGGGGGGGGGGGGGGGGGGGGGGCGCTGTGTCGAGCGGCCCCCCCGACCGGCACCACGCCGGCATCAATGGCACCGGAGAATCGGCGGACCGGCGTCAGAGCAGCATTGCGTGAATCGCGCCCCACCCCCCGCCGATTCTCCAACACCGCCCGGCCCGGGGTTGGAGAATCCCACCCCATATCTTGCTATCTGTGAGTGAGAAAAAATGGAGGTGCGGTCCCTCACGCTAAAAGGTTGGATTTAGCAGTACGACTTTGAACTGGGGCAGTGGAGTTTAAATCCTAGTATCTACTGATTTTTTGTAGTCAAGCCTATCCAAAAGGGTGTACGAGTCCAGTCAGACCCTTTCGCAAAAAGTTTTCTTCTCTAGTATCATGGAACTATGCCGCTTGTTAGGTCAAGAGACAGTGTTGACAGAGAATATAGAAATAATAACACAAGAGGTAAGATCAGCGGCCTATCGGCTCAAGGATTGTTCAACTGAGAACAGCATTGTTTTATCTTCAGGATGTGTTGGTCAAAAAAAGACAAACCCAGCAGTTTGAAATCAGTTAGACCACTTTGAAGGCTTTTGTTGGAACATGCTGGCAGTCCTGTGTACAGTTCAGGAAAGCAGCAACCTGCCCTTTGTTTTTCCTAATCTCGCTTTGAATCAACTTCAAAGATTCCTGTGACATTATTAATTTTACTGAGACGCAACGTCACACACTAAGTCAAACACCACAGGAACCAGCATCTGTCCCTTAATCAGAAGAGCAATGAGAACTAACACAAAAGGAATTGCGAGGCACAGTGTGTCATTTTCACCTCAGACATCGACATTCAAATCAGACAGACACAACGGTTAGGTGAATTGGATATTCTGAATTCTTCCTCGGTGTACCCGAACAGGCACCGGAATGTGGCGCCTAGGGGCTTTTCACAGTAACTTCATTGCAGTGTTAATGTAAACATACATGTGACAATAAAGATTATCATTGATGGAGGATTCTTCATGTCCCCCACCTTCACAAGGCTCTCCTAAGTGAGGTTAGTTTCGGCACTCAGTGCAAGGTATTTGTTGAACTTGCTTCCAAATGACATTTGCTCACCATTACAATATGTACAAAGCTTTCAAAGATGCTTTACTCAAATGCAGCTTAGACCAGAGCGAGCTCTGTGCCAGAAATATGGGACAGTCACTAATGAATCCAACAGAGAATTCAATTAAAATGTATTTACCCAGAGAGTGGCAAAAAACGTGAAACACACCACCTCAGGGAAGAGATGAGGAAAATAGTTAAAGGGGAGCTAATAAGCATACAAGAGAGAAAGGAAGAGAAGATGGGGTGAGCAGAAGAGCGGGTGGAGGCTCATGGGGAGCATAAACACCAGTATGGGCTTGTCAGGCCGAATGGCATGGTTCTGTGCTGCACATGCTTTGTAACACAACATAAGTGTTTTCATTTTGTTTGGCACTCCATTAATCAACTAAAACATCTGCTCCCTCCACCACTGGTGCAGTGTCTGCAGTGTCAATCATCTACAAGATGTATTACAGCAATTCACCAAAGCCTCTTCAGCAGCACCTCTCATACGTCTGGCATCAAGGACAGGGGTAGCCAATGCATGGGAACACCACTAAGTCACTCACCATTCCTGACTTGAAACTTTATTCCTCCACAATCGCTGGGTCAAAGTCCTGGAACTCCCTCCCTAACAGCATTGTGGCTGTACCTCCATCATATAGACTGCATTAGTTCAAGACAGCAGCTTACCACCACCTTCTCAAGGGCAATTGAGGATGGACAATAAATGCTGGCTTAGCTAGTGATGCTCAAATCCATAGGTGAATAAAAATATATATTTACTTCTGTCTGTTGGACCTACGATGATCTTGCATACGTTATGTGAACAATATGCTTTTTCTCTCTCTCTCACTTGTCTTAGGAACATAGGACAGAAATAGGCCATTCAGCACCTTGAGCCTGTCCTACCATTGAATGAGATCATGCCTGATCTGTGGCCTAACACCACATACCTGCCTTTGGCCCATATCCCTTAATATCTTTGCTTTCTCGGATTTAAATTCAACAACTGTTCTAGCTTCCACTGCTGTTTGAGGGAGAGAGTTCCAAACCTCTACCACCCTATGAGTGAAGCAGTACTTCCTAACATCTCTCCCGAATGGTCTACCCTTAATTGTTAGACTAGTCCCCCTAGTTTTATAATCGCCAACCAGTAAAAATAGTTTATCTTTATCTCCCCTATCTTTCCCTGTTGATACCCGAAATACTTTCATCAGATCACCCCGTAACTTTCTAAATCCTAGCGAAAACAGGCATAATTTGTGTAATTTCTCCTCGTAATTTACCCCCATAGTCCAGGTAAACCTACGTATAAATGCTAGCATTCCATTAGCCTTTTTGATATATAGGAAATAGAAGGTGTAAGCCATTTAGCCCTTCAAACCTGATCCGCCATTCATTATGATCATGGCTGATCATCAAGTTCAATAACCTGATTTTCTGCACATGCTCGGGTCATTTTAAGGATCTATGAACTGGATCGCCAAGTCTCTTTGGACATCCGCTGTACCTAACCGTTTTACACTTAGAAAGTACTCTGCTGTATTCTTTTCTCATCCAGAATGGATAACCTCACACTTGCTGACATAGAATTCCATCTGCCACAAATTTTCCCATTCACCTAGTCTGTCATTATATCCTTGCAATTTTATGCTACCAGCTAGGATGTCTACAATGCCATCTAACTTTGGAGCATCAGCAAATTTGGATATATGACTTTCTATGCCATTGTCCCAAGTCATCAATGAATGTGAATAATTGAGGCCCAACACAGATCCCTGTGGTACACCACTAGTCACCTTCTGTCAATGAGAGTATTTACCCATTATACCCACTCTCTGTCACTTTCTCTCAACCAACTTCCTAACC
This sequence comes from Scyliorhinus torazame, assembly GCF_047496885.1. Taxonomy (NCBI): domain Eukaryota; kingdom Metazoa; phylum Chordata; class Chondrichthyes; order Carcharhiniformes; family Scyliorhinidae; genus Scyliorhinus; species Scyliorhinus torazame. The sequence goes on along the minus strand of NC_092707.1, from coordinate 279,107,588 downwards.
ATGTCAATAATTTGCCCTCAACTTCATGAGCTTCCACCTTATTTCAGTCTTTTATGTGAGATTTTATCAAATGCTGCCTGGAGGTCCATAGAAATAACATCCATAGACTTTCCTGTGTCCACTATTTTAGTCACCTCTTCAAAAAATTCAACAAGATTAGTCAGGCATGACCTTCCCTTCACAAATTTATGCCGGCTTTCCCTGATTGACTGAAATTTTGAGGTCACAGATTTTAGGCTAACCGGTCTGTCGTTCTCTGGTTTACCTCATTCACCCTCTTAAAAAGTGGAGTGAGGGGTCCAATTTTCCAATCTAGAGGGACTACCCTGAATCTCGGGAACTCTGGAAGATTATAGTTAGGGCATCGACAATGTGCTCCCCTACTTCCTTGCACACCCTCAGGTGGAAAGCATCATGTCCTGGGGATTTATCACTCTTTAGTTCCATTAATTTCCTAGTTAGTGATCTATACTTGCGTTAATTGTATTTCTCCCAGTTAGTGATGTTATAATTGCGTTAATTATATTAAGTCCCTGTCCTCTACTGACTGTTAATTTTTTCGGGACTTCCGGCAAGTCATCCTCCTATTCAACTGTAAATACGGAGGCAATTGTTCAACATGTCTGCCCTTTTCCCATCATCGCTGGCATTGGGTGCGATCAACCGGTCACGTTGTGCCCAACCGGGAGCACGACATTGCCGGCAGGTGCCATCTGAGGCCTCCCGAGAGCTTCTCGGCAGCCACTATGCCTCACAGGATCTACCCAAGGCAGCGCAACCAGAATACCGCCCAAAATGAGTGGGACAAATCTGCTCTCTTAAGTAACCTATAAACCTAAGGCCTACTCACCTGGGATCTACCGGCCTCCCGGTAATGACCCCCCCAGGGAGTACACAGCTAGACGTCGTTCAGTACTGGCCCACGGCGGAATGGTACCTGGGAGGTCTCCCGGGCCATCGGAAGCCCCTGGGAGGCCAAGGATATTGCAATGTGGCCCGCTGGCCCTCCCCGTTTTGCTGCGGTCTCGGTTTCACTTTTACTTCTTGCTGTGGCATTTTTTTCTTCCGTATGCTTTACAATCTCTCTTTTTTTCATGTTGGGAGGTGGTGGGTAGCATGATGCGGTGCTGTGTGGTGGGTACAAAGCACTGACTGCTGGAGGCTTTTCTTTCTGAATGTGGTTGCCAAATAGAAATCGGTCCTCTAGTGACTTCTTCAATATTTCCTCCCACATTGTTCATGCTCTGCCTTGCTCTCCACATGTTGTCTAACCCATGCATTCCCATTACCGCTTCTCTTGCCTATTATCACGAGAGGGAGATATTAGGAAATTGGGTCCCGAAATGGGACCGATGTTTAATAGGCAATTTAGTAGGAACAGACTGAAGGAAAAATTGCTAGCATGGAATCAGAGGGATACGGCACACCTGCCTGAGTTGCATTGTCTCATTCAGACTTAAACTCGTTAGTGGGAATACACAGGGTGCCCCTGTACAGCCAGGGTGATTCACTCGAGATCCATCGTCTTTTGGGACACTCTTGGTTGGCCAGCCATTAGCCCATTACAGAGTCTTATGGCCTCTTTTTGTCCATAAATGGGAGGTTAGTTGCATATCAATAGCATGGCTCTGTTATTTTGTATAAACAAGAGTGGAAAAATCAAACAGCCAAGATAATAATGGGTTCAAGTCTGGACATCCCAGGAGAGTTTGAGGGACTGGGCGGAGCTCAGAGAGAGAGAAAATAATTCTGTTTGTACAGGTGGGGGAAGGGTTTGAAAGGCAGTGAAATAGATCATGGAAAGCCGCCACAGAGACAGGCTTCGAAGAGAGTTCTGAAGGAACTTCACTAACAACAGAAAAATTGCTTCGGAAATTCAAGCTTCACCTTTGCCTGCCTGTGTAAGTGGAATGAGAGCTGCATGTTCCTTTGAAGTGCTGTTTAATGGGAACCCGTGTGTTAGGGTTAAGAAACTACATGTAATCTGTTATTGTTAGGGTTGAGGTTTAAAAGTTTAAGTATTGTTTTTCTTGTGTTTTAATAAAGTTTATTTTGAAAATAACTAAGCCCTATTTCTTATGTTATCACCCCTGGAACGAATCAATCTTTCCGGACATTATGGTTCTGGTCCAGTATCTTAGCCACTGCTGAGAACCGACCAGGTATCCATAACATTGTCACCCACTTCATTTCAGGTACCACACAGCAATTTCTTCTCTGGGCTATCCCTTCAACCCATCTCTCAAAAAATCAGTTATGAGGCTATTTGTTGATGAAACAACAGTGCTGAACCTCCTTTCACCATTTATCTTACAATGTACTAGCCGGTAATTGCCTGTTAAAAATACTGCACAACATGCAAACAATATTCACACCACCTAAGCAATAGTCAGTGAACACCACCAAAATGTAGGTCCAACAACGTCCTATAACCTTCACTGGCGCTAACACCATTGAGTCCGATGCACTGACATCCCATCGGGTGACTGGAAGCTGAACTGGATCAGTCACATCCTACAAGACGCCTTTAACAGCACAATAGAGACATGGGAACCTAAACATCTGGTTCGGCCACTCGCTCTTCAGAAACTCTGCACAATTCGCAAGGCCCAAGTCAACTGCTTGACCACCCCAAATGGTTTAATAACATCCAGGGATTGAGCAGACCACTTGATTTGTAGTCTTCCCTGATGCAAAGTTGAAATAATTCTTTGCGGAAGGAAGAAGAAACTAGTGACTGGCAAGCACAAAAGTCAGCAGTGCTTCTGGAGGGTTGTCATGCATCATCAGTGTGAACACTCTTTCAAAAGACCAACGCATCAACTTGACAGCCCAGATTACAAATTTGGATCAAGTTGCACCACATGAGCATTTCAGACACTTGGCCAGACCAACAATTGGAAAAAATAAATGATTTGTACTTCACATAAGAATTAAGCACTTTTGAGAGTGCTGAAAAAAGAGACATGCTGTCAAAGCTGTCCATCTTGCATTCATCAGGATGAATGAAAGAATACCAAATTTCAAAGGGAACAACAGTTTATGTTGAGAAAAAGGTGCCGATTGGTTTGCAAGTCAACTCTGATTCATCGTGGTATTGCCACAGAGACTGCACCAAGGAGAACTATCGTCCCCCAAGGCGTTGCTTAATTCAAAAAAGGCGCAATGCCTGGACATGTTCCTTTTGCCTGCAGAGAACGGGTCCCTGTGTATGAACACTATGTAACTTATATCAAGTGTAAATGAGTCACACTAGCCAGAATTAATATCTTGCAACATAAAAATGGTCACAACTTCCAGACTGCCTTTCTGAACCGGGAACCCTGCACAGGGTGGTCTGCGGTCATTTGCAAATCAACTGCAGTGATGTAGGGGTTGCCTAAATAAAGAATGGAGCACTAACACCCAGTTTCCCATCCCCAGCCTCCGCACCAGTGTCTACTGCCGAGGGCTGTCTCCTTTCTTTGCCCTTGTTTCAGCCACTAGAGGTTCCTGAAAATTCTAGTCAGCATAGGCCCCTTCGCTGGGTCAAGGATCTATCTTTCTGTTATGGGCAGGTAGCTACTCCACTCCCGACTCAGTCCCCTACAAAATGTCCAGTAGACAGAACCATCAAGGTAAACCGGCACACCAGCCACCAGGAGGAAATTCAAGTCCAGTCCTGTTTAAAGATTCAGATCGTTGTGTCATTACTCTTCCCTCCACAGCACCCACCGATATCCCTTTGGGAAAGTAAATAAGCAACTCCTCAAATAGCCTCAGCTCTGCTTCGCAACTAACAACAACTCTCAGATCTTAAAGGCTCAAATGATCCCAAATCAATAAACCACCTCTGGGATGAATTATAGAATTTAAGAAATAGTCAACAGAGCAATCGCATTTTTAAAGATGAAAAATAGGTGATAGCATTTTGGGCAGGCACCTTTCAGCACAACCCACACACCCAAAACAGTTTAACCTTTCTTGTCTCTGCAGACAGTGACTTGCGAGGCATTTCCAGCATTTTATGTCTGTCCCCAACACATCTCCATTCCACTGTGATTTCCAATAGCATTTCCTTTTTCATTTTATTGGCATTGTCTTCTTTTGAATATCAAAGATTAAGGAGTTATTTCATTGAAGTGTTTAAAATGGTTAAGAGAGAGAGAGAGAGAGACTATTCTTCTGATGGAGTCCAGATAAAAAGATATAAACTTAAATTTAGTCAGGTCACTCAGGTTACAGAACCAAGGTGGGTTAATGAACAATTTAATTATGGACAGGCTTGGGCAGCTGAATGGCTTACTCCCGTTCCCAAATTCCTGTTTTACCTTGTCTGGACATTTGTCCAAATATCCAAGATTTTATAGGGGAAAGTGTTTGTGTTTTGCTACATTCTCAGGTTGGAAGGTTGCGAACTTTGTACTTGCACCCTCTGACCCTATGTTTGTGGTCCAAGATTAATAGCTTGCTTAGTTCCATCCCAGCCACGGCTTTCATTGTTTTGAATAGCTGCATCATGTTTCCACTCAGTCTCCATTCCTAAGCAAAAATAAGTTTGCTGCTGGAGTATTTCCTCAATGTAGCCACCCAAGGCTAGGAACTGCCTTGGTCACTCTCCCCTGGTCTCTTCCAATGCATCTATAACTTTTTTGAGGTAGGGGAACATTATACTCACTTGGCATTAATCGGTTTGGTGCCAGTGTAACTTGTTCTGCTGTGTGATCTTGAGACATCCAGATGCACCCCCTGCACCCAAATCCCGTATTAAATGACAATCTGACACCAGCCAGAACTTTGCAGAGGATGATCAATAACTGTTCCAAAATCCTTTTGCTCTTGACCTCTGCCAAAAAAAACTTCTGAAAAGAAACACTTTGGAATTACCCCAGTAATAATTCATTTTCTCTATCTCCGCTCACCCCTTAACTGGTTCAAATCTCTTTGAAGATCACCAACATCTTATCCAAACATTACTTGCCCAAAGAGCCTAGTCTCTTCAACAAGTTTATATTACGGTCAAGCTGTGCTGCATCAAAAACAAGAATTGTAAATATATACCTTGGTTACTTTTTCACAGGCTGAGCATTTTCCATTTATCACCACGTTATCCCCTTAAGCTAAGACAATTCTCATTCATCTAGACCATTGCACCAATTATTAGACACACTTTAACACTTAAGGCAATCTTTAGGTGTAGGCTTTCTGACAATACATTATTTTTATTTTAAATATGTTTTATTGAAATTTTTTTCCCAAACAACACTTTTTCCCCTCTTACAAAGCAAACACAACAATAACAATACAGAAATTTTTAACAATACACAAGTAACAAAACCTCTTTATCTTTGACCTAAACTAAACTAAACCCCCCCCCCCCCCCTTCCCCCTGGGTTGCTGCTGCTGGTCATCTGTCTTCCCTCTAACGTTCCCCTAGGTAGTCAAGAAATGGCTGCCACCGCCTGGTGAACCCTTGAGCTGATCCTCTCAGGGCAAACTTTATCTGCTCCAGTTTAATGAACCCCGCCATATCATTTACCCAGGCCTCCAGTCCGGGGGGTTTCGCCTCCTTCCACATGAGTAGGATCCTGCGCCGGGCTACTAGGGACGCAAAGGCCACAACGTCGGCCTCTTTCGCCTCCTGCACTCCCGGCTCTTCCGCAACTCCAAATAGAGCTAACCCCCAGCCTGGTTTGACCCGGGCCTTCACCACCCGCGAAATCACTCCCGTCACTCCCTTCCAATACCCTTCCAGTGCCGGGCACGCCCAAAACATATGTGCGTGGTTTGCCGGGCTCCCGCCACACCTCCCACATTTGTCCTACACTCCAAAGAACCTGCTCAATCTTGCTCCCGTTATGTGTGCTCTATGTAGCACCTTAAATTGAATCAGGCTAAGCCTGGCGCATGAGGAAAAGGAATTTACTCTGCTTAGGGCATCAGCCCACATACCCTCCTCTATCTCCTCCCCTAGTTCTTCTTCCCACTTTCCTTTTAGTTCGCCCACCGACTCCTCCCCCTCTTCCCTCATCTCTCGGTAAATCTCTGACACCTTGCCCTCTCCGACCCACACCCCTGAAAGCACCGTCCTGTATCCCGTGTCGGGAGCAACGGAAATTCCCTCACCTGTTGTCTAGTAAACGCCCTCACCTGCATATATCTCTTTTAGGTGAGATCGGTAGCGGCGCCGTCACCAGCGCCTCTAAACTCGTCCCTTTACAGGACTTTCTCTCCAGTCTTTTCCACGCCGCTTCCTCACCCTCCATCATCCATTTACGTATCATTGCCACATTGGCGGCCCAATAGTAATCGCCCAAGTTCGGTAGTGCCAATCCTCCTCTGTCCCTACTACGCTGAAGGAACCCCCTCCTTACTCTCGGAACTTTCCCTGCCCACACGAAGCTCGTGATGCTCCTGTCTATTTTATTAAAAAAGGTCTTGGTGATTAGTATAGGGAGACATTGAAATACAAATAAGAACCTCGGGAGGACCATCATCTTAATTGCTTGCCCGCCAGCGATAGAGGCTGCATGTCCCACCTCTTGAAGTCCTCCTCCATTTGTTCTACCAACCGTGTCAGATTAAGTCTGTGCAAGGTTCCCCAGCTCCTAGCGATCTGAATCCCCAGGTATCGGAAGTTTCTTTCCACTTTCCTTAGAGGCAAGCCTTCTATCTCTCTACTCTGGTCCCCTGGATGTATCACAAATAATTCACTCTTCCCCATGTTTAGCCTATACCCCGAGAAATCCCCGAACCCCCTCAAAATTCGCATAACCTCTATCATCCCCCCCCCCGCTGGGTCCGACACGTATAACAATAGGTCATCCGCGTATAACGAGACTCGATGTTCTTCTCCCCCTCTAATCACCCCTCTCCATTTCCTGGAGTCTCTCAACGCCATGGCCAGAGGTTCAATTGCCAACGCGAACAACAATGGAGACAGCGGGCATCCCTGTCTTGTTCCCCTATATAGTCGGAAATACTCCGATCTATGTCGACCTGTAACTACTCTTGCCGTTGGAGCCCCATAAAGAAGTCTAACCCAGCTAATAAACCCGTTCCCAAACCCAAACCTCCTTAACACTTACCATAAATACTCCCACTCCACCCTATCAAATGCCTTCTCTGCGTCCATTGCCGCCACTATCTCTGCCTCCCCCTCCACTGGAGGCATCATTATCACCCCTAATAGTCGTCGCACGTTAACATTCAGTTGTCTCCCTTTTACGAACCCTGTCTGGTCTTCGTGCACCACCCCCGGGGCACAGTCCTCTATCCTCGAGGCCAGTACCTTTGCCAACAATTTGGCGTCCACGTTCAATAATGAAATGGGTCTATAGGACCCGCACTGCAACGGATCTTTATCCCTCTTCAAAATTAACGATATCATTGCCTCCGACATCGTCGGGGGTAGAGTCCCCCCTTTCCTGGCCTCATTGAACGTCCTCACCATCAACGGGGCCAACAAGTCCACATATTTTCTGTAATACTCCACCGGGAACCCGTCTGGTCCTGGGGCCTTCCCTGCTTGCATGCTTCCCAGTGCCTTAATAACCTTGTCCACCCCAATCGGTGCCCCCAGGCCTACCACCCCCCGCTCCTCCACTTTCGGGAACCTCAATTGGTCCAGGAACTGCCGCATCCCCTCCTCTCCCTCTGGGGGTTGAGACCTATACAGTTCCTCATAGAAGGTCTTGAACACCTCATTTATCTTTCCTGCCCTTCGCACCGTGTCTCCCCTTTCGTCTCTAATTCCTCCTATCTCCCTCGCTGCTGCCCTCTTTCGCAATTGATGAGCCAACAGGCGACTAGCCTTTTCCCCATATTCATACCTCCTCCCCTGTGCCTTCCTCCACAGTACCTCCGCCTTTCTGGTGGTCAGAAGGTCAAATTCCGTCTGGAGTCGTCTCCTCTTCCTGTACAATTCCTCCTCCGGGGTCTCTGCAAATTCCCTATCCACCCTTAAAATCTCCCCCAGTAATCTTTCCCTTTCCTTGGCCTCTGTTTTCCTTTTGTGGGCCCCAATGGAGTTCAGCTCTCCTCTGACCACCGCTTTTAGTGCTTCCCATACCACTCCCACAGGGACCTCGCCGTCGTCATTGACCTCCAGGTATCTCTCAATACACCCCCGCACTCTTGCACACACTCCCTCATCCGCCATCAGTCCCACATCTAATCGCCAGAGTGTTCTCTGCTCCCTTTCCTCTCCTAATTCCAGGTCCACCCAATGTGGGGCATGATCCGAAACCGCTATGGCTGAGTACTCAGCTTCTTCCACCCTAGAGATCAATGACCTTCCCAAAACAAAAAAAATCTATCCGGGAGTACACTTTATGGACATGGGAGAAGAAGGAAAACTCCCTAGCCCTAGGTCTAAGAAATCGCCATGGATCCACTCCCCCCATTTGGTCCATAAACCCCTTAAGTACCTTGGCCGCTGCCGGCCGTCTTCCGGTCCTTGAGCTGGATCTATCTAGCCCCGGGTCCAGCACCGTATTAAAGTCCCCTCCTAAAATCAAGTTTCCTACCTCCAGGTCCGGTATACGCCCCAGCATCCGTCTCATAAATCCCGCATCGTCCCAGTTTGGGGCATACACATTAACCAACACGACCTCCATTCCCTCCAGCCTGCCACTCACCATTACATATCTACCTCCACTATCTGCTACGATGTTCTTTGCTTCAAATGCTACCCGTTTCCCCACCAAAATGGCCACCCCTCTATTCTTTGCGTCCAGTCCTGAGTGGAACACCTGTCCCACCCATCCTTTCCTTAGCCTAACTTGGTCCGACACCTTTAGGTGCGTCTCTTGGAGCATAACCACGTCTGCCCTTAGTCCTTTCAAATGCGCGAGCACTCGGGCCCTTTTTATCGGTCCGTTCAGGCCTCTCGCGTTCCACGTGATCAGCCTCACTAGGGGGCTACCTGCCCCCCTCCCATGTCGACTAGCCATTACCTTCTCTAGGCCAGTCCCATATCCCGCCTCCGCGCTCCCGCTCGCTCCCCCAGCGTCGCACACCATCCCCGCCCATCCACTCTTTAGCCATTTCCTTTTGGATTTCCGCAGCAGCAACTCAGTTGTTCCCCCTCCCTCCCCCCGCTAGATCTCTTTCTAGCATGATTGCTCCCCCCATATTACTTCCGTAAGTCAGCTGACTTCAACTGACCCCGGCTACTCCTGCTCACTCCTCGACCCCCCCGTGTGGGGAACTCCCATCCGCCTTGCGCCCGTCTTCCCGCCTTATTCTTTCTGGGGCGGGAACATCCCTTTACCTGACCCGCCTCTTATGGCGCAGCTCCCTTTCCCCTCCCACTCCCCTTCCCCATTCTCCAACTATGTCCCGTCTTTCCCCCCTCACCGCGCCCACATTTCCCTAATGTCTCCCCCCTTCCCAAGTTACTTCTCAATTAACTTCAACCATAACATTAACAATAACATTTCCTGCAGCATCAGTCCCTCAGTTCCGATCCAATTTCTCTTCTTTGATGAAGGTCCATGCTTCCTCCGCCGTCTCGAAATAATGGTGTCACTCCTGATACGTGGCCCATAGTCTTGCCGGCTGCAGCATCCCTAACTTCACCTTCCTTTTATGCAACATCTCTTTGGCTCGGTTGAAGCTCGCCCTCCTTCTCGCCACCTCCGCACTCCAATCCCGGTATACCCGTACCACTGCATTCTCCCATCTGCTACTCCGCACCTTTTTAGCCCATCTCAGGACCTCTTCTCTATCCTTATGGGGGTAAAATCGCACGATTATCGCCCTGGGTGGTTCTCCCGCTTTTGGTCTTCTCGCCGGAATCCGATTTGCCCACTCCACCTCCAAGGGGCCCGCAGGGGCCTCAGCACCCATCAGTGAGCTCAGCATCGTACTTGCGTACGCTCCACAGTCCATTCCTTCCACACCCTCAGGGAGACCCAGTATCCGAAGGTTCTTCCTTCGCGCTCCGTTTTCTAGGGCTTCGATCCTTTCAGTACACTTTTTATGAAGTGCCTCGTGCGTCTGTGTCTTAACTGCCAGGCCCAGGATCTCGTCCTCAATATCTGTCACCTTCTGCTCCACCACGCAGAGCTCTGTCTCCTGGGTCTTTAATGTCTCCTTGAGCCCCTCAATTGCCGGTAGCAACGGGGTCAGCACCTCCCTCTTCAGCAGCTCCACGCACCGTCTCACAATTTCATCCTGCTCAGGCCCCCATGTCACCTGCGCTTTCTCCGCCGCCATCTTGTACTTCTCTCTTTCTGACCCTTTGGTCGACGATTCCTCGCGCTGCAGCCGCCGCCGCCGGTTTTTTCCTCCTTCGTTTGGGGGGGACTCCCTTCTCACACACCCCACACCGGGTTGCGTCATCGAAAAATTCCCCGTTGGGGCTCTTAAAAGAGCCCGAAGGTCCGTCGGAGCTGGAGCCGCCGAAGCGTGCGGCTAGCTAGGCATCACCGCAACCGGAAGTCCCTTCAGTGGCCTTGATGAGGTCTTTTCACAGTTGCTCCCTCTGCTGCTAGAATTCACCTTTGATACAGGCCCTCAGGTCAGCTTGCAGCTTTAAGCTTGCCCTTCCCCCGCCTGCATGCTGGAAGAGGCCCTGTTTATCCTGCAGTTGCAGCCAAATCTTTTACTGTTTCTGCAGTGTCTGGCAACCCAGAGATATACCCTTCCTGGGGGACACTGTCGGGGGAATATTGCAGCCTTCTTCCCACACCGGGAAATGTCAAACAAATGCCGTGGGGGCCCTGTAAAAGAGCCCAAAAGTCCGTTCCAAGCAGGAGCTGCCGAATATGCGACCTAGCTCTGCATAGCCGCACCCGGAAGTCTCCTGACAATACATTAAGAGGGCTACTGATGTTTGAGGGCTGACATCTTGTTAATTTGAGGCAAAGATCAAGGAGCTTCTTTATTGACCATGTCCATCTGGCAGCACGTGCCCAGTAACTCTACTGCCAATGACATATGGTGGCAACTCCAGGCCGCCAACATGATCCAGGATCTGAAGTTTCACAGAAAGATCCATCAGGGTGGCAGAAATTGCAACCAGAGAAAGAGAATGACACTCTCCCAGAATCAATCGAAAGATTTCTTTGGAGAAATTATTCTGTCGGAGCAAAATTATATAGACCACCTACAGCTTGATGTGCGATTCAGCAGGCTTACTGCAGGCAATGATGGCAAGTTTCACATTGGAACTTCTGCGTCTGAGGAACATGTGATTGGGGGTTCCTGACACTAGTATTTTTTTGGAAACAAAGGAGTTCCACAGGAAGAAACAGTACTTGGAAGCTTCATCCATCCTTCCTGCTTCAACTTCTCCACCTGAAATCTGAATTGTAGCAGTCCATTTTCTCAGCAAAAACAAAAGTTTGAACTGAGCACTCACAACTTCTTTAATTTTGCTCCAATAACAATTCCGTTCAAAAAGGTGCTGAGAGAGCCCCAGCCTACATTTTTAACAGACTCTCATCCGCGTGATATTTCCCATCATCAAGACTTTTTTGCCTTAGTAAGTGCTATCATTTGTTTATCAACAAACTACAATTAAGTACCTTTCCACTAACGCAAGGAGAGCTAATAGGCTATTTACGAATGTTTATTTTTGTAGGGTGAACATTGCTGAAGTGATGATTAAATGAGATTCAGTGGGATTAGGGGCAAGGGGCTTTGTGTACAAGAAGTGATTAAAGATCAAATGTCAACTTCTGCATTTCTAATATTAACCCAGTAAAAGATATTTGATTTTTTAAAAATAAATCAAGCACTGAATGCTGATGACACCATCTGGGGAATAGGCTTGGAGGAGTTGCTTAGCCTGTCAGTGAGAAATAATATGCACAGTTGAAACCGAATTATCCAAGGTTAATGACCATCTCTACGGATGTTAGCTTAGTCCTCGCATTGTCACCAAGATTAATATAAGCAATAAAGTAAATCTATAGATCAAAGAAATTGATAAAAGAACATTAGTAATAATAGTACTTACAATTTACCAGGCATGCCCACACCTGTATTCAACAATTATCTCGGAGCTCTATGAGACCAGAATTACACTACTATTGGAATCGAAGGTACAATTATTTCTGGCCTTTAAATGACAATACCTCATTTAATAAAGGGCTGCAGATCTGAGCTGTGTACATTCTGGTGTAAAATAAAAAATAGGAAATATTAAAGAAACTATGTACCTCAAGAATTCAGTGACAAAAATTGTAAAAGAATGGAGGAGAAAGCAGTCACGTTATAGGTCTACTGCAGAAAATAGGACCAGACTTTGCGAGTAAAAAGTTGCAAGTGTCATCTAATTTTACTTTTTATTCAGCATCTTTGTACTTCCAATTACTTTGTTCATGGAAGGTAGGGTGTTTCTCTACATTACAACATAACACACTTCAAAAGTATTTTATTGGCTGCAAAGTGCTTTGGAACGTCCTGGTGGTGAAAAGTGCTTTCTTAACAGGAGCAAAGCACGCCTTGTAAGCGTGGTGGTGAGTGAGCAGCCGTTATCAGAGGCTGACTTACTGAAGAATGTTTTTATCCTGGTTTTCTTGTTTATTGTGCTACCATTCCCATTGCTGCTGACTTTTCTCTCCTCTCCTGACCTTTGCCTTGCTTCTCCATTTACGACCATTACGCTTTTGAGGCGGATGCTTACTTCCTGTTACGGTTTCTTCTATGTTTATTCAAATCTTTGTTTTGCTGGCAAATTTTAAAAAAAGGTACAAATGGCGACCTGGGTTAGTGGACACTTAGAGAGCCAGAACACAGATGTGGCAGATCAGGGCAGGTGGAGTGGCAATTGGCAGTGTCAATGTGTGGGTAAGGAAGAAGTAAAATGGCTGCAAAAAGGATTTGTGTCAGTATCGATCAGGTGCAGTCAAGACCTTAAGCTGCACAGTCTACTGGACCAAATTGTATGAAAAAAGATACATGTAAAGAATGACTAGAATAAAAAATGCAACTGGAAGCAGGAACAAAAAGCATGTCTTAGACCCCGTGCCACATGGATTATTGTTGTAAAGCAATGGTAGTTTAGAAAGTGTAATATAATAAAGAGAATTTTACTGTAATATATTGTAATATAATTAAGGGAGTGAGAAACTTTAAAACATGATCGGATTTTCCATAGAATCATCAGACTGCACAGGTTGGGGCAGGGGTTTGTATGTTCCATTTGATCAGAATTTAAAAGAATGGCTAGAATCACTTTGGAACTAAAAACTGAGAACATCTCAGTGAATGTGACTGATCTAAATTCCAGCCCTTAAATGCAATTGTCTTTTTGTGCAGTTCAGCTTTCAGCAATTCAGTGGGTGGGATATTCCAGGCCCTGCCGCTGTTAGTGGGGTTTCCCATTCCAAGCAACCCCCCGCTGCCAAACCGCAGCAGGGATTTGCCATCGGCGGGACCAGAAGATCCTGCCGGTGAGAACGGTTAGAAAATTCTGGCCCATATGTTTACGCTTCTCACTTTAGATTATCATAAAAGCATGGCACTTGATAGCGTTTTCTGCAATGGCCAATGTTACTCACCAATTTTCAGTGATTCCAACTAAGCATGATATTTTGTAAGGATCAGCTCCACACACACAGACCCACAATGCACTGAATATGTTGAACCACAACTCATAATAAAATATCAACAGAGCATTGGAAAAGTGCAGGGGAAATATTTCAATTCGATAGCCACTATGTTGAAAGAGGACAGCGGATTTCTCCCCAGTGCCCTGATCACTATTCATTCCTCAGCCAACATACTAATGCAGATGATCTGCTCTTTGTGGGAGATTTGTGTGTTCAGAATGACTGCGGTATTTCCAGCAGAGTGACAGTGACTGCACCTCAGAGTACTTGCATAGTTCTTTGGGCCATCCCAAAAGATGATATAGAAATGCAGCCTTTTGTTATGTATTGGGCATTGCTGAAGGACTGAAAAAGGAGGCCTTTGGACTTGAGGACTTTGAGCACTCAACTGAGACGATATCTTATTTTCTCTTCTCCCGCCAAGTAGTGTATGAGAAGGACAAGATGCGTGCTTACGTGCCATTGCCAGAGCTGGATTTTCTTGGAACAAGTTGCTGCCAGAGGCTTATAGCTTGAAGGGCATCACTCCGCACCAACCATGGCCAACCAGAGACTCTCTCGCTCTTACCACCTACCACAGGCGTTTTGGAAGGGTTTACAGGTTGATAATCAACATGTTTGGCCGTGTTATGAACGTACGCACCGAGACTTGAACCAGGAGCTTCTGGCTCAGAGGCAGAAACGCTACGCACTGCACCACAAGATTCCCACTGCACTAAATATACACATGATTCCAAATAATAGGGAGTAGAAAGTAAGCAGGCACTGACAGGCTAAGCAACTCCTCCAAGTAGTAGAAATTAAGCAGGACTACTTTAGTCAGGTGACAATGATAGCAGCTACCTGCCCCATACAACTTTAAGGTCACAGGTTTGATCTCCATATTATAAAATGGAGAGAGAAGCAATAGAAGATTTAAAAGGATGACACTAGAACTGAGAGGTTATACCTACCAAGAAAAGTTGAACCGGCTGGGGTTCTTTGCTCTACGAAAGGAAGGCAGAGGGGTGATCCAATTAAGGTGTTTAAGATGAGGAATAGGTTTGGTAAGGTAGATGTAGTGAAGATGTTCTACTTGTGGGGAGGCCAGACATAAAGGGTTGTGAACATAAGATAGTTACTGAAAAAAAAAATCATATAATTCAGCAGAAACCTAATTATGCAGAATAGGGTGTGAATGGGGAACTCACCACCAAAAGGAGTGGTTGAAGCAAGTTAAATAAATGCATTCAGGGGGTTTTAGGGGAAGTTAGATAAACACATGAAAAAAAAGAATAACAGGATAAATTAAAAGATGAAACAGAGTGGGACAAGGATTGCATGGAGCATAAGCACCAGCACAGGTCAGTTAGGTCAGAAGGCCTGTTTTTGTGCTGCACATTCACTGTAATCCTATATAATGGAGTATATGCAGTTAGGCTACAGACTACCCATAATCTCATTGAATGGCACAGTTAGTTTGGGGGGCTGAAGGGCCTCCTCCTGTTCCTAAGCATTCTGTGCTGCATTAAAGAGACCTTGGATGCAGTAAAATTAGGTTGCAGTACTAGATATCTTATATTAAATGCAGTAATATAATCCCCCAAACCATCTCTACTGGGTGGGACATGTCATTTGTATGTCTGACACCAGGCTCCCAAAGCAAAAGCTCTACTTGGAACTCAGTTATGGTTGGGGACTCCCCAGAGGACAGCAGAAACACTTTAGGGATGTCCTCAAAGTATCTATGAAGAGATCAAACTTGCCTGCCAAGTCATGGGAATCCCTGGCTTGTGACCAACCAAAATGAAGGCAGCTCCTCTGGGCACCAAGCACAAAGAGGGACTTTGCTGGGAACGTGCTGAGGTGAAGCGGAGGTTTTGGAAAGAACATACAAACCTCCAAATAACTCACCTGCCTGACCCACCAAGCATCACATGCCCCACATGTGGTAGTATCTGCAAGCATGCAGCTGAGAGCTCATCGAACAGGAGTGGAAGCAAGGCATCCTCTATCCTCACGGACTGCCCAAGAAATAGAAGTATAGAGCCGTAACTTTGGCGAGATCTCAAGGAGCCATTGCCACCTCGGAGAGGCACTGATACCACTAACTTCTATAAGGGTAAAGGGGAAGGTGAACACAAAATACTAAAACATATTTTTGGCCATCTGTTGCAAGAACAGATACACTTGCCATTACAGACAGGTTAAAGCATTTGAACTAATGAATGCATTGGTATTCCTTCTTCAGTTTGTGTTATTAATAGAAAGAAAGTGCTGAAAAATAATCCAAAAACACTTCAAAAGATTTGAAGGGAAATGTGTAAGCATTTCTCTCTAATTACATAGTTTCGTCAGTCAACATTCAAGCCTACTTTTTGAGTAATGCTTGATTAGATAAGCATTCAGTGTTTATCTTTGACTAGCCCCAGGGAAGAAACGGATAGAGCCAGGCTGTGATTACATCAGGGGGGCTCTCCACAATTTATAGGCTTTCCCACTGCCACTAGAGAGATCGAAACACAGCTGGGGTAGCTATTTGTGTGGCTGGTAAGGTAAACAGAAGCCGAGCACACACATTTCTAACTGCTTAATTCCAGACACCACTGGCAGCCCAAGATATAGACCTATTGACAGAATCATATTTTAAATTCCCTCAGATCTGTACTCTACCATGAACATCTTCTCAATACAATTTTTTTCAGCAATGTTAGAATTAATTGCCTCCGTTTATTGGGGAAATATTCACAGCATTCTTACTCTCTTTGCAAGTAAAGCTGATTGTTATCATCTGAAGAAGCATATTAATTCTTGGAACAGTGCAATGTTCACAGGGACCTGCTCCAGTTTTGGGTTGGTCATCTGCCAGCTCCAGCTTGCAAAACCAATAACCTTCCGGGTTATCTAAATTGGACTTGTAAATCTTTTCTGACTCTCGCAATCTTTTCCTGAGGTGGTCACTGACACAGCTGAGATGCTGATTCGGAAAACAACCAGCTTAGTTTTCTCTTAAACATCCTTAAGAGAATCCAAAAGTCAAAATAACCACACACCTCACCCACATATACACTCGTTGAGACATTAATGAACACAGGGAGATTATTTCTAGAAATGATGCAGAATAGAGAAAGGATTGCAGGAACGTGCATAAAATGTTACATTGGTACAGGAAGGATAAATCTTAAATGCTACTTCAACATAAGCTGGATATGATGGACTACTGGGGTAATTATGAAAGTTTAATTTAAAGCAGACTTATTTGGGTAAATTTCTTTATTTAAAGCTGGACCACTCCAGGGACTGGAGAAACATTGATGGGTGTGCTGTCTTTCAAGTGACATGTTAAACCAATGTTCCACCTGTCCAGGATCCCATAAAAGATCCAAAACATTATTCCAGAATGAGCAGGGGAATTTTCCCCTGACGGACATTCATCTCTCAGACAACAGTTCCAACAACAGATTAACTGGTCATTTATCTCATTATTGTCTATGGACCCTTGCTGTGCATAAATTGGTTGCTGTGTCCGTCTACTAGTTAATGACTATATGGCTGCAAGCATTGTGAATATGTTACTAGAATAGTAATTCAGAAACCTGACGAATAACCCAGACATGAGATCAAATCCCACCATGGCAGCAAGGGGATTTCAATTCAGTTAATTAAATAAATCTGGAATTAAAAGCTAATCTAGATATTGGTGACCATGCAACTATCGGATTGTTGTAAAAGCCCATCTGGTTCACTCGTGCTCTTTAGGGAAGGAAATCTCCCATCCTTATCTGGTCTGGCTGACGTGTGACTCCAGATCCTCAGCAATGTGGCTGACTCTTAACTGAAATGGCCTCAATTGTATAAGCATGGTCAATAGGTGCTGGCCCCAAAAGTGTTGACACCCCTTCAATGATTAGACAAAGAACTGCAACTGGATGCTAAAATGAGTGTTATGGTACTGAAAGCCCTTTTCTTGCTTTGCACTTGTTTTACATTCCCAAGTTATTCTTCCATAAAGTCGCATTTAAAATGCTGATTTCACGCTGCAGCTGAACAGCTTTTACTTTGGTTTGCAGCAGAAATGCAAACTCCTCCTTGTGATGCGCAAATGAGCGTTCGACACAACAGAAGTGGCCACTGCTGTAACAAGGGATTCAGCCTTTGATGTCTGTTTCTAGGCAACGAGAGACGCACTGCCAGCCTTGCTGCACATCTGCATTTAAAAAGGGCCTGCAGAATACAGTGGTGTAATTGCTGCTGACGCTCATAACTAAACTAAGCCAAATACAGTGCAGTTCCGTCAGGACCAAGCAATGGTCTTTATGGAGAAACGCTGGCTAAGGCTTTTGCCCTCAGCAGGCAAGAAAGAATCATTTTGTCACCATATCGTCATGTGTAGCTAATGCGATGAAGGGTTTTGAAACAAAAACAAAAACTTAACAAATGCTGTTCATGCAAAGACAACTATCATTTTGAAATTGATCAAATATCTTTAATTATATGGAGCCCTCAAGTTCAAAGTTCCAGATGCTGACTCGATTAGTAGTCCATGCTTAACATTTCAGGATGCCCCTAAAACTGTGCTTTTCAAACTTTTGAGTCTGGCCCACTTTCATACAATGATGTACCTTAGTAGACCATCTACAAGTATCAGCACTCCAGGGACTCTGTAAATATTAACACCTTCCCGGGAATGCCCATGGTTATCTGCTGAACGACAATATCAGCTACCCAGAGATAAACCGTATTACCACAGAATATTTTAACAGAAATAATTATCTGAGTAAGAGCTTGACTGCAGCGCAACACACAATTCCCGGAGCTAATCTGCCGGAAGTAAGATAACCTCCACAGGTCCAGGGACCTTTGTTTGGAAACAGTGTTGTTGTTGCAGTACGCCACCCAGCTTATTCCAGTTTGTTGTGGTGTAAGTATCTGTGTGGTCAGTCTAGTGATTTTGCAAGGCTCCGAATTCCATCTGCCAGGAAACCTACCAATTCCTTAATGTTGGGATTAAGTTGAGAATTAGAATGCGTGCCATTGAGCAAGAAAAACTTACCTTTACATAGTGCCTTTCATAACCTCAGGGATGTCCCATCACACTTTTCAACGAATGAAGTACTTTTTGAAAGTATGGTCGCTGTTGCAATCTAGGGAAACTGGGCAACTAAATTTGCACACAGCAAGATCTCACTAAAAAAAGACTTGCATTTATATAGCGCTATTGGTGACTGCTAGACGTCTCGAAGCATTTTACAACCAATCAGGTGTGCAGTCACTGTTGTATTGCCAGATACGCAGCAGCAATAATAAAAGGCCAAACCACTGGTTTTAAGTGCAACTATCAGCTAGAATCTGAATCTTTGCAATTACTCCAGGCACCTGCCATCCGGAGGCAAATGCAAAAGGTTTAAAGTTAAACACAAAATGGCCTTGGTCGTCTTGGAATCACAAAGCAATTGAAACGAACATTGTTTTTAATCATCCATTGACCTTCTTCCTTGATAGCACTTTGTGGTGATCCCACCACTTCAAATGTCCCGACAAACAAACAAACTGTAGATAATAAAGAGTAAAATAAATAAAGGTAATGAAGAGTCAACCATGAAACACTTATGGGAAGTTGAATCTGACGCATTACATTTTTAAAAATTCTCAGGGCTCGCATGGAGGAGGCTGGTGCAAAGAAAATAAATAATTTCCACATTTGATGTCTAAACATTTTTGGCAGAATTAATGTGACGCTCACAGATCAGCCTTCCTTCATACTGCTTGGGTGAAGTGCATATCAATAGGATTAGCTTTCATTTAAATGCAGACAGCATCTGATATCGTTTATACACAAAGGACTCTGCTGTCCAAATATTTTGCAGTGCCCTCTCAAATTTACTTCCCATTTTGTTCCTTTATAAAGATAAGTTAGATTTAAAGGAAGATAATTCAACTGGTTAATAAGGAGTGTGTCTTAACAAATGAGAAGCAGAATCTATGAAATGTTTCTTGGAGTCATTCACTTTCCAATGCTCCTCCTCACCACCAGCCACATCCCGCTTTGCCTCCCTCTAGTGTATGAAATGCACTGATCTGAGCTTCAGTGTTTCAGCGACATAACCACATTCACCACTCTGGCAAGCCCTGCCTACCTGTGACCTCATCATTCTATTCAACTACTGGCAGACAAAGCTTTAACTTCAGAATTTCTGGAGAGCTCTCCCTGTCTGACTACTAGCACTCGTAACAGTGCACGAGGGCTGACTGGGTACGGTTCAAGACAGATAGATACTTCACTGCTTTTTTTCTGCTGCTTGCTTTAGGACAGAGGAAATGATTGCTTCCTCCCATTCCTGGTTAACAAGCTGGAATAATTAACTGCTGTGTTCACAGACGCAGGATGCATGAAGTTTCTTCATTTTAAACTGGTAAGTTTTTACGGTTCCTTTCGTAAAGATGAGAACAGCTTCTGATATCAGGCATTTTTTCCCCCTGTTAGTAATTGGTGCGAGGGAGTTTTATCTTGGCAAATGTTCTCCTAATTGTCAGGGGAAGTCAATAAGATTTTGGCACCGATAAAGGCTGAACACACAGCACTTTACAAAGCCAAAACTGCCTGGGAGCAAGCAGGCTTGAAATCCATATCATGAACACTACCCGAGATTGTGAGAGAGCAACTCTATATATTTCACTGGACTAAACGAACCAAGTCTAATTTACACCTCAGATGGGAGCAGAGTAATACCATCATCTATTTTCCTCAGCTTTCCCTCCCCTACCATGGTTCTCACTTTTTTAAAAACGCT
Source organism: Scyliorhinus torazame (assembly GCF_047496885.1). Taxonomy (NCBI): domain Eukaryota; kingdom Metazoa; phylum Chordata; class Chondrichthyes; order Carcharhiniformes; family Scyliorhinidae; genus Scyliorhinus; species Scyliorhinus torazame. Next base: position 279,087,274 of record NC_092707.1, on the reverse strand, counting down.
CTAATTTTGTGTGTCAAACAAATGTTTCTGTTAGAAGAATCTGATGAAACCAAACGGGAGGAAAAAAACCCTGTAAGCAAGTAGCTTGGTAGTTTCCATTACACTTCAAACCTTAACAGGCAGCTGCTTTTTATACAAACTGAAATCCTGGATTCCACATCTCAGAATTTCCGCCCAAATCTGTAAAACACATAGTATTTTTTAAAATCACGTCCTCTTTCATACCAAAATCCACACGTGGTATTGTGCTAGTAATTCACGCCAACAGACACCAAAAAATTATTTTAAAAAATACATAATACAGATAGATAAGCAGAACAATATCCCTTAATTCAATGGCATACTGCAGTAAACAAACCATTCAGGTTACTATTGGTTCGGTTAGAAACAAACAAGCTGACAAAAATAGCTAGCAATGATTGGATTTTAGTCATTATGCTATCAAGATTTATCCTAAGTATTCTGGCTATATTAGTTCAGTCGCAAAGTTTTTTTCCTTGCATGATTAGTCAGAATGTGGCATTAAAAAGTGATAGCTGCTTATGCACATTGAAGCCTAACCATGTCTGGCAATGCATTTGTCACCAAAGTTCTGCAGTTGCATTGTCTTGTATGAAATGGGCGGGTGGGGGGGAGAATCGATCCTCTATTTGAGTTAATTTTAGATGCATATCCCTCTTCCTGCAACAACTGGCAATTACGGCAATGGTTCACTCAGATGATATGGGGAGGTTTGATTGGAGGTCTTGGACTGGTCTAAAACAATAGCAATGTTATCTGTAGACAGATTAGGCACCTCACCACCCAAGTAAAAATTAACAAATAAAACCCCAAATCACTGCATGTTTAGCATCCAGAGCCTCGGGTTCTACAATGCAACATAGGCTTTATTATGTTGACTCCAGGGACCAAAAGACAATTATAAATTATACACAACAAGCTACAAAACTGACAGCTGCACAGAACAGCAGCTTAAGCAAGCTTCCCGCGATAAAAAAATGAACAGCTGAAGTCATCAATGGCAGAATAAGCAGCACAGGAAGTGGTGCTAAAACAAATCAACTTCCCAACAATTTGTGGCTTTTTATATCAAATAGAAATCCAGAGACTGCTGTGGTTTCTCTCAACAGTAGGCTTCGTCATAATTAAAGTAAATTAAGGTGAATGCTAGCAGTAAACATCTGAACCTAGGGTCCTTTAAGGCTGGCATCTTGCAGTACCTACCACCCCCAAGTGGGCAAAAGCTATACAGGAGCAACTGCAGCCACCTTCGACTGAAGGAAAACATCAGCATTGAAAAGAATAAAAAGAGTCTTTGACCTTATCTACAAACATGCTGTAAAGTTAAGACTGTTTCAATTAGACAAATCTGGAACAGATTACACATCTGTAACATTTCAGGCCAGCAAAATTCCAGTTAAAAAGGATGGTATCCGACTCTGCATCGTGGAGCTTTAATTCATTTGACTTGATGTGCAAAAGCAACGTTTCAGCTCTAAGAGATCACCAGTTTTAACTAAAAGCCAGCCATTTAGACAAAGACTCTCCTGATCAAACCAAACATTCCTGTTTTAAATAAAATTTAGAATTTAATCTAGCATGCAAGAGTTGGCAAGGACTTGTTTAACAATTCTATTTAATGTTTGTTCAAGAATGTGGAACCTTCAATGCCATAAATGTTTACAACCAGGATTAAAATTCTTTTTTTACACTCAGTCAGTCTAGCTAATATTTTACTCAACAGCCAGTCTCCTCTTACAAAGCTGCATGATCATTAATACACAATGATAATATATATATGGCAGAATGAGAATGACACAAAAAAAAATGCAATTTTTAAAAAAAGAGTTAATTAGGAGGGAATAGTGAGCTGAAGGAAAAGCTCTCACACATTCCTACATCCGTCAGTTAACTTCATTGTATAAACAGGCTTTGGGTTTCAAGACTAGTGTAATCTATTAGTGGGTATCACAGGGGAAAAACATGAGCCGTGAAGAAGGATTAGCAGTTGAAATCTGGGGGTGGGGAAGGGAAGAGAAAAAGAGTAGCAGAAGAGAAAATTAGCATTCTTTGATAGTTAACAATTTTCTGAAGCAAGGATAACATACTGACATGTCCTTCAGGAAAATGTTATAAGTTTGCCAAACTTCTTTCCTTGAAATATCCCATTTAGAATCTATAAAGGAGAAACAATAAGGTCCCTTGTACTTGTGGCAACAAACCTGGTCTTTGTTCTTTAATTCTGACGCTTATAGGTACAAGATTCCTTTGGACCCATACAAATAACTCCGAAGGCTAAAACTGGCACACAGCCAGCGGCGAAAAACTGGCAAAAAGGAAAAACTGGTCACAATGGAGAATTTACAAAGTTTGGTGCTGTTTATTCTAAAATGTGTGCGCATGCTTTGCACAGTTGTAAAGCGGCTCCTTTGAGAGCTTAATTAAAATTGCCACAGCGCAGTTATTCCAAATTAAGATTTAAAAAAATAATTTCCCCCCAAATCAAGTGAGTAGAATCTGCTTGTGAAAGAAAGACTTGTGAAATTCCCTCACTAATTTAATCAGAACTCAGCCAGCTTCCATTGCCGAGGGAAAATGTCCTCAACAGTGAAAAGACGAAGAAATGTGTTTTACAAAACAGCAAGGGTAATCTAAATCTTCCTGTCTTGTGGTTTGCACCTGTAACACTCAGCAATCAAACCCAATAATGTTTCATCAATTATGTTGAGGAACATATTGAATTGTCAGCTGATCATAATCAGGATGAAAACTAATGTTGCCTGAAATATTCTAACATAATCTGAAAAGCTAGCCCAGTGCACTGACACGTTATGCTTCAGACGGCTGCTTACTGTACAAGAAGCCTACGCTGCCATAGTTACTCCTTTGTTCAACTGCATTCGGCTTAATGCACACCGATGAAATCTGAAACAACGATGTGAATTTTGTTTTCAAAACCCTCAATTTAATGCTGACTTAGGGACGCATCCATCAGGTCTGTCCGTCATTAACCTCTGCACACAATCAAAACCGCAGAGCCGCACTGGATTTAGTGCATTATTTTACAAAAACAAGCACAATCATAGTGCGTCTCCCGAGATCAAGGAACCCCAAAATCTGCACACAAAACCTCCTGAATCCAAGTGTTTGGAAATGTTGATCACTTCTTCAATTTTAAACAATGGAGTGGAAACCTCTACAAAACATAATCAAGAGACAGCACCAATGACAAGACGAAGCTTCTTGTAAAGTGTTGCTGCTAGCTTGGTTTAACCAAATGAAGAATTAAGCAAGGTACCATCTAACACTTCTCCTAGTAAAGGAGGGACTACTTCTCTGTACACAGCCTCCCTGCAAAATAGGACTTCAGGAGTTCAGATAAGATAGCAAGGACTGTCCAATAATTTTATAATAAGAGAAATCCCAACATGTGACCCAGAAAGAGGAGTTGTTCCAGCCTGCTCAATTAAAGGTTTCCAAATTAAAAGAGGGAACATTTTTGGGACTCACTCCCAAAAGGAATGGTTCAGGAGGTGCACTTAAGGGAAAGCTCATAAATCATTCAAGGTGAAAGGGAATAGAGCGTGATGCTGATAGAGTTAGACGAGAAAAGATGGAGAGTCTCCAGTGGACCATGAAGAGCCGGTATGGTCATGTTGGGGCAAACAGCCTGTTTCTGTGCTGTATATTTTATGTAATGACGCACGCTCCATAGGTGACTGGTACTGGGCATAGCAGCTTATATATTCTGTATTTGAAATGATCATCCCATGCCAACATCATCATTTGTTGGTTAAACACAAGCAGGCATATCCCCATCACTGAGACACAAAATGTTCGAGAGAAACAACCAAAATGTTCTTCCCACTTTCCTTTGGAGCTGTTCGAGTTTCTGTACGGACTGGGTCACCAAAGCAAAATTGATATGTCGTAACGTTTTCTTCCCTATTTATTATCCTTGACATCACTCATTGTACAAGGCACACATTAATCTGTGGCCAGCTTAAAAACATGGTCGTTCACTCTGCAGTGCATAAAAAAATCCTGAGCTGTTTGGAAGCGAAAATTAATCACGTCACAGTGCCATGATTGCCAGTTTTCAAAACAAATTGATGTCAAGCATCCTGACAGGGCTAATAGATCAAACTATTATTAGTTAGGGTACACATCTAAGGCATTATACCACTTTACATCGAATGAACTACCTGAATTTCATTAGTGGCCTCCTATGCAATTTAGCTAATATGTATTTCATAGAATTTACAATGCAGAAGGAGGCCATTCGGCCCATCAAGTCTGCACCGGCTCTTGGAAAGAGCACCCGACCCAAGGTCAACACCTCCACCCTATCCCCATAACCCAGTAACCCCACCCAACACTAAGGGCAATTTTGGACACTAAGGGCAATTTAGAATGGCCAATCCACCTCACCTGCACATCTTTGGACTGTGGGAGGAAACCGGATCACCCGGAGGAAACCCACGCACACACGGGGAGGATGTGCAGACTCCGCACAGACAGTGACCCAAGCCGGAATCGAACCTGGGACCCTGGAGCTATTTCCAAAACATATACTCAGGAAAGTTAAAAACTTTACAATGAGACCTACTCAAGAGTTGCTAACATACAACATTGGTCTCAGACAATTTTTTTTTAAATGACAAAGCCATGGCACCACATCCCTAATTAGCATCTCTAATTATTTCCCTGATGCAGTCATTACATAATGCAGTGCAATCTTTCTTTGAAGTTGTACGGCTGTGTGGTAACAACAAATGTACATCAAATAAACAGTTTTCACCTGCATCATTGCATGGTTCAATGGTGGCAGCAGACGACTCTTGAAGCCGTCTATTAAAGTGTGAAGATTGTAAAAACCTGACAGAGAAACTCAACACGGGGACAGCGATTATTAGTTATGCCCCTGTAAAAAAGGGACACTTCTGCTTGATGACACAGGACATTGTTTCTTTATTGGTTTATTTAGAAAAAGCCTTTTTTTTAAGCTTGCCATTTAAGAACTTTAAAAAAACAGCCTGCACTGGCTGCCAAGAATGGCGCTTAGAGACCAGCCTGCCCAAAGTAGGTTTGTTTAATTTTGCACCACAGGGTCAGCTACCGGCACTCTGTGGCAGTGAATTGTACGCGCGACAAGCTTCGAGAAAGGTCAGACTGAGCACTGATGCAGGATATCCCCACTTCTATTTGGTTCGGATCACACTAGCTTTTGATGTGCAAAGGCATTCTTTGCTGCTGTCACCAGAGACGTGAATGGCAGGGCCTGGCCGGGGAGCACGTACAAGTAAGAGAAGCAATGCGAAGGAGAGTCTTATAAAAAGCAGAGCGGTTCCAACTAATCCCCGAGTCAGAAACGGTGTCCACTTTCAAAGAGTTGTCATGCCTTTTATTCTCCTCCAACTTGGAGGGGGGAAAATAGAGAAAATAAGTCCTTTGGTGCAAAAAAACATGCTTTCACCAAAACAGACTGATTTTACCTTTGGAACAACACTTCTGCCAATACATTTAAAACCAAGCTGTTTAAATATTAAAAGAAGAACAAAACACCATAAGAGCTTTGGTGTTTGCAGGATTTTGGCTGACATTGGGTATCTCAGTAACAACATGTGCTCCCTCCAGTCTCCCTCTCTATTTGACTCAAATGCCTTTGGCATAATTTAAAATGTTTCCCTCATCAAAAAACTCCACATACCCTGTGAAAATTAATGCAGAAACTCTGTCAAAGTCATCCCGAGACTGCATTAATTGCCACTTAAGAGCCTTTGATCCTGTATCTAAAAATTGATTTTTCCACAAGCTAAATTTGCTATTTTGTCTCTTTCCCCCGAAAATAAAAGTTGCAACAATAAGATGCAAACTTGCTAAGAAAATCTCCCAACACAGTCTGAAATTACCACTGAATAATTTGTGATTTTTTTACATTCCCCTTATTCTTAATGCATTGCAACATATTTGCTCATTTATTGATGGAATATTTAGGCGGACATAGAAGTATATAGCCATCAAAGCAATACAAAAAGCGGACTCAATAAATTGTCTAGCTTAAAGTTTGACAGATTGGCCCTCTGGTTATGCTCCCACACTGGGATAATTAAATGAATTCCTCTGTAATTTCAATTTTCACAATTTCCTTTGGCTTGATCAACTTTCCAAAATCAACTGTGAGTCACCCAAACAAACTGATCAAAAATGCCAAATTTCTCCAAAAATTAAATAACTTCTTTAGCTACTCTTTGTAATTATAATTCAAATTTTAATTCAATGATGACCTTCCTACAGGTAGATTGAAATATTACCATTATGCCCCTGCCGGTACATAAAGTCCCCATTCCAAAGGAAAACTCTGAGACAAATCCAATATGAAGCTGCACTGAACAAATGAATCTGAAAATTTTTCGTTAAACTGAGAGCTGGTCAAAGGCTAAAACTTGGCAAAAGTGGATTTTAAGGCTTATGCCAATGAGAGAATTTTGTACTGACAGCGATCGCTACATGCGCTGATCCTCTGGGTTGGACTGTGTTGGGGAAAACTATTTAAAGCTTCCGGTATATGAGGTTTAGAGAAGTGCAAGCAGTCTGGCTCCCAGTTGGATTTACCCTTGGCCACCCAAGATGCATAAAGTGCCAGATTCCCGGAGGCTAGTAAGCAGGAAACCTACATTCAGCCTTAGCGATTCTGCCAACTTTATGTTGCCATCCACCATATAAAACTTGTTCATCAGGATCAAATGGGTGGATCTGCAGATTAATCGCACCCAAGGGGTGACAACATGGCAAAGGAGCAGCTGAAGAAACAGGCTTGGATTTCACCTATCTCAAACTTGGGATGTTCGACTTTGTTGGTCAATCAATAGATGGGGAGGGATTTCTTCAGCATAACACTTACATTTAACTCAAATAGTAAATTTTAACTCAAATAGTAAATTTTGCAATGAACAGAATGATCCTGACAATTTAAAGTGCTGACTGCTTTTGGCTTGGAATATGTCAAGGCATCAACAGATGCTCCCAAGTTTCAATGAGAACCCCTCTCATGGCTGTTTTGCTTTCAGAGTCAACAGCAATTTCTCTCATCAGAGCTCTGGTATCTGTTAACAAATAAATGGTTCTTGTGCCTAGCTGTAAGGAATCTTGTGGAAATGAGGCAATGCCCATCACTTTCAGCTAAAGTGTCTGGTCTGGTCTGAAGAAGTCACTCCGCTTAAAGGGAGAAATGGATAACAGATCATGGATATGTGCTCAGTTCCTGTCCCTATTGATCCTTGCAGTAGCTGTGGGGGAGCACAGGAGTGTGAGGCTGATTCAATAGCCCTTCCCAAGAGCTAGCACGGGCATGATGGGAAGAATGTCCCCCTTTGGTGCCATTTTGATTTCATTATTTTTATTCACACATGACAAAAATTTCTAATCCACAAAAAGTTAATTGAAAATATAATTAGATCTGGAAAATACAAGCCTCCCAATATCGAAAGAAATCAGAGAAGTTAATATTGGGATCGCAATCCAAAACATTCAACTATAATTTTTCTATTCAAGTGAGGAGCTCGCTGGAGTACTATTTTAGATTTTCAGCATTTGTGATATTTTTCTTTAATCTGAAATGGACCAGCACATCGGCTGTAGAAAATCCAAATTGCAGCAAAATCTAGTGCACAACTAGAATATATATTTACCACTTCATGTACCATGTATTTTCCTACTAACAAAAATCCAGAGTGAAAGAGAGGAAGCGTAACAGAGCGAGAAAACATACGTGCACATCGAGACTTTACTTGACACCTCAGTGTCACAAGGCAAGAAATTACATGCCGAGACAAATAAGGAGGTAATATTTTTTTTAAATAGAGATTCAATTGAGAAGCATATATTCCAGTCACAGTGACTCTCTTGCTTCTGAGTCAAAAAGCTGTGGGTTCAAGTACCACTCCAGACACTTGAGCACAAACATCCAGGCTGACACACAAGTGAAGTACTGAGCGAGTGCAGCACTGTCAGAGGTGCTGTCATTTGGATGAGAAGTTTAATTGAGGCCTCATCTTCTCTCTCCAGTCGATGTAAAAGATCTGATTGCACTACGGGGCGTATTCCCAGTACCTTGGACCAATGTCTATCTCTCAGTCAACACCATTGGCGAAAAAAAAATCACCCAGTCACTATCCCATTTCTGTTTGTGAGAGCTTGTTGTGCACAAATTGACTATGGCATGTCCTACATTACAACAGTGACTACACGTCAAACATACTTAACTGGCTAGAAAATGCTTTGAAACTTCCTGAGGTCATGAAAGATGGTACAGAAATGCAAGTGCTTTTATAGTTGTTTACAGGTCCATTGTTAAATAGGTGGCAAATATCCTAAGCCCAAGCTTACACACAAAGTATGGCTACATGAGCAAGGTATCAGATGGCTCTTACTGATGATCCAGTACAATCTGTCAATGCCGAACCAAGTCACATACACCTTCCATATTCTTTGCTGAGCTAATCAAGTGGACTAAAAAGTGAATTTGATTAAACAATTTTCAATCTCGTTAAAAATGGGATAGAATGAACACTGCTGAGTGAATGCATTCTATGTTAAAAGCATCCACTGTAATGTGCAAAAGAATATTGAAGTGTTTTCATATGTTACAATGCAGTCACGACTGCATCCCCAGCGCATTTAGAAATCATGTGGTTTGGCACAGCATTTGAACTCCTAGAGTTTAGTCTTGGCGTGTAATGATTGTAACTGGAGTTTTACTCCTCCAGGGATGGTGGCAGTGCGGGTTCCTGAACCTGATCATGAGCCAACAATTTCTGCTGGAGAGGTTTTTTTTTTGGGGGGGGTGGGTTTGACAACAAGATTGTTCTTGGTATCCGATGGCTGGATATACCATCAACATGCATGGTGAAAAATGGTCACCACATTGAGAAATCGGAGGAACTGCACATTGTAAGGATCATTCCCTTCAGGGGAACAGAAGTAACAAGTTCAACACTATCACCTCTCATCATCTTTTCCCCAGCCCTCATTAAAACACTCTGGTGTAACTTTAATTATATTATTAAATATATAGTAAAATATAACATGGCCTTGGCAACAGCTTACATTTAGAAGCTCCAAGATCAGCAAAATGCCTTGGGGCATCGTGAACCTTCAATGTAAGAAATGCCATTTTTTTTCAAATAACCAAACAAGCCCACCTTCAGTCGCCGGGCAGCTTTCTTAAGTATTCTCATTACCCTTTTCCTATCCTGGCTCCAAGCTCCAGTATTTTGCCCCTCTGGCAGCCCTACACAATATTTAATGGCCCACATTTTTCAGGTCAGTGTTGTGTTTTTGCAGCACACCATTTTTATTTTTTTTCAAAATCTTTTTATTGGCATTTCTCATATTTATAAACAGTTGTATATATACACATCACATTTTTCTTGCCTGCGCTAATTTCCTTTATTATACAGAGGTTTAGTTTGTCCTTCGTTTAACTGACCCTACGTGCCTTTCATTGCCCTCTGGATCGGTCTATGGTTCCTCCCCCTTCCCCGTTCACCCCCCCATCCTCCTCCTCCCCCCCCCCGGCTTCGGCTGTGCTTTTATTTTATTTTCCGGGCAGAGTGGAATCATCTCTCGTGGAAAAACAACTCTTATTAGGTTACTCCTCATTGTTAGCCTCGAACAGGTTTTGGAACAGACTGACAAACTGCCCCCAAGTATCCAGGAAGCCTTCCTCTGACCCTCGGGTGGCGTACTTAATCTTCTCCAGGTGGAGAAATTCCGAGAGGTCAGCGAGCCAGTCTGCAGCTGTGGGTGGTGCTGCCGATCGCCAGCCGAGCAGGATTCTCTGGCGTGTGATTAGGGAAGCGAAAGCAAGGGCGTTGGCCCCTTTCCCCATGTGTAACTCTGGCTGCTCCGATACCCCGAAGATTGCCACTACTGGGCATGGCTTCACCCTCACCCCCACAACCTTGGACATTGCCTCGGAGAAGGCTGTCCAGAACCCAGCAAGCTTGGGGCAAGCCCAAAACATGTGGGTGTGGTTGGCCGGGCCCCTCTGTGATTGCCACAGATGGGGGCCATGGGGGACATTTTAGTTATCCTGAAGTTTTGTCTGAGCTGGGTCCATGTTCTCAGCGTGGCCGCTACCACTGGGCTTGTTGTGTATCTTGTCGAGGGGGATGGGAGTGCTGCTGTAGCCAGGGCCCGGAGGGTCGTTCCTTTACAGGATGCCTCCTCCATTTGTACCCAATCTGTGTCAGGTTCTTGTACCCATCCCCTCACTCTTTCTGCCGTTGCTGTCCAGTGGTAGTATTGTATGTTTGGTAAGGCCAAGCCCCCTTTGATTTTCCTTCTTTGCAGTGTCTGTTTCGGGATTCTCGGGTTCTTACCCCTCCCCACACAAACACCATAATTAGACTGTCTACGATTTGGAAAAAGGCCTTGGGGATGAAGATCGGAATGGATTTAAACAGGAAGAGGAACCTTGGCAGTACGTTCATCTTGATCGTCTGCACTCTCCCCGCCAGGGAGAGTGGGAGTGAGCCCCACCTTTGAAGGTCTCTTCTTACTTCCTCCACCAGGCTGGTCAGGTTCCACTTGTGGATCTGTGGCAGCACACCATTTCTGACGGTGACGGTGCAGCTGGGACATTTAAGCTTAAGGTTAATATCCTCCAACATCTATGCAACTTGCCAGGGTTGAAAGAGGTCGGAGATGTACAATGAAATAGGACAATGTCACTTTTCACTGATCCAGCAGATTGTATAGTGCAAGGAAAGGTTGATAATTCAAGATATGCAACACAAAAACTCCGCCTGTATTTCAAACATTTGCTAATTTAAGGATTGCAACGCACGTAAAAAAGGGTGATGTTTAAAATGGCTTACAGTTCTGCGATATTACCTTTCCAGTATGAAAGAAGGCTCCACATATTTTTTTAAAAGCATCATTAAACAAGCACTGACATTTATTTATTGTTTGGAGTCAGAAACAATATATAAAAATCTGCTGCGTGTCTCTATTGCTATTTATAATCCAACAAGGAAAGCATCAGCATTTGCAAAATCATTCTCCCTCCAAACTGCTGATTTAGACTGACTGCAATTAGCATTTTCTTAAACCATCACAGAATGCCTGATGCTCGAAGGCCACAAACCTGCCGAGTAATTGCCAAAGGTGATTTCTTGATATGAGCGGTGCCCTCACATCCATGGCATATTGATAGGATAGATATATTCATTATGCAGTAATCAGGCTGTTTCATCTGGCCACTGACACTAGCAGAATTGAATGCCAAGAGTAATTGATGCCTGAGGTACAGCTTTCAGCTTTAATTACGTCAGCTGAAATTCTATCGAAATTGTGTTTTCAGTCTGCCTTTCCTAACTGTGTTCACAGGTCAAACTTCGGCAGAAGGAATATTCAGAGAAAATTCAGCAGCCACAAAGGAAAAGATCTCTTATGGCACTTTGTTTCACATTTCCAGTGAAATATCTGCAGGTGGGAGAGGTTAAGAATTGACATAATTTGCCCCATTCTTCCTCAATAATCGGGAATACCGTTTTGGCTTAAAGGAACCAGAAGTTTTCAAAACAAAGAGCAAAAGGGGTTAAAACAATTATATATCGTGGGATACCAGCAATCCAAAGAAGGTGTGTATGGTGCACGATTCAGCACCCACGATAAGCTTCCAACATCCTCTGCAACTGGAACATTCGAGATCATCATTGCTCACGTTTCAGTTATGCGAATGTTTCTCTCGGTGTAGAGTTTTGACATTACTGCTCTCCACCACGCCGCAGCGAAGAGCTTTCCACATACACAAAGGAGCTAAGTCAAGCCACAGCTGTGGGAAAACAACAAAAGAGGTCTTACAATGCCTCCGTTTTTATAAAGTATAAAACGAAGATTCAAAGGAAGTAAAACGCAACTTCCCCAGGAGCGGCCAGCAAGTTGAAGGATTACCTCTAGTTCTTTTTCTTCTAACTACTGATCTGGCAATGATAAACTTTTGTGGGCATGTCCACTGAAAGATTGGGGGCAAGTCAGGTGGTGTGGAATGTAAACCAGGATCAGTTGTGTAAACACCAAGACGGCAGGAAATAACAACCGTGCTGGAGGGACTAAACTGGAGCATTATTCCGAGAAAGGAAGTACTATCTGGACATGTTGAATATCTGTTCCAAGATTTTCCTCCTTTTGCAAGAGCACGATTTTCTGGAATGCACTAGATACGGTAAGATTCCTTTTTGTTCCCCCCAATGTTATTGCAGATTAGGGATAAGTGTAAGTTGCCACAAAGCACTGAATAGCTGAAATTGTGGCTTTTATATTTTGAAGAGGAGATGCTGATTTTGCTTGAATTACCCAAACGCCACCAGCAATTGCCTTCTAAAAGTCGGTGTGGATCATTATCAGGCAAATTAAAGAATACCCATTTTCTCCTTCTGGCTCGCATCATTAAAGTGGCAAAACATGAGCAACTGGTGAGACACATTGAAGAAAATGCTGCAGACTTTATATTTACTCATATTATGTTCCAAGGTATAAGTCACAGCTACCCACAAATGTTGCTTTCTTAAAAACAATACTTGAAAAGTACCACTTTGCAAGAGGCATTAGTTTGGTTCAAATCAAATTGTCTTCCCTGATTTTAAGTGCACACTGAAGTGAGACAAAAGTACAAGATGTGTTACTAGCAAGAGTACAGCCAGACGAAAGAGTGGAAGTAAAGCGAGCTTGAAATGAAAATAACTCTGGTCCTTTTTGTCTTAGGAAATCAGTCCGAACAACAAAACAATCTGCAGCCTACAGTCTGATCTGAAGATAAGCATTTTGCTGGAAAAACACTGTTCCAGGGAACGTGACAAGGTAGGAGTCTGAGGCTAAAATGAAACATGTTAAAATAGAAATTGACCGTTTTTAAGATTTTAAGGATGCTGAGTTCAAGTATTTGTTTGTAAGACTGCTAATATTATTTTTCGACAGCTCAGATTATATATTAAAGATATTTTCTCTTACATCTAGGTTCGAAAGAACTGCATGCCCTGCCGGTTAAAAATGTCCTTAAACGCGATCAGCAAGATCTGGAGTTTCTTTGTGTGGGCTGGCGTGGGATCATTTCTAGGACTGCTGGCACAAACAGTCGGTGTGGAAACATGTCCCTCAGTCTGTCGGTGCGATCATGGTTTTGTGTACTGCAATGACCGAGGCCTGACATCCATACCAACTGGAATTCCACAAGATTCCACAACCCTCTTCCTGCAAAACAATCACATCAACAACATTGGGATTCCAAGGGAGCTCCTGAACTTACTGAAGGTGGAAACAATTTACTTGTACAGAAACTCTCTGGATGAATTTCCCACCAATGTCCCAAAATACATTAAAGAACTCCATCTGCAGGAAAACAATATACGGGCAATTTCCCTGGATTCACTTTCCAAAATTCCCTATCTGGAAAGGCTACATTTGGATGACAATTCAGTCTCTGCTGTTAGTATTGAAGAAGGCGCTTTTCAAGAGAATAAGTATCTCAAATTAATTTTTTTGTCCAGGAATCATCTAAGCAGTATACCCATCGGACTTCCCAGCACTATTGAAGAGCTGAGACTAGATGACAACCGAATTGCCACCATTTCAGAGAATGCCCTCAGACATCTTGTGGGCCTGAAACGTTTGGTGTTAGACGGCAACTTGCTAACCAATCAAGGGCTTCGAGATAAGGTTTTCATGAACCTTGAGAATCTTATAGAGTTATCACTTGTGCGCAACATACTTACTTCGCCTCCCACTCTACCCATTACAAACTTGCAGAAGCTGCACCTCCAGGAAAATCATATCAATCGGATCCCCTCCAATGCCTTTTCCTATCTTAGACAATTACAGCGGCTGGACTTGTCGAATAATAATTTAACCAACTTGCCTCAGGGAATATTTGATAATCTGAATAACCTGTCCCAACTGCTACTCCGCAACAACCCCTGGTATTGCAGCTGTAAAATGAAGTGGGTTCGGGACTGGCTGCGTTCGCTTCCAATTGGGGTCAATGCACGTGGACTAATGTGCCAATCACCTGAAAAGGTTAGAGGCATGGCCATTAAGGACCTGGCAATCGCAATGTTTGGCTGTAATAATATCTCTTCAGAGAATACTTTCACCATGACGACGCCCACCATTGGGACATCAGTTGGGATCTCTGTCACCCATGGATACTGGCCTTCGTTCGAGTCGAAACGGCCAAACTGGAAAAAACCAGACCGTAGCAAAAACTATCAGCCCACAGCAGTTCCGGGGAGTGGAGCTGTTCGAATCAATGTGAAATCTGTGAGCGTAAATACGATTCACATTACCTGGAAGATTTCCCTGCCTCTGACGGCACTAAGACTGAGTTGGCTCAAGTTGGGACACAACCCAGCTTTGGGATCTATTACGGAAACCATAGTGCACGGTGGGAGAAGTGAATACTTGCTCACAGCCCTTGAGCCAGAGTCATCCTATCGAATATGTATGGTTCCCATGGAAACCAGCAATGTTTATTTGTTAGATGAGACCCCAGTATGCACAGAAACACAGACCTCATCTCTGACGATGCACAATCCTACAACCACCCTCAACAGGGAACAGGAGAAGGAACTTTACCGAAATACAAGCATGCCATTGGCAGGTATCATAGGGGGTGCAGTGGCTGTAATAGCAATTGCTTTACTTGCACTGGTTTGCTGTTACATGCATAGAACTGGAACACCTTTCTCCAAGACCTGTGCATATAGCAGAGGGCGGCGAAGGAAGGATGATGATTATGCAGAGGCTGGCACTAAGAAGGACAACTCGATATTAGAAATTCGGGAGACTGCTTTTCAGATGATTCCTATGAACAGCGATCAAGCAGCAAAGGAAGAATTTGTAATACACACTATATTTCCACCTAACGGGATGAGTTTGTACAAAAACAACCACAGCGAAAGCAGCAGTAGCAACAGAAGTTACAGAGACAGTGGAATACCAGATTCAGATCATTCACACTCATGATAATTACAGGGACTACTAACTTAAAGTGACTGTGGAAGTGGTTGTACTACTTGGAAACACTGGATTTGGAAATACTGGAGGAAACAGGACTGTATATTTGCCATATAATTTATATTTAATGAACTTTATATCAAAAGTTGCAGAACCCAGGCGAATATTGCCGACAGCGCAGTATGGATGCCTGATCACAATTCTATATTTTAGTAACTTGTAGTAATTTGTATTTTTTTCTTTGATAATCTCAAAAAGATTTAAGAGAATTTAAATTTCCATGTTCTATTGATGGAAGATTGCTTGTCAACTGTGAAAGTGGGGTTTCTTACGCGCGTTGAACATTCAAGAGACTTTTTTTAAGCCTATTTGAGAACCCTGTAGTTTAAGCACAGGTCTTTTTCCTAGCTACTGAGGGTAGGTGTCCTACAGTTGAATAGTAAACTTGGTGAAGACAATTTCAATTCAGGATTGAAGGGGAAACTATGTACGTTATTCATGCCTGAGTATGTTGCACAGAAGTAACTGTAATACCTGAAATATGACAGTGGTTGTAATACATCATTCCAGCTTACAGTCTGCATTGCCTGTGATTAAGTTTAGACTTTGAGCCACAGATCTCTTTGTTGCCACAAAAAAAAAGGTACTTTTTAAAAAGTTAAACCAAAGTGCAGTCTTAGCCCTTTGGCCAGTCTTGTATGTGCCTTGACCAAATGTTAATTGTATTCAGCGTTTTAAAATTTGGTATTTTATTTCTCGCCATACTTGTCAATGAGACAAACTGGTCTTTCTGCAGAATAAAACAGAACAAAATAGAGTGCGGTGTTAATTGGGCCACAATGACACAAAACCAGCCTATATTTGGCGTTTCCTAACTGTGAATAAATGTATTCCTGGAGGTTTCATCACATGACTTGCCCCCGAGTTCTCAGCCATTAGTCGGCCAACATGTCGTCTTTGTGACGTACGGACTTCCTACGCCAATTGGAAAGCAAAAAGACTAGTTACCCAATTGGACGATGTTTGACTGTCAGCCAAATGACCTTATTTTCCCCATTTTCAATTATTTTTCTGCCTGATGAGGCAAAATGTTCAAGGACAAAAACAATCCTTTTTAATGCCCCAATGATTTTTCTCCCGGGCTGCACACGGCAGTGTCTTGCAGATTGATCTTTAATTCCTGGGGCAAGAATTTTACCCTCTGCCAAGGTGGATTCTCGGGCCAAGTAAATGGGAGGCTAAAATTGAATGGGTGGGATTTCCCCACCGGGAATCTGCCCACCCAAACCCAGATGCATTTTCACGGTTGGGGGCCCTTAAGTGGACATTTAATGTCCAGCCTCAATTTCTAGATGGGTGGGGGTGTGGGTAGGGTGGGATAGTGACAAAATGTTTCCCCAACTATGGCACCTCACTCTGAAGGCGCCTCAGAATTGGGGACGTTGGAGTTCCTGGATGCCTCCCACCTTGGCCTAACCCCCAACGCTGCAATCGCCTTCCACCTGACAACTTCCCCCCCACTCAGAGGACCCCTGGGCTTACCTTGCAACAGCCCTAGGACATAATACCACGCAGAGCGTGGCACAACCACTTCCGGTCACTGCAGCGCTGTGCTGGCTGGGTTGAATAGATGTCGGCCAATCTGATTTACCGACAGCTCTCACGGTCGGACGTCTTTCCAAGGGCGGGCGGAGATCCCGCCCACTGCCAATCAATGCTCAAGTGAGCATGAAATGGCTGTGGGAGTTCACGAGTGGGTGGTTGCACTGACTCTCGAGATGTCCAGCACCAATCTTTCACCATCCTTAAAATCCTACTCTTGGATACACAAAGCCAATCCTAGAGGGTTGCCAACCCTACCTGCATTTCTTATCCACAAGAAGTATTTTAAATACAAGCTTTTATTGCCACCATTTCAGAGAACTCTTTCAGACACTTCAAGACCCTGAACTGTTTGGTGGTAAACTGGAACTTGCAAACCAATCGAAGGTTTCAAGACAAGGGCCGGGATTTTCCGGTAACCGGCGGGGCGGGCCGTACCGGCGCCAAAGAGTGGCGTGCACCACTCCGGCGTCGGGCCGCCTGGAAGGTGCGGAATCCTCTGCACCTTCGTGGGCTAGGCCTGCGCTGGAGTGATTGGCGCCGCGCCAACCGGTGCCGAAGGGTCTCCGCCGGCCGCCGCAAGTTGGCGCATGCGCAGGAGTGCCAGCATGTTCCCAGAAACGCTGGCGTGATTCCTGTGCATGCGCAGGGGGTTTCTTCTCCGCGCCGGCCATGGCGGAGCTTTACACAGGCCAGCGTGGAGGGAAAGAGTGCCCCCACGGCACAAGCCCACCCACAGAACGGTGGGCC
Source organism: Scyliorhinus torazame (assembly GCF_047496885.1). Taxonomy (NCBI): domain Eukaryota; kingdom Metazoa; phylum Chordata; class Chondrichthyes; order Carcharhiniformes; family Scyliorhinidae; genus Scyliorhinus; species Scyliorhinus torazame. The sequence goes on along the minus strand of NC_092707.1, from coordinate 279,069,904 downwards.
CTGATCGCGGGCCAGGCCACCGTGGGGGCCACTGTGGGGGTGGGGGTGGGGGTGGGGGTGGGGGTGGGGGTGGGGGTGGGGGTGGCCCCCCCCCCCCCCCCCCCCGGGGCCGGATTCCCCCGCGCCCCCCCCCCCCCGCGGGGCCGGATTCCCCCGCGCCCCCCCCCCCCCCCCCCCCCCCCCCCCCCGAGGACTCCGCAGGCCGCCCTCAAAGCCAGGTCCCGCCAGTACGGACCTTGTGTAATTCACGCCAGCAGGACTGGCCAAAAACAGGCGGCTGCTCGGCCCATCAGGGACCGGAGAATCTCTGGGGGGGGGGGTGGCTACTGCCAACAACAGCCCCCGACCGGCACGGAGCGATCCCCGACCACGCCCGAAAACCGGCGTCGGAAAATTTGGCAGCCGCCGTCAGAGCGGCGGGGCGGCATTCACGCCACCCCCCCCGCCGATTCTCCGACCCGGCGGGGGGTTGGAGAATCCCGCCCGTGATTTTCATGAGCCTTGAGAATCATATTTGAGCGCAACTTACCTACTTTGCCTCCTGCTCTACCCAGGAAAATCATACCAACCGGATCCCTTCCGACGCATTTTCCAATCTCAGACAATTACAGCAGCAAGACTTGTCATATAATAATTTAATCAATTTGCCTCAGGGAATCTTTAATAATCTGAACGACCTCTCCCAACGGCTACTCCGCAACAACCCCTGGTATTGCAGTTGTAAAACGATGCACTTGTCAGCTTTGGAGTAAAGGAGGATGGTGCTGTAAAGGGCGGCACAGTGGCTAGCACTGCTGCCTCCCAGCGCCAGGGATCCGGGTTCAATTCCGGCCTTGGGTGACTGTCTGCGTTTTCTTCGGGTGCTCCGGTTTCCTCCCACAGTCCAATGACTTGGCCTCCATAGCCTTCTTGGGAGAAAATTTCAAAAGTTGACCACCTCTGGGTGAAGAAGCTTCTCCTCATCGCAGTTCTAAATGGCCTACCCCGTCTCCTGAGACTATGTCCTCTTGTTCTAGACCCGCCAGCCAGACGGAACATCATCCCTGCATCCAGTCCGTTCAGTCTCGTCAAAATTATATATGTTTCAATGAGATCCCCTCTTATTCTTCTAAACTTCAGTGAATGCAGGCCTAGTTGATCCAATCTCTCCTCATACAACAGTCCTGCCATCTAGGAATCAGTCTGGGGAACCTTTGCAACTTTCCCTTTATGGTAAGTATATCTTTTCTTAGGTAAGGAGACCCAAAAGAACACACAACACTCTAGGTGTGCTCTCACCCCGGCCTTGTACAACATAAAACATACTTGCTTTTCTACTTAAATTCTCATGAAATGAAGGCAAACATACCATTTGCCTTCCAAACTGCTTGCTGCATCTGTATGCTTGCTTTCAATGACTGGCATACAATGACTCCCAGGTCCCTTTGTACATCACCATTTTCCAATCTATCATCATTTAAATAACACTGTCATCTGTTTTTCTCACAAAAGTGGGTAACTTCACATTTATCTACATTTATCTACATACTGCATCTGTCATGTATTTGCCCACTCACTCAAGTTATCAAAATCGTCTTAAAGCCTCCATACATCCTCCTCATCACTCACATTCCCACCTAGTTCTGTGGTGTCAGCAGATTTGGAAATATTACATTTGGTTCCCTAATCCAATCATTGATATATATTGTGACTAGCTGGACCCAAGCACTGATCATTGTGGTACCCCACAAGTCACCACCTAGGCAGGGAATTCCAGAGAACAGGAGCCAGTTAAAGGCACAGCCACCAAAGGTAGAATGATTAAAATCGGAAATGCTCAAGGGGCCAGAACTAAGTGAGAGCAGATATCTCAACGGTTTGTGGAGCTTCAGAAGGTTACAGAAATAAGGGCGGGGAGTAAGGCCATATGAGCATTTTAAAATCAAGGCGTTGCTTGGCCCGTGTGGGCCAATGGCACAGAGTTGATAAGGGAATGGGACATAAGTAACTTAAGTTGTTGAATTACCTACTTAAAGGATATTGGGATATTGTAAATTAAATGGCAAAAAAAAAAAAAGGTTTCTTGATTCATGTCAACCAATGCACATTCCTTCTGGGGAAAGGTGACATTTTTGTACCTTAATAAACACTAAAAATAAGAAAGAATTCTGCTCCCGGTCTTGGTGAAAATTAGAGACGTAAAGGATAACTTCATTACACATCAAACGATAAACAGATTTGCACACAATTATCTGGAGGGCAATTAATTTGGTTGAATTTTTTTTTACATTTTCAAAGGAAAATTTGAGTGGAATTGGACCTGATCTGAGTGGTAGCCATGTTCTTATGATTTTCTGCACCTTTATTAAATCCCTCCTTAACCACCTTGGCTCAAAGAACAATCCCAGGTTCCTCGGTCTCTACACATTAATGAGTAATCTCATCCCCAATATCTGTGGTAAATCCTCCCTGCATCCTCTCGAAGGCCTTGACGTCCATCCTACGGTGTGGTGCTCAGAGCAAAACCCAGTGCTGCAGCTGGGGTCTAACCAGTGATTAATAAAAGTGTTGCAGATTGTTCTTGGTTCAGATTCCAGGGGAGGGATTCTCCAATCCCCCGCTGGGTCGGAAAATCCCCGGTGGGGCGGCGCGAATCCCGTCCCACCGCCCCGACGCTGGCTGCCGTATTCTCTGCCGCCGTTTTTCGGGCGGGGGCGGGGTTCATGCCACACCGGTCGGGGGCCGTTGGCAGCGGCACCCCCGGCAATTTTCCGGGCCCCAATTGGCCGAGTGGCCGCCCGTTTTTGGCCAGTCCCGCCGGCGTGGGTTATGCATGGTCCCACACGGCGGGACCTGGCAGGTAAGTTGGCTGGAGCAATCCTCAGGGGTGGCCTAGCCCGCGATCGGGGCCCACCGATCTGCGGGCGGGCCTGTGCCTTGGGGGCACTCCTTCCGGCCATGGCGGAGCCCTGAAGGGGCCGGTGCGGAGAAGAGAACCCCCCCGCGCTTGCGGCAAAACACAGCGGCGGTTCAGTGCATGCACAAACTGGCGCAGTCCCTTCGGCGGCGGCTGGAAAGGCGCCAACCCCTCTGTCGTCCACCTAGCCCTCGCGAAAGTGGAGGCAAGTGGAGAATTCCGCACTTTTGGGGGCAGTTGACGCCGGAGTGGTTTGCGCCGGTTTTCACGCCGGCGTCGGGTCATTTCAGCGTAAAGCGGAGAATCCCGCTGCAGTCTCCTGTTCTGATGAAAGGTCACTGACCAGAAAAGCGGACTCATGTTTCTCCCTGTGGGTACTGCTTGACCTGCAGAGTATTTTAAGCATTTTCTGGCTTTTATTTCAGATTTCCAGCATCTGCAATATTTTGTTTTTGTTCTTCTACTGTTGTTGATATTCAGATCTTGCAATACATGTATTTGGTTCATATAAGCATGGAAACAAAGAAAATAGGAGGAGGTAATTCGGCCCTTTGAGCCTGCTCCGCCATTCATTATGATCATGGCTGATCATCCAACTCCATAGCCTAATCCTGCCTTCTCCATGTCCTTTGATTCCCTTCGTCACAAGTGCTATATCTAACTGCTTCTTGAAAACACACGATGTTTGGCCTCAATTACTTCCTGTGGTGATAAATTCCATGGGCTCACCACTGTCTGGGTGAAGAAATTTCTCCTCATCTGTCCTAAATGGTCTACCCCGTATCCTCAGACGGTGGCCCCTGGCTATGGACACCCCACACCATTGTGAACATCCTTCTTGCAACTACCCTGTCTAGTCCTGTTAGAATTTTATAGGTTTCTATGAGATTCACCCCCTTGTTCTTCTGAACTCCAGCGAACACAATCCTAACCGACTCAATCTCTCCTCATACGTCCGACCTGCCATTCAGGAATCACGTCCATCCTGCCTCTCCAGGAATCGGTCTGGTAAACCTTCGCTGTACTCCCTCAATAGCAAGCACATCCTTCCTCAGATAAGGAGACCAAAACGGCACACAATATTCCAGGTGTGGCCTCACCAAGGTCCTGTATAATTGCAGCAAAACATCCCTACTCAATATTTTTCTGCTTAGGTTTCAGCTTGAGAGTATATAGTCTTCATTAGTACAGCTTCATTCAAATGACCTTGTAGATTCAAAATATTGAACTGCAGATTACTTAATTGGTTCTTTGAATATCAGGACTACCAAACACAAGCTGCTGACTGCAAATTAGTTTATATTCACTTGTTCCGGCCTCTGGGGGCTCGTAGCATGCTGCAACAGGCCTAGAAATTAAATGAAATGGTTCCAAAATGTTCTATAGTAAAGTTCACAATAAAGGTTGCATTGGGAGGCCTTTTCCAATTACAAGCAAAGGAATTGCATGTAAAGAGTGAGATTTGTCCAGTTCACCACCTTCAATCACCCAGGTAGTTGTGTGATACAACGAGAATCGGAACATCAGAACCTGAGCTACATTCCTTTCTTGGTCCAGCCAACATGGTGTGGGGGCAGGCTTGATCAACCACCTAGTCTCTACCTGCTTGCCAATCTTTGATCTTGCATGTACGTGCACAGTATCTAGCACAATGGAAAATCTACATCAATACTTCTCGCACAAAATATTTGTACGCCCATGTAACTTTTAACAAAATATTGGGTAGGAGACATCAGCCCATATGGATTGCCAATAACTTATCACTGAAATGGAAGATGGTCTACTGGGCTACAGTATAATCCAGAGGCATTTAAACATCAGTAAATTGTGACTGGGGGTGTTGGTGTACTTAAGAGTTGGATGTGACCTGAATCTAAATAATTGGAAGAATTCCAACTGCTGCCTTGAGAAAGAGTGAGCAAATTGAAGATGTCGATCAGATTGTGGCAGGGATTTTCTGGCCCCATTGTGACAGGACCTGCCGCAGGAGATTTGGCGGCCCAGCCAGAAGCCCGTTGATTTACGGCGTGGCCGGAAAATCCCGCCCGATGTCAGTTTTACTTTTCTTTTTACAAAACTGTTTACAAACAATGCAGTATTCACAAAATATTCTTCCATTAGATTATTCATTTGCAAAAGGCATTAATTGAGGAACACATTTTAATTATTAAAATTTGAGAGCAAAACATTATCTTAGGCAAAAGTCAATAAAACAAATAAATCCAATGGAGAATTCAAAACCAACTTCTTCATCCAGAGCAAGGTGAATATATGAGACCCAGTAGCAACGGGAGAGGTTCAGGTGAATAATGCAGATGCATTTAAGGAGAAGCTAGACATAAAATAGAGAGAAAGGAAGAGAAGGATGTGCTGAATGGGTTAAATGAGGGATGGTTGGAGGAGGTTCATATAGAGCATATAATCAACAGGGACCATCAGCTGGACTGTATGGCCCATTTCCGTATAATTCTACTGAATTAAGCTACTTCAGTGTTATTGGTGTCACAAACCTGTTTGATCATTCAAAGAAGTTTAACTTGTCACAATTGTGGCAATACTGCTCTGCACCTGCCCAAATGGGAAGGTGTACTTGAATGAATTGGTTTTATTTCAGAAGATGGGTGCTGTTATTCTGTAATTTGCCAGAGACTTGAAACTGATTTTTGGAAATATGGGAGAAGTCACCCATGTTATAATTAACTGGCTATTCACTGAGTGATGGAGGAATCAAAAGCCATTCTTCCCTTAACATAGATTTATTCACAAAACCCTGAGAACGTAGGTAGTGACCCCTTTTTCTTCCTCCTCCTGCTGTCTCTCTCTCCCCTACACACACACAAACACAAAACATACACATACACCCACCCACAGAAACTTGTTCTTATATTTATTTAAGAATAATGCTGTGGCTTGCATAATTAACAACCTGCATAGGACAGAGTTCTACACTATTTGATGCAGCAGACCAGACAATCTGGTGGCACTACTCGCTACCTTGATAACAATTTATTAAAGCCCTTAAAGGTAGTTTTTAAGCATTATCAAATATGCTTATTAAATGATAAAATGGAGCCTGTGCACAACTGAGGCAAGATTGTAGCAGATCAAATTCTTCCAAAGTTGGGCCTAATGCTCAAATTCAATAATGATTAATGAAACATTAGTACTGTGATTGCCACATCTTCAGCCTCAAAGTGCAATCAAAACTGCATCCTTAGCACATTTGCAAGAAATAGAAAAATGTTAAATTCCTCCTTCCTTCATCAAACAGCAGTCAAAATAATCTCCACCTAATCTCCAGCAACGCGAATAATTAGAATCCAATGCTTTTACCTACTCCAGTTCTACATTAAATTGCTAATTGTAAGGAACCAGACATCACGTGGAAAACTCAGAGGCACAGCTTAGTAATGGCTGTTGTTAAGCTTGTTGTGAAAATTCACATTTCACATTTCGGAAAGAATAACGGGCCATGATTTTCAGACACGTTTTTCAGCAGCGAGACATTATGCCCACCATTTTACCAACCGCATATTTAATAAAATATCCACAAACTGCACATTTTATTCTCATTAAAAAGAAAAACATACATTTATATAACATTTTCCACGACCACCGGGTGTTCTGAAGAGCTTTACAATGAATGAAATACTTTTGAACTGTGGTTCCTATTTTAATGTAGGACACACAGCAGCCAATTTCCACGCAGAAAGTTCCCATAAACAGCAATGTGATGATGACCAGATATTTGTTTTTTGTGATGTGGATAAGCATTGGCCAGGACACCTTGGATAACTCCATTGCTCTTCTTTGAAATAGAGCCATGTGAGCTTTTATGTCCACCAGAATATCTCATCCAGAAGATGGCACCTCTGGCAGTGCAGCACTTCCTCAGTACTGCACTGGAATGTCAACCCAGACTGTTGTGCTCAGATTCTGGAGTAGGACTTGAACCTGCAACCTTCAGATTCAAAGGCAAGAGTGCTGCCCACTGAGCTACAGCTGGCAAATGACTGGCACATTTCATAGAAGATACTGTTAATGTACAGGAGTATTTATACTTCAACTGAAATAATATTCTATGAGCTATGTTAAAATGAGGAATGCGGGATTGGGATGGTGGTTCTAGAGGGAGATAGCTAAGGGCGAGTGAAACTTCTGAAATGTTTTCAGCCAGAAACAGACAGCCTAAGGTTTATCCATTTCAAATTAATTTTGCTGGAGAAAAGATTAACAATGGACAAGACTCAGATGCTAGAAAGATGAATGGTCTTAATTAACTTGGATGTGCACAATTAATTAGTTGGAGAAAACAGACAGAATTGGAAATTCTCAAGTAACAGTAGGCATTAAATAATTTCCCTCCTGTGATCGTAGATATATGGAATTGTTTCTCATTAAAACAAATAACACAATTGTGATAAAATTCTTTAGAAAGGGGTTGGTTAGATATCAGGGTAACCGTGGCATTAAGAGTTATACAAGGTTAAAGATGAAGAGAAATGATTAAATACTAAAAAGGGGCACAGCAGTCTATTGCTGGCTGGAATATCATACTGGGTCTGATTTTAAAGGTTGTGTACCACACGGCTATATGACAAACAAAGAGTGACTTTTCCACTTGATTGCCTTGAAAGAGTTTACAGTTTCTCTCTTTTCAAGTTTTGCCTACATTTAATTGGGCCATGATCTCCATGAACGGTGGAATATGTTCGAGGGGCTGAATAGTCTACACCTGTTCCTGTTCATTATTCTCAGGAAATTAGGCAGGTCCATGACACCTAAGCATGCACCAACCTCAAACTTGGTCATTGCTGTTCCAAGTCCCAAGATCTATAGACCCCTGCTAATCAGTGAATGGAGCAGACACTCATTTCACTGGCTACAGCAAATCTGAGGTCAAATGGGGGCGGTAGAATCAATGTATCTAGACTGACTTAGCCAAGTGCTTACTTGCCTCACTTTTAAGTTACAAGTTTTGAAATGGTTAAGAGCATTGAAGAATACAATGGGAGGTTGGATGACCTCTGGTTGAGGGGAGACAAAAAAACCTTGTTTAACAGAGTTGTACGCCATGATAAGTGGTGGGGCTATAATTTTGTATGGTCGTGATCAACTGGAACGCAAAAAACATGCCGTGCAGCAGATCTGGTATTTGGAACTCAAGTACAAAATTATTCCATTCAAAATAAGTGAAACCTTGGTCCACGTGCCGAAAATAAGTTAATTTTAATGTAATTTACTCTAATTACCATAGTTTTAAAAATGGATTAAAACCTGATTCATCAATGTTATCTGTGCTAAGTTAGCTGATCATCAAACTCGGCAGGAAGAGTTCTATCATTTGCATCCATGACCAGGGTTAGGTGGGACAACAAGGACTGGAAAACCTTGGTGATGTGGAAAGATTGGATAGGCTGTAATTGTTTTCTTTGGAGCAGAGGAGGCGGAGAGATGACTAATTGAGGTGTATAAAAATCCCTAATAACTTTAGTGGAGAAAAACACAGATTTAAAGTCATTGCAGAATGGTGAAGGAAGAAGAGAGGAAAATTCCTCCATCCGATGGGTGGTCGGGATATGGAGCTCACTGCCTGAAAAGCCGGTAAAAGGAAGGCTTTCAACACATTTCAAAGCTTCTTGGATGTCTACTTGAAGAGCTGTGGCCTGTGGGGCTATACTTTGTACAGGAAGGTGGAATTAAGCTGGCCAGTTATTCATCAACCCACACAGGCGTGATGGGCCAAATGGCCTCCTTGTGTGTTGTGAATCTTCTCCAATTTGATTTCTAGCCATCATACCCATGCTATGACAGATGGCCAATGGTTGCCGAAAATACACACATCTGGCCACGAGACAAGGGCACAAGTTTGATTTTTATATCCTTCCCTCTCCTTACTGGACCACCACCGTCCATCTGAAATAGTTTGCTGACAAAAATTATGTTCAGTCTTTGGACCTGAATAGTGCTGATTTGAGTGAATTGGGGTTACATCCATAGAATCGTCACTCAGTCAGCTGTCCGGGCTGACAGGAAACAAAACAGCAAAGAAAATTATAATTACAGGAGATGGTTACTTCAGATAACCGTCAAATCAATATTGTTGTATTATAATCACTATTAACAGTCTGTAGGCGGAATGTTCGACCCCACTCAGCGGCGGGCGTCATGGCAGGAGGGAACAGAAAATATTGCGAGCACAAAAATCAGTTCAATGACATTGTAAAACCAATCTGTGATTGTTCTGTAAGGTCTCCAATGGCAGCCCATGTTTCCTGCCGCAGAAATTCGGGAAAGTCTTTGGCATCACTCTAAATGTCAAGCATACTGCTTAAAGGGCGGCACGTGGTGTAGTGGTTAGCACTGGGACTACGGCGCTGAAGACCCGGGTTCGAATCCCGGCCCTGGATCATGGTCCATGTAGAATTTACACATTCTCCCCGTGTCTGCATGGGTTTCACCCCCACAACTCAAAGATGTGCAGGTTAGGTGGATTGGCTATGCTAAATTGCCCCTTAATTGGAAAATAAGATAATTGGGTATTCTAAATTTATTTTTAAAAAGCATACTGCTTAAAAGGGATGCTCGCCGGAATCCACCGGCCCTCCCACGCCAATGCTGAATCAATAGGCCATGTTGGTGTGCAATCATGCTGATGTCTTTCATAATGCTACAGGCGGGATTCTCCAGCCTCCCACCTGTGCGTTTCTCAGCGGTGTTAGGTGGCACACCATTCATTGGCAGGGGAATTCTCTGTTCCCACCAGCGTGGGAATCCCCATTGAAACCACCCCACACCGCAGGGGATCAGAGAATCCCATCGGCAGAAAACGATCGGAGAACTCCGTCCTATATGGGGGGGGGGGGGGGGGTAAATTTAGCAATGCACCCTGCGTATCACCTGATTTCAGGAATGATTATTCCCCTTCACTATTACCAATCCCCTTCAACCATCACTGACTCGATAGTCGGCCTGGGAAGATCTTTGAATCTTCATGGGTCGCCTGACCTTTTCTCATTATGGCGTAGAGAGAAGACCATCAGGAAGATGTGTGATGCAATGGCTGCACCCGCTAATATGACATGCAGTCAGGAGAGGATGAGCAGAAGAGGACTACAGGAGCACCAGGTACATCAATGATTCGCCCTCATCATAGAATTTACAATGCAGAAGGAGGCCATTCGGCCCATTGAGTCTGCACCGGCTCTTGGAAAGAGCACCCTACCCAAGGTCAACACCTCCACCCTATCCCCATAACCCAGTAACCCCACCCAACACTAAGGGCAATTTTGGACACTAAGGGCAATTTAGAATGGCCAATCCACCTAACCTGCACATCTTTGGACTGTGGGAGGAAACCGGAGCACCTGGAGGAAACCCACGCACACACAGGGAGGATGTGCAGACTCCGCACAGACAGTGACCCAAGCCGGAATCGAACCTGGGACCCTGGAGCTGTGAAGCAATTGTGCTATCCACAAGGCTACCGTGCTGCCCTCATGATCAAGGGGCAGCAGAGATGTAGTTCGTAAGCACCTTTCCAGTGCATAATTGGGGACCTCTGTTGGATCACTCAGGCTTCCATACAGTTGCACCCAGGAGGTAACAGGCACTCTCTTTCCCAAGGCCCACAATTATGTGCGCTTCTCAATAGATTAAGCAAGCCAAGACGCCAGGGCACTGGACTTTGCAGTTCTTTGAGGCTTCCCGCAGGCGCAGGGAGCCATCAACTGCACTCATGTGGCTCTAAGATCTCCCTGGCAGCAGTCATTCCAGTACATCAATTGGAAGGGCTTCCACTTACTAAATGTGCAGCCCACAACAAGCAAATACTGCAGGATTGCACAAGATTTCTGGAAACATGCATGATTCCTATATCTTAAGCAAATCGCAGGTCCCAGATGTTTGGAGAAATAACAAAGCTTGGTCAAAGGCTGCCTTGAACGCAATATATCACCATTTGCAGTCACCACCACTGACCTTGACGAGTGTTCAGGTGAGGCTAGGCACAGTGTTGCATCCCTACATTGTGAATGTAGCCTAGCAGCCGCTGGACAGGCAACTGAAAGGAATTACACTCTCAAGGACATGGGCATTAGTGGCATGACCATAGGTTACTGAGAGGGTCATAGTCAATGCACATTGAGGAATCAAGTCCTCACAGTTATTGGTGAATTTATCACATGTGTATTCTGGAAGTGGGAAACACAAGAGGCACACAGGAGCGCACATGACTTCTGGGGAGGGATTCATAGTTGGTATGCCCTGCCTCGTTACACAGAGTACATAGAGTTCCAGGCTACATGACCTTTCTTTATCTCTGTCAACATCTTTCCTCTTATGCCAGGTTTTGATCGTTTCTGAAAGCAGACAAGCCAAAAGTACACATCAGCTTCAATGTTGCACAGTCAAGAAATAACAGTGCGTGACGCAGCAGTGCATGTGACCCGTGTTCTCCCACAAGGAATATTTTAAAAATAAATTTAGAGTACCCAATTCATTTTTTCCAATTAAGGGGCAATTTAGCGTGTTCAATCTACCTAGCTTGCACATCTTTGGGTTGTGGGGTGAAACCCATGCAAACACGGGGAGAATGTGCAAACTCCACACGGACAGTGACCCAGAGCCGGGATCGAACCTGAGGCAGCAATGCTAACCACTGCGCCACCACGCTGCCCTTCACAAGAAATCTTTACATGAAGGATGATGCATCAGTGATGTCAGGGTTCTCTCTTGTTGACCTGTGGGGCTGCAGCTGATGGATCACAGGAAGAGGGGACTGGGATCGAAAGGACACTGCTGGAGTTACCTGGGCAGATAGTCCTGTTGTGTGCACAATCTGATCTTCCTCCCTATGGCTGCCCAAGTGCCCCTGGCTGACTCTTTGAGGAGGAGGGACAGCTGAAGTGAGATCGAGCTGCACCACCTCCCACTTCCCGTAGCCACTTATGGGTGCCACCAAGGCTACAAAGATGCAATTTTGCTTCTGAAGCAGTGCAGGATGGATGTCCAGGACTAAGGTCTCCACGGCAGCTGCCAGCCTTCCAGTGTTGACCTTGGTGCATTGACATGCTGCCGCTATCACCTCAGACTGAATGTGGTTAAGACTCCTCCATTGTTCCTTAAAAACTGAGAAGTGCAGCTGACATCCCTTCCTGATGCTTCCTTGAAACTGGCTGCAGCTCACCCAACTGAGTTAGGACCGAGTCCGGAGGCTCATCATCTGACTGAGATTCAGCGGAATACTGACCTCCAGAGGTCCTCGAAGTGCCGGAGACCTTTGATATTCTTGCCTGGGCTGTTGTGGACCAGATAATGTGCTGTGTTCACCAGATTGTGAACCTTAGCTTATTCTAGATCTAGGATCCACCAATGTGTGCATCTCTGTACTGGTGGGGAGTGTGGGTGACTGCGGTGATGGGTCCCCACGGGAGCTGTCATGAGGTCTGTCCTCAGCCACTCCCCAGATGAACATATAGAAGGAGAGCAGAGAAAGTGAGTGCATGGCAGAGGACTCGAGGACAAAGCACTCACAGTGTCATTGTACATGGGATGAGCTGGTGCAGGATCCTCAACTGGCTATCCACTCCCCGCAGCCATGAGTGTAGTCTCTATCATCCCCAGCCAGCGAGACAGCACACTCCTCAAAGGGAGTAAGGATCTGAATGTTGGCCACTCCATTCCCAGTCTTTGACCTCTCCATGTTGCTTTGCACGATCTTGTCCTGCATAAAGAGAGCTGGAGTGTGTGTGTGTAGGACACATGCCAAAGCAGAAGATAAGGACATCTGGCATGTGTGTTTGGAGAGCAGAGCCATGAACAGAATAAGGACGTGAACTCAAAAGGATATGAGCCTATCAGAGTGATGCAGAGGAGTGTGAGCAGTGATGTCCCTTGAGCTGGAACGTGTGAGATCAATGAGAAAGTGCATTAGGCTGGTGAGCCCATGAGGTAAGAGTAACAATATTATGGACTTACCCTGGCAGAACGGATAAGACCATTCGTCCTCTTTATGCACTGGGTGCCAGATCTGTTGTGTGGTGAATTGGCACTCAGAGCCATTTCCACCCTGTCCCAAGGCAGAGTGGTGAATTTGGTGGACCTGTGGCCGGAGCGGGGGCAAAGGATATCACAGCGAGCCCCAACCGCATGAAATAGACAGAAAAGGGAGGGCGTTGATGAATTTTCGGCCAACCGTCTTCTTCGGTTTGGTGGACATCTCCTTGTTGTGCATCAGTCCCGTGGTGCACAATTACACTTTAAATGTGGCGCCCAGGCCGAGGCAGCGGTGAGGTCACGGCGTGGCAGGCAAATCATAGGCCACAAGCCAGCATTCCGGTGTGTTTCTCATGGATGAATGTTTGATAAGTTCTGCAGTGAACAATACGGCCCAAGAACCTGCCATTCTGGCCGGCAGAAATCCCGCCATTTTTCATGCCCACCTCAGCATTTAGTGCGCAGATTGGGAAAATCTACCCCTAGCGCCGGAGGATTGAGGTAAACTAGTACTTAGCCAAAAAGGCCAGCAGTTTCTAAAACTTGCCTGCTCAAAGAAGAACTTTTAAACTTTAGGAAACACATCGAATAGAGAACAGCCACATATAGAGAGTCACTGATTTATAACACATTAATATGCCAAATTGGACCTTACTCTTGGGACTTCCGGTTGCGGCTATGCGGAGCTAAGTCGCACATTCGGCAGCTCCCGCAAAAAACGGACTTTTGGGCTCTTTTCAGGGCCCCCAACGGGATTTTTTTCGACGTTTCCCGCTGTGGGAAGGAGAGTACAATAGTTCCCCGACAGTATACGGCTTTTACCAGGAGCGGGGCAACTAAAAAAGTGGTGGTGGACCCGAAGAAGGTGCGAGGGAAGAAGAACAAAATGGTGGCGGGCAGGGACCAGGCAGCGTGGATGCAGTGGGCGCAGGAGCAACAGGAGGTTATCCAGCGCTGCTTCAGGGAGATTAAAGCGGATCTGCTTGAGCCGATGAAGGCTTCTATCGATAAGCTGCTGGAGACACAGACGGCCCAGGGGGTGGCGACCCGCGAGGCCCGGCAAAAGATCTCCGACAACGAGGACGAGATCTTAGGCCTGGCGGTAAAGGTGGAGGCGCAAGATGCGCTCCACAAGAAATGGCAGGAGCGATTCGAGGAGATGGAGAATCGGTCGAGGCGGAAGAACTTGCGGATTCTGGGCCTCCCGGAGGGGCCGGACGTGGGGGCCTATGTGGTCACCATGTTGAACTCGCTGATGGGTGCGGGGTCCTTCCAGGGGCCCCTGGAGCTGGAAGGGGCCCACAAAGTGCTGGCGAGGAGGCCCAAGGCGAACGAGCCTCCGCGGATGCTGGTGCGGTTTCATCGGTTCGTTGATCGGGAGTGTGCGCTCAGGTGGGCCAAGAAGGAGAGGAACAGCAGGTGGGAGAACGCGGAGGTTCGAATACACCAGGACTGGAGTGCGGAGGTGGCGAAGAGGAGGGCCGGGTACAATCGAGCGAAGGCGGTGCTGCACAGGAAGGGGGTAAAGTTTGGTATGTTGCAGCCGGCGCGACTGTGGGTCACCTACAAGGACCGGCACCATTACTTTGAGTGTCCGGAGGAGGCGTGGGCCTTTGTATAGGCCGAGAAGTTGGACACAGATTGAGGGTCGGGATGGGCGTTTGGGGATTGCGGTTGATATGATACTTTTTGAGGGGGGGTCCTTTGCTCTTGTTTCTTTTTCTTTCTGGCTCAGTGAGGGTGGTTAGGGCGGGTTGGGCACTGTTTTGGTTGGGTTGGTCGGGGGGCTCTTGGAGGGGGGGTAAGCAAATGGAACAGGGGTGGATGGCCGGCAGCAAGATGGGGCCCCGCAGGGGAAGGGGAGGCCCTAGTCGGGGGTGAGGGGACTGGGCCTGTAAAAGGAGCTGCGTCAGAGGTGGCGGGGCCGGGTAGGTGTAAAGCGTGGGCTTTTTCCCACGCTGGGGACTGGAGAGGGCGGGGGAGTGAGGGTTGTTTCCCGCGCTTGGGATGGAAGGGGGAGGTGGAGAGCCTGCGGATGGGGAATGGAAGAGGAGGGTGTGTCACACAATGGGAGGAGTCGAAGGAGAGGCGGGAGTGGCCGGGGTCAGCAGGAGTCAGCTGACTTGCAGCAGTGCAATAGGGGGAGTAAAGCAGCTAGGATGAGTCCCAGCCGGGGGGGGGGGGGGTCGAGTTGCTGCTGCTATGGTCAAGGGGGAGCTGGAGCGAGTGGGGGGGGATTGAAACGGGGGTCTGCTGCCGTGGGGAACGGGCCGGGCGTGGGGTGCGGGCGCGTGGCTGGCCGAGGAGGGGGAGGGGGGCGGGTAGCCCCCTGATCCGGCTGGTAACCTGGAATGTAAGGGGACTGAACGGGCCGGTCAAGCGTGCCCGCATGTTCGCGCACCTGAAGGCGGATGTGGTCATGCTCCAAGAGACACACCTGAAGGTGGCAGACCAGGTAAGATTGAGGAAAGGGTGGGTAGGTCAGGTGTTTCATTCGGGGCTGGATGCCAAAAATCAAGGGGTGGCGATCTTGGTGGGAAAGAAGGTGTCGTTCGAGGCTTCGAGCATTGTGGCAGATAATGGCGGTAGGTACGTAATGTTAAGTAGTAAGCTGCAGGGAGAGAGGTTGGTACTGGTCAATGTGTATGCCCCGAACTGGGACGATGCGGGTTTTATGCGGCGCATGTTGGGTCGGATCCCAGACTTGGAAGTGGGGGGCCTGATAATGGGGGGAGACTTTAACACGGTGTTGGATCCGGCACTGAATCGCTCCAGGTCTAGGACGGGTAGGAAGCTGGCGGCGGCTAAGGTGCTGAAGGGGTTTATGGACCAGATGGGAGGGGTGGACCCTTGGAGATTTGCAAGGCCGGGGGCTAGGGAATTTTCATTCTTCTCACATGTCCATAAGGCTTATTCCCGGATCGACTTTTTGATTTTGAGCAGGGCGCTGATAGCGAGAGTAGAGGATACTGAGTACTCGGCAATAGCCATTTCAGATCACGCCCTGCATTGGGTGGACTTAGAGCTGGGGGAGGAGAGGGACCAGCGGCCGTTGTGGTGCTTGGAGGTGGGGCTGTTGGCGGACAAGGAGGTGAGTGAGCGGGTCCAGGGAAGCATAGAGAGGTACCTGGAGGCCAACGATAACGGGGAGGTTCGAATGGGGATGGTATGGGAGGCGCTGAAGGCCGTGGTTAGGGGAGAGCTGATCTCCATTAGGGCCCACAAGGAGAGGAGGGAGCAGAGGGAGAGGCTAGTGGGGGAGATGGTGAGGGTAGACAGGAGGTATGCGGAGGTGCCCGAGGAAGGACTGTTGAGGAAAGACCTGGTGACCACCAGGAAGGTGGAGGTGCAGTGGAGGAAGGCCCAGGGGGCGATTTATGAGTATGGGGAAAAGGCAAGCCGGATGCTGGCGCATCAGCTTCAGAGGCTGGACGCAGCTAGGGAGAACGGGGGAGTTAAGGACAGGGGAGGGAGTGTGGTGCGGTGTGGGGTTGGCATCAATGGGGTCTTCAGGGACTTTTACAAGGAATTGTATCGGTCCGAGCCCCCACTGGAGGGAGGGAGGGGTGGGCCGCTTTCTGGACCAATTGAGGTTTCCAAAGGTGGAGGAGGGACTGGTGGCGGGATTGGGGGCCCCGATTGGGCTGGAGGAGCTGACCGAAGGGATAGGGAGCATGCAGGCGGGGAAGGCACCGGGGCCGGAGGATTTCCCGGTCGAATTCTATAAAAAATATATGAACCTGTTGGGCGCGTTGCTAGTTAGGACCTTCAATGAGGCAAGGGAGGGGGGGGGGCTTTGCCCCCGACGATGTCCCGGGCACTGATCTCCTTGATCCTGAAGCGGGACAAGGATCCCCTGCAGTGTGGGTCTTACAGGCCGATTTTGTTGCTAAACGTAGATGCCAAGGTGCTGGCGAAGGTCTTAGTCACGAGGATTGAGGATTGTGTGCCGCAGGTCATCCACGAAGACCAGACAGGGTTCGTGAAGGGGAGGCAGTTGAACGCAAATGTGCGGAGGCTTCTGAACGTTATCATGATGCCGGCGAGGGAGGGGGAGGCGGAGATAGTGGTGGCGATGGACGCTGAGGAAGCCTTCGATAGGGTAGAGTGGGGGTACCTGTGGGAGGTGCTGAAGAGGTTTGGGTTTGGGGAGGGGTTTGTCAGGTGGGTTAGGCTGTTGTATGAGGTCCCGATGGCGAGTGTGGCCATGAACAGGAGGAGGTCTGAGCACTTTCGGTTGCACCGAGGGACAAGGCAGGGGTGTCCCCTGTCCCCCTTGCTCTTCGCACTAGCGATTGAACCCCTGGCTATGGCACTGAGGGAGTCGAGGAACTGGAGGGGGTCGTGGCGGGGTGGGGCGGAGCATAGGGTATCGCTCTATGCGGACGACTTGCTATATATGTGGCGGACCCGGTGGGGGGAATGCTGGAGGTAATGAGGATCCTCAGGGAATTCGGGGATTTCTCGGGGTACAAGCTCAACATGGGGAAGAGCGAGTTGTTCGTGGTTCACCCAGGGGACCAGGAGAGGGAAATTGGCGAGCTCCCACTAAAAAGGGCGGAGAGGAGCTTCGGGTATTTGGGGGTCCAGGTGGCCAGGAGCTGGGGGGCCCTGCATAGGCTTAATTTCACAAGGCTGGTGGAGCAAATGAAGGAGGAGTTCAAGAGGTGTGACGCGTTGCCGCTGTCCTTGGCGGGTAGGGTGCAGTCAATCAAAATGACGGTGCTCCCAAGGTTTTTGTTCCTGTTCCAGTGCCTCCCCATGTTTATCCCGAAGGCCTTTTTTAGGCAGGTCACCAGGAGCATAATGGGGTTTGTGTGGGCGCGAGGGACTCTGAGGGTGAGAAGGGTGTTCCTGGAGCGGAGTAGAGATAGGGGGGTGGCTGGCGCTGCCCAACCTCTGTGGGTACTAATGGGCCGCCAATGCAATGGCGCGCAAGTGGGTGATGGAGGGGGAAGAGGCTGGAGACAGCGTCTTGTGTGGGTACGAGTCTGGAGGCGCTGGCAACGGCGCCCCTGCCGCTCCCTCCAAGGAGGTATACCACGAGCCCGGTAGCGGCGGCTGCCCTCAAAATCTGGGGGCAGTGGAGGTGGCACAGGGGGGAAGTTGGGGCCTCGGTGTGGACCCCAATATGGGGGAACCCTGGTAGCCCAGCGGAGGATTCTTCTTCAGTGGAAGGATGCGAGGCCCCCAAGCGTGGAATCCTGGATCAACTATATGGCGGGGTTTATTAAGTTGGAGAGGGTGAAATTCGCTATGAGAGGGTCGGTACAAGGGTTCTTTAGGCGCTGGCAACCGATCTTAGACTTCCTGGCAGAACGGTAGACATTGGTCAATGGCAGCAGCAACTCGGGGGGGGGGGGGGGGGGTTTATATATTTGCTGTGTTTGCTTTGAGTTAAGTCGGGGTGTTAATTTATTATTTATGTACAGGGGGGAGGGGGGGAGGGAGGGTTGCTTTTTTGGACTGTGTTTTGTACTTAACCCTGTTGGGTTCCTTTTTCATTTTCATAGAATATCATAGACTTTACAGTGCAGAAGGAGGCCATTCGGCCCATCGAGTCTGCACCGGGTCTTGGAAAGAGCACCCTACCCAAGGTCAACACCTCCACCCTATCTACATAACCCTGTAACCCCACCCAACACTAAGGGTGAACCAACACTATGGTTCAGTCCTGAATGTGAGGAACAGCAAAATCCAATCACTGTGGTTACTTGTGGCCCCGTTGGTGTCTCAGCAGGTTGGGTGAAGGCGAATGGTCTCTCCCAGTGTGAATTCACTGGTGTGTGGACAGAGCGGATGACTGAGTGAATCCCTTCCCACTTGGAGCATTTTGTTACTGATATTCTGCGAAAACCTTAATAAAAATTATTTTTAAAACATTTTTTACAAATTGGACCTTAATCTTTAACCCAAGAATTGCATATAGATGCACACTAATGCTAATATTTTAAACAGAGCTGAGCATGTTTACAAACTTCCCGAGTTGGAACAATGTGAAACATTCAAATATTGGATCAAATGGCAAGAAAAGATTGCAAGAAATCCATCATATTTCTTTCTCTCTTTACCTCCGAAGAAGGGTCCCACAGACACAAAATGTTAACTCTGCTTCTCTCCCAACAGACGCTGCCAGACCCGGAGATTTTCCAGCATTTTCTGTTTTTATTTCAGATTTCCAGCATCAGCAGTATTTTGCTTTTATTTTATATCATTGCAAATAATTTGATGCTAACAGGGGATTATTGAGAAGCAAAATAAGACGGAAACAAAAACACTGAAAATGGTTTCAACTTCATTCCAAATCCCTGTCAGATTTCAAAAATCAATTTTTATTGAACAGCTGAATTATATTCCAAATCTCAATTTTGCATTCAATTTTGTTAACCCAAAATATTACATTTCCCTGACAATTAGAAATATAGAATGATAAAGTATAGGAGGCCATTTTGCCCATTGTGTCTCATTGAATATTTATATAGCACCTTTAATGTAATAAAATGTCCCAGTGGTTAGCACTGCTGCCTCACAACACCGAGGACCCTTGATCGATCCTGTCCCCGAGTCACTGTCCGTATGGAGTTTGCACATTCTCCCAGTGTCTGCGTGGGTCTCACCCCCACAACCCAAAGATGTGCAGTGCAGGTGGATGGGCCACGCTAAATTGCCCCTTAATTGGAAACAAAACGAATTGGGTACTTTAAAGTTTTTTAAACATAGCATAGTTAGAAAGCAAAATTAGACACATACTGCAATAATAGGGCAGATGTCCAAAAGCTTAGTCAAAGAGATTTCAGGGAGCAGATTAAAGGAAGAAAGATAGAGAGTTGGAGAAGTGTAGGGATGGAATGCCAGAGCTTCAGCCCCAGCTGAAGGATGACCACTAACGGTGAAGCAATTAAAACTGCGGACCCTCAAATGGCCAGCACCAGGTGAGCAGATGTATCTCGGAGGGTTGTGAGGCGTGAGAAGTCTGTAGAAGTAGGGAGGAGCGAGGGCATGGGGGGATTTGGAAACAAGATGAGAATTTTTAAATCGAGAAGTTGCTCGACTGTGAGCCAATTAGTCACGTGCTCTTTCGCTTCGTATTCTTCCAAATATTTCCTTTTCACGTATTTTTTCCTTTAGAAAATTGCAATTGGACCTTATTCCAAAACCCTTCCAAATCATCCATGTCCAATTACTGACATGCAAATAACTATTATTCAATTATATTTTTCAAAGGTATTTAACTCTAAATAGAGTAATAATAAAATTTAAAACAATGCTGTTTAAGTTCACAAATACTCATGCATTGGCGTTTTATCGTATTCTTTCAGCATTCCTGACAAAGCGTGTTGCCGCATTGCCCATTCTTAGAGTTCCTTTCAGTGGTGTTCTGTAATCAGCTGTAATGAGCTGCTTTTCCTCTCATGGTGAAATGCCTTGGGATCTGCTGCTTCCTCGGAGATGAGGAACTAAGGGAATCACTAGCCCCTTAATATTTAGTAAGGGTAGCAGGCTAATGCATCAAAACAGCAACACCTGCCACAGGGGTGCTTCAAAGCAAATATTCCCCTGACCTTGGGGTAGAATGCTTTAATTTTCTAACAGTGTTTTATCTATTGATGAGCCTTCCAGAATCCAGTGAATGCAGACTCAGGAATAAACAAACTGCACAATTTAAACTTAAGTGCACGCTAACATTGATTGCTTCTTGTGAAAAGGGCCGGTAATTAGATTGCCAAACCTATGTTTCAAAGACGCTCTCAACACTTGCAAAACACTCATCATCTACAACATCTTCCCATGAGAAATTAAGCTCACAGGCAGGGTTCTATAAAAACCAAGTGTGTTACAACACCAAAAGTGGGAATTGTCTTTTGATCCACTTGGCTACATCCATCATCAAAAATTGGAGATGCATGTTTAAAGCAAAACCCTCGACCATCAAATTTTTTGGTCAAACACAGCGAACAGTGAGAGGAGGGCAGTAACGTCACTGACGCCCACAGAAATGGTACTTTGGATCTTATTAGCGCTGTTAATTATTCATTTTGTTTTCCTCTCACGATACAAAATAGGCAGGAGTCAGAATGTAAATGCTCAGCAGTAACTTCAAAATGGGAGGCTGAGTTAGAGAACTGGCAAACACTAGCACAGCTATAAAAAAAACTCCCAACACAGCAGAGCTGATGTGCAAAGATAAAGCCTGTTATTTGTTTGTGCTGAGCTGGCAAGGCAAGTCAAGCACAGCAGTTTTCTTCTCCCTCCTCTCTGCAAAGGAGCAATTCCTCCCACCAAAGCAAACTGATATTGAAGTGGTGCTTTCAGTTAAAGCACAATATAGCTAATAGCCATTCAACAGTAACACTCTCCATTACAACTCACAAAAAAAGTGCGACAAAGCATCTGAATTCTGTGATAGAGTATTGCAGAATGATTCAGCACAGAGGAAGACCATGCCAGCACTATGATGGAGTTATCCCAATTAGTCTCACTCTCCACACTAAAGTGGGTTTCGCCCCCACAACCCTAAGATTTTTTTTTAAGAATCTTTATTGTCACAAGTAGGCTTACATTAACTCTGCAATATCTAATTCCAAGTATTTACCCAATTTCCTTGTGAAAGTTAATATTGAATCCGCTCCCTCCCACCCCTCCCATTCAGACAGCACATTCCAAATCATATGCTCTCTGTCCAGACAATTAGTTTCCTCATGTTGTCTCTGGTTCTTGTGCCAATCAGTTCAAATCTGTGACCCCCTGGTTACTGATTTTCCTATCACTGGAAAAGGTTTTCCTCCTTTTATTTACTCTATCGAAACCCTTGAATTACCCAAAACTACACTTAACCTTTTCTCCAGGGAGAAAAAAAATAACCCCAACTTCTTCAAGGGGAAGCCCTGGACAAGCTGACAGGACATAAAAACAATTCAAAGGGCAGCACGGTGTCACAGTAGTTAGCACTGCTGCCTCACAGTGCTGAGGTCCCAGGTTCGTTCTGGCTCTGGGTCACTGTCCATGTGGAGTTTGCACATTCTCCCCGTGCTTGTGTATGTTTCGCCCCCACAACCCAAAGATTTATTTTTTGTAATCTTTATTGTCACAAGTAGGCTTACATTAACGCCGCAATTAAGTTACTATGAAAAGCCCCTAGTCGCCACATTCTGCCACCTGTTCAAGTACACCGAGGGAGAATTCAGAATGTCCAAATTACCTAACAGCACATCTTTTGGGACTTTGTGGGAGGAAACCAACACAGACACAGAGAGAACGGGCAGACTCCTCACAGACAGTGACCCAAGCCAGGAATCGAACCTGGGACCCTGGAGCTGTGAAGCAACAGTGCTACCGACTGTCCTACCGTGCCACCCTTATGTTAAGATGGGCAGGGTAGGTGGATTGGCCATGCTAAATTGCCCCTTAATTGGAAAAAAATAATTGGGTACTCTAAATAAATAAATAAATAAAACAAAAACAATTCAGATCCCCAAGGTTAGGTGTTATTCTTCTCCGAGGGTATTGAGAGACTGGTGGAGGGCTCGGAGATGCACTAGTAGTCATTATGATGGAGTTAATAGGCAGTAAGAAAGTGTCAACAATGGAGGAGCTAGCACTTCTGTGCAAAAGGTAGGGCTGAAACACTCGCAACAAACGTCAGCCAGAAGGGCCAAGTGGATGATCCAGCTCGGCCTCCTCCGGAGGTCCCCAGCATCACAGATGTCAGTTTGTAACAAATTTGATTTACTCCACATGAGATCAAGGAACGGCTGAAGGCACTTGATACTGCAAAAGCTATAGGCCATGACAATATTCCAGCAATAGTCAAGGTGTTCCAGAACTTGCCTTGCCCCTAGCCAAGCTGTTCCAGTACAGCTACAACAATGGAATTTACCTGTAAATGTGGAAAATTACACAGGTATGTCCTGTACACAAAAAACAAGACAAATTGAATATGGCCAATTACCACTCCATCAGCTTACTCTCGATCATCAGAAAAATGATGGAAGGGATCATCAACAGCACTATCAAGCGGCACTCACTCAACAATAACCTGCTCAGGAAGCTCAGTTTGGGTTCCGCCAGAATCACTCAGCTCCTGACCGCATTAGTCTTTGTTGAAACATGGAGTAAAGAGCTGAATGCAGAGGTGAGGTGAGAGTGACTGACCTTGGCATCAAGCCAGCGCAGTCAATGGGAATCAGGGGGGAAACTCGCCGCTGTTTGGAGTCACACCTGGCACAAAGGAAGATGATTGTGGTGGTTGGAGGTCAATCAGCTCAGCTCTGAGACATCACTGCAGGAGTTCTTCAGGGCAGTGTCCAAGGCCCAACCATCTTCAGCTGCTTCATCAATGAACTTTCTTCCAGCATAAGGTCAGAAGTGGGGATGCTCGCTGATGACTGCACAATGTTCAGCACCATTCACGACTCCTCAGATAATAAAGCAGTTCATGCCTGAATGCAGAAAGACATGGACAATATCCAGGCTTGGGCTGACAAGGAGCAAGTGACATTCGTGCCACACAATTGCCAGGCAATGACCATCTCCAAGATCTAACCATTTCCCCAATCACTAAATCCCCCATTTTCAATATCCTGGGAGTCATCATCGGCCAGAAACTGAACTGAACTAGCCACATAAAGACTGTGGCTATCAGAACAGGTAGGTCAAAGGCGAGGAATCCTGCAGCGAGTAACTCAACCTCTTGACACCCCAAAGCCTGTCCACCATCTACAAGAAACAAGTCAGTAGTGTAATGGAATACTCTCTACTTGTCTGGATGAGTGTAGCTCCAACAACAATCAAGAAGCTCAACACCATCCAGGAAAAAGCAGCCCGCTTCATTGCTACCCCTTCCACAAACATTCGATCCCTCCACCACCGAAGAACAGTGGCAGCCATGTGTACCAACTACAAGATGCACTGCAGGATCTCACAAAAGGTCCTTCCAAACCCATGACTACCATCTAGAAGGACAACAGCAGCAGATACCTGGGAACACTATCACCTGGAGGCTCCCCTCCAAGTCACTCACCACCTGACTTGAAAGTATATCGCCGTTCTTTCACCGCCGTTTGGTCAAAATCCTGGGATTCCCTCCTTAAAAGTACTGTGAGTGTACCTATACCACAGGAACTGCAGCGGTTCAGGAAAGCAGCTCAATATCACCTTCTCAAGGGCAACTAGGGATGGGCAATAAATGCTGGCCAGCCAGTGACACCCACGTTCTGCAAATGAATTTTAAAAAACTAGGAAAGCACCAGCAGAATGGGAACAGTTCAATACAGTGTTCCATATACAAAAAAGATGTTCACAGACTGCCTCATGTTTCTTCAGTTCCACAATGGATTTGAATGGGAGATATAAACCTCCTGAGCATTCCCTGCACAACAACAACTTAATAAGTAGCAGTCAACATGGCTTCAGAGGGGGACGTTAAAGATCTGACCAACCTCCATGATTTATTGAGGAAATGGCAATCCAATATCACTGTGCTCAACCTTATGACAACTTGCTATTACTGGCTTCCAAAAGACCTTACCTGAGTTTCCACGGGATTACAGATCTCTTGACAGTGCCTCGGTTAATAGAAGGGACTGCAGGGACTTGGTAAGGAGAAGCCTGAGAGATGATCTCAGAGGTATGCAAGTTAATAAATGATGTAGAAAAGACTAATCCAGGGTCTAAACTGCTAAGTGGTAACTTTAGTGCTGATATCAGGACATTCTGTTGCTCTTTTTAGCCTTAGTTTATTAGCTCTGATTACGTCACCTTTGCTCACGAGTCGCCAGGTATCTTTCTGATACCGCCACCTGGTTCAAGTTCAAGTTATGATTAATAAGTCAACACACCGCTTAGTAAGATTGAAATCAACGGTCATTTATAATATACAACAAGTAATGTTTACACAATAATCCTACTATCTATATAATAAACCTATCACTACTGACCAATACTTAACTTTAGGAAAAGCCCACCAAGTCAGGGAAACGAATGGCTTATCCAATCGGATCTGGCCCGCGGGATTCAAAAGGCTGCTACAGGTCGATGGCTAGGAGTCTTTATCGGATAGCGATCGCTGGATTCAAACTTACAATTGCCGGTTGCTGTTCTTGCGGAGGTCTCGAGCAGGCGAAGAAGGGAGAGAGAGAGAGAGATCTGAACTTGGCCCCTCACTTTATAGGGCCCAGGGGCTTCCCGCCTCCCGGGGCGGCCCTTGACCCTGAGTCCCAAGTGATTGGACTTGTTCCCAATCACTGGGTTCGATACGTCCAATTGCGAGGCGATTCCCCGATCGGGGGGTGATCGTTCACCTGCCTTTGTTTCGGCCCCTGCAGGCGCCGACAGGTCTGGCCCGGTATTCAATTGCTAATATGTTGCAATTGTTCCCGGGGATAGCCGATTAAACTGCAGATGTCTGGGTGGATGGGCTGTTAAGAGTCCTGAATGTACTTCAAATGTCTGGGTTGATGGGCTGTTAATAGCCCTGAGTATCGATCTGGGCCAACTTCCCCAGAGCCGAATATGCTATTCTGTCTGCAGCTGTCCGTTTGTGTCTTGTTACCTGCTTTTCCCAGCAGCCTTTCCGGTTAGCCATTTTAGATCGGGTTTTGGCCAAATTAATCGGGAAGCAGCCATTTTACAATTCCCACCGAAGACAATCAAAAGAGAGTTGCCGGGATCGGGAAGGCTCCACACGAAAAGGTGTTGGATGCGGAATTCACAAATCGTTTTAAAAAGCGAGCTTAACAGCCGAGGAGCTTGTTACAGACAAAAAGAAAGCAGGGATGGGAAAGTGCATTACTGCACATGCATAAAGCTAACATATGCATGAAAGAACAAGACCAGCAGCACGGGTTCAATTCCCGGTCCAGCCTCCCCGAACAGGCACCAGAATGTGGTGACTAGGGGCTTTTCACAGTAGCTTCATTGAAACCTACTCGTGACAATAAGTGATTATTATTATTATTTGCTGAATGGTTAAATCCCTGCTGTGCTGCAACTTTCGAATGATGCTATGAACACTTCAAACTTCCCCGGAGATTCTGGGACTGGGATTTAAACAGAAGAATTATCTCAGCAAAAATAAAAAGCATTAGAAGCCAATGTTGGGACGATTGGAAGATCCTGATTTTCCATAACCCCAGGTTGCAATCATTTTGAGAACAGAGATCTCTCGTTTCTTTTCACACTTCAACATTTTACAGAAATTGAATCATTTTTTTGATGTCTATCTTCAAACTGATAATCTTTTATCCCATCCAGTGTTTGCAATTCAGCCAACTGTAGAGGAATTCACCCAACCCCTTCTTCCTGTGATTGGTGCATTTTGTTGGCCTTCTCCATTTCCCCTTTTTTTACATCACAACCTCCCTAAACTCTCGACCCAGCTTTCTCTTGCCAGTTAAGATTAAGGCTATACACACCGAAAATATCATAACCTGACTTTTCTATTTATTGATATACAGCAGGTCAGTCAGTATCTCTAGCATCTTCCTCATATTTCAGATGCATCATCTCCACCTCATCAAATTCTTTCAGCAGCGTGAACTGTATTTTAGCACGTAACGTATTTATATGGCTCGTCCAGTTGAGTTTCTAGTCAATAGTCATTGCCTGGCACTTGTGTGGCACAAATGTTACTTTCCCCTCGTCAGTCCAAACCTGGTTATTGCCCAAGTCTGCATTTGGACATGGGCTGTTTCAGTCTCTGAGGAGTCATGTATGGTGCTAAACGTGGTGCAATCATCAGCGAACATCCCCGCTTCTGACCTATGATGGAAGGAAGCTCATTGGTGAAGCAGCTGAAGATGGTTGGGTCTAGGACACTACCCTGAGGATATAAGCTAGTGTTGTATATTCCCTAGAATTTCCAAGGTTGAGGAGCGATTTTATTGATTACCAAGATATTAAGGAGGACTGATAGGACAGATAGAAACTATTTTGGATGGTTCGGAAGTCTAGGAGTATAAGTCCTAAGAATTAGAGTCTAACCTTTCAGGAATGAAATTAGAAAACACAAAGGGTGGTGGAAGTTTGGAGATCTCTTCCGCAAATGTTGTTAACAAGCTGTCCATTTTAAATCGGAGGTGGATAGACTTTTGTTAACCAAAGGCATTAAGGAATAAAGAGCAAGGGTAAGGTCCCAGATCCGCCAAGTTCTCATTAAATTGCAGAACGGGCTTGAGGGGCTAACTGACCTATTCCTGTCCCTATGTAAAAGGAATGTTTGCAAACAAACTTTAAAAATGTTAAAATATATGACAAAGCCAATCCACAAATTACTGCAAAACAGATGTCTGACCAAAAAGTACTAAAAGATTAAACTTTTTGAAAAATAAATGTAAAGAACCCAATTATTTTTTTTCCAATTTAGCATGACCAATTCACCTAATCTGCACATCTTTGGGCTGTGGGGGTGAGACCTATGCAAACACGGGGAGAATGTGCAAACTCCACACGGACGGTGACCTGGGACCGGGATCGAACCTGGGACCTCAGCGTCGTGAGGTAGCAGTGCTAGCCACTGCGCCACCGTGCCTCCTATCTAAAAGGTTAAACTTAACAGTTTGGGGGGGCGGCATGTTACGCAGTGGATAGCACTGGAACTGCGACGCCGAGGACCCGGGTTCGAATCCCAGCCCTGGGTCACTGTCCGTGTGGAGTTTGCACATTCTCCCCATGTCTGCGTGGGTTTCACCCCCACAACCCAAAAGATGTGCAGGTTAGGTGGATTGGCCATGCTAAATTGCCCTTAATTGGAAAAAAAATTGGGTATTCTAAATTTTTTTTTTTTTTTTTTTTAAATATAAAAATTAACAGTTTGCAATTAATATGCTAAAAATCTAGTAAAAGCCAGCAACATTAAAGATAAAATAAATAAAATGCATTGATCTAGCACCTACCACAACATCAGGCCACCCTAAACTACTTTACCTGATGAGTAGAAAGGTACGTCTATTTGAAATTAAACACTTTGGATTTCCATATACCCCTAGTTTACTGAAGTGTTTACAATGGGTAAAATCGACCTAAACTACCCAACAGAGGCTGTTTCTCCAGGCTGGAGGGTCTCGAACTAGGAGGCTCATAGTATTGCCAGGTGGAAGATTGAGTGATGGAGTGGGTTCGAGAGATCAGGGGTGGGATTCTCCCCTACTCGGCGGGGCGGGGGGTTCCGGCGTAATAGAGTGGCGGGAACCACTCCGGCATCGGGCCGCCCCAAAGGTGCGGAGAAGGGGCCAAGCCCTCACCTTGAGGGGCTAGGCCCACGCCGGACTGGTTTCCGCTCCACCGGCTGGCGTGAAAGACTTTTGGCGCCACGCCAGCCGGCGCCGAAAGGTCTGCGCCGGGCGACGCATGTGCGGGAGCGTCAGTGGCCGCTCGCGGCATCCCGCGCATGCACAGGGAAGGGGGTCTCTTCCGCCTTCGCCATAGTGAAGACCATGGCGAAGGCGGAAGAAAAAGAGTGCCCCCACGGCACAGGCCCGCCCGCGGATCGGTGAGCCCCGATCGCGGGCCAGGCAACCGTGGGGGCATCCCCCGGGGCCAGATCGCCCCGCGCGCCCGCCCCCCCCCCCCCAGGGCCCCGGAGCCTGCCCGTGCCGTCTTGTCCCGCCGTTCAAAAGGAGGTTTCATCCACCCCGGCAGGCGAGGGTTGACAGTGGTAGGACTTCGGCCCATTGCAGGCCGGAGAATCGCCGGGAGTGGGCCCGCCGACCGGCGCGATTCCCGCCCCCGCCGAATCTCTGGTGGCAGAGAATTCGGGACACGGCGGGGGTGGGATTCACGCCAGCCACCGGCGATTCTCCGGCCCGGTGGGGGTTCGGAGAATCGCGCCCATATGTTTTGATTTGTTATGTTCTAGGTGTAACATAAGCAGCTTCCTTGTGGTGCACTTGACAAAGGAAGGTTCAGACGTTGATAACTTCAACACGTTTATTAAACTATTTACACTTCTATTACTCGGGTTCGACACTCCTACTAATCCTACTATAGCTATCCAGACTAACGAACCAGTTGCTGCCATCCACGTGGTGGGAGTGATATTGAATCAACCCTGTGTCTCTAGTCACTGACTATCTCCACTGGAAAGAGGCAGATCATGTGTGTGGTGTCCTTTATATATGGGTTGGTGTAATGCCCTCCTGTGGTGGTGTCACCTGTGTGTGTATCATGAATGTCCATTGGTCGTGTCCTATCTAACTGATCTATTGGTTGAGTGTATGTGTGTGATGGCTCTGTAGTGTCTCGTGTCCAGCTAGCCTACATGCATTTACATTGATGCACATCACCACATCCCCCCCTTTTTATATGTTACATATTTTCTGTACACTTGAAAAAGAAAATTGAACAAAAAACAGGTAGATACGTTAAGGTGTATACAGGTCGTGGGAACGGTGATTAAACAATAAGTCCAAATCATTCGTGCGAGTCCAAAAACCATCAATCATCATAGTCAAATGTCTCTCTTGGTTATGAACGCCATCAACGTCCCTGTGCCACAGGAACCAAGAAGTGGTCAAATCACTTCGCTGTCTGATTTGGAGTCCCTTTCTTTTCCGATGTTTGTGATGGTGCTGTCGGATGGCATCTTGTGGCTGATAACGTGTTGACGTTGAAGAGGTACCATCAACAGTATCATTCGAGGTCATGGATGTGCCATATGTTGAAGTTGGATAAGACTGTACATACTGGTTCTGGCTATATGGATTGAAACAGTTCAGTCCTGGTACCATGATTTGTTATGTTCTAGGTGTAACATAAGCGGCTTCCTTGTGGTGCACTTGACAAAGGAAGGTTCAGACGTAGAGATAACTTCAACACGTTTATTAAACTATTTACACTTCTATTACTCGGGTTCGACACTACTGCTTATCCTACTATAGCTACCCAGACTGACTAACCAGTTGCTGCAATCCACTTGGTGGGAGTGATATTGAATCAACCCTGTGTCTCTACTCACTGACTGTCTCCACTGGAAAGAGGCAGATCATGTGTGTGGTGTCCTTTATATATGGGTTGGTGTAATGCCCTCCTGCGCTGGTGTCACCTCTGTGTGTATCGTGAATGTCCATTGGTCGTGTCCTATCTAACTGATCTATTGGTTGAGTGTGTGTGTGTGTGTGTGTGTGTGTGTGTGTGTGTGTGTGATGTCTCTGTAGTGTCTAGTGTCTAGCTAGCCTACATGCATTTACATTGATGCACATCACCACATGTTTTACTCCTATTTCATATGGAAACACAGAAATCTTCACAGCACTGAAGGAGGCAATCATGTCTGTGCCGGCCAAAGGAGTCTAATCCCACTTTCAAACTCTTGCTCCATAGCCCTGAAGGGTACAGCTTTCCAAATACTTCTCCAAGTGTTTTCTTTAATACACTAAGGGTTCCTGCCTCTATCACCCCTTCACACAGTGAGTTCCAGACCCCCACCGCACCCGGTGTAAATATTTCACCACAACTCCTCACCAATCCTTATATTCTCAAATTGAGATTGAAAATGGTGCCCTGTGCTGAGTGGAAATTTAGCATTCAGGCATTCGAAATATTACCAAAGATACTATTACTAATTATAGCAGTGTTAATGATTATTCCAGGTGTAGGGGAGGGGTAGGCATTCAGTGTTTCAAAAAGCCAATAACTAACCTAATCTTAAGGGACATTCAAAGAGCTGATGGATGAACACAGCACTTGAAGTACAGAAATGCATTCAATGCCCAGTTAATGGTTTGGTTTATTCATAATGCATTTGTGAAACCTACACTAAAGACTTGTAATAAACTAACCTCCTGGCACAATGGATTCTACATTTTTCAAAATTAAATACATAGAATACTCAAGGCTAGAAGGAACAAGAATCTGGATAGCCTTATCCTAGCTTGCATTTTGTGGGAAAAATACATCTTTCTATTTAATATACTTTATTTTTTTTAAATCAGATGGAGATGACTGGCTCCTTGGTGGGCAGCCTTCTTTTGCAAAATTAAGAGAAGAAACTTCAAATTTGATATTATATTACTAAGATGCAACTCCGAACAACAATTTTTTAAAAATAATTTGTGAATTGAACTAGATTCTTTCAAACATTCAACAAAAAGTACTGGAGCACACACAGCAGGTCAGTTGCACCTGGGAGAGAAACAGATGATGTTTCAGACCATTGAATTAGTTCTGATGAAAAGTTAGCTCTAGTTTTTCACTCTCTACAGAGGCTGAGTGGCCAGCAGAGAATTACAGGCATTCATAATATTTTGCTTTTGTCTAAGTTCCTGCTGGTTTAGCTCCGTTGGCTGGACAGCTGGGTTTTGATAGAGAGTGAGGCCAACAGAGTGGGTTCAATCCACGTACCGGCTGAGGTTATTTATGAAGGCCCGGCCTGGACTTCCGGGTGCGGCGATGACCAGCTGAGTCGCACGTTTCGGCAGCTCCCGGTGAAACGGACGTTTGGGCTCTTGATAGGAGCACCAACGGCAATTTTGACGGCTAAAAACACTGTGCGGTAAACCAGAAGGGAATCCCCCCTGGATACGGATGAAAAAAGGAGGAGAAAGTGGCCGGATTGCAGTGGATCCTTTAGAACAGCGGCAAGGAAGGCAAGCAAAAACCAAGATGGTGTCGGAAGGTGGCAGTTTAACATAGGGCCCTGAACAACAAGAGTTCATGAAATGCTGTGTGGAAGAGCTCAAAAAGGAAATGAAGAAAGAGCTGTTGGCCCCGATACTTCAGGCGATCGAAGGGCTAAAGGAGGAACAAAAGACCCAGGAGCGGGAGCTTCGGGTCGTGAAGGCAAAGGCAGCCGAGAATGAAGACGACATACAGGGCCTGGTGGTGAAGACGGAGATGCATGAGGCACATCAGAAACGATGTGTGGAAAGATTGGAGGCACTGGAGAACAACGCAAGGAGGAACAACCTGAGGATTCTTGGTCTTCCTGAAGGTGCGGAGGGAGCGGACGTCGGGGCATATGTGAGCACGATGCTGCACTCGTTAATGGGAGCGGAGGCCCCGGCGGGTCCGTTGGAGGTGGAGGGAGCATACCGAGTGATGGCGCGAGGACCGAGAGCAGGAGAAATTCCCAGAGCCATAGTGGTGAGATTCCTCCATTTTAAGGATAGAGAAATGGTCCTTAGATGGGCAAAGAAAACCCGGAGCAGTAAATGGGAGAACGCGGTGATCCGAATTATCAAGACTGGAGTGCGGAGGTGGCGAGAAGGAGGGCGAGCTTTAATCGGGCCAAGGCGGTGCTTCATAAAAAGATGATAAAATTTGGAATGCTGCAACCGGCAAGACTGTGGGTCACATATCGAGGGAGGCACCACTACTTTGAGACGGCGGATGAAGAGTGGACTTTTATTGTGGAAGAAAAACTGGAATGAGCGGGTTATTAAAAAGAACGTTTGAACAAAGTGGTGGGGCGAATGTGGGGGGCGAAGAGGGGGGTTAAAAAGGGGGGAAAGAGGAGTTTTATGCACTAATCCTGCGATGTGGTAACTTTTCTCTCTTCCACAGGTGGTGATGGGGGGAGGAGGGGAGGTGGAGGAGATGGGGCGTTGGCCATTGGGGGCGGGGCCAAGGGAGAAGCGCGGGCTTGGTTCCCGCGCTATGATAATCATGGCGGGAATAGAGAAGCAGGAAGGAGGGGGCGTCGCACGGTGCGAGCCGAGGTCACGGGGGGAAGCCGAGGTCGGCCAGAGTTTGCTGACTTCTGGGAGCAACATGGGGGGAGTAATTACGCTAGCGGGGGATCTAGCGGGGGGGGGGGGGGAAATTACTGGGTTGCAGCTGCTGGGAGAGGGGGGAGCTGGTATGGGAGGGGATGGGCGGGGGGGGGCACCACCTGGGGGAGATACAGCTGCGTGGGAACCGGGTGAGGAGCTGGAAAAAGGGGATGGCTAATCGACAAGGGGGGGGGGGGGGGGTAGGAAGCCCCCAACCCGGCTGATCACATGGAACGTGAGAGGGCTGAAAGGGCCGATAAAGAGGGCACGGGTACTCGCACACCTTAAGAAACTTAAGGCAGATGTGGTTATGTTACAGGAAACGCACCTGAAACTGATAGACCAGGTTAGGCTACGCAAAGGATGGGTGGGGCAGGTGTTCCATTCGGGGCTAGATGCGAAAAACAGGGGGGTGGCTATATTAGTGGGGAAGCGGGTAATGTTCGAAGCAAAGACTATAGTGGCGGATAACGGGGGCAGATACGTGATGGTGAGTGGCAAACTACAGGGGGAGACGGTGGTTTTGGTAAACGTATATGCCCCGAACTGGGATGATGCCAATTTTATGAGGCGGATGCTAGGACGCATTCCGGACCTAGAGATGGGAAAGCTGATAATGGGGGGAGATTTTAATACGGTGTTGGAACCAGGGCTGGATAGGTCGAAGTCCAGGACTGGAAGGAGGCCGGCAGCAGCCAAGGTACTTAAAGATTTTATGGAGCAGATGGGAGGTGTAGACCCGTGGAGATTTAGCAGACCTAGGAGTAAGGAGTTCTCGTTTTTCTCCTATGTCCATAAAGTCTACTCGTGAATAGACTTTTTTGTGCTGGGAAGGGCGTTGATCCCGAAGGTGAGGGGAACGGAGTATACGGCTATAGCCATTTCGGATCACGCTCCACACTGGGTAGACTTGGAGATAGGGGAGGAAACAGGAGGGCGCCCACCCTGAAGAATGGACATGGGACTAATGGCAGATGAGGGGGTGTGTCTAAGGGTGAGGGGGTGCATTGAAAAGTACTTGGAACTCAATGATAATGGAGTGGTCCAGGTGGGAGTGGTCTGGGAGGCGCTGAGGCGGTGGTTAGAGGGGAGCTGATATCAATAAGGGCACATAAAGGGAAGCAGGAGAGTAAGGAACGGGAGCGGTTGCTGCAAGAACTTTTGAGGGTGGACAGACAATATGCGGAAGCACCGGAGGAGGGACTGTACAGGGAAAGGCAAAGGCTACATGTAGAATTTGACTTGCTGACTATGGGCACTGCAGAGGCACAATGGAGGAAGGCACAGGGTGTACAGTACGAATATGGGGAGAAGGCGAGCAGGTTGCTGGCACACCAATTGAGGAAAAGGGGAGCAGCGAGGGAAATAGGGGGAGTGAGGGATGAGGAAGGAGAGATGGAGTGGGGAGCGGAGAGAGTGAATGGAGTGTTCAAGACATTTTATAAAAAATTATATGAAGCTCAACCCCCGGATGGGAGGGAGAGAATGATGGGCTTTTTGGATCGGCTGGAATTTCCCAAGGTGGAAGAGCAGGAAAGGGTGGGACTGGGAGCACAGATCGAGGTAGAAGAAGTGGTGAAAGGAATTAGGAGCATGCAGGCGGGAAAGGCCCCGGGACCGGATGGATTCCCAGTCGAATTCTATAGAAAATATGTGGACTTGCTTGCCCCGGTATTGACGAGGACCTTTAATGAGGCAAAGGAAAGGGGACAACTGCCCCCGACTATGTCTGAAGCAACGATATCGCTTCTCTTAAAGAAGGAAAAGGACCCGCTACAATGCGGGTCCTATAGACCTATTTCCCTCCTAAATGTAGATGCCAAGATCCTGGCCAAGGTAATGGCAATGAGAATAGAGGAATGTGTCCCGGTGGTGGTCCACGAGGACCAAACTGGATTTGTGAAGGGGAGACAGCTGAACACGAATATACGGAGGCTGTTAGGGGTAATGATGATGCCCCCACCAGAGGGGACAACGGAGAAAGTAGTGGCGATGGATGCCGAGAAAGCATTTGATAGAGTGGAGTGGGATTATTTGTGGGAGGTGTTGAGGAGATTTGGTTTTGGAGAGGGGTATGTTAGATGGGTGCAGCTGTTGTATAGGGCCCCGATGGCGAGCGTGGTCACGAATGGACGGGGATCTGCATATTTTCGGCTCCATAGAGGGACAAGGCAGAGATGCCCTCTGTCCCCATTATTGTTTGCACTGGCGATTGAGCCCCTTGCGATAGCGTTGAGGGGTTCCAAGAAGTGGAGGGGAGTCCTTAGAGGAGGAGAAGAACACCGGGTATCTTTGTATGCGGACGATTTGTTACTATATGTGGCAGACCCGGCGGAGGGGATGCCAGAAATAATGCGGATACTTGGGGAGTTTGGGGATTTTTCAGGGTATAAATTGAACATGGGGAAAAGTGAGTTGTTTGTGGTGCATCCAGGGGAGCAGAGTAGAGAAATAGAGGACCTACCGTTGAGGAAGGTAACAAGGGACTTTCGTTACCTGGGGATCCAGATAGCCAAGAATTGGGGCAAATTGCATAGGTTAAATTTAACGCGGTTGGTGGAACAAATGGAGGAGGATTTCAAGAGATGGGATATGGTATCCCTGTCACTGGCAGGGAGGGTGCAGGCGGTTAAGATGGTGGTCCTCCCGAGATTCCTCTTTGTGTTTCAGTGCCTCCCGGTGGTGATCACGAAGGCTTTTTTTAAAAGGATTGAAAAGAGCATCATGGGTTTTGTGTGGGCCGGGAAGACCCCGAGAGTGAGGAAGGGATTCTTACAGTGTAGCAGGGATAGGGGGGGGGCTGGCACTACCGAGCCTAAATGAGTATTATTGGGCCGCTAATATTTCAATGGTGAGTAAGTGGATGGGAGAGGAGGAGGGAGCGGCGTGGAAGAGATTAGAGAGGGGGTCCTGTAGGGGGACTAGCCTACAGGCTATGGTGACAGCCCCATTGCCGTTCTCACCGAGGAACTACACCACAAGCCCGGTGGTGGTGGCTACACTGAAGATTTGGGGACAGTGGAGACGGCATAGGGGAAAGACTGGAGCCTTGGGGGGGTCCCCGATAAGAAACAACCATAGGTTTGCCCCGGGGGGAATGGATGGGGGATATGGAATGTGGCAAAGAGCAGGAATAACGCAACTGAAAGATCTGTTTGTGGATGGGAAGTTCGCGAGTCTGGGAGCGCTGACCGAGAAATATGGGTTGCCCCAAGGGAATGCATTCAGGTATATGCAACTGAGGGCTTTTGCATGGCAACAGGTGAGGGAATTCCCGCAGCTCCCGACACAAGAGGTGCAGGACAGAGTGATCTCAAAGACATGGGTGGGGGATGGTAAGGTGTCAGATATATATAGGGAAATGAGGGACGAAGGGGAGACTATGGTAGATGAACTAAAAGGGAAATGGGAAGAAGAGCTGGGGGAGGAGATCGAGGAGGGGCTGTGGGCAGATGCCCTAAGCAGGGTAAACTCGTCGTCCTCGTGTGCCAGGCTAAGCCTGATTCAGTTTAAGGTATTACACAGTGCGCATATGACTGGAGCACGGCTCAGTAAATTTTTTGGGGTGGAGGATAGGTGTGCGAGGTGCTCGAGAAGCCCAGCGAATCATACCCATATGTTTTGGTCATGCCCGGCACTACAGGGGTTTTGGATGGGGGTGACAAAGGTGCTTTCGAAGGTGGTGGGGGTCCGGGTCGAACCAAGCTGGGGGTTGGCAATATTTGGGGTTGCACAAGAGCCGGGAGTGCAGGAGGCGAGAGAGGCCAATGTTTTGGCCTTTGTGTCCCTAGTAGCCCGTGTAGGATATTGCTAATGTGGAAAGAAGCCAAGCCCCCGGGGTGGAGACCTGGATAAATGACATGGCAGGGTTTATAAAGCTAGAGCGGATTAAGTTCGTTCTAAGGGGGTCGGCTCAAGGGTTCACCAGGCGGTGGCAACCGTTCGTCGAATATCTCGCAGAAAGATAGATGGAATGGAAAAAAGAAGGCAGCAGCAGCAGCCCAGGATCGGGGGGGGGGGGGGGGGAGGAGGAACCAGAAGGACTCTCAGGGTTGTTAATATATACTGTATAATATGTATAGGTCGTTGCTACAGATAATTATATATTGGACTGTTAAATTATATTTTTGGAGAGTGTTACTTGTGATAAGGCAGTTGCCAATTAGGGTTAGTTTTCATTTTTGTTATTTATTATTTATTCATTTTTTGTTTATAAAATAGGTCATTGTTATTTGTGTTGTTATAATATTGTGTAAAGGATGCACAATGTACTGTGATGGTTGACCAAAAATTTTCAATAAAATATTTTTATTTTTTTTTAAATGAAGGCCCGGCCTTCTCAACCTTGCCCCTCGCCTGAGATGTGGTGATCTTCAGGTTAAACCACCACCGTCAGCTCTCTCCCTCAAAGAGGAAAGCAGCCTGTGGTCAACTGGGACTATGGCGACTTCATTTTTATTGCTGTGTTCACTTCTTGAACACTGTACAATCTTCGATTTTCAATTTCTATTTTTTAATAATTTTATTTGGTGAATAAACCAAAAGGGCCTTAAAGATCAAGCATTTAAACTTGTTGCTCATCACGCATTAAAACTATTGCACAAGTGAAGAATGCAAATCAATATTTGAATACAGATAATGTCTCAAATACGGCTGTCAAAAAATTGGATGTGTTTATAACGTTTATAGTAACTGGACAGTTTATAATGTGCTATGCCTCAATTTTAATTTAGTGAAATAAAAAAATGAAACCTATCAATTTGGCTAGGCTCAGCATTGGTGCGTGTGGCACCAGACAAGTTGCCAGCTTTGTTGCTTCACGTTCCTGCACTTCAAGCGACCTTTGACCCAACCTGGCCTGGCTTGATGCAAACCACCTATAGCCCTAACTGCCCAACCCAGAATTCAGCAAGATCCAAAATCCAGCACAATCTTAGTCCCAAGGTTGACAGTAATGGGTACAGGATCTCAAAAGTTAAAACATCAGATGCTTAAACACCATTCAGCACTTCAATCGGCCTAATAGCGAAGTTGGCTACCAGTTGGTTCAATGGAAACAAGGGAAAGAAAAAAGGATTGTCATAATATCCACTCATGTATATAATGAGATGCAGACAGGCAGTGATTGACACACAGGATAACCAATGAACACACACGACACAACAACCAATCACCAGACAGGACACCACCACGATAAAGCACACAGGGCATTAAGACTCTCGCTCTCTCTACAGGACACATCTACTGAGATAGTAAGAGTGCACAAGCCAGTGAGCACTATCACCATGAGGTAGAGAGTTAGTCTGGTTAAGCCAGTAGGAGGTTATCAGTTAGATTGATAGAGTGTCAACTCACAGCAGACTATGTACAGCAATCAGGAAGTTAAATAAAACAGTGTTGGACCATCTCCTGTGTCAGAAGCCTGTTTCTGGTTTCACTGCATCCAGTTGCAGTCAACGTTGAACCAACCTACTTAACACATCAAGGATCACCTGGTGTAGGATTTACAGCACTGATTCTGTAGTTCTAGCATTTTCAGAATGAACCTGTTCAATCATCACTCCGCCAGATGAGAACTTGAGATTATGGGCAAACCCCATTCTGCTGCAAGAACAGCAGCCACATTGGAACACCATTATCTGTAAGTTCTCCTCCAAGTCACATTCCATCCTGCTTTGGAAATGTTTTTCCAATCTTTCATCATCATCAGATCAGAAGCCCAGAATAATAAAAATAATAATATTTATTAGTGTCACAAATAGGCTTACATTAACACTGCCATGAAGTTACTGTGAAAATCCCCTAGTCGCCACACTACGGTTCCTAACAGCACTGTAGGAGCACCTCCATCACACGAGCTGTAGCAGTTCAAAAAAGCAGCTCTCTACCACGTTCTGAACAGATCTCTTGGCAGAAAATTGAGAGATTGCAAAAATACTTAACCACAGAAAGGTTATGTTGCAGAAAGAGGCCATTCAGCCCATCATGTCTGTATCGGCCAAAAAAGAGAATTAAAAAAAACTAGCCATTAATTTTAATCCCATTTACCAGCACCTGGTTTGTAGCCTTGCAGGTTATAGCATTTCAGATGCAGATCCAGGAACCTTTTAATGAGTTAAACACTTGGGCCTCAACCACCAATTTAGGCAGTGAATTCGAGACACCCACTACTACCCTTGGGTGAAAAATCTTTTCACATATCACCTCTAATCATTGTACCAATCACCTTAAATCGATGGCCCTTCGGTAATTGACCTCATCAATTTGGGGAAACTAGTCTTTCCTATCTACCCTGTCTAGACCCCTCAGATTTGTACACCTCAATCAGGTCAGCCCCTCAGCCTCCTATATTCTTCGGAAAACAATCCTAGCCTACCCAATCCAAAAAGTCGAATAGAATATGTTGCTCCATGAATGGATCCACAGAATTTATATCCCTAATTCCTTAAAAACCATCACCAAGATCATACTAGCATAGTGTCCACCTCTGGTCAATAGATACGGCATAAAATACACAAGAATTGGTACGTGCTCCATGCTCAAAGCAAAGTAAATGCAGATGATTCCAGGCTCAGGTAAATGAGCCACGGAAACAAGCTAATTGAATGCTGTATACTCTCATGGTGTGTGTGTTTTGGGGGGGCGGGGGGGGGGGGAATAAGATCCACAATCTTATTTGAATAATGTAGGCAAAGATAATAAGAAAGTCAAGATCGATGTGTGCATACTGAGAAGATAGCCTGAAGACATGATTCTAAACTGACAAAACCATAAGGTATGTAGCTTCCATATTGTATCACTCTCACACTTCATCATTAGAAGGGATAATAGCGATGCCACCACTTAGTGTGGAAAATAAGACTCCAATCAAGCATTACATGGCAACAAACTGAGTTCCTGAATCAGCAGTCATGTGGGTTTTCTCGGGTGTCCAAAATGGGGGGGGGGGGCAAGTATTTTATAAAAAATTCAGGTATTCAAATGAACAGTTAGCTATTGTTTGTGATCAAGAAAGTGCAGCACCCAAGTTTTTAAAAATTATTTCATAGGATGTGGCCATCGCTGGCTGGGCCAGCTTTTATTGCTCATCCCTTGTTTCTCTGAACTGAGTGGTCGTTTATTACTGTGGATCTGGAGTTACAAGTAGGCCAGACCAGGTAAGGGCGGCAGATTTCCTTCCTTCAAGATCATGAATGAACCAGTTTTTATGACAATCAGCAATGGTTTCTTGGTCATCATTAGACTTGTAATTCCAAATTTTTCTTTTGAATTTTATTTAATCTGCCATGAGTATGACCCTGGGTCTCTGAATTACCAGTCCAGTTACAATACCACTATGTCACCGCCTACCCTGGAGGATAGCTTCACAATTTATTTTTGCAGATCCCCTCCCTGTTCAATTTACAATGTTGTAATGAAACATAGATGACAACAATAATGACAACTTGCATTTAGTTTGTGCCTGTTTAGCGCGGGAAATAATCCCGAAGGTTTGAGGGAAATACAATGGTGAACCAAAAGAGGAGGGGTTGGAAAGGTCAACCAAAACCTTGGTTAAGGAGGTGGATTTTAAGGAGGTCTTCAAACAATATGGAAAAGCAGAAGGGTTTGGGAAGGAATTCCAGAAAGTTGGTCCTACTTAGGTAAAGGCCAGGTTGCTGATGGTGAGGCAAAGGGATGAAGATGCCCACGGACCGGAGTTGGAATAGCAGAGCTGAGGATGGGAAGGAGTTGCAGGTCATGGGACTGGGTCAAATTAGAACACAAGCAATAGGAGCTGGGTAGGGCATTCAGCTCTTTCAGCCTGCTCCCCATTTGACAAGATCATGGCTGATCTGATTGTGGTCTCAATTCCACTTTCCATATCCCTTGACTCTCTTGTCAATCAAGAATCTATCCAACTCAGCTCAAACATAGTCAATGACCCAGTCTCCACTGCTCTCAGCGGAAGAAAATTTCCCAAAATTATAACCCTATGAAAAGAAATGTTTTCCTCGATTCAGTCTTAAATGGGATCCCCTTGATTTTTAAACTGTCCCCCATTGTTCCAGAATCTACCATCAGGGGGAACATCCTCCCAGCATCCTTCCTCTCAGGAACCTCTCTTAGGTGCAGCACGGTAGCACAGTGGTTAGCACAGTTGCTTCACAGCTCCAGGGTCCCAGGTTCGATTCCCGGCTTGGGTCACTGTCTGTGTGGAGTCTGGATGTTCTCCCCGTGGGTTTCGTCCAGGTGCTCCGGTTTCCTCCCACATGTCCCGAAAGACGTGCAGGTTAGGTGGATTGGCTATGCAAAATTGCCCTTGGTGTCCAAAAAGGTTATGTGGAGTCACTGGATCACGGGGACAGGGTGGAGGTGTGAGCTTGGGTAGGTGCTCTTTCCAAGGGCCGGTGCGGACTCAATGGGACGAATAGCCTCCTTCAGCACTGTAAATTCTATGATTAACTTGTATGTTTGAATATCATCACCTCTCATTCCTCCAATGGGTATATAGGGAAAGTTGGCTGAACAGCGAGTTTGTGATGCAGAGTGAGTTCAATTCCCATACCGGCCCACCTTCTCAACCTTGCCCCTCACCTGAGGTGCGGTGATCCTCAGGTTAAATTACCATTCGTCAACTCTCCTCCTCAAGGGCAGCATGGTGGCGCAGTGGGTTAGTATTGCTGACTCACGGCACTGAGGTCCCAGGTTCGATTCAGGCTCTGGGTCACTGTCCGTGTGGAGTTTGCACATTCCCCCAGTGTCTGCATGGGTTTCGCCCCACAACCCAAAAATGTGCAGGGTAAGTGGATTGGCCACGCTAAATTGCCCCTTAATTGGAAAAAAAATGAATTGGGTACTCTAAATCTATAAAAGACAACTCTCCTCCTCAAAGGGGAAAGCAGCCAATGATCATCTGGGACTATGGTGACTTTACTCTACTTTACTTTATATAGGGAATAAGGAGCGGCAAGGCAATAACAGGATTGCAATATAAGGCAAAAAATAAATTGAAATTGAAGAGAATAGAATGGCAGAAATGCAAGGTAGCAAGAACAGGATAAATGGGAGTTGCCGCATTAGAGGTTATGAGCCCCATTTCTGGATAGCCTTAGGTCAATGAACTGCTGGGATTTTGGGGGCCAATCCAAAGCACTAACCAGTGACCCGTACTAAAATGGCCATTCTGTGATGCCATTGTACAGAGTTACAACAGAAACAGCCACTGGGCAAGGTGCGAGTTGGAAGTAGGCATAACACTGGACAAACAAGCATTGCTCTACCTGCAGGGCAGCAGGCGTAAGGGTGGAAATAATTCAGTCTATAAAATCAGATCACAGGAGAAAGTTCTTCAGAGGGAGTCATTTCAGCTGGTCGTTCAACCAGTTCATCCCTAATTACTACTTGCTTACATGATTGCACTTCCACAGAATCCCAAGTGCAGAAGGAGGTCATTCAGTCCATCGAGTCTGCACCAACCCTCCAAATGTAGCATCCTACCTTGACCGAAACCGCCCCCCTCCACCCCCCCACCCCCACCCCCCCTCCATCCCCATAGCCCACCTAACCTGCACATCTTTGGACACTAAGGGACAATTTAGCATTGCCAACCCACTTAGCCTATACATCTTTGGACAGCAAATGACGCTGCTGCCTAACCTGTATTCAAATTCCCCCCCCCAATCAATTAATTGTTTAATTATTATAGCCAACGTGGACGAGAGAAACAAACCAGTATCAATTGTAACAAATTGTATACAGTAAAAGCTTTGTTACCCGGCATGCTCAGAAAGTGGGTGGTTCTGGTTAAACAAAAATGCCGGTTAGTGGGG
Organism: Scyliorhinus torazame; assembly: GCF_047496885.1. NCBI lineage: Eukaryota > Metazoa > Chordata > Chondrichthyes > Carcharhiniformes > Scyliorhinidae > Scyliorhinus > Scyliorhinus torazame. The sequence continues at coordinate 279,027,494 of NC_092707.1, read as the reverse complement.
AGTTACAATACTCTGGACACAAGACAAGGTGCGGTATAATATTGTTCAGGCACAAATCCAAAAGTGACCCAATAATTTAATAATTTCAATGTAAAGCCCAAGGACAACCCCTTCTGCAGATTCACAACCTACAGTTTATTTTACGAATGTATTATCTGAACACTGAAAGTGATTGCCTATTTAATAAAAGAAGTTGAGGCCTCCGAAATTCCAGTTAATAGAGAATTCGGATTGGTACAGTGTCAGGTAACACAAAGTTTACTGTATATGGTCAGCAGGAATGAAAGATCCCTGTGATTGACAGATGATAACATTTAAACTCTGTTCATTCTCTTACAGAGGAGGGGAATTGAAAGTTGCCCATGATATCTTGATGTTATTTTAAATGATCAATGGGCGATTGGAAAACATCCTTCAGAGACAATTCTTATTGATAATCGGGATAATTTAATATGCTTATGGATTTAAAAGCAAAACCTTTAAGTACAGTTGCAATATTGCTTTTATTTCAACACATTTCCCCTGTTGTTGCATGCACCACAAACTGTTTTGAGATAGCTCGACTCAGAGTTTACAAGCTCAATGTTCCTACCGGTTTTATTGCTCAATTGACATGCTTCTGCAAAGTATTAAGTTCACAGATGTGACAAGAGTTTCACTGTCGGTCTGAGGTTTCTGTGAAAGAGTATTAAGTGCATACCGACATCCATTGTCCACGGCGCCTTTAAGTATCAAGTACTGATAATATTTGTCAGCTAAGCGAGCTTGAAAGAGCCACTTCTCCTCAAAAGTGTGTTTTCAGGGGAAGTAACAGACAAGGGTGAAAAAGCCACCGTCGTTGAGACAACCCCAGCAGACAGCTCCTGTCAAGTGATGTTAGTACACCTCCTCCTTCACACACAAGTCTCAGTAATGCCTTTTATCTAACTCATCAACTGTAACATGAATGCTCATTGCTTCAGTGGGAGTGAGAAACCAAAAGTTATTTACGACTTGAATTTGAAAAGGGAAAAGAAACAAAAAGTGCTGCCTGAGGCGACATTTTTATGGCACGTGCAGATTTCACAGGCAAAGAATACTACAGACTGCACTGCAGTCAAGCGGGAAACCTTCCAAATATTTACTGCTAAAGCAAGCTGAAGAGGTTTTCTGTAAAGTGAATAAATCTAATAAGAAATTCAGGAGAAACTTCCTTATTTATGGGGGCATCAAAACATAAATATAAAATTGTCTCTAATAAATTCAGTAGGGTGGCTATTGTGTGGAACGTGTTAGCATAGGGAACAGATGAAGTGTATAGTGTAAAGGCATTTAAGAGGAATTAAAATAAGTGCCTGGTGGAGAAAGGAACAGGAGGATTTGCTTACCGTGCTCAGTGCAGAAGGGTGGTAGAAAGCATGCTTAGAAATCAGAAACTTGTCACTTGGTCAAACAGCGAGTTTCCATGCTGCAAACTCTATGTAATTCGATGTTTTGCGACCACAAGCCTGAAGCAAAAATAGGCCAAATATGCAGTTTCTCACATTTAAGGAGCAGCATACAAAAAGAAATACTGCCAAATATAATAGTTGATCCCACATTACGAATTGGAATAAATTGTTTCGAATACGTCAACTCATTCAGCATGTGAAGAGAAGACCACATTGAGCTCTTCAGTGTGGCATTGCCGCTTATTATTGGCGAATCATGAAACGAATAAGTAAGACTCAAGGGCACTCGTTTAATGGAAATAAAATGCCTTGACCATCGCAGGCACAATGCAAGGATCATTAAAATAACTTGTCATCAGATATAAATGAAAAAGGGGCTTTAACTGCATATTGAATGCAAACAATTAGTCAAGGCCATTTAAAAAAATGATTTCATGGGATCTGGGCATTGCTAGCAAAGTCAACATTTGTTGCCCGTCCCTAATTGCCCTTGAGAAGATGGTGGTGAACCACCTTCTTGAACTGCTGCAGTTCATCTCACGTAGATGTACCCACAGTGCTGTCATAGAGAGGGACTTTCAGGATTTTGACCCAGTGGCAATGAAGAACTGTCGATATAGGTCAGGGTGGTGCGGGACTTGGAGGAGAACTTGCAGGTAGTGGTGCCCCATGCATCTGCTGCCCTTGCCACAGGTTTGGAGGTTGTTGTCAAAGGAGCCTTGGGGTGTTACTGCTACACTGCATCTTGCATATGGTGCTGCGCTGCTGCTGCTACTATCCATCTGTGGTGGAGGGAAGTGAATGTTTAAGACATTGGGGGTGGCTGCTTTAGGGAAATCTGGATCCTCATTTATAAGAACATAAGAAATAGGAGCAATGGGCCATTTGGCTCCTCAAGCTTTCTCCATCATTCAATAAGATCATAGTTGATCTCATTATGGCCTGAACTCCACTTTCCTGCCTGCCTCCCATAACCCTCGACTGCCAGGTAGATCAAAAATCTGTCTAACGCAGCCAATATTCATTGTAAAATGTGCTATAGATAACACAGGGAGGCTGAGTTGCCGAGGCAGCATATACTCCCTTCAGTTGCATCGATCATTCACCGTAGTCCGAGATTAATTGAAGTTGTGCACAGTGTTACATTCAGTGCAAATTGTTTTCATCCTCCTTCCTCCCAGCCCAATAATATTGGACTGGATTGAAATATATCAGATAAGATTTTGTGGTGCATTTGGTCAAGAGGACAGAACTGCACCTTTGGCACTAACAGAAGCTTGAAACTATTACTGTCCCTTATTATGACTGGCTATTTTTTCCTTTCACCCTTCCCTTTTAACATTCTAAAGACAAGCTTGCCTCAGAAGTGGGGGTAGTAGCAGGATTCACTCACATTTTTCGGCTTCATCTTATGTTCTGCTTTTCCATGTGTCCAACACATGATTTGAATTGCACCATCAATCCCTTGACACACAAAATTGTTTCTAGATACATGTTGTGTGAAGATAAACAGCTCCATAAAAGGGGGAAAATATGTAACTTTACAAAACTGGCCTTCCTCCTGAACTTGAGTCAAGCAATTCCAGGAAATTTTCTAGCTGCTGCCCATCACTAATTAGCTGTTCCAAAACATGCCACACTTAGAGGATTGTGACTCCGGGCTCCATTAGCAGCTGCAAGTTGCAGAATAAAATAAAAATGACTGACAAACACAATACATCATTAACTTCTACATCTCATGGGGAAATGATTGGTTGCAGAACTGAAACAAGGCTGAAGGGGAAGGCAACTCAATTTACAGCAATGATACTAATTGGTATAAGATGAACAGAAAAATCTTGATTTTTACATGAACAGAATCACTTAACTGAAACAGAGATGAGTCAAATTTCTGGCATCAATTGGCACAGTTGATTCCAGTTCCCCAGTCCCTAACCCAACTCAGCAGGAAGCAAAAACCACCACTGGCAATTTTCTTTTTACACATCGTGCCTTTAATATAGAAAAAATTCCCAAAACATTTCACAGGAAGAGACGGTGGCTAATGTCGCTAGACTACTCATCTGGAGACCCAAGTTAATGCTCAAGGGACATTGGAGCCGCTGGTTAAATTTAAATTTGAAATTTGCATTAGCAACAGTGACCATGAAACTAGCATCAATTGTTGTAAAAACCCATCTGGCTCACTAATGTATTTTAGGGAAGGAAATCTATGCTCCTTGCCCAATCTGACCAATGTGACTCCAGGTCTCACAGGAATGTGGCTGACTCTGATCTATCCTCTATCAAGCCAATGAGTTGAAGGGCAATTAAAGATGGTCACACGCCTTGCCAGCAATGTGCACATTCCATCAAAGGATTTTAAAAAAGGAACAGTCAAACAAAATTTAACACTGAACCACATACAGCGATATTAAAATAGTGGTCAAAAAGTAGATTTTTAAGAAGCATATAAAAGGGATGTCCTGTTCTTTGTGGTCTTAGATTTGATTTACTCTCAACACTCAAAAGCAAGATATCCCATTCCACAGACATCAACTATCAAAATGAGTGCGAAGTCAAGGTAGTCTGTAATGCACACAGCAATTACAAAGTCGGAATGTGTTAAAATTTCAATCTTCCATTACGAAGGTCACCGCTTCATTTTTGTGTAAAGCTGAACACACCCACTATGAATCCACAAGTTGACATTTTGATACAGATCACCCACATTGTTCACTGCCTGTTGATATAACACTTAGGAATATATTTTATATTTTAGAAAAACACTTATCCTAGTCTTTTGCATCAAGAACCAAAAATGACCTTAAAATGCAGCATCTCTAACTTCAAATCTCCATGGAGCAAATTAAATATAGAATCAATTTAAAGAAATGAGTAAAATACTAACCTGACATCCCACTCAGGCAGTAGGTATCAGTTGACAAAAGCAGTGAGGTTATCTCTTAACCTGGCAAGAATGTTTCAGATACCACAGGTGGGATTCTCCGTCCCACCAGCCCCGTTTTATGGTGCGGCGTGCCCTCGCTGGCAGCGGGAATTTCCATTCCCATAGCCGGCCAATGGGTTTCCCATTGTGGTCCACCCCATGCCATCGGGAAACCCACGGGCTTGGGAACGTTGCCGGCTGGGAGGTGGATCCCGCAGTACATCATTAAAAATTGAACAGGAAGGAATGTCTAAAAGGAGCACCTCATGGGGACGATTAAATGCCCACACTGTGCCAGAAAAGCAGATCGCCACGGCACAGCGTGGCTGATAAAAGGGATCTTTTATCGCTCCTGGGATTTACCCGGCTCACAACGCGTCACGAGATCGAACGGGAAATCACAAGACATTGTGAGGTGAATCCCTCCCGTTGTGGGCGGGATCACATTTTAGCAAACCTGCATATTAAAGTGAGATGCTAGTCTCATTTTAATGTGCGGATTCCTGGGTTACCCGAGGCGTGGGAACAATCTCCTTCGTCTCGGAGACCTCGGGTGAGCGCCGTTCAATGCTGGTCTCTGCAAATGGGGATCAGACGGAATGGCACTTGTGGGGGTCTCCCAAGAGATCGGAGACCCATATGCAAGTTCTTTGGATAGGGTGGCACCCTGGCACTGTTGGTGCCACATTGACACCCTGGCAGTGCCACCTGGGTGTCAGCATGGCACTTCCAGCATGCCAGGCTGGCACTGCCAAGGTGCCAAGCTGACATGTTCTGCGCTGGTGCTATTGGGCCGGGGTGCCTTGCGCAGCTGTTGGGGAGGGTGCGGGGAGGCCGGGGACCCTACCATTGTGCGTTGGGACTTGGGGCGAAGAGTCGGGGGGTCACTTCGGGGGCCTTGGAGATCAGGGTGGCATTTTTGGTGAAGCTCCTGAGTGTACAAAACGGGGCTATGTGCGGCCCCAACCGTGCATTCCCGTTGAGGCCCCTTAAAGTTGCGTTTTATCGCCTTGCACTGTAGATGGAGGGCATTATTTGAATATGCAATGGCATATGTAGGTAAAAGCAGCAATTTTTACACACAGCATGATTCCAAACACAGCAATGAAATCAATGACCAGTTATCATTTAGAATAAAAACAGAAAATGCTAGAAATACTCAGCAGGTAGGACAGTATTTGTGGAGAGAGAAACAGAGTTAATCTTTGGAGAACATTCATATTGAACTCAAAACGTTAACTCTTGTTTTTCTTTTCTCTCCATAGATGCTGCCTGACCAGCTGAGTGTTTCCAACATGTTGTGTTTTTATTTCAGATTTCAAGCATCAACATTACTTTGCTTCCTACCGGTTATCATTTCTTTTGGGCAAGGGTGAAACGGTGGTAAATACTCATAAAACTCTGTCCCTACCGCAAAAAATGCCACAAAATCTCCAACATCCAACTGGGTGCCTCAGTTTAACATTACATCAGCAGGATCGCAACTCTGCCATAACGTTATCATCATCTAAGGCTGCTACGTGTTCAAGTGTTAGAGTGTGGGAGTTCCCCTTTTCTCACAGGAACATAAAGGTACCTCATGAACATTCAGATCACCACTTTGACAAAATGGAAGCATCATTTTCTAACTGGCGTGATAACTCGACAACGAGGCTCGCGTTCCAGTGCAACATACTGAGGCAGTGCTGCACTGCCAGAGGTTCCATTTAAAAGAAGAACAACGTTGAGCTCAAACTGCTAACACCTAATTTGCCACTATTACAATGGTGTTTCTGGATCTTGCGGTGCACAAATTGGCTGTGCCATCTCCCACCTTACAGCAGCAACAACGCTTCAAAAGACACCAGTGGCTGTAAACCGCTTTGGGACATTCTGAGGTCATGAATCCAGTAACATACATGCACATCTGTCTGACACAAATAGATCACCCTCAGTACTTAAAAATGATGGTGGCATTATAGGGCCGTCTCAGAGCTGCTCCACTGAAAACTCTAGAGCCTGGCAGACCAGTCGGAAAGCCAATCATTTACTCACAATAGTGGCCAGGATTTAAATTGCCCAGCTGGCATCTGGGATCGGAAAGCTTAGGCTGGGCCTTTTCTTTCCTACAGCTGATAAACATGCAGAGAAATAATTATAATTTTCAATTCAAGTAGTTAAGGCTGAATAATTGCATCAGGAGTACTGGTGTGAGTGCATTGCTATGATGCCTTCTTCATACTTGTGAATTGGTAATTGAGTTATTATGTTCCATGATATGTATGTTCTGGGTGACAACAATACCGGCGAGGTTTAAACTTTCTATTGTGAATCAAGTATCCAGCTGAGCAGTGGTTTGCGCGGATATGTTTTGGGGTCACCCGTGAGCTTTGTGGGAGATCTTCTTTATCTATTCCTTTACAAGATATTTATTTGATACTTTCCTTGTGAACTCTATTCAGCTTTCCAAGCTTCATCAGGGCTAAAGTTGCATTGCTGAAGGTTGAGCGTCTGTGTCCGAAAGGTGTGCACAACCTCACGGAGGGACAACCTCAAACTTTACTGAGCGACCTTGTCGGGTTCCTGGTGACTGAGGAGACATTTACTTTACTTTGTTCGCTGGATTTCCCAGAGGGCTGTTGCCAGGTGACATTCAGGGCCTGGGAGGTTGTTCACGGTAATTATGAACCCGATTAAAAAGCCAGTTGCCCCTTAACAAGATGCAACTTTGTTGAGTTTCTTTATAGCGAGGCAAACAGCATCAAAGCAGAATTTCACATCAATTCAAGTGACTTTTGAAGATCTGTCAATACTCCAACAAAGCAATCCAAGGCAGAGAAAGGAATCACTGTCAGCGACTTCTGGATTTCCACATTTAACTGTGCATGCCTGGACTCCAGAAGTTGCTGTCAGTTTCACAGTTGTAATGATGGGAAATGCTGACAGTTTTGTCATCATTATAGCCTCAACATCAGGGCCAATGTACACGCCAATTAAGAGAGCTATAAACAGTGGGGAAAATCAAATAAACACAGCAATAGAAACCACCAGGTAATTCCTCATCTCTCTGTAGCATTCCCTGCAGCAAGCTGTTTCTTTCCAGCAAACTGAATAAACTATTCTGCAGCCAAAAATAAGGGTTATTAATCTCAGTATGTTTATTTGTTATTACTCAAGAAGGTAACCCTTGAGAGATGCAGTAAACTGTTCTCTAAGCCAACAGTCATTGACAAAATCAAAAACCTGCTGGTAATCAACATCCTCTCTTTCCACAAGATAAATATTGTGCTTTTATCCACTGGATAATGAACAGCATTTTTGGCCCATCAGTGCATTTTTCATTCATATTTTCCATTTACGAGCCATCACCCTGGTTTGTATTTTAAGCAGTTAAGTCAGATGTATGTATGCCTATTGCCCTTTACTGCACAGATCCATAATACAGTAGCTCATATGCTATAGAGATTATTTTTGTACGAAAATTGGCTCCCAAGGTATAGCAACATCTTAATGGTTATTTGCTTTACAAAAAAAACAAACAGCTCTTTCAAAGTATTTATTATTCATACAGTAGACCACAGCCAATTTGAATCTTAAGTGCACATTTCAATTATTCTGGGCACAGGTACAGATACAAAACTGAATGCATGATTTTAAAGCCAGTTATTTAATTTTTCTCCCAAATTGTTCTTTTCATTCAAATAAACCACTGAAATGTGATCTACTGCAGGTATATTATAAAGGAGATTAGTGGCTTTTCTTTATATCAAGAATTGGTTTAAACAAATCTTGAGGTCGTAATGTTGCATTAAGTGGAGTTTAACGTCAAGGTGGCCCAATAAGCCATCAAGTACCATGGGCGCGATTCTCCGACCCCCCACCGGGTCGGAGAATCGCTGGGGGACAACCTAAATCCCGCCCCCGCCGCCCGCCGAATTCTCCGAAGGGTGAAAAGTCGGCGCGGCGTCAATCGCGCCGCCCGCCTCGGAGAACGGCAGGGGCGAGAGCGAGACAATCGACTCCGGGTCTGCCCATATTTTCCCCGTCTGGATGGGCCGAAATCCCACCGACGGGACCACGGGTCCCATCGGCGTAAATCAAAACACCTTTTGAATGGCGTCAACTAGTGCTGATGGTTGACGCCGTCCAGCGTGGAGGTA